>NC_139941.1:53793612-53875638 GCF_963454915.1 Gymnoscopelus microlampas | reverse complement strand
TGTGTCCAACACAATGAAACCTGAACACTGTGTCCAACACAATGAAACCTGAACACTGTGTCCAACACAATGAAACCTGAACACTGTGTCCAACACAATGACACCTGAACACTGTGTCCAACACAATGAAACCTGAACACTGTGTCCAACACAATGAAACCTGAACACTGTGTCCCACACAATGAAACCTGAACACTGTGTCCCACACAATGAAACCTGAACACTGTGTCCTACACAATGAAACCTGAACACTGTGTCCTACACAATGAAACCTGAACACTGTGTCCAACACAATGAAACCTGAACACTGTGTCCTACACAATGAAACCTGAACACTGTGTCCAACAAAATGAAACCTGAACACTGTGTCCAACACAATGAAACCTGAACACTGTGTCCAACACAATGAAACCTGAACACTGTGTCCAACACAATGAAACCTGAACACTGTGTCCAACACAATGAAACCTGAACACTGTGTCCAACACAATGAAACCTGAACACACATACTGCTTTGGAGACAGGAGCCTTACAGCCTCCAGCTGGACAGAAAGACAGTCAAGAAAAGATTATCACCACCACTGGATTTTATTTGATAATAATAAGGTAACTATTTGGTCTAATCATTCTTTAGAGTTTTTTTTTATGTGGCATCGATGAAATCTTACAGGGGAGAAGCCTGGGTTGAGATTCAGGAATTCTCTGACAGACACAAGGGCTGAGAATGGCCCAAAGTTGTTCTGCAGCCAGTAAGCACTGCTGTTGTAGGGGACAGATCAGAACAAAGTATTAAGGCATTCAAACAGAAAGATGGCTGCAAATACCAGTCAAAACATTTTCCAGTAAAGATATCCCATTCTAATTGAGAATAGAATGGGAATATATTGATTTAGCAAATACATTTGAAAATGAGAGCCAAACTGTTATTGAGATATTGCAGTTAGTCAGTACCTGGCTGTGGTCGGGAGAGGAAAGGGAGGATTAGTTCCTTCAGGCCCAAATGCTGCTGCTGTGAGGTCATGTTGTCAAACCGATGGCTAAACTCCTTCAAACTGGTGAATCAAACACAGAATGAGAAATACTTATTTCTTAGCTTATTGGTGAAGCTAGAGAAAAGGCAACGGAGTCATCAAAATCAAAATCATGCCCCAGGAAGAATGAAGGTGCACAGAAAAGTCTATGGAAATCCAGCAGTCAGAATTGCCACTCTCATCTCTCCAATCACATCCAGAACCACAGACGCTGATGGACCAGTCATGGTCATGGACTAGGGGAAGGATTACATGGGTCAATATTTGATATTATTAAATTTGCATTAATATTACGTGAGGATATTTAATGTATGGAATAGTAGATAAAGATTCTGGCTCTATAATAGAGATATTCTTTCAAATCTTGATAGACTGTTTGTCTGACAGTGAATAGGGAATTTTTATTAGCATTTTTTTTCATTAGCAAATCTTTTTTAAGATTATTAAAAACATGAGCTTTAAATTTAAATAATTTCAGAATTCAGATGTGTTACTTTTAATTAGTTTTAGAGATTGTTCATTCTGTCTTCACCATAAAAGTTGTTTTCAGTGTCTGGTTAGAGCTACTTTTTGTACCGTGTTGGCAAGAAGATCCAGAGCTGCATCCAACACCCCAGAGGTCTTAGAGAGGAACAGCTTCCAGACTGGTCTGGAACCAGTGGCGCTGGGGGACTGGTTACACTTCATCACTGCTGCCAGATCCTGTGCTGTCAACATGGACACCTGGGTGGAGATAATGGACAAAGCAGAACAGAAAAAACAGGAAACCTTTAATTAAGTAAAAATTGGAAAATGATAACTGTTGCGTTCAATGTGAGAGACTTAAGTGGCTTACTGAAGCACACGTGTATTCTTCAATGCCAAAGTCACAAAAACGTCCATTCATCTGTCCGTTGTTGAGGAGGAGCTGTAGTGCAGTGCTTTGGTAGCCGAAAAGGAAAACATATCAAATATTTCTTGAGTTGCAAAACGAAAAGTTTGTTCATTAGATATATTTGAGATATTGTAAGCATTGCCTCAGAACACTCACCTGTTAATTCCAACACAAATGTCTGTTTCTGTGAAAACATTAATTAATTAATTCCTTATGAAAATAAATCACATTAAAATTCGTAACAATGAATCAAAACAACTATACACTTACCATTTGCTGAAGTAACATTGCACTTGGGAAAGAAAGAAAGAGTGAAATGTTTTTAATTTGGTGACATTTAGTCAATTAGACTTTAAAATGTGAATATCATTTCAGGTACCTACCTCTCCACTGTAGATAATGCAGCCTAAGTATAGACAGAAAAAGTTTTGTTGATTTTAAAAATGCAATGGGAAAAACATAACCACTGCTAATAACATGTGAACATAACAGCACAGTGATACATCACTTTTAACTCAGGTACATACAGTCGAAGATCTCACCTGGTGGAATTTGATGAAGCAAAGTCAGCTTGTTGTATGTGATGGATGATGCTACACTCGGTGGAAGAGTAAACATGGCCAGGTCCAGTCTGGTGAAACTGAGACCCAACAAGTTGGGGTTAACATAGGCCAAAAATAATGATTTAAATTATTTCTACTTGGTCTTCAAAAAACAAAATATACTGATAGATAACTTACATTATTTTGTACGACAAGCAGGAAATTTCACCCTGAAAAATGACAAAAAGAGCTTGTGATTTTAAACCAAATGTGCATAGTTACAGTTTATATTACTATCATTACTTCACAGTTTTTACCTTTCCAGAGAACATAACAAGGTGGGACACAAACTCAGCCAATCCTCTCTCCTTTGGAGATTCGGTCAGATAGTCAAACACTGCGTGGATGACAACGTCTTTCTCAGGAAGAAGAGGCAACACCACAAATTCTGCACTCTGCTTTGGAGACAGGAGCCTTACAGCCTCCAGCTAGATGGAAAGAAAGTCAAGAAAAACGTGATCACCACCACTGGACTTTATTTTATATTTAAAAAGTAATTATCTCTTGGAGTTAATAATTCATCATTGTTATGTAATGTAACAACTTTAAAGTCTTACAGGGGAGAAGCCTGGGTTTAGATTCAGGAATTCACTGACAGACACAAGACCTGAGAATGCACCAAAGTTGTTCTCCAACCAGTAAACACTGCTGTTGGACACACGGCCTCGGTCTGAAGGGGACAGATCAGAATGAAACATTAAGGCATTGAAAGATGTCTGGAAATACAGTCAATATATTTCCTGTAAACAATATAACATTTTAATAGATTGTAAAAATAGATAGATAGATTGCAGTTAGTCCTGACTGTGGTCGGGACAGGAAAGGGATTATTAGTTCCGTCAGGACCACTTGCTGCTGATGTGAGGTCATGTTGTCGAACTGATGGCTAAACTCCTGCAATCTGTGGATCAAATCAAAATACAATGAAAAATACTTGTTTTCACTTTTTTCTTTTTTTTCGGCCAATTCCCATCAGGGTGCGCCACATCATCCGTTTCCATCTGCTTCTGTTTTCGGCATCTTCCTTGGTCACTCTAGCCACCTGCATGTCGTCTCCCTCCGCATTCATAAACTTCATCTTTGGTCTACCTCTTCTCCTCTTGCCTGGCAGCTCCATCTTCAGCATCCTTCTCCCAATATACCTCTCATCCCTCCTCCGTATCCAAACAAACATCCAAACCTCGCCTCTCTTGCTTTATCCCAAAACCTTCTAACCTGGGCTAATCCTCCAATGTAATCATTGGCATCCTCAATTTTGCCACCTAGTTCCGCCTCCTGTCTTTTCATCAGTGCCACCATTTCCAAGCCGTACACATCTTCCCTCTCACTCTAGCTGGAACCCTTCTCTCACAAATCACCCCTGACTCCATCAGTTCCACCCTACCTATCGCTTCTTCAGCTCTCTTCCACACTACCCATTACTTTGGACTCAATTCAACTTCACTATATGACTTTTTACTCACAAGAAAAAAGAAAAGAAATTCAAAACATTGTGACTTAACTATGCTTTTCACCCAAACACCCCATTATGGGAGATGAATGTGAAATACATCCACATAAAGATGATAGCCCCAGGTGGGAAAATTCAGTCAAAGGGTATACAGATGGAAGAAGTCTCCAGCTCAATACTTACACTTGCTGGTATGTGTTACAGCTGAGGTTCCTGCTGCTGAGGCAGTATAGAAACTCTCCTGATGCAGATGACAGGAACCCTCTCAAACGTCCAGAGAACCACTTCCCAATGACATCACTGTCCCTCAACTGTTCATCAGTCAGAATCGACACTCTCAGCTCTCCAATCACATCCAGAACCGCAGACGCCGATGGACCAGTCATCGTCATGGACTAGGGGAAGGATTACATGGGTCAATATTTCATTTAAATGTGCATTACGTGTGAGCTCATTTGGTGTAAAGAATAGTGGACAGGGCTTTTCGCTCTACAATAGAGAACTTTCATTCCAAACCTGGGTGGACTTTATGTGGACAAATAACAGCTTCTGGGCAGAAATAATTGATTTTTTATTTTTATTTTGCATTGGTGCATTTTATAAATACTAATTATAAACATAGACTGTAATTATGTGTAGGTCGGAGATGTACTAACTCAGTCATCATTGTTCATTTTAATTAGTTTCAGTGATTGGTCATTCTATCTGTGCCATAACACTTAGCAGTTTAGTTTCAGTTTATTTCAGTGTCTGGTTAGATCTAGTTTTTGTACCGTGTTGGCTAGAAGATCAAGAGCTGCATCCAACACCCCAGAGGCCTTGGAGAGGAACAGCTTCCAGACTGGTCTGGAACCAGTGGAGCTGGGGCACCAGTAGTTCGGTAGGCTTGCGTGCCGCACGTCCGGGGGCCAACATCCTCCGAGACTAGGCAGTGGTACTATTTAACCCATAGTTGGGGGCTGGTTCGTGGGCACCAGTAGTTCGGTAGGCTTGCGTGCCGCACGTCCGGGGGCCAACCTCCTCCGAGACTAGGCAGTGGTACTATTTGTCCCATAGTTGGGGGCTGGTTCGTGGGCACCAGTAGTTCGGTAGGCTTGCGTGCCGCACGTCCGGGGGCCAACCTCCTCCGAGACTAGGCAGTGGTACTATTTGACCCATAGTTGGGGGCTGGTTCGTGGGCACCAGTAGTTCGGTAGGCTTGCGTGCCGCACGTCCGGGGCCAACCTCCTCCGAGACTACGCAGTGGTACTATTTGACCCATAGTTGGGGGCTGGTTCGTGGGCACCAGTAGTTCGGTAGGCTTGCGTGCCGCACGTCCGGGGCCAACCTCCTCCGAGACTACGCAGTGGTACTATTTGACCCATAGTTGGGGGCTGGTTCGTGGGCACCAGTAGTTCGGTAGGCTTGCGTGCCGCACGTCCGGGGGCCAACCTCATCCGAGACTAGCCAGTGGTACTATTTGACCCATAGTTGGGGGCTGGTTCGTGGGCACCAGTAGTTCGGTAGGCTTGCGTGCCGCACGTCCGGGGCCAACCTCCTCCGAGACTACGCAGTGGTACTATTTGACCCATAGTTGGGGGCTGGTTCGTGGGCACCAGTAGTTCGGTAGGCTTGCGTGCCGCACGTCCGGGGGCCAACCTCCTCCGAGACTAGCCAGTGGTACTATTTGACCCATAGTTGGGGGCTGGTTCGTGGGCTCCAGTAGTTCGGTAGGCTTGCGTGCCACACGTCCGGGGCCAACCTCCTCCGAGACTACGCAGTGGTACTATTTGACCCATAGTTGGGGGCTGGTTCGTGGGCACCAGTAGTTCGGTAGGCTTGCGTGCCGCACGTCTGGGGGCCAACCTCCTCCGAGACTAGGCAGTGGTACTATTTAACCCATAGTTGGGGGCTGGTTCGTGGGCACCAGTAGTTCGGTAGGCTTGCGTGCCGCACGTCTGGGGGCCAACCTCCTCCGAGACGAGGCAGTGGTACTATTTAACCCATAGTTGGGGGCTGGTTCGTGGGCACCAGTAGTTCGGTAAGCTTGCGTGCCGCACGTCTGGGGGCCAACCTCCTCCGAGACGAGGCAGTGGTACTATTTAACCCATAGTTGGGGGCTGGTTCGTGGGCACCAGTAGTTCGGTAAGCTTGCGTGCCGCACGTCTGGGGGCCAACCTCCTCCGAGACGAGGCAGTGGTACTATTTAACCCATAGTTGGGGCTGGTTCGTGGGCACCAGTAGTTCGGTAGGCTTGCGTGCCGCACGTCTGGGGGCCAACCTCCTCCGAGACTAGGCAGTGGTACTATTTAACCCATAGTTGGGGGCTGGTTCGTGGGCACCAGTAGTTCGGTAGGCTTGCGTGCCGCACGTCTGGGGGCCAACCTCCTCCGAGCATTATAATTGCACAAATTTAATGACCAGAAGTCTAGCTTCACATTTGCGCTTTTTATAGAATTGTCACATCAGAAGACAGACCTTTGCAGCGTAGAGAATAGAGAATAGTTATACCCTTCCAGACAAGAGCCATATCCCTGCAGACACGGCCGTCTTCAAGGCAAGAGTACAGTCAGAGTGCAACATATGCAACATTAAATAAATGCACTCATAAACCTTATAGACGCCGGTAGGGAGGGGCTTTATTATATTATTCGCTTATAGATTCCAACGAGTTGGAATCAACACTCGATTAATGTTAGGACGTATCAACAGATAAATCCTATTGACACACTTCCCTAAAGGCAAGGCTCCTTTCAGTCAGAGGAGGCATTTATCTGAGCTTCAGAGCTTGCTCTATCGGCTACGGCGATCGGATCCCTTCAAGACAGACTTCAAGACTGGAAGGGTAGAACTATTCTTTACACTGCGAGGCTCGGTCTTCTGATATGACATTCTATAAAAAGGTATTGAATTCATTGTTATATGGGTATTGAATTCATTGTTATACGGGTATTGAATTCATTGTTATATGGGTATTGAATTCCCATTATATGGGAGCGCCAATGGAGGGGGAAGGCTGCTTCTGTACACGCTCCTCAGCGTCGCAAGGTTTTTCCTTCTTTTTAGTATTTTTAAGCTTTTATTATTTTACTTTTTTTGTACTTAAAAGACCTATGAAAAAATTGCCTTTCCCTGTTCTCAAGTAAAATATTGATATGCGATTAAAATGTGATTAATTGTGATTAATTCATTACAAAGCCTCTAATTAATTTGATAAATGTTTTTAATCGAGTCCCAACCCTAGTTCTTATATATATTTATAATGTTCTTACCCTTCATCACAGACACCTGTAGCAGAGTCTCCAAACTTTGTAATCCAGTGTACACAAACTGACCGTTGGGAGATTTCCCCAGCAGAGCCACATGACTTCCCTGTGGAAGAGAAAGAAATGTCCTTCAATACACTGGTATGAAATATCCAGTGGTGTAAAGTAACTAAGTACATTTACTAAAGTACTGTACTTAAGTACAATTAGAAGGTACTTTTACTTTACTGGAGTATTTCCAATTGTCTATACTTTTACTTACATCTCAGAGGCAAATATTGTACTGTTACTCCACTACAATTATTTGAAAACTTTAGTTACTAGTTATTGTAGATATAAATTATTATATTATAAAAACATACATTAACCACTTGCCTTTCACAACCACAAGGACGCACGTACGTACGCACACGCCACTAACCTGTACACACTCGGGTCCAGATTGACAAAGGTATCCAGGTCCATGTTGACATTGGAGCCAGCGGCACTTCTCACATAGGAAAGGGATGCACCACCTACAGGTCATAAAGAAAATACTGAATTTATCCATCTCTGAAGTGTGCGTGTGTGCGTGTGTGCGTGCGTGCGTGCGCAATAAAGGACAAGGATAGGATAGAACGCAATGGTATGAGCCAAAAGCGTCGTGTTTATTGAATTCCTAAAGGAAGCGGAAATATGGAAAAATGAACAAAACCAGTTGACTGTGCAGCCCCAGGACAGTATCTCCAATATTTCAAAACACTCAAAAGCGAAATCAACCAAATCAACCACTTCATCAGTTACCGCAGCCCGACTCAAGGCTGAGGCGGCTGTGCTCCTTATAAGGGCATCGACTTTAAAGGCAAAGCAGGCTCTGGAAATGGAACAGGCTAAAATGCAAGCCAGCCAGACTGGAACAAATGGAACTGGACATATGCCTGGCTGAATCCGATGCTAGATTAAAAATCCTGGCGGATCTTGACTCCATTTCACAACCACCAGCACCATCACTGCTTAAATCACAACCACAAATGTTACAGCCAAAATCACAGGATGATGCCATGAATGAGTATCTGGAAAATACTAAAACCCCAAGCATCAATATGGACTCATTTCCAATTAATTCACTTGGAGCCAGACAAAAAATAAAATTACAAGGACCATCAAACCCAGGCCTAAGGCCACCAGAAATCACAGCAACTCATACCCAACAGCAAGCAATTGGGACAGGAACTGGAATTACAGTGTCAGACAATGACGACAAATTCTTGACTGTAATACAGAGGCAAAATGAGATTGCTGATTTACTGGTTGTACAGCTAAAATTGACCTCACTTCCCTCTAAGGAAATCCCAGTTTACGATGGCAACCCTTTAGATTACCAGGCATTGATGAGGGCATTTGAGCATGGTATTGAGGAAAAGACTAGAAGCCACCAAGATAGGCTATATTACTTGGAACAGTACACCTCTGGACCCTGCAGAGAATTGGTTAGGAGCTGTCTTCATATGAATGCCAACACAGGCTACATTCACGCTAAAACACTGTTAAAAAAGCATTTTGGAGATAACATAAAAATCTCAAGTGCCTATATGGAAAAAGCTTTAAATTGGAAAAGTATTAAGGCAGAGGATGGAGATGCACTGCATGCTTATGCACTCTTCCTGAGAGGCTGTTGTAACACAATGAGAGATTTGGAGGATATAGAGGACCTGGATCTGACTTCTAACCTGAAACTCATTGTGTCCAAACTGCCTTATAAATTGAAGGAAAAATGGAGAACGACAGCTTGTGATATTTTAGAGCAAACGCAAAGGAGAGCAAGATTGAGCCACTTGGTACTATTTATGGAAAAGCAAGCGAGAATACTCCAGGACCCACTTTTCGGCGATATTCATGATCCTCTTGCCAATGTGAAGGTTTCAAAACCAAGGACTGCAGCTGAATCAACCTCAGGCAGATTTAAGAGCAAGGGGAGTAGTTTTGCTACTACGGTGGCAACAGTGTCTGACAGCAAAGCCGAAAAGTCACCTGTCAAAAGCAACATGCCTTTTGGTGCATATGATTTCGCATGTATTTTCTGTACCGGCAAGCATCCCTTACCTGAATGTCAGAAAATGAATGCACAGGCACATGAAGACAAAGTTCAGTTTCTCAGGGAAAAAGGACTATGCTTTGGATGTTCTAAAGTGGGACATTTGAGTAGAAATTGTAAACGGAGACTGACCTGCCAGAACTGCCAGGGCAGACATAGTTGGGGGCTGGTATACAACACTTACCACTTGCTGGAATAAAGTTGCACTTGGGGGAGAAAGGGGGGAAATAGTTGTGAATTTGATGACATTTAACTAATACTCTACTTAACGTTTAAAACAAATGAAGGCAAATACCTCTCCACTGTATATGATGCAGCCTAAGAAAAGAAAAGTGCAGATATTAGGATTTTGTTCATTTCTAAAACACCATGGAAAAGCAAAATAACCAATACAAATAAAATGTAAATGTAACGGCAATGTTTACGTCATGTAGATAGAAGATCTCACCTGGTGGAACGTGATGAGCTAAAGTTAGCTTCATGTATGCGATGGATGATGCTACACTCTGAGGAAGAGTAGGCATGGCCTGGTCCAGTCTGGTGAAACTGAGACCCAACAAGTCAGGGGTTAACATCAGCCAATAATAACGAATGAAATCACATCTACCTGTCTTCAAAAAACATAATACTATATATTGATGGATCTACTTACATTATTTGGTACGATGAGCAGGAAATGTTTCCCTGAAAAGTGGCAAAAATATGTTGTCATTTCAAACCTTAATGTGCATGGTTACATTTTCTATTGTAATTATGTGTAGGTCTGAGATGTACTAACTCAGTCATCATTGTTCATTTTAATTAGTTTCAGTGATTGGTCATTCTATCTTTGCCATTACACTTAGCAGTTTAGTTTCAGTTTATTTCAGTGTCTGGTTAGATCTAGTTTTTGTACCGTGTTGGCAAGAAGATCCAGAGCTGCATCCAACACCCCAGAGGCCTTGGAGAGGAACAGCTTCCAGACTGGTCTGGAACCAGTGGAGCTGGGGCACCAGTAGTTCGGTAGGCTTGCGTGCCGCACGTCTGGGGGCCAACATCCTCCGAGACTAGGCAGTGGTACTATTTAACCCATAGTTGGGGGCTGGTTCGTGGGCACCAGTAGTTCGGTAAGCTTGCGTGCCGCACGTCTGGGGGCCAACCTCCTCCGAGACGAGGCAGTGGTACTATTTAACCCATAGTTGGGGGCTGGTTCGTGGGCACCAGTAGTTCGGTAAGCTTGCGTGCCGCACGTCTGGGGGCCAACCTCCTCCGAGACGAGGCAGTGGTACTATTTAACCCATAATTGGGGGCTGGTTCGTGGGCACCAGTAGTTCGGTAGGCTTGCGTGCCGCACGTCTGGGGGCCAACCTCCTCCGAGACGAGGCAGTGGTACTATTTAACCCATAGTTGGGGGCTGGTTCGTGGGCACCAGTAGTTCGGTAAGCTTGCGTGCCGCACGTCTGGGGGCCAACCTCCTCCGAGACGAGGCAGTGGTACTATTTAACCCATAGTTGGGGGCTGGTTCGTGGGCACCAGTAGTTCGGTAGGCTTGCGTGCCGCACGTCCGGGGGCCAACCTCCTCCGAGACTAGGCAGTGGTACTATTTGTCCCATAGTTGGGGGCTGGTTCGTGGGCACCAGTAGTTCGGTAGGCTTGCGTGCCGCACGTCCGGGGGCCAACCTCCTCCGAGACTAGGCAGTGGTACTATTTGACCCATAGTTGGGGGCTGGTTCGTGGGCACCAGTAGTTCGGTAGGCTTGCGTGCCGCACGTCCGGGGCCAACCTCCTCCGAGACTACGCAGTGGTACTATTTGACCCATAGTTGGGGGCTGGTTCGTGGGCACCAGTAGTTCGGTAGGCTTGCGTGCCGCACGTCCGGGGCCAACCTCCTCCGAGACTACGCAGTGGTACTATTTGACCCATAGTTGGGGGCTGGTTCGTGGGCACCAGTAGTTCGGTAGGCTTGCGTGCCGCACGTCCGGGGGCCAACCTCATCCGAGACTAGCCAGTGGTACTATTTGACCCATAGTTGGGGGCTGGTTCGTGGGCACCAGTAGTTCGGTAGGCTTGCGTGCCGCACGTCCGGGGCCAACCTCCTCCGAGACTACGCAGTGGTACTATTTGACCCATAGTTGGGGGCTGGTTCGTGGGCACCAGTAGTTCGGTAGGCTTGCGTGCCGCACGTCCGGGGGCCAACCTCCTCCGAGACTAGCCAGTGGTACTATTTGACCCATAGTTGGGGGCTGGTTCGTGGGCTCCAGTAGTTCGGTAGGCTTGCGTGCCACACGTCCGGGGCCAACCTCCTCCGAGACTACGCAGTGGTACTATTTGACCCATAGTTGGGGGCTGGTTCGTGGGCACCAGTAGTTCGGTAAGCTTGCGTGCCGCACGTCTGGGGGCCAACCTCCTCCGAGACGAGGCAGTGGTACTATTTAACCCATAATTGGGGGCTGGTTCGTGGGCACCAGTAGTTCGGTAGGCTTGCATGCCGCACGTCTGGGGGCCAACCTCCTCCGAGACGAGGCAGTGGTACTATTTAACCCATAGTTGGGGGCTGGTTCGTGGGCACCAGTAGTTCGGTAAGCTTGCGTGCCGCACGTCTGGGGGCCAACCTCCTCCGAGACGAGGCAGTGGTACTATTTAACCCATAGTTGGGGGCTGGTTCGTGGGCACCAGTAGTTCGGTAGGCTTGCGTGCCGCACGTCTGGGGGCCAACCTCCTCCGAGACGAGGCAGTGGTACTATTTAACCCATAGTTGGGGGCTGGTTCGTGGGCACCAGTAGTTCGGTAAGCTTGCGTGCCGCACGTCTGGGGGCCAACCTCCTCCGAGACGAGGCAGTGGTACTATTTAACCCATAGTTGGGGGCTGGTTCGTGGGCACCAGTAGTTCGGTAAGCTTGCGTGCCGCACGTCTGGGGGCCAACCTCCTCCGAGACGAGGCAGTGGTACTATTTAACCCATAGTTGGGGGCTGGTTCGTGGGCACCAGTAGTTCGGTAGGCTTGCGTGCCGCACGTCTGGGGGCCAACCTCCTCCGAGACTAGGCAGTGGTACTATTTAACCCATAGTTGGGGGCTGGTTCGTGGGCACCAGTAGTTCGGTAGGCTTGCGTGCCGCACGTCTGGGGGCCAACCTCCTCCGAGCATTATAATTGCACAAATTTAATGACCAGAAGTCTAGCTTCACATTTGCGCTTTTTATAGAATTGTCACATCAGAAGACAGACCCTTGCAGCGTAGAGAATAGAGAATAGTTATACCCTTCCAGACAAGAGCCATATCCCTGCAGACACGGCCGTCTTCAAGGCAAGAGTACAGTCAGAGTGCAACATATGCAACATTAAATAAATGCACTCATAAACCTTATAGACGCCGGTAGGGAGGGGCTTTATTATATTATTCGCTTATAGATTCCAACGAGTTGGAATCAACACTCGATTAATGTTAGGACGTATCAACAGATAAATCCTATTGACACACTTCCCTAAAGGCAAGGCTCCTTTCAGTCAGAGGAGGCATTTATCTGAGCTTCAGAGCTTGCTCTATCGGCTACGGCGATCGGATCCCTTCAAGACAGACTTCAAGACTGGAAGGGTAGAACTATTCTTTACACTGCGAGGCTCGGTCTTCTGATATGACATTCTATAAAAAGGTATTGAATTCATTGTTATATGGGTATTGAATTCATTGTTATACGGGTATTGAATTCATTGTTATATGGGTATTGAATTCCCATTATATGGGAGCGCCAATGGAGGGGGAAGGCTGCTTCTGTACACGCTCCTCAGCGTCGCAAGGTTTTTCCTTCTTTTTAGTATTTTTAAGCTTTTATTATTTTACTTTTTTTGTACTTAAAAGACCTATGAAAAAATTGCCTTTCCCTGTTCTCAAGTAAAATATTGATATGCGATTAAAATGTGATTAATTGTGATTAATTCATTACAAAGCCTCTAATTAATTTGATAAATGTTTTTAATCGAGTCCCAACCCTAGTTCTTATATATATTTATAATGTTCTTACCCTTCATCACAGACACCTGTAGCAGAGTCTCCAAACTTTGTAATCCAGTGTACACAAACTGACCGTTGGGAGATTTCCCCAGCAGAGCCACATGACTTCCCTGTGGAAGAGAAAGAAATGTCCTTCAATACACTGGTATGAAATATCCAGTGGTGTAAAGTAACTAAGTACATTTACTAAAGTACTGTACTTAAGTACAATTAGAAGGTACTTTTACTTTACTGGAGTATTTCCAATTGTCTATACTTTTACTTACATCTCAGAGGCAAATATTGTACTGTTACTCCACTACAATTATTTGAAAACTTTAGTTACTAGTTATTGTAGATATAAATTATTATATTATAAAAACATACATTAACCACTTGCCTTTCACAACCACAAGGACGCACGCACACGCCACTAACCTGTACACACTCGGGTCCAGATTGACAAAGGTATCCAGGTCCATGTTGACATTGGAGCCAGCGGCACTTCTCACATAGGAAAGGGATGCACCACCTACAGGTCATAAAGAAAATACTGAATTTATCCATCTCTGAAGTGTGCGTGTGTGCGTGTGTGCGTGCGTGCGTGCGCAATAAAGGACAAGGATAGGATAGAACGCAATGGTATGAGCCAAAAGCGTCGTGTTTATTGAATTCCTAAAGGAAGCGGAAATATGGAAAAATGAACAAAACCAGTTGACTGTGCAGCCCCAGGACAGTATCTCCAATATTTCAAAACACTCAAAAGCGAAATCAACCAAATCAACCACTTCATCAGTTACCGCAGCCCGACTCAAGGCTGAGGCGGCTGTGCTCCTTATAAGGGCATCGACTTTAAAGGCAAAGCAGGCTCTGGAAATGGAACAGGCTAAAATGCAAGCCAGCCAGACTGAAACAAATGGAACTGGACATATGCCTGGCTGAATCCGATGCTAGATTAAAAATCCTGGCGGATCTTGACTCCATTTCACAACCACCAGCACCATCACTGCTTAAATCACAACCACAAATGTTACAGCCAAAATCACAGGATGATGCCATGAATGAGTATCTGGAAAATACTAAAACCCCAAGCATCAATATGGACTCATTTCCAATTAATTCACTTGGAGCCAGACAAAAAATAAAATTACAAGGACCATCAAACCCAGGCCTAAGGCCACCAGAAATCACAGCAACTCATACCCAACAGCAAGCAATTGGGACAGGAACTGGAATTACAGTGTCAGACAATGACGACAAATTCTTGACTGTAATACAGAGGCAAAATGAGATTGCTGATTTACTGGTTGTACAGCTAAAATTGACCTCACTTCCCTCTAAGGAAATCCCAGTTTACGATGGCAACCCTTTAGATTACCAGGCATTGATGAGGGCATTTGAGCATGGTATTGAGGAAAAGACTAGAAGCCACCAAGATAGGCTATATTACTTAGAACAGTACACCTCTGGACCCTGCAGAGAATTGGTTAGGAGCTGTCTTCATATGAATGCCAACACAGGCTACATTCACGCTAAAACACTGTTAAAAAAGCATTTTGGAGATAACATAAAAATCTCAAGTGCCTATATGGAAAAAGCTTTAAATTGGAAAAGTATTAAGGCAGAGGATGGAGATGCACTGCATGCTTATGCACTCTTCCTGAGAGGCTGTTGTAACGCAATGAGAGATTTGGAGGATATAGAGGACCTGGATCTGACTTCTAACCTGAAACTCATTGTGTCCAAACTGCCTTATAAATTGAAGGAAAAATGGAGAACGACAGCTTGTGATATTTTAGAGCAAACGCAAAGGAGAGCAAGATTGAGCCACTTGGTACTATTTATGGAAAAGCAAGCGAGAATACTCCAGGACCCACTTTTCGGCGATATTCATGATCCTCTTGCCAATGTGAAGGTTTCAAAACCAAGGACTGCAGCTGAATCAACCTCAGGCAGATTTAAGAGCAAGGGGAGTAGTTTTGCTACTACGGTGGCAACAGTGTCTGACAGCAAAGCCGAAAAGTCACCTGTCAAAAGCAACATGCCTTTTGGTGCATATGATTTCGCATGTATTTTCTGTACCGGCAAGCATCCCTTACCTGAATGTCAGAAAATGAATGCACAGGCACATGAAGACAAAGTTCAGTTTCTCAGGGAAAAAGGACTATGCTTTGGATGTTCTAAAGTGGGACATTTGAGTAGAAATTGTAAACGGAGACTGACCTGCCAGAACTGCCAGGGCAGACATAGTTGGGGGCTGGTATACAACACTTACCACTTGCTGGAATAAAGTTGCACTTGGGGGAGAAAGGGGGGAAATAGTTGTGAATTTGATGACATTTAACTAATACTCTACTTAACGTTTAAAACAAATGAAGGCAAATACCTCTCCACTGTATATGATGCAGCCTAAGAAAAGAAAAGTGCAGATATTAGGATTTTGTTCATTTCTAAAACACCATGGAAAAGCAAAATAACCAATACAAATAAAATGTAAATGTAACGGCAATGTTTACGTCATGTAGATAGAAGATCTCACCTGGTGGAACGTGATGAGCTAAAGTTAGCTTCATGTATGCGATGGATGATGCTACACTCTGAGGAAGAGTAGGCATGGCCTGGTCCAGTCTGGTGAAACTGAGACCCAACAAGTCAGGGGTTAACATCAGCCAATAATAACGAATGAAATCACATCTACCTGTCTTCAAAAAACATAATACTATATATTGATGGATCTACTTACATTATTTGGTACGATGAGCAGGAAATGTTTCCCTGAAAAGTGGCAAAAATATGTTGTCATTTCAAACCTTAATGTGCATGGTTACATTTTCTATTGTAATTATGTGTAGGTCTGAGATGTACTAACTCAGTCATCATTGTTCATTTTAATTAGTTTCAGTGATTGGTCATTCTATCTTTGCCATTACACTTAGCAGTTTAGTTTCAGTTTATTTCAGTGTCTGGTTAGATCTAGTTTTTGTACCGTGTTGGCAAGAAGATCCAGAGCTGCATCCAACACCCCAGAGGCCTTGGAGAGGAACAGCTTCCAGACTGGTCTGGAACCAGTGGAGCTGGGGCACCAGTAGTTCGGTAGGCTTGCGTGCCGCACGTCTGGGGGCCAACATCCTCCGAGACTAGGCAGTGGTACTATTTAACCCATAGTTGGGGGCTGGTTCGTGGGCACCAGTAGTTCGGTAAGCTTGCGTGCCGCACGTCTGGGGGCCAACCTCCTCCGAGACGAGGCAGTGGTACTATTTAACCCATAGTTGGGGGCTGGTTCGTGGGCACCAGTAGTTCGGTAAGCTTGCGTGCCGCACGTCTGGGGGCCAACCTCCTCCGAGACGAGGCAGTGGTACTATTTAACCCATAATTGGGGGCTGGTTCGTGGGCACCAGTAGTTCGGTAGGCTTGCATGCCGCACGTCTGGGGGCCAACCTCCTCCGAGACGAGGCAGTGGTACTATTTAACCCATAGTTGGGGGCTGGTTCGTGGGCACCAGTAGTTCGGTAAGCTTGCGTGCCGCACGTCTGGGGGCCAACCTCCTCCGAGACGAGGCAGTGGTACTATTTAACCCATAGTTGGGGGCTGGTTCGTGGGCACCAGTAGTTCGGTAGGCTTGCGTGCCGCACGTCTGGGGGCCAACCTCCTCCGAGACGAGGCAGTGGTACTATTTAACCCATAGTTGGGGGCTGGTTCGTGGGCACCAGTAGTTCGGTAAGCTTGCGTGCCGCACGTCTGGGGGCCAACCTCCTCCGAGACGAGGCAGTGGTACTATTTAACCCATAGTTGGGGGCTGGTTCGTGGGCACCAGTAGTTCGGTAAGCTTGCGTGCCGCACGTCTGGGGGCCAACCTCCTCCGAGACGAGGCAGTGGTACTATTTAACCCATAGTTGGGGGCTGGTTCGTGGGCACCAGTAGTTCGGTAGGCTTGCGTGCCGCACGTCTGGGGGCCAACCTCCTCCGAGACTAGGCAGTGGTACTATTTAACCCATAGTTGGGGGCTGGTTCGTGGGCACCAGTAGTTCGGTAGGCTTGCGTGCCGCACGTCTGGGGGCCAACCTCCTCCGAGCATTATAATTGCACAAATTTAATGACCAGAAGTCTAGCTTCACATTTGCGCTTTTTATAGAATTGTCACATCAGAAGACAGACCCTTGCAGCGTAGAGAATAGAGAATAGTTATACCCTTCCAGACAAGAGCCATATCCCTGCAGACACGGCCGTCTTCAAGGCAAGAGTACAGTCAGAGTGCAACATATGCAACATTAAATAAATGCACTCATAAACCTTATAGACGCCGGTAGGGAGGGGCTTTATTATATTATTCGCTTATAGATTCCAACGAGTTGGAATCAACACTCGATTAATGTTAGGACGTATCAACAGATAAATCCTATTGACACACTTCCCTAAAGGCAAGGCTCCTTTCAGTCAGAGGAGGCATTTATCTGAGCTTCAGAGCTTGCTCTATCGGCTACGGCGATCGGATCCCTTCAAGACAGACTTCAAGACTGGAAGGGTAGAACTATTCTTTACACTGCGAGGCTCGGTCTTCTGATATGACATTCTATAAAAAGGTATTGAATTCATTGTTATATGGGTATTGAATTCATTGTTATACGGGTATTGAATTCATTGTTATATGGGTATTGAATTCCCATTATATGGGAGCGCCAATGGAGGGGGAAGGCTGCTTCTGTACACGCTCCTCAGCGTCGCAAGGTTTTTCCTTCTTTTTAGTATTTTTAAGCTTTTATTATTTTACTTTTTTTGTACTTAAAAGACCTATGAAAAAATTGCCTTTCCCTGTTCTCAAGTAAAATATTGATATGCGATTAAAATGTGATTAATTGTGATTAATTCATTACAAAGCCTCTAATTAATTTGATAAATGTTTTTAATCGAGTCCCAACCCTAGTTCTTATATATATTTATAATGTTCTTACCCTTCATCACAGACACCTGTAGCAGAGTCTCCAAACTTTGTAATCCAGTGTACACAAACTGACCGTTGGGAGATTTCCCCAGCAGAGCCACATGACTTCCCTGTGGAAGAGAAAGAAATGTCCTTCAATACACTGGTATGAAATATCCAGTGGTGTAAAGTAACTAAGTACATTTACTAAAGTACTGTACTTAAGTACAATTAGAAGGTACTTTTACTTTACTGGAGTATTTCCAATTGTCTATACTTTTACTTACATCTCAGAGGCAAATATTGTACTGTTACTCCACTACAATTATTTGAAAACTTTAGTTACTAGTTATTGTAGATATAAATTATTATATTATAAAAACATACATTAACCACTTGCCTTTCACAACCACAAGGACGCACGCACACGCCACTAACCTGTACACACTCGGGTCCAGATTGACAAAGGTATCCAGGTCCATGTTGACATTGGAGCCAGCGGCACTTCTCACATAGGAAAGGGATGCACCACCTACAGGTCATAAAGAAAATACTGAATTTATCCATCTCTGAAGTGTGCGTGTGTGCGTGTGTGCGTGCGTGCGTGCGCAATAAAGGACAAGGATAGGATAGAACGCAATGGTATGAGCCAAAAGCGTCGTGTTTATTGAATTCCTAAAGGAAGCGGAAATATGGAAAAATGAACAAAACCAGTTGACTGTGCAGCCCCAGGACAGTATCTCCAATATTTCAAAACACTCAAAAGCGAAATCAACCAAATCAACCACTTCATCAGTTACCGCAGCCCGACTCAAGGCTGAGGCGGCTGTGCTCCTTATAAGGGCATCGACTTTAAAGGCAAAGCAGGCTCTGGAAATGGAACAGGCTAAAATGCAAGCCAGCCAGACTGAAACAAATGGAACTGGACATATGCCTGGCTGAATCCGATGCTAGATTAAAAATCCTGGCGGATCTTGACTCCATTTCACAACCACCAGCACCATCACTGCTTAAATCACAACCACAAATGTTACAGCCAAAATCACAGGATGATGCCATGAATGAGTATCTGGAAAATACTAAAACCCCAAGCATCAATATGGACTCATTTCCAATTAATTCACTTGGAGCCAGACAAAAAATAAAATTACAAGGACCATCAAACCCAGGCCTAAGGCCACCAGAAATCACAGCAACTCATACCCAACAGCAAGCAATTGGGACAGGAACTGGAATTACAGTGTCAGACAATGACGACAAATTCTTGACTGTAATACAGAGGCAAAATGAGATTGCTGATTTACTGGTTGTACAGCTAAAATTGACCTCACTTCCCTCTAAGGAAATCCCAGTTTACGATGGCAACCCTTTAGATTACCAGGCATTGATGAGGGCATTTGAGCATGGTATTGAGGAAAAGACTAGAAGCCACCAAGATAGGCTATATTACTTAGAACAGTACACCTCTGGACCCTGCAGAGAATTGGTTAGGAGCTGTCTTCATATGAATGCCAACACAGGCTACATTCACGCTAAAACACTGTTAAAAAAGCATTTTGGAGATAACATAAAAATCTCAAGTGCCTATATGGAAAAAGCTTTAAATTGGAAAAGTATTAAGGCAGAGGATGGAGATGCACTGCATGCTTATGCACTCTTCCTGAGAGGCTGTTGTAACGCAATGAGAGATTTGGAGGATATAGAGGACCTGGATCTGACTTCTAACCTGAAACTCATTGTGTCCAAACTGCCTTATAAATTGAAGGAAAAATGGAGAACGACAGCTTGTGATATTTTAGAGCAAACGCAAAGGAGAGCAAGATTGAGCCACTTGGTACTATTTATGGAAAAGCAAGCGAGAATACTCCAGGACCCACTTTTCGGCGATATTCATGATCCTCTTGCCAATGTGAAGGTTTCAAAACCAAGGACTGCAGCTGAATCAACCTCAGGCAGATTTAAGAGCAAGGGGAGTAGTTTTGCTACTACGGTGGCAACAGTGTCTGACAGCAAAGCCGAAAAGTCACCTGTCAAAAGCAACATGCCTTTTGGTGCATATGATTTCGCATGTATTTTCTGTACCGGCAAGCATCCCTTACCTGAATGTCAGAAAATGAATGCACAGGCACATGAAGACAAAGTTCAGTTTCTCAGGGAAAAAGGACTATGCTTTGGATGTTCTAAAGTGGGACATTTGAGTAGAAATTGTAAACGGAGACTGACCTGCCAGAACTGCCAGGGCAGACATAGTTGGGGGCTGGTATACAACACTTACCACTTGCTGGAATAAAGTTGCACTTGGGGGAGAAAGGGGGGAAATAGTTGTGAATTTGATGACATTTAACTAATACTCTACTTAACGTTTAAAACAAATGAAGGCAAATACCTCTCCACTGTATATGATGCAGCCTAAGAAAAGAAAAGTGCAGATATTAGGATTTTGTTCATTTCTAAAACACCATGGAAAAGCAAAATAACCAATACAAATAAAATGTAAATGTAACGGCAATGTTTACGTCATGTAGATAGAAGATCTCACCTGGTGGAACGTGATGAGCTAAAGTTAGCTTCATGTATGCGATGGATGATGCTACACTCTGAGGAAGAGTAGGCATGGCCTGGTCCAGTCTGGTGAAACTGAGACCCAACAAGTCAGGGGTTAACATCAGCCAATAATAACGAATGAAATCACATCTACCTGTCTTCAAAAAACATAATACTATATATTGATGGATCTACTTACATTATTTGGTACGATGAGCAGGAAATGTTTCCCTGAAAAGTGGCAAAAATATGTTGTCATTTCAAACCTTAATGTGCATGGTTACATTTTCTATTGTAATTATGTGTAGGTCTGAGATGTACTAACTCAGTCATCATTGTTCATTTTAATTAGTTTCAGTGATTGGTCATTCTATCTTTGCCATTACACTTAGCAGTTTAGTTTCAGTTTATTTCAGTGTCTGGTTAGATCTAGTTTTTGTACCGTGTTGGCAAGAAGATCCAGAGCTGCATCCAACACCCCAGAGGCCTTGGAGAGGAACAGCTTCCAGACTGGTCTGGAACCAGTGGAGCTGGGGCACCAGTAGTTCGGTAGGCTTGCGTGCCGCACGTCTGGGGGCCAACATCCTCCGAGACTAGGCAGTGGTACTATTTAACCCATAGTTGGGGGCTGGTTCGTGGGCACCAGTAGTTCGGTAAGCTTGCGTGCCGCACGTCTGGGGGCCAACCTCCTCCGAGACGAGGCAGTGGTACTATTTAACCCATAGTTGGGGGCTGGTTCGTGGGCACCAGTAGTTCGGTAAGCTTGCGTGCCGCACGTCTGGGGGCCAACCTCCTCCGAGACGAGGCAGTGGTACTATTTAACCCATAATTGGGGGCTGGTTCGTGGGCACCAGTAGTTCGGTAGGCTTGCGTGCCGCACGTCTGGGGGCCAACCTCCTCCGAGACGAGGCAGTGGTACTATTTAACCCATAGTTGGGGGCTGGTTCGTGGGCACCAGTAGTTCGGTAAGCTTGCGTGCCGCACGTCTGGGGGCCAACCTCCTCCGAGACGAGGCAGTGGTACTATTTAACCCATAGTTGGGGGCTGGTTCGTGGGCACCAGTAGTTCGGTAGGCTTGCGTGCCGCACGTCTGGGGGCCAACCTCCTCCGAGACGAGGCAGTGGTACTATTTAACCCATAGTTGGGGGCTGGTTCGTGGGCACCAGTAGTTCGGTAAGCTTGCGTGCCGCACATCTGGGGGCCAACCTCCTCCGAGACGAGGCAGTGGTACTATTTAACCCATAGTTGGGGGCTGGTTCGTGGGCACCAGTAGTTCGGTAGGCTTGCGTGCCGCACGTCTGGGGGCCAACCTCCTCCGAGACTAGGCAGTGGTACTATTTAACCCATAGTTGGGGGCTGGTTCGTGGGCACCAGTAGTTCGGTAGGCTTGCGTGCCGCACGTCTGGGGGCCAACCTCCTCCGAGCATTATAATTGCACAAATTTAATGACCAGAAGTCTAGCTTCACATTTGCGCTTTTTATAGAATTGTCACATCAGAAGACAGACCCTTGCAGCGTAGAGAATAGAGAATAGTTATACCCTTCCAGACAAGAGCCATATCCCTGCAGACACGGCCGTCTTCAAGGCAAGAGTACAGTCAGAGTGCAACATATGCAACATTAAATAAATGCACTCATAAACCTTATAGACGCCGGTAGGGAGGGGCTTTATTATATTATTCGCTTATAGATTCCAACGAGTTGGAATCAACACTCGATTAATGTTAGGACGTATCAACAGATAAATCCTATTGACACACTTCCCTAAAGGCAAGGCTCCTTTCAGTCAGAGGAGGCATTTATCTGAGCTTCAGAGCTTGCTCTATCGGCTACGGCGATCGGATCCCTTCAAGACAGACTTCAAGACTGGAAGGGTAGAACTATTCTTTACACTGCGAGGCTCGGTCTTCTGATATGACATTCTATAAAAAGGTATTGAATTCATTGTTATATGGGTATTGAATTCATTGTTATACGGGTATTGAATTCATTGTTATATGGGTATTGAATTCCCATTATATGGGAGCGCCAATGGAGGGGGAAGGCTGCTTCTGTACACGCTCCTCAGCGTCGCAAGGTTTTTCCTTCTTTTTAGTATTTTTAAGCTTTTATTATTTTACTTTTTTTGTACTTAAAAGACCTATGAAAAAATTGCCTTTCCCTGTTCTCAAGTAAAATATTGATATGCGATTAAAATGTGATTAATTGTGATTAATTCATTACAAAGCCTCTAATTAATTTGATAAATGTTTTTAATCGAGTCCCAACCCTAGTTCTTATATATATTTATAATGTTCTTACCCTTCATCACAGACACCTGTAGCAGAGTCTCCAAACTTTGTAATCCAGTGTACACAAACTGACCGTTGGGAGATTTCCCCAGCAGAGCCACATGACTTCCCTGTGGAAGAGAAAGAAATGTCCTTCAATACACTGGTATGAAATATCCAGTGGTGTAAAGTAACTAAGTACATTTACTAAAGTACTGTACTTAAGTACAATTAGAAGGTACTTTTACTTTACTGGAGTATTTCCAATTGTCTATACTTTTACTTACATCTCAGAGGCAAATATTGTACTGTTACTCCACTACAATTATTTGAAAACTTTAGTTACTAGTTATTGTAGATATAAATTATTATATTATAAAAACATACATTAACCACTTGCCTTTCACAACCACAAGGACGCACGCACACGCCACTAACCTGTACACACTCGGGTCCAGATTGACAAAGGTATCCAGGTCCATGTTGACATTGGAGCCAGCGGCACTTCTCACATAGGAAAGGGATGCACCACCTACAGGTCATAAAGAAAATACTGAATTTATCCATCTCTGAAGTGTGCGTGTGTGCGTGCGTGCGTGCGTGCGTGCGTAATAAAGGACAAGGATAGGATAGAACGCAATGGTATGAGCCAAAAGCGTCGTGTTTATTGAATTCCTAAAGGAAGCGGAAATATTGAAAATTGAACAAAACCAGTTGACTGTGCAGCCCCAGGACAGTATCTCCAATATTTCAAAACACTCAAAAGCGAAATCAACCAAATCAACCACTTCATCAGTTACCGCAGCCCGACTCTACTCTACAAGCTCACTTGGTGCTGTGCTATGAGCTTGTATATCTGCTATTTTTTTTAACACTGGCCCTGGAATGACCCAAAGACACTTAGGCACACAGAAGTGAGCATGTTTGTATGTCAGGTACTTATTAAAGCATACTTCCAAACGGAAACAAATATACTAAATAATACATTGCATCCACGACGTGAAAACACAGCAACTATACCAGTTAACTACACAACTGTACCAGTATGCAAACACATACTAGTACAGTTAAGTAAGGGTGCGACTGCTAGTATACTGCTTCTGGGTGAATACAGTAACTGCCTTTAAAACGAAATTGTGATTTTGAGAGACCAATTTCATCCAATCAGGAGAGAGAACTCATACAGGACACATCCTATACAATCAAGTTGTTGATTATGGTTGGATGAAATTGCCAACACACCCTTAATGTTCTGTTTAAAAAGGACCTGCAGAGACAGGCTGTTCCCTGTTACTAAACAAACACAAAGCAATGATGGCTATAAGCATATAGCTTTCTATAAACTGGACAATAGCAAAGAAACAGTGCCAAGATCGATCTTGAAAACTGTCATATTGTGCTGAAACATTGGCCACATATGGGTAAGACAGACACAGAGGATACACAATCAGAGCCTGTTAATGGGCATCAACAATGGATCATTTATTCAACCCCTAGCCACACCTCTAATCACCCCCCTATTATCACCTTTCAGTCAGCTGACAACTCTATAGAAAATTGAAGCAACACATACTTGTCACCTGAATACCAGTGGTTCTCAAACTATTGAATTGTCAAAGAGCTCTTTGACATTACAAAAGAGATTTGCATTAGACCATAAACCCCCATAACCTACTAGTATTTGACCTCCAGACAATGTCAATAAGCCAACATTAGATAGTTACACACCTTGCAGTAGGTCTGGGATGGTGTGTCTGTCACCTGGGTCCGCAGCCTGAGCTGTAAACAAATAAATACAATATTTTAGACACAAAGCTATGAAAGTACATGCATATCAATAGACAATAGCAGATCTACAAGCTCACAAGTGACCTACAAGCTGACAAGTGAGCTTGTAAGCCAACAAGCTCACAACATGTTGCATTGTGAGCTTGTAGATCTGCCATTTTCAAATAGCCAAAGTTTAAATGGGGCTGAAGTGGTTAATGTACCCTATGTTTTTTTAAACAATAACCAAAATCAAAAGTAACTAAAGTTTTCTAACAATTGTAGTGGATTAAAGGTACAATATTTGCCTCTGAGCTGTAGTGGATAGAAGTACAAGTACAGTATTTTTCTATGCAAACTGATACAGTAAAAATCACTGTTTTTGCTGGCAGCAGTGGCACACTATTACACTGTTGATATGGCAGTCAAAGAGTTAAGCTACAGAGTATATATATTGGCAATGCCTCCTTAAAAACGGACAATGGACTGACCCCAAGAAAATGTCCATATGCTAACATTAGATAGTTAGATCTAAACGGTTTTGATTTGCACATGTGTCATGTTATGTTAAACAAACCTTGCAGTAGTGCAGTCTGGGACGGTCCCCTCAGTCCACATCTGTGTTGGCCAAGATATCAGGTCCGATGTACAGCTGAAAATGTCAAGCAAAAATACTGTATTTTAGACACAAATATATATTTGTCACCATATAAATATAGTGACAATAGCAGATCTACAAGCTCACAAGTTATCTACAAGCTAACAAGTGAGCTTGTCGATCGGCTATTTAAAATAAGGCAACAAGTTTACAGTGAGCTTGTAGATCTGCTATTTTCCAAACATTAAACTCACAGTGAGCTTGTAGATATGTCAGTGATGTTGCTAGGTTTTCAATGTAATGTGTCCCAGAAAAATGTTATGGGTCCAAAATAAAATGGTTTTTTTTTCTCTCGTTCTCTTTTATCTCCAAGTGTTATACTTATAGCTACATTCAAATTATCTGAACATTAAACAAAATGTGGCAAATTTTAAACTATTTGTTAAAAGAAAGTGTGTGTGAGTACATTATATCCTGATACACTGGTTCTCAACCTTTTCAGGCTGTGACCCCCCAAAATAATCATATTTTTACTGGGGGGGCGCCAAAATAATCATATTTGAACTGGGGATCCCCCAAAATAATCATATTTGAACTCCCCCCACCCCACCTGACAAGCACTTCAGGGGTTGTGGCATTACGTTTAGTTTGACTTGGTTCCACAGATAAATATTGTGAGGCGTTGTGAGCTTGTGGATCTGCTATTTTCTTAGATGATTTTAGATAAGAGCCTATCTAATGAATCATGCAGTAGCTATATTTTCAACATAAATGCATGCTGCTTCGATGCGAGAGTGTGTTGCGTGTAACCAGTGATGGAAAGTAACTAAGTACATCTACTTAAGTACTGTACTTAAGTACAATTTTGAGGTATTTGTACTTTACTTGAGTATTTCCAATTTCCAATACCTTTACTTCTACTCCACTACATCTCAGAGGCAAATATTGTACTTTTACTCCACTACATGTATTTGAAAACTTTAGTTACTAGTTACTTTTCAGATATAAATTATGATATTATGAAACATACATTAACCACTTTAGCCCTATTTTATACACAGGCTATTTTAAAATAGCCAATCTACAAGCTCACAACGTTGTGAGCTTGTAGATCTGCTATTTTAAAAAATGGTAGTACTTTTACTTTTGGTACTTTAAGTACATTTTGATGCCAATACTTTTGTACTTTTACTCAAGTACATTTTGAAATCCAGACTTCTACTTGTAACAGAGTACTTCTACATTGCAGTATTGGTACTTTTACTTAAGTAAAACATTTGAGTACTTTTTCCACCACTGCATGTAACCACAGCACAGATTTGCATCGCATTGTAAACAGCTGTGCCTCTTTTACACACTTTGAGTTTCTAACTTGCGGTCACAGTCAGTGTGTGGTACTTTTAGGTGGATCTTACTGTAACAGATAGCCCCAGATGCAATTCAACATTTGACAGACCAGTAGGGCAATCAGTAATGTTATCTCTATGGGCGCAACTCTTGCGCAATGTCTTAAAACATGTAACCGGCAAAGCAAAGCAAAGTTTGTTGTTTACCCAGGGTGTCGGACTAAGTACGAAACTTATTTCCAGCCGGACCCTGCATGGAAGCCTTGCTCAAGGGCTATTCAGCGGTGATTCATGATTGATGTGATAAATTGGGGAATCGAACTAGGGACCTTCTGGTATCAAGGCCGCCCCTCTAACCACTAGGCCACCGCTGCCACAAAGGAGAGGCGGAGGGGGGTTCTCCTTCCATTCCGACATCTCGCCACTCCGACTAGTGGCTTCCGCGTGCGGTTAGGGTTAGGGTTAGGGTTAGGTATAGGGTTCGTCAACGTCGGAAAGGCAACATGTCGGAAAGGCGAAATGCACCCAGGCGGAGGAGAGAGGCGAATAAAGTGCTTTTTTCAACTCGTTGGATAGATTTTATGGTGAGTTAAAATGTCAAACATCTGTGAGCATTTCAGAAAATATACAGCGGAGGGTGAGGTTCCGATTGGAGCTATGTAACAGACAGATCTATCCACCGTTCCAGCCAGGACTGTCGATAGCAGCCACAGAGCATGGATCACAGACTATATATTATAACTATGATCATAGAAACACGACGGAGCCGGCAGCTAGCCGCTAAACATTAGCGTAAGTCGGTGTTGCCAGATCTAGTGAAAGAAAGAAGCAGCAAGTCTATACAAATTTAGACTTGCTGCAAAATTTAGTACAAATTTAGAATCCCAAAATAAGCAAATAGGGGGCATGTCAGTCAAACTGTATTGTCTAATGTTGAGAGCAGTGATTTTAAAACATTTTCATGCCATGGACCCCCAATATTTACAAGCTACTTTACAGGAAAAAAAGGAAGCCCAAAGTCGCTTATAATTACAGATTTGGCAACACTGGACCAGCCGCAAACACAATACACACACCACACACGTAACAGTAACAGTGACCTGAAACAAACTTAACCTGGCGATTGCACTTAATTCATTTAAGGCCCGTACATGTACATAAACGTTCAAATTTCAAATATAAAGTTCTTACCTCACGGCCACGGATGTGACAATTCTGTTCGAGCCCTCAGAAGTAACCGTATCTTCAGTATTGTTCAATAAAAAGCATTTGAATCCGATCGGTGGCCATTTTCTCAGCATGTCCGCCATATGCTTTCAACTGCACGACCCATCGGTTGGTAGGTGTACTGCACTCTGATAGAGTGTGCCCACTATGAGCAAATGGCCACCGATCGGATTAAGATGCGTTTTTATTTTACAATACGGAAGATACGGCTACTTCTGAGGGCCCGTACATAATTATAACATCCGTGGCCATGGGGTAAAAACTGTGTTTGAAATCTGAACGTTCATGTAGATGTAGGGTCCAAAAAAGGCGGGAAAAATATATATATAAAGTAATAAAGGCGGGAAAAAAAGTTAATATTACTCACCTCAGACAAAAGACGACGAAATGAAAGTAGATCAGTGATATATGAACCGAAATCAAGTAGAACAGTTTCCAATAGTAATCTCTCATCGGACGGAGAGACCTAGCATCCGCATGAGAATTTGAGAAGTGAAGGCGAGCCGGCCAGGGTCGGCAGGAGGCGTGGATTTAAGGGGAGGGACAAAGTCAGCAAGGGCTGTGATTGGTCTGACAAGCAGACATGCGTACATGCGAGAGGGCATGCCCGGGCCCGGGCCCGCTGCAGCCAGCGTTCAGCGTTGCCAGACTGTGGGAGAGAATCGAGCGACCCGGTCTGGGAAAACAAAGCCCAAAAGAAGCGACTGTGTGGACTATATGGGCCACGCGAGCCCCAACGGATGGTCTCTTTGTGCTGGTTGGGACCCAATAACGTTTAGATTTGATGTTTTATGTGCTTTAGATGACATCAAGCCGTGGATTTTTACATCTCCATCGCAGCCTTCCGTTACGACCAGCGTTGCCAGGTTTGGGAGTGAAACGAGCGGCTGGCCTTTTAAACCTACTGTTTACATCGTCAGTATGAAAATAGCATATCCACAAGCCACACTGGTGAGAGCATAGTCAGACAGCAGCAGCAGAAGAAGACAGGTAAAGGTGCCTTTTATTTTCCACAGAACGCCTCAAAACGGCACTTAACACATGTAACATT
This sequence comes from Gymnoscopelus microlampas, assembly GCF_963454915.1. Taxonomy (NCBI): domain Eukaryota; kingdom Metazoa; phylum Chordata; class Actinopteri; order Myctophiformes; family Myctophidae; genus Gymnoscopelus; species Gymnoscopelus microlampas. Next base: position 53,846,674 of record NC_139941.1, on the reverse strand, counting down.
GTGTGTTTAAACTGCCAGATGTTTCTTTTTTTTTATATGACCAAGGGCGGATGCTGTGCTAACGTTGGAAACAGACGTTTAAATGGCTCCAATTGTGCCAATAGGACATAATCATTGATCAGTATATACTCCCTAGTCCCTAAGGACTAGGGAGTATTTAATATGATTTTAAATATATATTTAGCTGAGTTTAAGGCTCTTATTTGTTGAAAGGAGGAGATGCTAGTGAAATTAGCGCGTTAGCGTCATTTATGTAGGGGTTTAAAGGCTGTATGGGACAGTTTATAACACTGTAAAGCTAACGATTGTGTGCTCAGATAACCTGGTGAGCTGGTGAATGTACAGTGGATTCATTGTTAGATCAATCTGGGATGTTATAAGTGTGTATTGGGCTAACTGTAACCTGAAGCTTAAGCTAACAGACAGTCCATGCAAGACACATCTCATTACTCATAGACATCACTGATCACCATTAAAGCCTCGATTTTACATTTCATATTATTTACAATATTTTTATCTTGGTTATTATATAGCCGTTTGAGGGAAAGAGCTCTAGCTCCGTTTTTGTACTGTTATTTAACATGACAGTATGTTTTGTGGTCATGGGTCAATGGGTGGGGAGGCATGCGTTAATCCGTGCTAACAAAATGTAGCGCGTTAGCGTCGTCTATTCAGGGGTTTAAAGGCTGTATGGGACCGTTTATAACACTGTAAAGCTAACGATTGTGTGCTCAGATAACCTGGTGAGCTGGTGAATGTACGTACAGTGGATTCATTGTTAGATCAATCTGGGATGTTATAAGTGTGTATTGGGCTGTCTGTAACTGCTGTTTTCATATAGCTGCTGCAGGCTTTATAGTGGGCTGAAAGCTGCTTAAAGCTAACAAACAGTCCATGCTAGACACATATCTAGTCCCCGATTTTATATTTCATATTATTTATAATATTCTTAGCTTGGTTATTATATAGCAGTTTGAGGGAAAGAGCTCTAGCTCCGTTTTTGTACTGTTATTTAACATGACAGTTTGTTTTGTGGTCATGGGTCAATGTGTGTTGTTGGTCAACACATGTTTACCTCCATCTGGGGTGTGTGGGGGTTTTTGTAAACCGCTCAGCGTAACATGCATGATATATACTGCTAAATGAGGAGAAATCAAATTAGTGATGGACTGTTTCAGACAATGTAATGTATTGTAGATGTTGATTCTAATCACTGTATCTGATCTGTTTATGTATGTCTAGGCCCCTATGCTCTTGTTTATTGTACATTATAGGGCACTGAGGGTGTACAAATGGAATCAAATGGACCCTTTTTTGGTTCCATTTATACACTCTGAGAGATAGGATTTTATAATATAGAGTGAGGTCCCAGAGATATAGAAAATGTTATCAAATGGGGGTCTTTGAAATTAAAAGGTTTGGGAACCACTGTGACAGGGGATACTGTGTGTTCATATTTGAGACAGTTATGCAAATATTCCAAAACACTTCATTAAATAAGGAACCAAATGGACATTTGGTTCCATTTATACACTCTTAGAGTTAGGATTTTATAGTATAGATTGCGGTGCCAGAGATAGAAAATGTTCAAATAGGGGTCCTTGAAATTAAAAGGTTTGACAACCACTGTGATAGGGATGGAACGCAGTGAGCTGGGATTGAACCCGAGGCTCCCACTCGCCAGTCCGGCGTAATACCAGTCATGCCAATTGGGCTGTGCCCGATTGCCATGACTGTTGCACGCCGGTTCAGGCTAATTTGACTGGGGGCTACATATGCGTTCATATTATTTGAGATATTTAATTATGTGTAGGCCTTTATGTATAGTCTACATGATTGTGGATGCTGTGTGTTCATTATGCTCTCAACTAGTGTCATAGAGTTGAGGCTTTGGACAGAGAGAGACTCAAAGCTGTTTATGTGAATAAAATGTTCATCCAATACGTGTGTGCTATTACAGTAGTTCTCAAACGTTTTCATGTGAAGGACCCCCAAATTAATATGCATTTGACTATAGGGTTTATTGATGATTTTGATGTTTATAATAACACATTTTTCTGGAGACCCCCTGGAACCCCCTTAAGAACCCATGGGGGTCCCCTGACCACAGGCCTTTTTAATATTTTCTGTATCCACATGCAAGTAGGGACATGGTGGTGTCACAAACAAGCACTGGCAATTAGTACTTCTAGCTTTTGCTGGTTTCAGGGTGCAAGTCCCTGCAGTGCTGTACCCTGCTGACTGTCTCACCTTTGTCCTGTATGTTAAATTAGCCAATCTACAAGCTCGCATGTTAAGTACATTGGTTTTCAGGATTCAAAAATGGCAAAAAGCTTGCAGATATGCCACTTTTGTGACGCTGTAGCATGCTCAAGTAGGGCATTAATTTACAAAAGTGAAAATATGGAGATTAGGTGTTTCTCCCCCCTCCCCTGCTGTTTGTTAACCTTTGTGTTTCTTCTTCCTCTCCAGGGTGTGATGGTGGGCATGGGCCAGAAGGACAGCTACCTGGGCGACGAGGCCCAGAGCAAGAGAGGCATCCTGACCCTGAAGTACCCCATCGAGCACGGCATCGTCACCAACTGGGACGACATGGAGAAGATCTGGCATCACACCTTCTACAACGAGCTGTGTGTGGCCCCCGAGGAGCACCCCGTCCTGCTCACTGAGGCCCCCCTCAACCCCAAGGCCAACAGGGAGAAGATGACCCAGGTAAGAAAACAAAAACTGGGGACTTGCAGGAAGATGTGGGGACATTTAGAAAAAACAATAACTGACTTAGTCTGGCTCATGTAGTTTAATTAAATAGCTGCAGGGTTGAATTTTAACATGATTTTATTTGTAAATAATCAAATCAATTACTCTGACTATTTCACCCTGTATTATGCTTTGTTGTACACGGGTGGCGTACAAAAATGGCAGATCTACAAGCTCACAACACGATGCATTGTGAGCTCTTCATTCAGATCATGTTCGAGACCTTCAACACCCCCGCCATGTACGTGGCCATCCAGGCCATGCTGTCCCTGTACGCCTCTGGTCGTACCACCGGTATCGTCATGGACTCCGGTGACGGCGTGACCCACACTGTGCCCATCTACGAGGGCTACGCTCTGCCCCATGCCATCCTCAGGTTAGACCTGGCTGTACGCGACCTCACAGACTACCTCATGAAGATCCTCACCGAGAGGGGCTACAGCTTCACCACCACAGGTTGGCAAAAACACCTTGAAACCAGCCAAACTCCTCAGCCACACATTGAAACCAGCTAGAGAAGGCTTTTAGTGTTATATTGTTGCTAGAGGTGTAAAACCCCTCAACATCCTGTCGGCGGTTTACACCACAAGCAAACTTAAACCACTTAATCCCTTTAGACTTGGTAAACAGGACATGAGCTGGCTCTGTACTATCTACACAAAATCTCTTGGGCAAAAATAGCTATAGATCTGCTATTTTTGGCTTAAGTTCCCCCACAATATGCATGCTGGGATTCCAAGTTGTTAAAGAATATGAATTATATATTGCCTTCTGTTAACTAATCTCATTCTCCTCTTCTGCCTAACAGCCGAGCGTGAGATCGTGCGTGACATCAAGGAGAAACTGTGCTACGTTGCACTGGACTTGGACGGACAGGTCATCACCATCGGCAACGAGAGGTTCCGTTGCCCAGAGGCCCTCTTCCAGCGGTGAGTCAGTAATTTGGATTCCATAGCAGCCAGCATGTCTTCTATGGAAGCATGTTGGGCAGCGAAAATAGCCTATCTACAAGCTCTCAATGTGTCTTGTAGAAGTCTGATTTCTTTGCCTGGTTGGCAGTATTTAAAACGGCAGGAACAATATTACTAAACATCATAATTGTATGTATTGACTCATTTTAACACTGTATCACAGTCTCATAATAATAGGGGTTGGCCATACATATTTTCAGTCGTGAGCTTTTACTTTGCTGTAATCTATGTTTACATGAAATGTTATCACTCAATTAGTTGTCACGCTGTCCAGTTAACACATTTTTTCTATAGTATAGATTGTGGTCCCAGAGATAGAAAATGTTATCAAATGGGGGTCCGTGGTCTAATGCATATCAAACTGGGGGTCCTTGAAATTAAAAGGTTTGAGAACCACTGTGACAGGGGATACTGTGTGTTCATATTTGAGACAGTTATGTATGCAAATATTCCAAAACGTTCACTTCATTAATGTTTTTAAATAGCCGATCTACAAGCTTGTAGATTGGCTATTTTCAAATGGCTGATGTATATAGGGTCTATGTGGCTTGCTGATTTTGATGCTATAGATATTAACACATTTTTCTGGGGACCCTGTATAGTTAATCAGTAAAGTTATTTAACATGACAGTGTGGTGCTAAAGCTGCAGTTGAAATCCAGCTCTTAGAGAACCACTCCCCTGGTATGTGTTCATATTATTTGAGATATGAAATTACACAGTATGTGCAGGCCTATTGGCTTTGGACTGACAGAGACAGACAGAAAGCTGTTCAATACATGTTCATCATGTGTGCAAATAGCCAATCTACAAGCTTGTCTTGTGACCAGCTAATCTCCAGGACCGTTGGCATGATCACAGCGAAACTGTGCACACACACTCCCTGGATGCCAATTCAGAACCTCTGCCCCGATGTTTTCACATGGGCCTGTTATAGCGCCACCAGGAGGCCGCTTTTTGCTAAACACTGTTTTTGACAGTACTTCTACAGATTCTGTCCAAATGTCACGTAAATCGGTACACAGTATCTCTATAGTCATTAAACAAAACCTGTCTTTCAGATTTTTCATATTCCATCCTGATTGGCTAAGAATGACATTTAAAGTTTGAGTAGCCCGTTTTGAAGGTCAATCATATCAGTATGAAGGAGAGCTGTATTTGTTCTTTATCAAGCCACTGCAACACACGTTATTCAGGCTTTTAAAATATTTTCTGTATTCACATGCAAGTAGGGACATGGTGGCGTCACAAAGCAAACAAGCACTGGTAGTAAGTACTTCTAGCTTATGCTGGATCCAGGGTGCAACTCCCTGCAGCGCTGCTGTGCCCTGCTGACTGTCTCACCTTTGTCCTGTTATGTATGTTTACATGAAATGTTATCACTCAATTCATTGTTATGCTGTCCAGTTAACAAATTAACAAGGATGGTTGACAACTGTGTGCAAAGAGGCTGTGTTTTCAGATCAGCTACAGTTGTCTGAGAGTTGTTCATTGTTGGTTGACGGAGCCCGGGATCGAACCCGCGACCCGTGGCATAACAGAGTCCAGTTAACAAATTAACAAGAACGGATGACAACTGTGTGCAATGAGGCTGTGTTTTCAGATCAGCTGCAGTTGTCTGAGAGTTGTTCATTGTTGGTTAGCGGAGCCCGGGATCGAACCCGCGACCCGTGGCATAACAGAAACACATGGCTACTAGACATGCAAATCACATGGCATAACAGAAACACATGGCTACTAGACATGCAAATCACATGCAAATATGCATGAGACATGCAAAGGAGGGACCCTCCCCGATTTGATCACGTGACAGGGCTCGGCCAATGGCTTCGCAGGACAGAAAGCACTACGGTACGACCGATCCCCGTAAAACATGTGAGTACTTCTTGACGTGAAGAGGCTTGCATAATCGTTGCTGTCAGGCAGAAACCTCTTATCTCCATAGTTTAACTTTTTGTGTTTTTTTCGCAAATTAAGGCCAACTTGATCACACTACAGCGTCATACAAAAATATCAAAAGTAGCAGATCTACAAGCTCGTTTTGAGCTTGTAGATCTGCTGCTTTTTGATTTTTGGGGGGGAGCAACATAAATTACCATAAAGTCAATGATGTGTCAATCTTTTATTCATTTGGTTTCCACGCAGTATAATAATAATAACAATAATATTAATAACAATAATAACGACATGATCTTGCAATAAATACATTCAAATGAACAATGACGTTACAGGGACAACGTCAGAGTCAGAGTGTGGGAAACAGTTATTTATTCTTTTATGTTTTTGCTTTACACATTTATACCCCCTTTTCTCCCCTATTTATGCCAATGACTTCCTCCCTACTTGCGCAACTCACTCAGCAGTAAACAAACCAACATACTGTGTAAGTGTATACAGTACATGGTATCTGCACAAATTTACAATTTAGAGACTTTTAAGACCTTTTTGATATCTCTAAAATGATCAAATAAAATCACCATTACTGCATCAAAAGTAATCAACAAACTATACTATACACACTGGCCAAATTGTCTAAATATCCGAGAGAGAAAATATTGTGAAAATCTACAATTTTCACAATATTTATCTATGGAACCTAGTCAAACTAAATGTAATGCCTCAACTCCTATGATTCCAAGTGCTTGCCAGGGTGGGGGGCCCCCAGTTCAAATATGATTATTTTGGGGGGTCCCCACTTCAAATATGATTATTTTTGGGGGGTCCCCAGTTCAAATATGATTATTGTGGGGGTCACGGTCAAGGTTGAGAACCACTGTAGTAGTAGAGTGTCAGCAGGCTATCTGAGCCATGTTCAGACTAGAAACATTACTGTCCATCATCCTCTGTCTGAGGTGGTTGGCAAAGTCCACCTGGGTCTGAGACAGCACCTTGTTTATGATGGCCTTGGGGATCCAGCCCTGGAGGAGAGACACACAACACAAAGACTGATCAACTTGGATGTTTGACAACAGTTCATCGAAAATAATCTATTTAACCTATTATGAAAAATAGTCAATAAAATAAAACAAACAATATATATACAATCGATTTTCTTTCCAAATGATTTAAAAAGAATGAAAATAGCCCATAGATTTAAATTCCCATGACAGGAGTAAAAAGTAAAGCTGTTAAGTACATACCTTTAGATCCAGGCTCAGTAACCAGGTGAATTGAGTCTTATTGGGGTCTTCAGCAGAGGGCTTCAGAACTATACAGGTAGGACCATTCTCCGCCCTGCAAAATACAATGGTCAGTGTTCATCAGTTTCTATTGAGGCAGGCAGACAGACAGACAGACAGCTAAAACCCCAGCATCAGTGTTGTGGGGAAAACCTTCGCAGAAAATAGCCGATCGACATTTTCAGCGAAAGCGACAAAAATGAAACTATAGAGTAGTGGTTCTCAAACCTTTTCATGTGAAGGACCCCCAAAATGATACGTATTTGCCTCGGACCCCCAGACGCAAATATTTGAGTTAAACAAATGCACCAATTTTCACAATCTTTCAAAATAGCTCGGTGCCACACTATGAGCTTGTAGATCTGCTATTTTTGCATAGCCAAAGTATAGCATATGGTTAAAGTGGTTAAAATTATTGTGACGCTAATTAATAGTAACTCATTTAGCTGGGGAGCCCTGGTACCCCCCCCCCAGGACACCCCACTTTGAGAACCAATGCTATAGGCCTGAGGGCCTCAGGCTGTCGATCGGCTATTTTCCGTGACGGCCTTCCCCACGATGACAGAGAACAGAAAAGAACACTAGACTAGCGCAGAGCCCTGAGGTACTCCGGTGGTGGTGACACCTACCTGACCACGCCCCTCTGCTGGGGCATCTCAGGGTGCTGGGTGGACATGCCCGCCAGGAAGCAGGTGGAGCCCCGGCGCTTGGCACAGCGGACGCTCACAAAGTCGCGCGGCCCCACCACGTTGCCGGGGGTCTCTGCCGACACCTCGTGAGTCACCATGGTCTCCCGACCGATCTTCTGGAGGATCTGGAGACAGCAGAGGAGAAACCTATGTCATTGTAGTGTACACAGGGACGTGCACAGATAGACTCTAGGTGGTGCTAGAGCACCTGCCCTTTGCCCTCTTGACCAGAAGTGCCCTTTTGAAAAAAAGAAGAAAAAACGTTTTTTTTTTTTCCAGTTTACAGCAGGGGTCTTCAACAGGAGGTCCGGGACCCCTAGGGGGTCCTCAGAGTTACTACAGGGGGTCCGCCAAATCTTTATGTGATATGATTTATCTTTTTACCATAACCACTCGAAACCTAGCATCCCTTTTCTGAGGAGAACTTTAGCCAAAAATAGCAGATCTACAAGCTCACAACGCCTCGCGCTGCGAGGCGTTGTGGGCTTGTAGATCGGCTATTTTTGGCAAAGAGGTATAGGTGTAGAGGGAAAAAAGAGCAGACCAAGTAAAAAAAAAAAGTAGGCCTATAATTTACTTGAGCACCTGCTCAAAATATCAGAGTGTATATGCTTGGTATTATTTGGTCTGTAGGTGTGGGTTAAGCAAGGGATAATTGACGGCTCGCCGGCCGTTGTTGAGAAATAACTCCCGACAGGATGATTAAACACAGAGGCGAAGCACAGTGGTGGAAGAAGTACTCAGATATTTTACTTATGTAAAAGTAGTAATACCACAATATCAAAATACAAGTAAAAGGCCTGTTTTCAAAATGTTACTTGAGTAAAAGTACAAAAGTATTGCCATCAAAATATACTTAAAGTACCAAAAGTAAAAGTACTAAAGTGTTTGAAAATAGCAGATCTACAAGCTCACAAGAGTATAAGTAAAAGTACTGCAAACTGGAAATACAGTAAAGTAAAAATTACCTCAAAATTGTACTTAAGTACAGTACTTGAGTAAATGTACTTAGTTACTTTCCACCACTGGCGAAGCATGACAGTTCTAAATGTTTGTCACCTTGACTTGTTTGACGCTGGGGTTCCAGTCTCCCATCTGCTCCATGTTCTCCACCAGCTCTCCATACAGCCTGTGTGAAGGCTGGTCCAGCACCACCTCCAGCCTGAACACCTTCCCCACGTCAGGCAGCACTTTACTGAGAACCTTATCCCCGTTGGCCTGGTGGTGATGGAGGAAAGAACAACACTTTACTGAGAACCTTATCCCCGTTAAGGATAATTCCTTTTAACAGGTCGTTCATGAAAGTCCTTGCGGTCTTGTTTCCAATGAGAACCTGTGAGCAATTAGGGGTTAAGAGTCTTGCTCAGGGACAAATTTCATTTCATCGACGATATGCTGACCTGGCCTGGAATCGAACCTGGGGCAACCAGGGCCTCTGGCTCCCTAGGCGGGCTCACTAACCATTCAGCTATGGCCGCTGGCCTGGTGGTGATAATAGCATAACTGCCTAACTCATATTTTTTATGTTTTCAGGAGCGACAAAACAAAACAAAATCACTTTCTGCCTAAGTCACCTAGATCAGTGGTTTTCAACCTTTTTCGCATCAAGGACCACCAAATTCACACATATTAGCCCACGGACCCCCCATTTGAAAAGATATGCCAGGGACTCAACCGTTTAGGTTTATTGGGGGTCCCAATCTACACTGTATAACCATCATCAGTGTTCATTTAACTCTGAGAGTGTACAAATGGAACCAAATGGACCCGTTAGGGTCCATTTGGTTCCATTTGTACACTCTCAGAGTTACAGACATATAAGGGTCAATTTGGTTGCTAACTATTAATTTGGCTGGGAACCCCCCTGGAACCCCATCAAGGACCACTGGTGGTCCCCGGACCACTGGTGGTCCCCGGACCACTGGTTGAAAACCCCTGACCTAGATGACTAGATGAAAGTAAAAAAAACGATTTTCTTTCCTAAATCATGTTTATCTGCCTTTATTTATATCTGCCTAACTCTACTCTTCTAAGACTGCTGATTCATAACAAGCCTGTTCTTGAACGCTTGTTACATTCAAAATAATTTCTGCCTAAGTTATTGCATAGGCAGAAATGCACTTTCTGCCTATGAAGTCATTTTGGAACGACAAGCATTCTGATTGGTTTAGGTACAGGGGTCTTCAACGTTTTCAGGCCAAGGACCCCCTAGCTGAGAGAGAGATGAAGCAGGGACCCCCTCTGTATTGTATAAAAATTGGGTTTCAGATTTAACCGTTTTTGTTTACTTGGTCTGCTCTTTTTTCCCCTCTACACCAAGCACCTCTTTGCCAAAAAATAGCCGATCTACAAGCTCACAACGCCTCGCGCTGCGAGCCGTTGTGAGCTTGTAGATCTGCTATTTTTTGGCTAAAGTTCTCCTTCAAGTGGTTAAGGTAAAAAAAAAAAAAATCACATCACACAAAGATTTGGCGGACCCCCTGTAGTAACTCTGAGGACCCCCTAGGGGTCCCGGACCCCCTGTTGAAGAATGAACAATGATGCAGCGGTGCCGTATCAGGAGGGTAGAGTTAGGCAAAAATGTGAATTTGACCAAAAATGTAGTTAGGCGATGATGTGGTTATTATTACTCACAGCCTCCACCTCTATGGTCCAGCCGTCCTGCTCACTGAGGATGCTCACAGCCTTCTGCAGGGCGTTCTCTCCTTGCTTCATGTAGGACATCTCCTCCTCACTGTAGCCCTGCAGCTCCTCTGGGATCCGAGAGCCTTCAGACACAACAGAGAATACAAAATATAAGAGACTGACAGTTAAATGTCTGTGACTGTCCTGTTTGTGTCCTCCACTGTTACTGGTTCTCACACTTTTTCACGTCAAGAAGATACAAAAATAGCAGATACTGTATACAAGATCGCAGTGCGTCACTTTGTGTCGCGCTGCGATCTTGTAATCTGTTATTTTTAAAACATTCTTTAAAAATCTTGAAAGTGTTTGAAAAATGTTGAATAATTTTGAATTATACTACTGATTCAGAAGACATTTGTAGAATGCCTACATGGCCTCAGGTCTTAATGGGTTAAAATAATTCAAATTGATTCAACAATTTCGATATATGGAAAAAAAAAAAAAAGTTCAAAAATAGCAGATGTACAAGCTCACAGTGCGTCACAAAGTGACGCACTGTGAGCTTGTAGATCTGCTGTTTTTGAATAGCCAGCATATAAATGGATGAAGTGGTCATCATGATTGTGATGCTGCATTAACTCATTTCACTGCCTGATAAACAACATCCCAGAGGTAGGAATATACAGACTTCATCAGATGTCATATTTCTTTCAGTTTCAACAGCGTATACAGTGGTATAAACTATACCAAGTTGAGTCTATGTGTGATTCCTCAATAGCAGGTTTGTGTAGTATTGTACAGACACTGTCATATTTATTAATATCTGTCAGTCTGATGGGAGAGAGAGAGAGAGAGAGAGACTCACTGAGGAGGGAGCTCCTTCGGCGGACTTGTCTGATCCAGTTGCTGGGTCCTGGACCTGCTATCTTGTTGAGCTCATGGTGGATGGCCGCCATCGCGTTCTTCTGCAAACCTGGGGTTATATGTGGATATGAAGAATAATAGTTCATGTAAACACAAGGCCAACCCCTATGTGTAGCAGCACACATAGATTAAATGTCCGCACAGTAGCTACACACACTCAAGAACAAGTGAGCAAATAACTAACACAACATTCAAAAAGTTGTTGTTGTTATTGTCTTCAGTTCAGTATTGTTCAAGCATCCTCACTTTGGTGACTTTTAAATTACTTATTCATACTACAGTGTCACACAAAAAGTTGCAAAAATAGCTAGCTTGTAGGTCTGCTATTTTTTTTTTCTACTTTTTGTATTTGAATCCTGAAAGTAACAGTTTTGGAGATATGAGTTTTTTTTCCACCCGACTCCAACGATACATACAAATACATTAAACATGTTTCTAAAAAGCCAGGATGATTCCATCTCCCCGTTCACTCACCTGTCATGTTCCTCATGTGTCTGTAGGAGATGCCAGCACACAGTTTGAAGGTAGCAGGCAGCATGGTTCTGTCTCAGTGAGGATGGAGGTTCAGAAGATGTCTTTCTTTCTTTCTTTCTTTCTTTCTTTCGGGAAGAAACTGAAGAAACTAAATCAGAAGTTGATGGAGGTATAAAGACTGAGAGAACAGAAGATGATGAAATAAATGTATAAGTGGGTTGAAAGCTGCTGGATGATCTGATGATGAGCGGAGCGTTAGAGAGAGTGTGTGTGTGTGTGTGTGTGTGTGTGTGTGTGTGTGTGTCTGGTCAGTGTGGTCTGTGAGGTTGGTATATAAGGGCTGCATGACGTGCATGTCCACAAGGCCATGGTGTGTTTATCTCTCTATCTGGCTTGTCATTATCATCACAGATAAACACTACATCAGGGCCACATGGAGCCACCGCTGGCCAAGGCTGATGGCCGGACATGACGAGCGTGTTTTAGTATCAGTGGTTCTCAAAGTGTGGTCCGGGGACCCCCAGGGGTCCTTGAAGGGGGGGTTGTAAGTTGTAAGTTCCTTACAACTTACAACGATAACAATGGGTTTTCATTGTGATACCGATAAATAGGAACTTAATGTTGTTTCCATTGGTCCAAAGCCAGAACACAATTAAAACATGCTCAAAAATGCACGTGGCCCAAAAATGCACGTGGTAAGGTCCTTACACACCGGGGCGTTTTTTTTCATGCGAATAACACGTTTTTTTTTAAAAACCTTATAAAGTCAATGCAAGCTTACATGGAGCGAAAAAGCGAAAAGAAAAAGCGTCTTTTAATTATTCGGAACGAGTCCGAATTTTGCGTATATTCGCATATTCGCCGGTGTGTAACCGCCTGTATAGTTATACAAGTAAGCGCGCGCGCGCCGCACACACACACACACACACACACACACACACACACACACACACACACACACACACACACACACACACACACACACACACACACACACACACACACACACAAACTGTAAGCAGTGTGTGGTTAAGAGGGAGATAGTCAGGCCCGCAGAGGTCAAAGGTGAGACCCCGGACTGAAGTGATTCACACAACATCCGCTGCCTTCACATTCCTCCTCCTCCTGGAATGTGAGCATCACTCTGACCCTACTGCAGGGCTTCTATACGACCCAAACTAGTACACTTATATGTTAACAGTGGTGTAAAGTAAGTACATTTACTGTACTGTACTTAAGTACACTTTTGGAGGATTTTCTTTTTTACTTTACTGGAGTATTTCCAATTTCCAGTCTCTACTCCACTACATCTCAGAGGCAAATATTATACTTTTACTCCACTGCAATTATTTGAAAACTTTAGTTACTATAGTTACTTTGTAGATTTGAATTATTACAAAACATACATGAATTAAGCCCTATTTAAACTTTGGCTATTTGAAAATAGCAGAATTAAGCTCACAACTCGCCGCATTGTGAGCTTGAAGATCTGCTATCTAAAAAAAATAAATACTACATTTTATACATAATGATACCTTGTTGTGAAACAGGACATTCTGCATAATGAGTCATTTTACTTTTGGTACTTTAAGTATATTTTGATGCCAATACTTTTGTACTTTTACTCAAGTAAGTTTTGATTACCAGACTTTTACTTGTAACAGAGTGTTTCTACACTGCAGTATTGATACTTTTACTTTTATTTAAGAAGTGTAGTACTTTTTACACCGCTAAACGTAAACAAAAACAAATATCACTTACACCACCTTTAAAATAGCATAAAACAGCTGACCTCGGCCCTCACAACGCGTCGCTATGGCAACACATTGTGTAACTTGTATCACCAAGATATTGAGTGCAGAGGGAAAACAGGAGGGGGCCTGGTACAGAGGCCTGGTGCACTCCGGTCAACTCATGTAGTTAAACATTAACATTGCTATAGGGGTCAGGGGTCAGTTGGTGGCCCCGCCCCCTAGATGGACAACTAAATGGTACAGAAATACATAGAGATGCATTACTAGAGATTAAATGCATTTCACCTGTTTTTACATTAACCACTTGAACCCTAGCATCCCTATGCTGAAGGGAGCATTAGAGCCCAAAATAGCCGATCTACAAGCTGACAACGCGATGCGCTTCGACGCATTGTGAGCTTGCAGATCAGCTATTTTCCAGCGAAGAGGTTTGGTGTAGAGGGAAAAAAGAGCAGACCAAGTAAAAGTAAACTATTGATGGTTCAAGTGGTTAAATGTGTGAAAATACACATCAACCTGAATCCAACATATTAATAGACAAGATCATGTTTAAACAAACACACAAACAAACACAACACTGATGATAGTGTATGTCAAACAAGTCTATGAAGCTGATCTATGAAATCTATGAACGTTTTTATTCTGCAACACCATCTTATACAATATGTAGTGGGTGGGGGGGGGGTCCCTGCTCCATCTCTCTCTTAGCTAAGGGGTCCTTGGCCTGAAAACCCCCTGAGTTAGTGGGTAGAGTAGAGAGACCATCTGGTGTTCAGAAGGTCACTGGACTGACAAAATGTGTCCCTGAGCAAGACATCATGACCATCTGGGCACAGGTGTGTGTGTGTGTGTGTGTGTGTGTGTGTGTGTGTGTGTGTGTGTGTGTGTGTGTGTGTTGAAAATGAGCACATGTGCTCAGTTACTACCCTGGCTAAATAAATAATTAAAAACAACAAAACAAAAAACAGACATGGTATCATAGGTAGTTTCTTTATAATGCCTCTATAATAGTGCATGTTTTTATTTGTATTATTTCTTTATAATTATAACTATTTAGGAGTTGTACACAACACCAACACCCCAAATGTGCACACCCCCCCTTTCTGATAACAAATGAATAATTTAATAAACTAAATATCTTTTGTTCTTTGTTTCCTGCACAACATGTAGGCATGATTATATCTCATGTTAGTTACTGTCAGAGTGCTTCAGATAAACTTCATGTATTTAATATATTAAACTCTGGAGTAAGGTGCCACATGTCACATTGGTATTCTTGCTACAAGCTTGCAGCACTTCTCTTGTAGATCTGCTACTCTGGAAAATGTTTCCACATATATCTTCTCTTCTGAGACTAAAATATTTGAAAATAGCCGATCTACAAGCTCACAGCGCGTCGCAATGCGACGCGTTGTGAGCTTGTAGATCTGCTATTTTCAAACAGCCTAGGTATAAAATAGGGCTAAAGGTCGATGTATGGTCGATGTATGTTTTACAATACAGTAATTTATATCTGCAAAGTAACTAAAGTTTTCAAATAATTGTAGTGGAGTAAAAGTACAATATTTGCCTCTGAGATGTAGTGGAGTATGAGTAAAAGTATTGAAAAAGTAAAACGTAACTCAAACTTTTACCTACACTGTAAGTACAGTACTTAAAGGACGACTTCACCGCTTTTCAACCTATCTTCATATAATTGGTCCTCACTAATACTCATGATAAAATGCTACCATTTTTTTCTACTCGGCCTGTGTCTCATAGGAGGACTGTGGACAGTCCAGAAACCGTCTACCAGTGACATCATCGTTAGGCATGATTTTTTTTCCCAACAAGATTTCACATTTTTTATTTAGATTTTTATTAACACGAGAACAATGGCTTCTTTTATTGCATTGCAATTTTCCAGGAATAGAAAGCCTGCAGTTCCTATTAGCTTGGATTCCCCATTGATGACGTCACTGGTAGACGGGACTCTGAACTGTCCACAGCCCTCCTCTGAGACACAGACCGAGTAGAAAAAAATGGTACCATTTTATCATGAGTATTAGTGAGGACCTATTATATGAAGATAGGTTGAAAAGCGGTGAAGTCGTCCTTTAAGTAGATGCATTTAGTTACTTTCCACCACTGTTTATAGGTTATTGCTTCATCATTCTGTTCATCACATGTTTAGTGCATGAAGGCAGCGGCCATGTTTTCACAGCCTTGTGCTCTGGTTCCTATAAAAAGCCACACTATCTAAAGGACAATATTATTCTGAGAAACAACGTGAGGTGTACGTCAACAGAAACACACTGGGCAGGACACTGTGTGTGTGTGTGTGTGGAGCCCAAAAGAGAGGACAAATTCATAAATCCTGTAGAAAGATTGCAGTGACCTTGACCTGTGACCCCTCCTCACTCTGACAGGATGGCAGATCAGTGTTGCCAGTTTCTGCGAGAGAAACGAGCAACCAGCTCAAACTATAGGGCAGATCAGTCAAACTGTATTGTTCTAGTGTTGTTTTAGAGCAGTGGCTCTCAAACATGTTCATGTCAAGGACAAGGACCCCGAATTATGATGTATTTGGACACACGGTCTTCTATCTGAAAATATGTTGTGCCCAGTGACCTCCCTCCGTACAGGATTTGTGTTGTAAAATGTGTCAAAAACATTCCAGTTCTTTGTATTAGTATTTAAGTTACTGTAGTTTGAGTCCTTAAGTCATTTTGTTATATCCATGGAAGCCAGCTTTTTGTACGAAGTCATATTGTGTTAGCTTAAATTAGAGTAGAGAATAAGTAGGATTTTGTTGTAAGTTTATTTTGTGTTTGTCAGGTTGTTTATTTCCCTGAGTTGCTCTGTGTGTACTATATGATTTTGTTAAGTATTTAATTTTCTGTTTCACTCTCAGTGTATGTTGCATCCCTTTCCCCCCTAGGCTATAGGGACGTAACATTAAAGAAAAAATGTATGGAAAAAATATTTGCTCTTACATTCCATACTGTAATGTAGCCTAACTATTACATTACAGTATATATGGACCAGAGAGAATTTCTTCACAATGAAAAAATAAATCACAGTCTTACAGAAGAATTCAACTGATTGGCTGCACTGCTGTACTATAGGAAAAGTTCCCTTTGTGATTGTGTGTGATTTTGGGATGGGAACATATGAAAATTACATGATACAATTATTCATTAATGATATTATCACGATAATCAAAATATAACTTAAAATGCTACTTATATTAACCACTTGAACACCCAGCATCCCTATTCTGGGGGGAACGTTCGCCAAAGAAATAGTTGATCTACAAGCTCACAACGCGTTGCAACGTAGATCTGCAATTTTTGGCAAATTGATTTGTGTAGAGTGAAATAAGAGCGTACCAAATGCACTCTCTACAGGAACGTTTTATCAAGGATTTAAGTGGTGCTGAATTTACAGCTCAGCTAAAGCTAATTCATCCTATGATATGACGGAGGACAATCTCACGATAAATGTGTGTCACAATAATAAACGATTATCCTCCCATGATCCATCCCTAGTGTGGTGTGTGTTCCTCTCTGCTTCAGCCCAGCATGGATAGGCTCACTGCAAGACTGTAAGCAAAGATGATTAACCCATTAAGACCTGGAACGCATCTGTGTCACTTTTTGATTTGAGCTTAAAATGCATTATTTTACACTTTGGCTATTCAAAAATAGCAGATATACAAGCTCATAGCACGGCACCGAGTGTGGGGGTCCTTGACATGAAAAAGTTTGAGCACCACTGATATAGAAACATACTTTTTTTTCCAGAATACTGTTGGGATTTAGAAGACATTTGTAGAATCGGCCTCGGGTCTTGGGTTAATTTAGGAAGAGCCACAAGAGGCCAAGCGGTACACATGGTCTCCTAAGTGGACGTCCTATGATTACTCGTGCTAGATCTGGTGACAGTGTGTTGCTGCTGGGACAGAGGAAGGTTGATAACAAAGTCGATTTTTCTCCTGATTCGTCTCTCTGGAGAAAAAAAAGCCATTTTAGTATCAGAATGCGTTTTGAGCTTCATGCAGTACCTCTCGTCATCCAGTAGAGGTCCTACCCTACCACAAGATTCTGCATTTCTTAACAGGAGAGCACAGAGACAAAATCAGTTATGTGGTAGTGTCAGTTATGTTGTATTAACACAGTGTTGTGTCAGTTATGTTGTATTAACACAGTGTTGTGTCAGTTATGTTGTATTAACACAGTGTTGTGTCAGTTATGTTGTATTAACACAGTGTTGTGTCAGTTACATTAACACAGTGGTCCATACAGGTTGGTCAGAATAACATTTTATTCACTAGAACAGGTTAAAGGTTGCAGCTTGATAAAGCCTGGTGCCCCAACAGTTCTAAACGTTTTATTCGTATATCCTACTGGAGCAGATTTGGCCTTTGGGTGTTAAATATACTATTTGACTAATCAGACTTAATATTTCTTATTGACATAATGTTTGAAATAACTCTAGGAGCATAAAATGACCCCAATCCAGTTTTTTGGGGGGGTTTTGAACTACCCAAACATCCAAATCTGATCCAGTCGCATAGCTAGGTATCAGAAGTTTTGAACCGATGGGGCCCCGGGGCCCCAGACAACAACAGATATCGTTGCTTGTCGGGTGGATAAAAACCTGGTATTTTATCATTATTTAAAAAAACGCTTTAAAACGGTGAAAATAGTCGCTTTACAAGTTCACAACGTGGTCGCGATTCACACGTTGCGTTGTGATCTTGTAGATCTGCTATTTTCACTAGTCTTGTGCGACAGCCTTGTATGATGAAGTATAAGGGCATTCATTTACAAAAGAAACACATTAAAAAGTTTGAAATACGGAGATCCGAGGTTTCCGCCCGACAACAACTGATATGCAGCAATATTATGGAGCTGGAAATAAAGAACGTGAGGAAGAATGTGTTCCAAACTGATCAATCCATGTCAGACGCGTCTGAAAATGTAAAAAAAAACAAGAAAAAAAAAGAAAAGCGTCCGTGTGACAATAGTTTGATACAGTGATGTGCCTTAAAGGTCAGAGGTCAAACATATTTAAAGTAAAAAAAAAAAAAAGAGAAATCATTTGGCAAAGAAACAGCATGACATTTTATATTGTGCAACTTTTTTTTTTCTGTGTCCTTTTTCTAGTTTTCTAGCTAGCTGAGCTGAGTGCACACACGTTGCTCCTCTCCTCTCCACTAGGGGGAACGTACTAGACCAGACCGTTGGCTCCCACAATGTTCAAACGCTTCCGTCTGTCTGTCTATCTGTTCGTCTGTCTGTCCGTCTGTCAGTCATACAGTCTGTGCAAAGGAAGCTCTGGGAAACCAATCCGGGAGTGAAGCGGACATGTCCCGCCTCTCTCTCCCACCACTTCCGTTTCGTCTGTTGCGGTCGCGTAAAACGTGTCCTGACCGTCCTACTGTAAATCTAAAGAGTCGAGGCATAACGTCTATAGCTTGCTGCTTATCAGAAATGGGGAATTCATAAAAATATGTTTTAAAATATGTTTTCGTGAACGGAAATGACAAACAGAATGAAACGGCGTCCGTTCTCGGCGTATAGTTCCAGACTCTATGTATAGCATTAAGGAGGCGTATAGTTCCAGACTCTACATAGCATTCAGAGATTTGAAAAGATTGTGGAATAGTTCTCTGGCTTTACGCGACACACTTTAGCACCGAACCTGAAACTGAAGGGATTTCTGTACCAGCGTCTCAATCAGGGTTCCATACTCTACAGATGAAGTGAGGTGGAAGAAGGCGGGGGGGCGTGTGACGCGTTTCCACGCAGAACGAACGGTACAGAAATGACTGGTCAAACGTCGGCGATGAGAATGAGGTATGCAGATGCAGGGGCCAGGAGGAACACAGCGCTCCATAATCAGATTTGTCCATGCGATGAAAATAAAACAGCACGATTATCACAATTCTATGTGTGTGTGTGTGTGTGTGTGTGTCCCTTAAGCAATGTGATATGTCTACAGGCTCATACTTAGAGAGAATGTTATTATAAAATGGATCGGTCGTTGATCCTATTTAAAACGATGGCAACATGAATGACAACGGTTGTCACATGAAGGGTTAATGTGATTGAGCGCCAGTGTGGCGCACGCCGAAAATAGGCGATCTACAAGCTGTCGTTGCAGCTTAAAGATCTGCTATTTTCGCTGAGCGACCCCGGCGCGCAACGAAGCGCTATCGCGTCCCTTAACCTGTATCTTTGGCCTGAGTGAACGCAACGCAAGGCAATGTACATCTGTGTGGAGGTTGGCGAGCTGACATACGTCCAGACATGTCACAATGAATACATAATCAACTACTATTTTTTACATAATCGTCATAATAGCTTCCATGTTGATTCTTTTTTTCATACATTGGAAAAACATCTTCCAAATATAGCAGAAACAGCAGATCTACAAGCTCACAGCGAGCTTGTGGATCGGCCATGTCCACTATTTTAAAACATTTTGAATGCAGAAAGCTTTACATGTCTTTGTATATTTAATGTTATTTGTGTCCTATCTGCCCCGGGGCAAGTTTTGTTGAACCCATTAAGACCTGGAACGCATCTGTGTCACTTTAGATTTCTTTGGGCTATTCAAAAATAGCAGATCTACAAGCTCATAGCTATGAGCTTGTAGATCTGCTCATAGCTATGAGCTTGTAGATCTGCTATTTTTGAAAAATCTTGAAAAAAAATTTGTTGTTGATTTTTTTCCCAAAAAGGATTTAGAAAACGTTTTTAAGAATGGCCTCAGGTCTTAATGGGTTAAGAGCCAAACATAAATGTAATTTGTATTTACTGTATTGTGATCCAATGTTCAACGACAAAAACACAATTACTGTAAAATCGCAATACTTCGTGTGACAATGAACGGTCAAGTAAAACGTGACAAAACCCTGTTCACGTCTTTCTGAGGCAGGAGGGGAGAAGATTATGAAAAAGATTATTATAAAGGATGACATATTGAATATGGATGGAGAGAGAGATGGGAATGGCGATACCGTAGCACGACGGTATCGCTTGAAAAAAGTCGGTTCTTTCTCGTCAAGTGACACCGTCGTACTATGAAATATACATATAAACGCGGTGTAAGATTTGCGAGTCAAGAAGAGATGCCAATAAATACAGCAGGACATGGAAACTATGAATTATGAATGAACGAGGAATTCTAACTAACAACATAAAAAATAAAATAAAAAAAACACATTTTCCACAAAGACCCCGTTTATCTTCTATTCTCCGTGGTGGTCTTTTCCCCTGAATATTAGCTTGTATTTTTTTTTTCCTTTCTCTTTTGTTTCGTTTTGTTTTCTCGGTTCCGTGTCATTTTAAAGTCAGTGGCTCTGTGTGTTCTTGTCACTATAGTCCAGCGATCCTGAGGGTGAAGAAAAGTTTATGAACAAAAAAAACATCTTAAAACGTCTCTGCGTTCAGGTCAATCAAAGAGCCAGGTCCACTACCAATGCCCAGGTGTCTCTCTATCTCCCTCTCTCTCTCTCAGGGGGCTGGTTTGTAGGACAGTGTTCTCCGTTCCTATTGGTTGACCGTTTTGAGGCCGTCAGACAGAGCTGTCCATTCATTGGCTGCTGTCCAGCCTATCGGCTCTCTGTAAAGACCACTCAGCAGCAGCAGGGAAGCCCCGCCCCCCTCGGAGCGTCTTCCCTTTATAACTGTGTGTGTGTGTGTGTGTGTGTGTGTGTGGCGGCACACCGTCTTCTGTCACCACTAGGGGGCAGAGTTGGACATGGAGTCCACCGAGTTCACACTGGAAGACTGCAGGCGGCTGTGACCGATGGACACCTCTGGGTGCTGAGAGAGAGAGAGAGAGAGAGAGAGAGATAGAGAGAGAGAGAGAGAGAGAGAGAGAGAGAGAGAGAGAGAGAGAGAGAGATGGGTGTTACTGTGTGTGTGTGTGTGTGTGTGTGTGTGTGTGTGTGTGTGTGTGTACTTGTCAGTGGCGGAACAACTGAAAGCCGGGCCGGTAGGCACGGCACAATGATCAGGCCCCCCCTGCGCACACGCTCGCGTGCGTGCGTGTCCAGCCCGTGCGCTCGCGCCAAAATTTACGGGTTTCGGGCGGATTGTGTTTGTTGTTGTGTTACTTTATTTGGGTTTTAGGGTTAGGGTGAGCTTCCTACAGTGCATTGGGGTGAATTGCCTGGAATATATTTGCAGTTCCATGTAAGCTGGTGAATCTCTGGGAAAGTTGCTGAGAGGCGGCCGCGGAGAGGCGGAGCAAAGTGCGTCTAATTCTAATAAAATAAAGGTCCATGTGATCTGACGGCCCGGGCCCCCGGAGTCCCGGGCCCGTAGGCGGCCGCCTACCTGGCCTACCCGGACGCTCCGCCACTGGTACTTGTATTTACTATACTTGCCAAATGTTATTAAAAGTTATACTAAAAGTTATTTTGACAAACATTTTAAAATAGTTCAAATATGATCGCAACTGTAATAACACCTGCTAAAAGCTGACTATAATGCATTTTTACTTCATACTTCATTATATTGTTATGAAGCTTTATGAGTTCTTATAACTGTCATTACAGACATTACACATTACACAGTGTTATAAGCAGAGTAACCACTATTTAAAGGCCAGGAATACAGCTGTTCATATTTACACTGTGCGTGCGTGCGTGTGTTTTTTCTTACATGCCTCCTGAAGATTCTGTCCAGCAGGCTTCGTCGGGGGGGCTCGGGGGGCTGGTTCCAGTCCAGGTCTGGAGGTCTGGTCCCCTGAGGTCCAAACAGGTTCAGATCACTGAAACACTCTGTCTCTATCATCTAGAGAGAGAGAGAGAGAGAGAGAGAAAGAGACGGAGAGAGAGAAAGAGACGGAGAGAGAGACAGACACACACACACACACAGAGAGAGAGAGACAAAGAGAGACTTTACAATTCAGGCATTTAGCACTTATCCAGAGATTATCCGATTGACAAGTATGAGATCAGAATAAGCAGAGTACACACACACACACACACACACACACACACACACACACACACACACACACACACACACACACACACACACACACACACACACACACACACACACACACACACACACACACACACACACACCTCAGTCTGCCATGGGATGGACACACAGCCGGTGGTGAACTTGGTGTAGAAGTCGTTGTCAGTTTGGTCCAGATTGACTCCTTTGACTGTAGAGAACTGTTCTATGTCCAGAACGTCCTTACAGTAGACCGCCCGGGGCTGAGAGAGAGAGAGACCACACAAACAACAACATGAATTAAAAAACAACAACAACAATATATCGTCTCTGTCATGTAGAATGTCCAAAACTGTTAATTTTCAGGATTCAAATTCAAAAGTAGCAGATCTACAAGCTCAAAATGTGGTTTCGAGCTTGTAGATATGCTACATTTGCTGCTTTTGTGTGATGTGGAACATCTGACCAATCACAGTAGTTCTGGTAGTCACAACATCTCGGAGGCACTGAACAACAACCGACTAAAGTTCTGACCCCGCCCACTGTTGGGCTGTAGTATGCATTGTGTTTTACAGTAGACCGCCTGGGGCTGCTGCAGAGGAATTACATCTAAACTATTCTCTCCAGTCAGCACCACTGCCCTAAGCATGTAGTGTTGTTGTTAGTAGGAATAAACACAGAAGCACCCGGGAGGAAGTGGACTAAGAAAGGGGAGGAGTTACCGTTACTACACGGAGGGTGCGTTCGAAAATACAGCACTGAGCGCACTGGCCAATACAAACTAATAGGCGAGTGTGCTCCGGTGCGTAATTTCCGAACGCACCCAAAAGAAGAATTTTTTTTTTTACCAAATGGGTTCCCAGATTGCATCTAAACAAGACAAGATGTCACAGCTGGTTTAATCATGGACCAACCCTGATGCTTCCACTTAAGAACTATATACTTTGTCATGTGTCTTCAACAGAGGGTCCAGGACCCCTAGGGGTTCCTTAGAGTTACCCCGATAATGTCTGTGTAAACAAACAAACAAACACTGGTGATAGTGCTGCTGTCAAACTAAATCGATGAAGCCATCGTCAGCAGCATCACTTGGAAGAACAACCTGTGGAACACTTCAAAGCTACGGGAGTCCCGTTACTTTGGACAATTTCTGATATTCTCAGCCTATTGAATGTCATCATGCCCCCAAACAGGTTTGCAGTGGTTTAGGGGGGTTCAAACTCACATCAGGGACAAAGGAAGGGTCCATGATGCCGGCCTCCAGCCTCTTGAAGTTGATGTTCTTGAAGAAACAGTGAGCCTTCACGTCGGCCGCTCCGTCCGCCCCACAGCCCAGCCTCTGCTTGGGGTCTTTGGTCAGCAGCTGGACCGACGGACGGACGGACGGGGGTCCCAGAGGAAAGGAGAAGCTTCGTTAAGACCTTATTACCATGTTAGCTTTTCTATCGTCACCGTCAGGTGAAAACCTCACATGTCCAAAACTGTTATTACTTTTCAGGATTAAAACATTTAAATAAATAGCAGAACTACAAGCTCTAAACGCATCGCGATGCGATGCGTTTAGAGCTTGTAGATCAGCTATTTATGCTACTTTTGTGTGACACTGTAGTATGATGAACTGTGGCATTACTTTTACAGAAGAAACATAAAAGTTAAAATGTGTGAGACAAGAGTTTTCTGAATCTATTCTATTCCAAAGACCCTCAAGAAAAACATTTTTGAAAAAAAGTGACCCGGCATAATTATGCGCATAATAACATATTATGTGTATAATCGTATAAGCACGTTTTTCTGGAGGGTCTAATTATATTATATTCTGTTCTATTTAATTCATTTTTATTCTGTTAAATTCTATTCTATTCAGATTGATCAATTATTACAGCATCAAATACATTCATTCTTCCCTCCCTCCCTCCCTCCTCCTCACCACTCTACAGATGGCCTTGGTGTCTTCAGTAAACTTGTCGTTGTACTCCTCCTGTCCCTCCTGGACTCTCTTCTCCACCTCCTCCCTCTTCACTCGCTCCTTGCGTGCGCGGAACGGCGAGCGTCCGGCGGTCATCTCGTAGACCAGACAGCCCAGACCCCACCAGTCTGGACTCATACCGTACTTCTCGTTGTTGATCACCTCAGGAGCTGAGACAAGAGAAGAAGAGTCATGGACCGTACATGTACAGGTCATAGTTCATAAAAGATTTGCCCTTTTAGCGTCTTTTTTGACCTTTGACATTCACTGAATGAAAAGGAAAAAGGTTCCAATAAAATCTGTGGAGCAACTAGAGCAGGCGTTCTCAAACGTTTTCATACCACGACCCCATATTATGCGCGAGCCGCTCGGTAAATGTTACATCACGATTTAAAGAAATTTAAATCCGCGAGGGTACAGATGGAACCAAATGGACCTGTGGTCCATGTATTTGTACCATCCGCTCATATTGAACATAGGTCCTAAGTAAATCGTTTATGAACATGCAAGGGTGGTCGTCCTCTTCGCCGGGACGACCTCACTTTTTTCCCCTCTTTTTTTTTTTTACTGTTTCTTGAAAAAAAATAATTGCCAACGCACAACCCCAACGGCACCTTCCCGCGACCCTACTTTGGGTCGCGACCCATAGTTTGAGAACCGCTGATAGAGCATTGGTTCTCAAAGTGGGGTCCGGGGACCCTCAGGGGTCCTTGACATGAAAAAGTTTGAGGACCACTAGAATACACACATGATACTGTATTCTCACTCCAACACACATCCAACACATGTCTCACCCAACCTTTTCATGTCAAGGACCCCCAAAATGATATGTATTTGGCTGCAGACCCCCAGCTAAAAAATATTCTGTGCCAGAGATTTTTCAAAAATAGCAGATATACAAGCTCATAGCGCGGCACTCGGTGCCACGCTATGAGCTTGGATATCTGCTATTTTTGAATAGCCAAAGTATAAAATAATGGTTAAAGTGGTTAAAATGATTGTGATTAACTAATTTTACTGGGGACCGGGGTCCGGGGAGTCAACAGTAAAACATCCTGTCTCACCCATGTAGCCAACAGTCCCCACTCTGCCTCTGATAGGTTCTCCTTCAGGCACTTTGATGGCCAGACCCAGGTCTGAGATGCGGATGTGTCCTACAAGCACAGCAAAGGGCACAAGTCAGACACAAACAACACTATTCTGTCACATTTCATCTCAACATCTGAACGTCAGGATTCAACAGGAGTGTTATTTCTAAATATAGTATTATTAACATGATAACAGATACTGTACAACACAACATGTACTCCAGTAAATGTGAGTCACTAAAGAGCAGGACAGCAGACAGATGTTGAACTCACCGTTGTCATCTAAGAGGATGTTCTCTGGTTTCAGGTCCCTGGAATTAACAGAGGGGTGAGTGTGAGTGTTTTTAATGATAATGATAATAATAATATCTCAAATTGATATAGCGCTTTTCTAAGTACCCAAAGACGCTTTACATGGGGGGGGGGGTGAAACAACTTAAGAAAATCTACTTTATAAGGAAAAGCACTAAGAAAAGGCTAATGGGATGTGGAGTTAGCTGGGTAAAGCCATATAGAAGAGGTGGGTTTTGAGAGCGGTTTGAAAGGTTTGGAGGGTGGGGGGGGGGCTTCTCTGATAGTAATGGGGAGTGCATTCCCCAGAGGTTGGGGCAGCAAAAGAAAAAGCCCTCTGTGGTCTTGGGACCACAGAGGCCCCCCCCCCCCACTGGTTTTCTGTCCATTATAGCCCGATCCCACAATGGCTTCACGGTTTACTTTTGGCCGACCGCAGCAATGTTCAACCTCTTAAACCCTACAGTATGCTTGGTTAGCCAGCTCATATACTAGTGGCTTCTGCTCTACATTAAAAAGCCGATCTACAAACTCACATAGATGGACTATTTTTTGCTACATAATACTCCTTACCTGTACACTATGGAGTCTATGGTTCTACAGATCTACATACCTCTGTACCCTATGGTTCTACAGATCTACAGTACATACCTGTACCCTATGGTTCTACAGATCTACAGTACATACCTGTACCCTATGGTTCTACAGATCTACAGTACATACCTGTACCCTATGGTTCTACAGATCTACAGTACATACCTGTACCCTATGGTTCTATAGATCTACATACCTGTACACTATGTTCTCTCTGTGCAGGTGGTTGAGTCCACAGCAGATCTGAGCAGCGTAGAACTGGACTCGGTCCTTCTCAAAGCCCGGCGTTCCCATGCTGTAGATGTGGAACTTCAGGTCTCCTCCGTTCATGATGGTGAGGACCAGACACAGAGCGTCTTTAGTCTCATAGGCGTACGCCAAGCTCACCTGGGGGGAGGGGCATGTTAAAGCTGCACTACGCAACCTTCCTGTTCTATACCCCAGATGTTTTAATATATATATATAATCGTTTATGTTTAAAAAGATTCAAAAGTTTTCCAAATACTTTCAAGATTTTTAAGAAATGTTCAAAAATAGCAAATATACAAGCTTGCAGTACGACACGAAGTGACGTGCTGTGAGCTTGTAGATCTGCTAATAATGTGTTGAATAATTTTGAATCTTTTTAAACACAAATCTTCTGTTCTGGGAGTGGCACAAAACTGTGTCAAAAATATTTTCAGATGGGAGTCCGCGGCCAAATTTATATTAATTTGGGGGTCCTTGACATGAAAAGGTTTGAGAACCACTGCTTTAGTGTATGTTGTACTTTTTCTTTCTTTTTTTTCTTTAATTTTTATCCCACGATTTTGTAACCCCATTTTTTACACCCAGTGCCAATTGTCTATGTAATCCTGGGCACTACCTTCCCTCTGCCAACATAGGGAGGCCAGGGCCGAGCTCATGCCTCCTTCAATGCATGAGAGCCAACTGACCTTCTTGTCACCTGACAGGGGGGAGTTTCCCTGGTTGGACGTAGCGCGTGGAAGGAACATGTTATTCCAACCAGTTCCTTTCCCCTCCATCAGGCGCCCTGGCTGACCAGGGGGAGGCAGTATAGTGAACAGGACTACTACATGTTTTTGTGAGGGTACCTACCCTAGGGAACACGGGGAGAACATGCAAACTCCACACAGAAAGGCCCTTTCGCCAACCCCACCTAGGGTATGGGCACTGATGACGCGGAGGAGAGAACACGCCCCGAGCGCCCACAGCATCCCATGCGGGAATCGAACCCAGGACCTTCTAGTACTTTTTCTTTTTAAGCATCAAATTCACCCTAAAAAATAAAAGTCCACTTCCTGTTGAACTCTTAAACTCACAACAAATCTGCTGTTGACCTTCTCTAGGATCTGCTTCTCGTTCAGAGCCATGGACTCTCCTTTCCTCTTCTTGATCCTCTTCTTCTCCAGCTTCTTACAGGCGTACATCTTCCCCGTCGCTCTGACCTGACAGGCACACACCTGACACACACACACACACACACACACACACACACACACACACACACACACACACACACACACACACACACGTTATCAAATGTAACTCAATATCATAACGACACAGTCACATAGCTGACAGAATCACCACAGGGTGATTTGTTTATTTGTGACCCACCGCCATGAACAGAACAGACAGTCATTGAATTATTTTCATGTCATATGAAAGCAGGGAATCATAGCTACACATTGACATATTGGTTGTGCAGTTTGACCCACCAGTTTAGAAAATAAGGCTTATAAACACCTCAGATGCTATCCCACGGAGCATTGTTCTCAACTGGGGGGACCCTAAAGTTCTTTTTGGAACACAGTTCTTACATGATCTATGACATCAGGACTTCGGTACTCTTGTTATCTATTTCATATTTAGAATAGAACATATTGGATAAGTTCAATGATCTCCGCTCGTGGCCTTCATGTGGCCTGTTGTCACTCTGTCCAGTTTTAGGGACGGCCCTCCGTCTGCCGTTCATATCCCATATGCCGGAGGGACTGTGACAATAGCGTTGCGTGGCTATGGAAATGGCAATCAGTCGTGGCTCTGCTTCTGGGTGTGGAGCATAGACTGTATAAATGAGATGGACAAAGCCACTCCGCTGCTTTCTACAGACGGAAAATGAAGCCGATTGTTCCAAGACTGTAGGTCCGCCATCTTTCAATATCGCGTCATATCGCGTCATATCCTGCAGAATGAGACCAGACCATTATTGGTTGGGTAGCTTGTCAATCAAGAGCGGGGGCGGGGAATGAATGCTATTGGTTGTGTAGCTTGTCAATCAAATCATCCCGCCCCTCCTAGAGAATAGCCTACTTTATCGATTATATGATTGAAAGGAGACTTTAAACTAGCGACTGGAAGCATATAGAATTTATGACAATTTTTATTACAGTAAGAAAATCTAGTCTAAAGTTTGTCAAAAAAAAACATTCACTTGCGTTAAAATAAATTCTTTCTGACACCGCAGGTCGGCGCAGGGTAAAACAGCGCCACTCTGGCCATTTATAAGCTTCCGTGTCGGCCTCATCGTAAATATCTAAGACTTGCCCCTTGGTGTGGAGCTGTGGACTGTCCAGTTTTCCAGGGCTGCAACTATTGATTATTCCATAGATCACAGTTTTGATTAATCTAATAATGGAGGAGCGTGTTTATATACGTATACATGTATGTATTCTTTTAATACATCAACCAATCAATGAATCACTTAAGGGTTATTTCATACTTTGTTAGTTGTAAAGTAGTAGTATATCGACTATTTTGACGATTTAATGGTAAAAACAGTCAATCTACAAACTCAAGTGTGAACTTGTAGATCGGCTTATTTAAATGTTTTTTGGACATTTCTATAAGCTTTTCGCCTATAATGTAACGCCCAAAACGGGATTGATTATTATTCTACTATTTTGTTAAATTCTTGATAATTCTTTCAATTAGGTGGATTAACTGTTGCTCCCCTAATGGTCATCATCATCTTCATCATCATCATGTCTTACCTCTCCAAAGCCTCCCTTTCCCAGCACTCTGTACTGTCTGAACGTGTCCTTAGTGACGGGCTGTCTGACAGAGCACAGAGCAGAGAAAGACGTTAGCACACACACACACACACACACAGATACACTGATACATACATACACACACAGATACACTGATACATACATACACACACACACACACACACACACACGTCAGTATCCTATCGATCGGCACAAAGACATTATCTGCAAAACTCAATACCGCCATGAGGGCGGTTTCCTGTACAGACAGGATAAAGATCTCTGATACAGCCGCTACACTCTCCAGATACACACACACACACACACACACACACACACACACACACACACACACACACACACACACACACACACACACACACACACACACACACACAATGTCCTGTAGTGCTTTGACATGCACACATGTATGGCAGTACAGTACATCAACCATACATTCATTACACCAGGGTTTCTCAAAGTGGGTGCCGTGGCACCCTAAGGTGCCGTGACGCAAGTCCAGGGGTGCCGCAGAATACTTTGATAATATTTGGAATGTATCAATGTCACTTCAGTTTAACCACTTAGATCACTCTAGACTTAGTACACCACAAGATACACAAAATACACCACAACATTGGGATCCCCCTGTATTTGTCAAAACACTTCCAAAATGTTAATGATGTCCACGATCACAATACCAGAGGCAGCTCCACAAACCTTGTCCAACCCTTTTTTGGCTCAACAAAAGGGAAGTAACTCGTTCTCATGCTATTCATCAAAAATGTGGAACGCCCTGCCAAAAGGAGTAAAGGAGTGTAAAACCCTACTCTCTTTCAAAACTGCCCTAAAGATACACCTTCAGGAGGCTGCAATTGGAAAATGGCCCCTGTCTAAGTCCTAACCTAACCTACCCCCCCCCCCCCCTCTCCTTCTTCTTTTGTACATATTTCTCACTCTTCATACCAGTAACCTGTAAGCTGATAGTATGACGTTCTGTATAGTAGTGTGTATATCTGTCTGTCTCTTATATGTCATCATGATGTGTGTGCGTGGGGATCTCATCTTAAACAAGCTCAGTGCTTAATGAGTCTTCCAGTTTAGTAGACCTTGTATTGTGAATTTGTACTTCCATGTACTGTTATTCTCATGTCTTACTAAATAAAGTACATCAATCAATCAAAGTAAAACGGATGTGTGTTGCACTGTTCTTGGTGTTTTTTTTTATTCTACAGTACACGTCTCTTCGCCAAAAATAGCAGATTTACAAGCTCACAAAGCGTCACGTTGTGACGCGTTGTGAGCTTGTAGATCGGCTATTTTTGGATAATGCTCCCCACAGAATAGGGATGCTGGGGTTTAAGTGGTTAAACGCCAAGTAAAAACGTTCTGTCCTAATGGACACTGATATTCTCTCAAGTTTTCCGCAAGACTTACTGGATCTTAGAGGGAAAGTTTCACATATTTACGTAGCGTAATATGACATAAGGTTCTAGAAATGAACAATGTCATTCAGGGGTGCCGTGGATGATAAAGTTATTTACACGGGTGACCTGAGCCCAAAAAGTTTGAGAACCACTGCATTACACACACTGGTTTCTTGGTTTAGCTTTTTTATCCCAGAATGGTTTCCTCCCCAATGTTCGTAATCGTATAGATCAGTGGTTCTCCACCAGTGGTCTGGGGACCACCCGTGGTCCTTGAGGGGGTTCCAGGTGGTCCCCAACTAAATGATGGAGAGTTTGTAACCAAATGGACCCTTATAGATCTTTAACTCTTGAGAGTGTGAAATTAAACCAATTGGACCATTTTACAACAAGGGTTATTTTATTAGTTTGTAATGATAATAATTAAAAAATCATGTATTACTTTCTATCGTTTTTTTTAATGATTTAGTGATTTTTAACTGGGGGGCGGGGTCATTCTATCCATTGGTAAATAGTCATGAACGCAGCCTCCGATTTCCGTGAAACTTTGTACCCACATCCCCACTAGGCCAA
The DNA here is from genome assembly GCF_963454915.1 of Gymnoscopelus microlampas. Taxonomy (NCBI): domain Eukaryota; kingdom Metazoa; phylum Chordata; class Actinopteri; order Myctophiformes; family Myctophidae; genus Gymnoscopelus; species Gymnoscopelus microlampas. The sequence goes on along the minus strand of NC_139941.1, from coordinate 53,815,401 downwards.
GGAAGAAATGCCACCATACATTTTTCAAATCAGCCTCATGGTGGCGCTGTAACAGGCAGATTCACATTTTGGCCTATAACTTACTGTAGGCCAAAACGTGAATCTGCCCAAAACGTGACTCTGCCAGTGCCACCATGTACTGTATGTAATAGGTGTATACAGGCCTACCATACAGTATGTAATAGGTGTATACAGGCCTACCATACTGTATGTAATAGTGTATAAAGGCCTACTTTACCTCTCCAATATCTTCCACTGTAGGAAGCGATCAAAGTACATGCTGTTCTGGTAGTCCAGGAACGGAGCTTCACTCAGGTAGGCATGGAGGGCCCTGTTCCAAACACAAACATTAACACTCAGGTAGGCATGGAGGGCCCTGTTCCAAACACAAACATTAACACTCAGGTAGGCATGGAGGGCCCTGTTCCAAACACAAACAACAACACTCAGGTAGGCATGGAGGGCCCTGTTCCAAACACAAACATTAACACTCAGGTAGGCATGGAGGGCCCTGTTCCAAACAGAAACAACAACACTCAGTCCATTGAAGTGGTCTGAATGACCCCGGCGTTGCTGGTCGTGCGGTCATGCCGTAGTAGGTTTACACACAAAACGAAATACAATTATACAAGCTTCAGCTTTAGAAAGTTCTCACTATAAACCCTTTTGTTTAAAGGGTCTACACCATGAATTAAAAAAAAATAATAATAATATTTAATATCATATTGTTTATGTCCCTCAAACGTGTTTCAAAAGGTTTGAGCCTAAATCAAGCCTCAGATATACTCATTCCAACTAACTTCTCTCTGGCTTATAAAGCACTTTCACCAGCAATACCACATTGTCCTGTTTGGCACGGGGCGCTATTTAAAAAAAAAAAGTTTTTTTTCTTTTTTTTTTTTGGTTGGAACTGAAAAACGTGAGGAATTGTTCCCCCTGCCTACGTAGGCAGGGAGAACAAATCAGTTTGGCCTGTTTTTAGACCAATTTACAGAAAACCCCAGATTTGCTGTGAAAGCCTGAGTGTTCAAACTGGGGTATTTTTGGGGATAGAAGAGAGGTAGGAGAGACCAAAAACACACAAAAAAGAAGAAAAAGTTAAAATTCATGGAGTAGTCCCTTTCAGATGACATATAGACACTAATAACAAATATAATATAAATACTGCATAAATATAAATTCCACATAGTTGGTAAAGTCCAGATGACAGATTATGACTCAGTGTACCCTCGTTATAAACTAAAAGATGATCTGTCAGCTCTAATTGTCACTTAAAGACGGAAAGTATGATGGATGGTAGGATATAAAGTATGATGGATGGTCGGCTCACGTTCGACAGTCGCTGAAGATCTCCTTACAGGGACTGAGTTCCAGGTTGTCTCTGCACTGGTCTGCATAGACCTCTGCTACCGGCACACACTCTGAGGACTACACACACACACACACACACACACACACACACACACACACACACACACACACACACACACACACACACACACACACACACACACACACACACACACACACACACACACACACACACACACACACACACACAGAGTTTTGTATTACATATCTATTGACTTCCTCTCTAATGAGGAATAGGCAGAACAAACTCGTAAACTTTGTTCAATCTTCATTAGCTGTGTGCTTGCATTGTGTTGCCATGTCCTTCAGTACATGCATTATGGAGATTGTCATTAAGCATTAACACAATGTTATCATCTCGGGCAGTTGTCGGGCAGAAACCTCACATCTCACATTATTCAACCGTTTATGTTTTTTGGTAAATTAATAATAATAATAATAATAAGAATAAACTTTATTTATATAGCACCTTTCATGACATAAATGCAGCTGTGACAAGTGCTTTACAGAACAAAACAAAGAAAAAATGTATAAAATACACAATAAAAAACAGTGGCAAAAAACACTGGCATAAAATTAATGGCTAAAACAATACATAACAGGCAGTGAGGCAGTGAGCAAAACAATAAAGACATGAATAACAACACAGAGATTTAGAAGAGAAAAAATCAACTAAAAGCAAGAGTGAAGAAATATGTCTTGAGCTGTGCTTTAAAGCTGTCCACAGAGGGTGCCTGTCTTATGTGTAATGGGAGTTTATTCCAAGCCGTCGGACCATAGAAGCAGAAAGCTGCTTCACCGTGTTTTTTATATGACATTTCAGGCACTTCAAGTAGGCCTGCACTAGAAGACCTGAGGGGGCGGTTTGGAACGTATTTAGGGAGGAGGTCATAGAGGTAGGAAGGTGCCAGACCATTGAGAGCTTTATAAACAAGTAAAAGAATTTTAAAAGCAATCCTAAAAACAACCGGGAGCCAATGTAGTGCTGCTAAAACTGGAGTAATATGTTCTCTCATCTTAGTTTTAGTTAAAACTCTGGCTGCCGCATTTTGAACTAGTTGTAGTCTGTCGGTTGTTTTCTTTGGCATGCCAGAAAAAACTGCATTACAGTAATCGAGTTGAGAGAACACAAAAGCGTGGATCAACGTTTATGCATCGTCCAACGACAGATAGGCTCTAATTTGTGCAATATTTCTCAGATGGAAGAAGGCAATCTTGATAACATGAGTAATACTGTATGTGTATTAAAATTCAATTCAGAATCAATAATAACCCCCAGGTTCTTGACTGTAGTGTTAATGCCCTACTTAATCATAGTACGGCATTGCACAAAAACTGTTAAAATAGCAGATCTTCAAGCTGACGTTGTGAGCTTGTAGATCGGCTATTTTCACTATTTTAATTGGAATAACAATAATAATAAAGGAAGGGTTTTGGACGCCTTACCTCTTTAGAGAGAAAGGTCTTGATGATCTGGTCTCCTCGACTCTTCCTCTTCTCGTCAGGTTGGACCTCGTAGTCTTCCTGAAACGACACAACGAGTCACACGTTAAAGCTGGGAGTTCATAACATTCATGTCTTTGCCAGAGATTTGAACCCGGCGCCACGGCCCGAAATGTCTACAGCTGGGGACGATGATGGGGATCATTACTTTATCAATGTCTAGCCCATTATCGGTGGTACAGTATGGTAGTTGTTGGCAAATTGGTGTTTATCTGAGGTACTCTATCACTTCCATTTCATTCCTACAGACGATCAAAGATGGAGCATGTTGGCTTCAGCTGATGTGCAACGTTGAAGCGATATGCGTGCGCATGCAAGCAGTGGTGTAAAGTAACTAAGTACATTTACTGAAGTATTTTATACATAGGCCATTTGAAAATAGCAGATCTAAAAGCTCACAACGCGTCGCATCGCGACGCGTTGTGAGCTTATAGATCGGCTATTTTCAAACATTTTAGCACTTTTACTTTTGGTACTGTACTTTAAGTACATTTTGATACCAATACTTTGTACTTTTACTCAAGTAAATTTTTAATTCCGGACTTTTACAGACTATTTCTAAATTGCAGTATTGATACTTTTACTTAAGTAAAATATCTGAGTACTTTTTCCACCACTGCATGCAAGACATTACATTCAGGTTCCTTGTTTCTACTGCTAGTTGGCAGGTAGTTCAAGTCAAAAGCTTCATCAGAACGACATTATGATAAATACATCAAAATACAAAAGAATAAATAAATAAACCCTCAGTAATATTTAACACATAATAAAGCAGAATGATGGATGGCCACTATGACTCTTATGATGAAGATTTAATTTATTACTGAACAAATGTACCCCCGTGGGGGCTTTGGAATAGCGGCTGGCGATACATATACACTAATGCACTTGGAATGGGAAATAGTGGGGGAAAAAAAGTCTTCCTCCCATTCTGTATGGAAGTGGTAGGTTTTCGGGTTCTTTGCCTCACATATGTTTATGTAAACTTTGTAAGTTTGTAAGTATGAACGTTTGTGCTTAACACTCTTGAAAACAAAACATTGCATTGTGGGTTTGTCTGCCATAGAAGCCATGAAGGGAGCCGACAGGCCCTTCTCTTGATGTCAATAAATCAAGTTACCTTAATAATTAAGGTAATTGATTTATTGACATCAAGAAGGGACACAAAATTCCACCTCTTTTTGGCATCTGCCACTTGAATTAAGGCTTGATGCCAAAAAGAGGTGGAATTTTGTGATTTTTGTTCATAATATTTTATTTTATATTTGAATTATTATTTTTTAAAGGGCATGTCATGTGGTCTACGTGCACAGCCTTTGTGATCTACTGGTAGATCGCGATCTACCTTTTGGGCACCCAGGATCTAAAATAATTGCAATTACGCGATTACGTAATAATTGAGACAGGCCTAACACGCACATAAAAATATCACATTTGTGGATCAAATGTGTAGCCGTACAGGTTTCTAAGAAATGGGTGCCATCATAATGCACAGTAACATCATGAAGTGTTTAAGTGTAATATAAAAGTCCATTAAGGTCCATCCAGTTACATAAACAGAGTGAGGTTCTGACACCAGTCTCTCTCTATCAATGGGACACAATGTGACCCTATGGTTGCCTGGCAACCTCACAGTCAACACGGCGGGATTCCGAGAGGTCCTGGAGTGTCCCAGCGTGTCACACCAGCGTCACCAGCTTTCCATCTCACATGCACGCACGCACGCGCACACACACACACACACACACACACACACACACACACACACACACACACACACACACACACACACACACACACACACACACACACACACACACACACACACACACACACACACACACACACACACACACACAGTTTTCAAATGCACCAGTGTTCTTTTTGTTTAAAAAAACAACAACACATTGGTACACATGGAGAGGAGGAGGTTTAACTGACTCCACAGAGATGTGTGTGTGTGTGTGTGTGTGTGTGTGTGTGTGTGTGTGTGTGTGTGTGTGTGTGTGTGTGTGCGTGTGTGTGACTAAGAGTGAGAGAAAGCGATGCAACCGTTGATTTACTCAGGCTATCACAGGTTGAGGAGAAAGTACACACACACACGCACGCGCGCACACTCTCCTCGGGGGGGGGGGGGGGGGGGGGTTAGCCAAAGGGAAAAGGAGACGCCCCTTCGGCCTTTTGGAAGCAGAGGGGATCCAACACACACACACACACACACACACACACACACACACACACACACACACACACACACACACACACACACACACACACACACACACACACACACACACACACACACTTATTAGCTATTAGCTTTAGTAGCAGCGCTGAACAAACAGTGTTGGCCACATTGTTGATATAAATGTTGCATTTATAAAGCGCTTTTATCCAAAGCGCTTTACATAGATTGTGCATTACATTCACACACACATTCATACACCGATGGCGGAGGAAACCATGTAAGGCACCAACCTGCTCATCAGGAGCAATTAGGGGTTCATGCGAAAAGACGCACGAATCGAACTGGGTTCGATTGAAAAAAAGAAAACGCATCGCATCGCCTCGCCGCATGGGGTGTGCATGAGGTGATTGAGAACCATGTGTTCATTTAAAAAATTATGTTGTCCGTTTTTTCCGTGCAGAAAATCGCACCCTGTCTGCAAAGGCCTTAACTCTAGGGGAGCCCCCCAGCCCGGGATCGAACTGGGAACCTTGCGGTTTCCAATTCACTCTACCCGGCCACTCTACCCCTGAGCCACTGCCGATATAAATATAAAGCATGTTTCATTGAGCCTCTACTGAAGTCACAACACACTGACACACATCCACATGCTCATGGTTTCATTCAGAGTTTCATAGTAGGTTATTCAGACATAATGCTACTGTAGGTTCTTGGTTTACCTGTGATCCTATAGTTTCACATTTTTCCTCTTTTTAACCCATTCAGACCAGAGGAACGCATCTGTGTCATTTTACATTTTGACCACTTTAACCATTATTTTATACTTTGGCTTTTCAAAAATAGCAGATCTACAAGCTCATTGCGGGGCACTCGGTGCCGCGCAATGAGCTTGTAGATCTGCTATTTTTGAATAGCCCAAAGAAATGTAAAAATGACACAGATTATTTCCCGGGCTAAATGGGTTAATTTGAATCCTGAACAGTAACAGTTTTGGTCTTCTAGTCTCAGTCAGTGAAGAAAGACGCTGCAACTTTGTTCAATCATCTCTAAACGTCACTAGGGGTCAGTGTAGGTCAAACTGACTCTTCTCTACTTTCAACCTGGTGTCCTTATGTTGTCCATGATGACATTATAGGAGAAAGACATAAACTAACATAACACTAGAAATGCTGTAGAAATTTACAATGAATGATTTTACATTTACGCCCCAAGCTCACAACACATTATATCGCTTGCAGTCAGGCTGTTTTCCACTATTAGTTTTGACATATACTGTATATGAGGCTTAAATGGTTCATCACATACTGTATAGGTACATATCATCACTGTCGGGTGTTCAAATGTTCAAAAATAGCAGATATACAAGCTCACAGTGCATCACTTTGTGCCGTGCTGTGAGCTTGTACATCTGCTATTTTTGAACACTAGAGTTGGGCCCTCACACCTACGTCACACCTACGTCACACCTACGTCACACCTACGTCACACCGCCGATCTGACCTGGGTTCCTGCACAAAACATTTTCACTTTTTGTCACATTCTGAACTGTAAAAGGCTCTTCCAGTCATCACATGACTAATGAATCACAGTGACATGCTTTTATTTGGCGTATCAGGTTTGTTTATGGTTAGATCTGAGTCAGAGTGACGTGGTCGTGGTCCGCCTTTAATATAGGATGTAAAGAAGTGTGTGTGTGTGTACCATTGCATTGAAAAGCGCTCCATTAACTAATTCCCTGCCAATGACGTCTTTTGACGTCTGTTTTTTGTAAGCCCACTCTCTTAAAAATAAAAATACAAAGAACCAGGAGATAACGCGATCCAAAGATTTACTGCTCCATTCGCTAACCCGTTTAAAATATTAGGGACATATTCTGAATCTCTGCTCCTGTGTTTTACTATGTATTTTTGAGCGAAACATGTTATTTTCAACTAGCTATAACAAGCGCACGGGAATCGCAATGACATTTTTTTTTCTTCACGGAAGCACAGTGAACCCGTCCGTGATTAGCAACCATCAGGGGATCGATCATACTGGAGATAAATATTCTGTGACTACTTCAAAAAGGTAAGAAAATCGAGAGATCCTGGCACTGGGACCACACAGCCAGAAATAAGTCTGGTTAATTGTTAATAGAATGTTATTATTAACACAGTCAAGCAACTGAAGTGAATGACACTGCGTCTTCTGCTTGTTTCCTCTCCAACACAAAGCAATGCAAGTCTCTCCCAAATCCCTAAAAAAAGTTATTACTGGAGGCGAATATCGGAAGGAGTTTGGCAAACACTGATGGAGGTTCCCATATAAACGGATGGAATAAACAGACGTACTGTACGGCCAGAACACACAGCTGTGTGGAAACCAGGCCTTAAGTGGTTACGCTTAGACTGATTATTAAGACCTGTATCGCTGTTGTCAGGCAGACACCTCTTATCTCTGTAAATTAACTTTTGGTGTTTTTTTTTGTAAATGAACGCTCTACTTGATCATAGTACAGCGTCACACAAAAGCATCAAAAGTAGCAGATCTACAAGCTCTTTGAGCTTGTAGATCTGCTACTTTTGATGATTTTGAATCCTGAAAAGTAACAGTTTTGGACATGTGAGGTTTCCACCCAACAGAGAGGATAACACTTATTCGTATGACAAGTAGCCAAAATATAGCCTCGTAAAAACCACCGCCACCGGAAATGGCATGCATTTGCATTTAACCCATTAAGACCGGGAACGCATCCGTGTCATTTTTCAGATTTCTTTGGGCTATTCAAAAATAGCAGATCTACAAGCTCATAGCGCGGCACCGAGTGCCGCGATATGAGCTTGTAGATCTGCTATTTTTGAAAAATCGTGCAAATTTGAGCAAATCTTTGAATATATGTATTTTTTTAAGCGAACATTTGTAACTCAAATCTTTACTTCTGGCCTGGGGGGTCCCTCCCTGGAACAAAAATATTTTACAAATGTTCGCTTTAAAAAATATGTATATTCAAAGATTTGCACAAACTTTCAAGATTTTTCCAAAATAGCAGATCTACAAGCTCATAGCGCGGTTGTTTAATAGACAAAGAAATCTAAACGGATGCGTTCCCGATCTAAATGGGTTAATTCAATCGCAATGTGATTTCCGGGGGGGGGGGGGGTTTACGAGGCTAGCGAAAATAGCCATGGCGATGCGTTTGTTAGCTTGATGATGGGTGGGTGTGGGGGGTGGGGGGGTGTCACCCAACCACAGAGAGAGAATGAGGGAGTGATGGAGGCCACAGGGGGGGGGGGGGGGGGGGGGGGGGAAGGGGGTTACGTGGGAAAACAATGGCGTCTTTCTATCCGGACACACCACCATGGCTACAAAAAGATATTCTGGGCATGGCTTTAAACGCTGAGGACAAGTCATGTGGGAGGCATTCTGTCTAGACGCACAGCGGGGGGGGGGGGGGGGGGGGGGTCTATTCAGCGACACATGACCCCCAGTCATCACATCTACACCAGAGCCTTATATTGGAGAGTTGCGTCAATGAGGGGGGCAGAAAACATCGTCGGTCACGTGGTTCATGTAAAGTGGAAATAGTGACAAAACGCTCATAGACTCTATAGTGCGTTCCGTACACTTCCTGGTTCAGGGCTTTGTCACTTATTCGGCTCCTCCCTCCCGAAGCCGCAAGTGGACTGGTCCGATGAAGTGAACGGAGGTGACGCAACTCTCTAATTATATGGCTCTGCTATAAACCATCTGCATGTTGTTTCCCTCTGACTGACAACATAATGACATTTATATACTTCAAGCTTTATTGTCACGCAAATAGTTAGATTAATGATTGAATTGTGAATTTTGAAATGAACATTGGAACATATGAATGATAAAAATGACTGAATGAATAAACATTTCTTCTGTTTGGCTTTTAGGCTCTGTACAAAAACAAAAGAATCCATGACGTGACATGATTTAATCCTATAATAAAATGGTCTTAAGGGAGGACCGGCCAGCGGGCAATAAAAAGGGACAAGGGCCGACAATTACAGATAAAATCTCCATATACGGGCATATCAGTCGGATTGGCCGAGTGATGTAAGTGTGAGGACCGCGTCAACTTATAGTAACTTAATACTTTCAAAATAAAACACAAATAGTGGAAACAGCAGATCTACAAGCTCAGAGCTTGTAGATCTGCTGTTTCCACTATTAGAAAATTCAACTTAGAAATGATGATGAAAAAAAAAAAAACTAAATTTGTGATTAGGCAACAATTATGAAATCATTGTGACAGGCCTACTTCTGCTGTCATAAAACAAGTGCATTAAACAAAGGTGTGTGTGTGTGTGTGTGTGTGTGTGTGTGTGTGTGTGTGTGTGTGTGTGTGTGTGTGTGTGTGTGTGTGTGTGTGTGTGTGTGTGTGTGTGTGTGTGTGTACCATAGCATCCAGCAGATGGATGCATCGCAGTAGCTCAGGTCTCCTCTCACAGAACTGTCTGAAGAGAAGGTCTCCGATTGGCTGCTTCGAACACAGGCTGACATAGTCTCTCTCTGAGGGAACCACACACACGCACACACACACACACACACACACACACACACACACACACACACACACACACACACACACACACACACACACACACACACACACACACACACACACACACACACACACACACACACACACAATTAGCAATCACAGGTAAAACACCCACAAATATATTATGACCCCCTCTCTAACACACACACACACAAGTGTGGTGGAAAGTAACTAAGTACATGTACTGTACTTAAGTAACATTTTTAGGTATTTGTACTTTACTTGAGTATTTCCAATTTTCACTACTTTTACTACACCACTAGATCTCATACTTAAGTAAAATATTTGAGTACTTCTTCCACCACTGACTGACACACACACACACACACACACACACACACACACACACACACACACACACACACACACACACACACACACACACACACACACACACACACACACACACACACACACACACACACACACACACACACACACACACACACACACACACACACCGATGCTGTTGCAGAGCTCAGTGCATTGGCTGATATGAGGGAAGCGAAGAATCTCCTTCCATTTTTTACTTCTGCCTTTACGTTTTCCCCCTCCACCTGTAACACAATGGAACAAACACACAACATGTCAACACACCATGACAACAACACAACATGTCAACACACCATGACAACAACACAACCTTTACGCTTTCCCCCTCCACCTGTAACACAATGAAACAAAAACACAACAAGTCAACACACCATGACAACAACACAACAAGTCAACACACCATGACAACAACAACACCATGACAACAACACATTGTTTATGTCAGTACTATACCATCTATAGAACTTCTCATTCATGGGGAAATTCTCATTCTACTGCTCTGCCAGCAGAGTGTAGAATGCCCTGACAACTTCCATTAAAAAATGTGGATCACTGCGTTCTTTCAAAAGAGGCCTGAAAATCCATCTATCAGGAGAACACAAAAAATGATATAAATGATATAAATGATGGAGATAAGGTTTCTGCCCGATAGCAATGAAGTATGTTTTATTTTAGTCAGAGTCCAACAAATGGACTCAAATCACCTCCAACGTTCCTCTCACCTTGTGAGAACTGAAGTTACAGTACGTGTGTTTTTAAAGTATACACAGTCTCTGTCGGGTGCAAAATTCTAAAGTAGCGAAAGTAGCAGATCGTCGCAGCGCGACGCGCTTTGAGCTTGTAGATCTGCTATTTGTGCTATTTTTGAATTGAAATCCTGAAAAGTAACATTTTTTGTTAATTTCAAATGCATTTAGTTATACTTATGTTAACTTTATGAACTTAAATACAAATACGTTGGACATAAAAAAGACAATAGAATTTTAATACTAGTCAGTAGCAGAAGCTCAAAACGCGTTGCTTGCTTCGCGCCACGTTTCGTTTCACAACGCCTTGTGCTTGCGAGGCGTTGTGTGAGCTTGTAGATCTGCTATTTTGGGCAAAGAGGTTTGGGGGTAGAGGGAAAAGTATTGAAGGTTTAAGTGGTTAAATGTCTGAAATGAACAAAAAAACATGAATTTACACAACACTGATGATAGTCTATGAAGCCTGTCTGTTCTATGAGAACGTTTCATCTGCAACGCAATTGTAAACATCGTAGGCGTAGTAGGAGGGGGTCCCTGCTTCATCTCTCTCTCAGCTAGGGGGTCCTTGGGCTGAAAAACCCTTAAGGCCCCTGATCTACATGGCTCAGTGTGTATTGTGGAAAGGATGTAGGATGTAGGATGTAGGCCACAGCACTGGCAGCTCAGTGAAAGAGAGAGAGAGAGAGAGAGAGAGAGAGAGAGAGAGAGAGAGAGAGAGAGAGAGAGAGAGAGAGAGAGAGAGAGAGAGAGAGAGAGAGAGAGAGAGCGAGCAGCGTGACAAGCAGACATCTTTAAGTAATAACCCTGGAATGTGCGTAGCGTACGTCATCGTGTGTTTAACGGCCTGACAGTCAATCCTCCTGAATCACTTCTCCCGTCCCGGACACAGACCCAACCAAAACCCTCTGGGCTCCAGCTAGCATTAACCCACGCATTAACCGCCTGGAGTCACAGAGCAGTGTTTTTTTTAAAAACCTTTTTCATATCAAGGTCCATTATTTATTGGACATTTGACCCGTGGATTCACCGTTTGATGAGATTTAGACTCTCAGACCCAAAACTATAATATTTTGTTGTTGTTGGATAAGATTTTGTCCACAATTCCATTATTACTGTAGATGTTGGTACCATAGGAGAGACAACAGGCAAACGTTGATCAAAATAACAATTCTTCTACATTCTCTAATTGTGTAGACTTCTTGTAAATTAAGTAATGCAGATGTTTAACAATAATTTAACTCTTGAGAGCGTAAAATGAAACCAAACGGACCCTTACGGGTCCGTTTGGTTTCATTTTACGCTCTCAAGAGTTAAAGATAAGGGTCCATTTGGTTACCGACTCTCCATCATTTAGCTGGGGACCACCTGGAACCCCCTCAAGGACCACTGGTGGTCCCCACTCCCCACTGGCTTAGAGAACCACTGTCTTAGAGAACTGGAACAGAGTTACAACAACTGTACTTTAAACACTTTCTTTCCCGTCGTCTACACCAAATCTCTTCGGCCAAAAATAGCTGATCTACAAGCTCACATCGGCTATTTTTGTCTAATACCCCCCCCCACCCCCAGAATACAGGACGCTGGGGTTCAAGTGGTTAATGGGAACCACACAGAGAAGTTAGTGGATGCTTGGGTTAGATATTAACCTGGGTTTGTTTTGTGGACCCAACTCTGGCCTTTTTTTTTACATGGTCAGCTGTGTAGAGTGACCTGTATACACTACCTGTACTTTTTACTTGAGTATTTAGTTTCTTTTTGGAAGCTTATGACTTTCACTACACTACATTTAAAAGACACACTTTTGACATATCTAGGGAGGGCCCCCCGGGACCATGTATTGTATTTGAATTGTACTACACATGTAAGCTAAAATGAAGGCAATATATAGTATTATTACAAGTATTGTGGGCATACACATGGCTATATATCTATATATACAGTCGAGGAGCGGTTGGACTGCCTAGTGACAGTTACCCCACACACACACACACACACACACACACACACACACACACGTTGTGATTCACAGAGAAGATTTTGTGTCCACAGCCGCGAGGCAGGTCGGACCCCCAGCGAATGCTTCGCGGGGGGTCTGCGAATCATTCGCTGAAGCGGGCGGTCCCGACGCTCTGGTCCGTACGTAGCTGTTTGAGCTAAGCTATGCGTGCTAACAACAACACAACCTGGATTAGAACATTGAACGTGTGAACCTGCATTATACTCGGCATCCTTGACTTTAAATGTCAAGTAAACATTTATCTTCAATCTGTCCTGTAATGGAAACTGATATTCTGTCAAGTTTTCCTCGTGACATAAACTGTATCTTCGGGGGGAAAGATTTACATATACCGTAATATGACATAAATGCAAGGTGCTGCCTATAAAGTAACAGTGTCATTCAGGGCGTGGATGAAAAGGTTATTTAACAGGGATGACCTGAGAACCACTGGTCTAATGTCCAGTCATAATAATAATAATAATAATAATAATGTCCAGGTCTTTGTGAAGCAGTGCTGTAACAGTTGGTAGTTTTAGGGCTTTAATGTGGACACAGTTCAGTGCATTAATAATAACTGGCGTCAAAACCTTCCCCAGAGAGAATCATTAACTCTAAGCACCTGCCCCTCGTCAGCAGCGGAGCCTAATGGCACATAAACATCCAACACTTCCTTATTTATGCACCAGGCGGCCCCCCCCACCCCGCCAGCCCGGCCCGCCGAGAGAAATTATGCAAAGTTATGATTCATGGAAAACATCTGTTAGGGCCCTTTGTCAGAGAGCTGTGTGGTTTTAATATTTTAATCCCTAATTAACAAAAGGACTCTAACGTCCCACAGCAATGAGCATCATGGCCATAAAGTAGAGAAGGGTCATTTCCTGTGGAAGGGTCAACGGTGTGTCATGATTGTGCCAAAAGCAGGGCCCTCCACCCCGGCTATTCAACACGGAGACAATGACAACCAGCTCTGATTCTCCTTCTCTTTCCATGTGCTGTTTGTTTCTTAAGGCTAGTGACACTTTGTTTCACAGAAACAAAACAAAAACCAAAAGCCTCCAGGCTGCATGGGAAACTCTCCAATGATGCTTTATACATTTATACAAACAAACTAACTTTATTAATCCCACCAGGTGTGATTAGTTTGGAGGCAACAACATAAACATCACAACAAAATGTGGGATGAATTAACCACATACTGTAAGCAGACCTTAATACTTCATCTTACCACGAATAGGGACAATAAGAGATCTACAAGCTCAACTAGGGCTGGGATCCTTTATATTAGGATTTTTAACGGTTCTGGTTTCTTAACGATTCCCTCTCCTAACGGTCCACTTCCATAACGGTTCCCTAGAACCATAAGATTGACTATGAGCTCAAAGCAGTGAGGAGAGGGTTAATATGGTTAATAACTGTCTCTCTGTGCTTTCTGTAGATCAGCTCTTTATGCTTCTGAGTCATGTGACACATTTAACCCCCACAGTGCCGAGACACACCTCGGCACTGTGGGGGTTAAACGTCAAATGTATGAAAAAGCTTAATTAACTGTGTGTGTGTGTGTGTGTGTGTGTGTGCGTGCGTGCGTGCGTGCGTGCGTGTGTGTCATGTGAACCACTGAAAACATTAACCCTTTCTGCTGGCTGGTGTAAAACACACGCACGCTGAGCTGGTGTTTTTTACACAGCCTGCTGATCAGTCATCTCTGCAATACGTTTAACATGATCACAGAGCAGACTGCATCTATACATCTATAGTTCATCTTTTAATTGTTGTTCTTTTTGCTGTGTGTGTGTGTGTGTGTGTGTGTGTGTGTGTGTGTGTGTGTGTGTGTGTGTGTGTGTGTGTGTATGAGCACCTGTTCAGCACCTGTTCAGACCAGACTGAATGTGTTTTTCTGTTCTGTACTGTAATTGTACTTTATTGTAATTGTACTTGTTAATTTTACATCTTTTGTTTTATGTATCCTAATAATCTATAATTGTGTTTCCTTTGCTAGATGTTTTGTGTAAAGCACATTGAATTGCCTTGTTGTTGAAATGTGCAATACCAAAAAATTGCCTTGCCTATGTGTGTGTGCGTGTGCGTGTGCGTGTGCGTGTGCGCGTGTGTGTGTGTGTGTGCGTGCGTGCGTGCGTGCGTGCGTGCGTGTGTGTGTGAACCTTACAACAACAGCCATTCTTATTAAGCATTAAATTATTCCTCTTCCTCTAGATGCCACCAGTCATTTCCTGTCTCGTCATCAGAGCATCTTTGGATCTCTGTGTTGTCTAGAAGTGACTGCACCCCTCCACCCCCCCGCCCCCAACCCCCCCCTCTCAGGTCAAACGGGTTCGAATCCCATGATGTGCCACTGGTGACTCTACGTGCTCAGTGAAAGGCAGGCAGTAACGTGGACATTCCATCCATTCCAGTCTGGTGTTTAGACCCACTCTATAGACACCAACCTACCTCACATGATCTGTCTCAACAACAACAGGCTCATACATATGAAACTATTAGAAGAAGCATTATCTATAGCCATGCCAGAGTGTGGAACACCAACTCGTCGGGACCCCTGGACCGCTGCCCTCCATCCACACCCTCCTGTCTGTCTAGCATCAGGGTCTGTAGCTCTGCAGTGTGTTGTTAGTGGAGCTGTGCCGCAGTGCCTCTACGTAGGTCAGAGGGTGATGCAACTTTGATGATGGAGAGGGCCACTATACTTCCACTCTCACTCCAGAGGGCCACTATACTTCCACTCTCACTCCAGAGGGCCACTATACTTCCACTCTCACTCCAGAGGGCCACTATACTTCCACTCTCACTCCAGAGGGCCACTATACTTCCACTCTCACTCCAGAGGGCCACATTGCATTATACTGTCTCTCCGTATTTTAACTTTTTTGGCTAGTCTATGTTGCACAAAAGTAGCAAAAATAGCCGATCTACAAGCTCAAAACGCGTCGCAGTGCGACGCGTTTTGAGCTTGTAGATCTGCTATTTTTGCTATTTTTGAATTTGACTCCAGATTTTTTTGTGCTATTTTTGAATTGAAATCCTGAAAAGTAACATTTTTATTTGATTGCAAATGCATTTAGTTATACTTATGTTCACTTTATGAACTCAAATACAAATACATTGGACATAAAAAAAGACAATAGAATTGTAATACTAGTCATTAAGCTACTAATATAGACTGAAGTAATTAAAGCGGGTAATAATTTGCATGTTTGGAATCGTAACAGCTGATATCAATAATATATCACTATTCTGATATTAACCTGCGGGCCGCATTAAGTGAAGGTGGGGGCCGCATGTGGCCCCCGGGCCGCCAGTTGCCCATGTATGACGTAGAAGGTGGTGGTGCACCTCTTTCCCTTCCTATAGCTGTACCCAGACCCGTATAAGAGAGAGTTATGACAATAGCGTTGACTACCCATCGTAAGAATGGAATGCGGAAGTGCTCTGTCTATGTCAATGAGATAGTTCCAATGTTTGGAACTACAGCCCATAGCAGCCCGCTTTGCGGCGAGATCAAAGCATGACGTTACTCTCTCTTCTACACTCTGGCTGTACCTTGTGTTGGCTCCTCCCACAGTGTCAGTTTGCTCGCCACCAGTTGTGACTGAGTACCGTTCTCTCTCTCTGACCTGGTCTGTGACCCCAGCTAAATGATAGATTAGGCACCAAATGGACCCTTATAGGTCTGTAACTCTGAGAGTGTACAAATGGAACCAAATGGACCCTAACGGGTCCATTTGGTTCCATTTGTACACTCTCAGAGTTACATTGACATAGATTTTACAATATAAATTGCGGTCCAAGTGATAGAAATGCCATTAAATGGGGGTCCGTGGCCCTAATGCATGTCAAACTGGGATTCCTTGAGAATCACTGCTAGAGCCGTAAAAAATCTTCTCTTATGGGGGTCCCTGGCATGTCTTTTGAAATGGGGGTCCGCGGGCTAATAAGTGTGAATTTGGGGGTCCTTGACATGAAAAAGTTTGAGAACCACTGCCGTAGAGGTTACGCCAAACCTCTTCGCCGAAAAATAGCCGATCTACCAGCTCACAACGTGTTGCAGCGCGACGTGTTCTGAGCTTGCAGATCTGCTGTTTTGGGGCGAATGTTTCCCGGTGAATAGGGATATACTACTAGGGTTCATGTGGTTCATGTAAAAAGTTGGTTCCTATAATAAAACAAAGATTTCCCGGAACCCATGATGACCTGGCCTGACCCCTGACAGCCTGTTTACACTGTGATATGTAGTACCGTTGAGCAACTCTCTCTCTACGACCGTAATGTTTAATGTTTAACAAGAACCAGGCAATTACACTATGAATATGGTCATAAATGTCTTACATATAAAACCCTTTGATCTCCCCTTCATCAGCGTCCTCGCTCTCTTTCTCTCTCTGTGTGTGTGTGTGTGTGTGTGTGTGTGTGTGTGTGTGTGTGTGTGTGTGTGTGTGTGTGTGTGTGTGTGTGTGTGTGTGTGTGTGTGTGTCTCTCTCTCTCTCTCTCTCTCTGTCTCTCTCTGTCTCTATGTCTCTCTCTCTTTCAGACAGAGAGAGGATGCTCTGTGGCGAGGCAGCCTGTCAAACACAGGAACTTGTCACTCACATTTGCCCCGTCCTCCCCCCCTCCCCCCACATCTCTGACATCATCACAGCATGTCGACTGAGGCAAAAATTATGTCCGGATAGTGTCAGCAGAGAGAGAGAGAGAGAGAGACAGAGACAGAGAGAGAGAGAGAGAGAGACACAGAGAGAGAGAGAGAGGCAGAGAGAGAGAGAGAGAGAGGCAGAGAGAGAGAGAGAGAGAGACAGAGACAGAGAGACAGAGAGACAGAGAGAGAGAGAGAGAGATCCGTCTGGTTAAACACTAGGGGTTTACCGCTATTCCTGACATCTTTGTGAGTGTGTATGTGTGTGTGTGTGTGTGTGTGTGTGTTCTCTAGAGATGTCCTCAGCCTCAGTTCAAGTGACACAACCACCATGAGGCCAAAAACACACACACACACACACACACACACACACACACACACACACACACACACACACACACACACACACACACACACAAACACAGCATGTTCTGAATGTGTCAAAAAGTGCAACCCTTTCTAACCCCCTCCCCCCCGTCTGTGTCCTGGTGTCAGCTGGGGGCTGCAGTCTAGTTTATTGGTTCTCAAAGTGGGGTCCGGGGACCCCCAGGGGTCCTTGGAGGAGGTTCCAGGGGGTCCCCAGCTAAAGTAGCAAATGCAGCATCACTATTATTTCAACCACTTCTTTGTCCATTGATACACTGGCTATTCAAAAACAGCAGATCTACAAGCTCACAGAGCGTCACTTTGTGCCACGCTGCCAGCTTGTACATCTGCTATTTTTGAACATTTTTGAAGAATATCGGAAATGTTTGGCATCTCTGTCATTTTAAGATTCCTTTGGCTATTCAAAAATAGCAGATCTACAAGCTCATAGCGCAGCAGCGAGTGCCTGCACTATGAGCTTGTAGATCTGTTTTTGCAAAATCGTGGGAAATGTGTGCAAATCTTTGAATATCTATAATATATGTTTTAAAGGGAACATCTGATCTGTGCTTCTGGGGGGGGGGTCCCTGGGATAACATATTTTGAGATGGGGGTCCGCGGCCAAACACATATCAATTTGGGGGTCCTTGACATGAAAAAAGTGTGAGTTTAGTGTAGGCGTAGCAGAGCCTACACCACATCCTGCAGCATGCAACAGTCTGCATCACACTAACCCAACACATCCTGCATCATGTAACACTATGTATCTACTATGGGTTATAGGTATCAACCAGGGGTTGCCAGATCTGCAATTATAATTTCCAAGCAAGATTTTATTTGAAAATAGCCGATCTACAAGCTCACAACGCGTCGCATCGCGACGCGTTGTGAGCTTGTAGATCTGCTATTTTCAAATAGCTGATGTATATGTTAAAGTGCTCACGTGGCCCAATAGTCGCTTCTTTTGGGCTGGTTTTCCTAGACCTGGTTGCTTGTTTCTCTCACAGAATCTGGCAACACTGGTATATAAACTGATGCTGTGTTGACACAGCCAGATACAAAGATACAGGCTATCGTTCATTTCCAATGGAAGCACAGCCACATGAAGATACAAAGTAACATCCGACATTTGTAGATCTGCTACATAAGTTACAAAGTGAAGTTGAGCTGAGTTCAACTTCCAGACACAAAGATACAAAAACTACACTGTAGCTCCACTGACACAGCTGACCTCAACGACCACGTTGAGCAACACAGATACAAAGTGACACATATGCGGTGTGTCTTTGTGTCTTTGTATCTGCCCGTGTGAATCAAGGGGCAAGTCTTACATATTTACGATGAGGCCGAAAAAATGGCCAGAGTGGCGCTGTTTTACCCTGCGCCGACCTGCGGTGTCAAAAATTATTTATTTTAACGCAAGTGAATGGGTTTTTTGACAAACTTTAGACTTAGATTTTCTTACTGTAATAAAAATTGTCATAAATTCTATATGCTTCCAGTCACTAGTTTAAAGTCTCCTTTCAATCATCATGATATGCGTTTTGCTAAATTATGGTCCTATTTATTTTACAATTGACGATAAAGTAGGCTATTCTCTAGGAGGGGCGGGATGATTTGATTGACAAGCTACACAACCAATAGCATTCATTCCCCGCCCCCGCTCTTGATTGACAAGCTACCCAACCAATAATGGTCTGGTCTCATTCTGCAGGATATGACGCGATATGACGCGATATTGAAAGATGGCGGACCTACAGTCTTGGAACAATCGGCTTCATTTTCGGTCTGTAGGAAGCAGCGGAGTGGCTTTGTCCATCTCATTTATACAGTCTATGGTGTGAACGCAGCACCCCACCCAACTTGATGAATGCGTCGCATCGCATTGTGAGCTTGTAGATCTGCTATTTTCAAATGGCCGAAATGTATACAGGGCTGAAGTGGTTAATGTATGTTTTGTGATCATCACGATCTGCAAAGTAACTAGTAACTAAAGTTTTCAAATAATTGTAGTGGAGTAAAAGTGCAATATTTGCCTCTGAGATGTAGTGGAGTAGAAGTAAAATTACTGAGAACTGGAAATACTCCAGTAAAGTAAAAAAAAATACCTCAAAATGAGTTACTTTCCACCACTGTGAGAGACAGAGTATGTGTGGGGGGTGTGAGAAGCAGGACTACACCTTGAATAAACTCAACGTTTAGCTACAGTACTCGCGTCAAAGTAATGGATACTGCTGGTCAAATATTACTCAACTACAAGTGAAAGTTACTCAGTCCAAAATGTGTACTTGAGTTAAAGCACTGGAGTATTTGTTTGTTTTTTTAATACTGAAGTATTCGAAAGTACAAATTACAAAGTACATTTGCTTTTTAATACACACATGCATTGCTGTATTGAAGCTTTAGCAAAAAATCTAGTCAACCTACAATCTCACTGTATGCGCAGTGAGCTTTTAGATTGACTATTTTCCACTCTTTTTGAAACGGGGCTAAAATGGTTCATTCCTAAAGTCCTTGAGTCCTGAGGGTCTCTTCCTAGAAACGTAGTGGAGTCAAAAGTGCAATATTTGTCTTTGAAATGCAGCGGCGTGAGAGTCATAAGCTTAAAAAAGGAAAAAAAAACTCAAGAAAGTACACTATAAGCCTCGGGTTCCTTAACCCATTAAGACCTGGAACGCATCTGTGTCTCTTTAGATTTCTTTGGCTATTCAAAAATAGCAGATCTACAAGTTTGTAGATCTGCTATTTTTGAAAAATCTTGAAAAATATTTTTTTAGATTTTTTTCAAAGAAAGAAAAAAAAGATTTCAACAGCCCCTAACGGCCCAACGGTAAGGCTGACAGAAATGGCGGTGGATGCGTTGGAGGCAGCTCAAAGTGAACTTTACTCAGGTATCTAGTTCGACGCCGTCCGACCTTCCTAGCCCGTGTTATTAAATAAAAACTGCCGTAAATGGCCAGAAATCAAACATCGAAAATCAGCGAAAGTGGCCGTTATCTCTGGAACGGAAGGTCCAATCTGCTCAGTTCAAAGCTTGTTGGATGCGTGACTTTGAGGACTTTTGGGGTTATTCGTTTTTTTTTGGGGCCTAACATCATGGTAATTGTTTGGGCCGGGCCCAGTTAGGGCCCAGTTAGGGCCGGGCCTTAATTTTCAGGCCTGTTGAGAACTCAAGCTCTTATTCCCATTCCGTTGCTGTCGGGCGAGAATCCTCTCATCTCCATATTCAAACTTCCTCTGTTTTTTTCCCGTAAATGAACGTCCCTACTCCATCACACTACAGCCCTACTCCATCACACTACAGCCCTACTCCATCACACTACAGCCCTACTCCATCACACTACAGCCCTACTCCATCACACTACAGCCCTACTCCATCACACTACAGCTATAGGGGTGGGCAGCTGTGATCATGGAGAGGGACACTATATTTCCACACTCAAACGCAGTGCGACGCCTTTGGAGCTTGTAGATTTGATATTTTTGCAATTTTAATTATTTTTTGGCATTTTTTTTTTTGGAATCCTGAAAAGTTAAAATGTTATTTAATTTCAAATGCATTTAGTTGTACGTATGTTAACTTTATGAACTTAAATACAAATACATTGGACATAAAAAAGACAATAGCATTTTAATACTAGTCATTAAGACTAGTATAAGTTTAAGCTATACAGACTGAAGTAATTAAAGCGGGTCATGTTTGCATGTCTGGAATTGTAACAGCTGAAATCAATAATGTATCAGTATTCTGATATTAACCTGCTGGCCGCATTAAGTGAAGGTGCGGGCCGCATTAAGTGAAGGTGGGGGCCGCATTAAGTGAAGGTGGGGGCCGCATTAAGTGAAGGTGGGGGCCGCATTAAGTGAAGGTGGGGGCCGCATTAAGTGAAGGTGGGGGCCGCATTAAGTGAAGGTGCGGGCCGCATTAAGTGAAGGTGGGGGCCGCATTAAGTGAAGGTGGGGGCCGCATTAAGTGAAGGTGGGGGCCGCATTAAGTGAAGGTGGGGGTCGCATTAAGTGAAGGTGGGGGCCGCATTAAGTGAAGGTGGGGGCCGCATTAAGTGAAGG
>NC_139941.1:53789192-53793412 GCF_963454915.1 Gymnoscopelus microlampas | reverse complement strand
CAAGCTCATGAGCTTGTAGATCTGCTATGTTTTTTTTAAATCGTGATTTTTTTTTGGCAAATCTTTTAATACATATAATTTTTTTAAACACATTTTTTTGGGGGTCCCTGAAACAACATATTTTGAGATTGGGGTCTGCAGCCAAATACATACTGTATAATTGCAGATATACAAACTCATAGTGCGTCACTTCGTGCCGTGCTATGAGCTTGTAGATTGGCTATTTTTTTTTTATCGTGAAAATGTGTGCAAATCTTTGAATATATATATTTTTTAAAGTGAACATATTTTAACTCAAATCTTTTCTTCTGGGGGTCCCTGGCACAACATATTTTGAGATGGGGGGGTCGTGGCTAAACGCATATCATATTTTGGTGGTCCTTGACATTAAATAGTTTTGAGCACCACTGATATAGAAACATACGTTTTTTTTCCAGAAAACTGTTAGGATTTAGAAGACATTATTAGGACCGGTCTGAGGTTTTAATGGGTTAATGGGGGTTTGCTTCTGTCTTCTGTAAATGCAAAACAAGGGAGGAGGAGGAGGAGGAGGAGGAGAACATAATAAAGCTAACAAGGCTGATAATACAATCAAGCAACTATGTTGCTTGGTGACTTATTGCCCTCTCAAAATATCCTCTTTCATGCTACTGGGCTCCGATGGTCCCGGAGCCATAAAGTGGCTGGCGCTCATGCGTCTAAAAAAAACACTGCTTTTATTTGTCTTTGTAGCGATGCAGCAGTCAGATCAGATTGCTGCTGCTCGTTGGTTTTGCAAAACAAAACCAAACACAAGAAACAAGCCTCCTTGTTCTCAGGGCTTCCTTGGGAAAAAAAAAGGTCAGACTTTTACAGTGGCGTCAGCTCAAGCAAAAGCTATAAAGGTATGGCAATAAGGTTATGGTTGCCAACTCCCAGAGATTAACCCTTTAAGACCGGGAACGCATCTGTGTCACTTTCTTATTTCTTTGGCTATTTTTTGAAAAATCATGGGAAATTTGTGCAAATCTTTGAATAGATATATTTTTAAAGCTAGCATTTTTGACTCAAATCTTTGCTTCTGGGGGTCCCTGGAACAAAATATCTTGAGATGGGAGACCGCGGCCAAATACATATCATTTCAATCAAAAAAAACTGTAGGATTTAGAAGACATTTGTAGAATCCCCAGAAGCAAAGATTTGAGTTACAAATGTTTTCTTTAAAATATATATATTAAAAGATTTGCACAAATTTTCATGATTTTTCTAAAAATAGCACATCTACAAGCTCATGAGTGCCGCGCTATGAGCTTGTAGATCTGCTATTTTTGAATAGCCAAAGAAATCTAAAAATGACACACAGATGCGTTCCCGGTCTCAATGGGTCACCTATCCTGGACGCACGGCAAAGCCGCACGGCCGAATATTTTTTGGGGGATCAAAACACCCAAAATGCATACAAAACTATGCATTATACCTATAACACAATACAAACACAATGGTCTTACACCTGCATTAGGATACTATTCATGTTTTTTTTCTTTCTGGAGGCAAGGTATACCTTGCCATACCCAATTGACGGCCCTGGACATTTGTCAACATGTGTGTCAGTTTACTGTGTGCTTGAGGCTCGCCCCAAAACACGCTCGTCCCCCATTTTTTTTCGCAGACCAGCGGTTCTTGGATTCTTGTTATTTGTTTTACTGAGGATAAGGTTAGAAATAAGTTTAGGGCTAGGCATAGTTTACTGAGGTTTAGGAGTTTAGGAATACCAGGTGGTGACCGGCGGGTTTGCCCCCGGGGCGACTGTGTTTTGGGGCGAGCGTTTTGGTATTCCCTGAAAGACATGGGTTAGGGTTCAATTTACTGTGTATCTGAAAGACATGTGTACTATGTTCTAGATAATGTATTAACAGATGAACACAGAGAGAGAGAGAGAGAGAGAGAGAGAGAGAGAGAGAGAGAGAGAGAGAGAGAGAGAGAGAGAGAGAGAGAGAGGAAGTGAAGGGAAACACTCGTCAGACCAGAGCAATCAGAGGAAGAGCCTCTTTGTTATGCTGTTCCATTATGGTGATGTCATCATGCCTAGGCCCCGCCCCTCTGTGTGTCAAACCTGAGCTCAACTGGTCTCTCTCTCTCTCTCTCTCTCTCTCTGCCAAGCATTTCACATCATCATCATCGGTGGAAAGTAAACAAGTACATTTACTCAAATACTGTACTGAAGTAAAATTCTATTATTTTAGGTACTTTTACTCTACTTGAGTATTTCCATTTTAAATGTATCTGAAAACTTTAGTTAGAAATTATTTTGCAGATTTTGATTATTATTACATTTTTTGTGTGACACATTTTGAAAACAGAGTACTTTTGCTTCGCTACAGCAAGTATATTTTGATGCCAATATCTCTTGCACTTTTACTCAGATACAAATTTGAATACAGGACTTTCAATGTGAGGCGTTGTGAGCTTGTAGATCGGCTATTTTCACAATAGTTTATCTGTGGAACCGAGTCAAACTAAATGTAATGCCTCAACTCCTATAATTCCAAATGCTTGTCAGGGTGGGGTTGGGTCCACAGTTAAATATGATTGTTTTGGGGGGTCCCTACACTAGTTAAAATATGATTATTTTGAGAGTTCGCAGCTTGAAAGGTTTGACAACCACTGCAGTACTCAAGTAAATGTACTCAGTGACTGTCCCCCACTGCTCATCATCATCATCATCATCAGTAACATCTGCTCATGTGCTTCACAGCAGAACATTGTTCTGACGTCAACAACACTCTTCTATTCTTCTGGCTCTATGACCAGCAGGTCACATGGCACAAACCACATAATTAGATACTTGTAAATGTCTCAATTAGTCACAGAATAAAAAACATTTATCAGTTGCATGGATGCCATTCTACAGCTGTTTCCTAAACACACGGGTGGGAGGGTGGGTGGGGGGGGGGGCTGTTAGGGTGTGGTAGGTGGATTGGTGCCGACATGTAGATTAAAATCACTTTTGTTTTGTCCAAACTTCATTTCACTGGATCTTTCTCCATACAGAACCAAAGTCTGACACCACTGCCGCTAGAGACTGCTAGAAATCTTTGCTGCTTCTTGGGGGTCCCTGAAACAAAATGTTTTCAGATGGGCGTCCACGGCCAAACACATATCAATTTGGGGGCCCTTGACATGAAAAACCACTGATATATATAGCAACATAAGCAACATTCTTTCAAAAAAAACTGTTGTAGAATCCCCCAGAAGCAAAGATTTGAGTTACAAATGTTCACTTTAAAAAATACATATATTAAAAGATTTGCACAAAATGTTTAAGAATTTAAACAATTTATTTTTGATAAAAGGTTTAGGGTTTTCAAGAGCAATTTTAAGAGAGGGCAAGCTTTACAGTTAGATCAAGCACAGTTTAATAATCCACCGCTATTTTGGAGAGAAATAAATGGATTGGGTCCTCAAAAGAGTAATCCGATACCAATGGAGATCCTAATGGAAAATGGTGAATCCTCATCTGAAGGGAAAGACCAGAGCCGAGCTCATGCCTCCTTCAATGCATGAGCCGTTCATCACCTGACAGGGGGGGGTTTCCCCGGTAGGACGTAGCGCGTGGAAGGAACACGTTATTCCAACCAGTTCCCTTTCCCTCCATCAGGCACCCTGGCTAACCAGGGGGAGGCAGTATAGAGACCAGGATTACTGCATGTTTTTTGTGAGGGTACCTACCCTAGGAGACACAGGGAGAACATGCAAACTCCACACAGAGAGGCCCTTTCCTTGATACGGAGGAGAGAACACACCCCCCCGGCGCCCACAGCGTCCCCGGCGGGAATCGAACCCAGGACCTTCTAGCTGTGAGGCGACAGCGCTACCGACTGCGCCACCGTGCCCCCACTATACCCTATACTTGACCGGAGAACCCCAGGGCCCCATACTAGGCTCCCCTCCTTTACCCCCCATTACTCCAAATCTCTTTGACGAAAATAGTGAGCTTGTAGATCGCCTAAATTCGCCCAATGTTTGCCCCGGAAAAGGGACGGCAAAAACAAATCTGATATAAAGAAATACAAACAAAAACTGAGAGGAATCCAACAGACACGAGAGAGAGAGAGAGAGAGAGAGAGAGATCAACTGGTTTATCTCTCTCTCTCTACTCGTGCATCATCCTATCTACTTGTAAACATTGTGTTATAAATAGCATCATGGCCTGAGGAGTAGATGTGTGTAGTAGTGTGTGT
>NC_139941.1:53639192-53786692 GCF_963454915.1 Gymnoscopelus microlampas | reverse complement strand
TAATGTGCTGTTTGCTCACAGAGGTCCAGGATCAGAGTCCAGGGATAGAGGAGGAGGAGGAGGAAGTCCCGATCGCCACGGCGATGTGCATGACGACAGTCACTTTGATCACTTCACCTCCATCTATGAACGGGCTCTCTCTTTTCCCGGCGTTTCGCCCAGGTGGGCGGGGTTTTGAGGCACAGTGTTTGTGAGGTTAGGCCTTAGGTTTAGGCATAATGACCACACCCACCTGGGCCAAACACCACAGAAAGAGGGAGTCCCATGTTTTCATTAAAGCCACTATGGTCACATGATCCCAGTGTTGCCAGGTCTGCTCAGTATAAGTTACCAGTGTTGCAAGGTCTAGCTTGCTTCAGTTTTAACCACTTTAACCCCTATGTACATCGGCTATTTGAAAAAGATGTACAAGCTCACAATGCGTCGCGACTCGCGACACATTGTGGGGGGGGGATGCTGGCTTGACATGAAAATCTCTCTCTCTCCTTCTCTCTCAACATTTTAGGACGACAATTTTTCAACTGCCATTTTTACAATTTTCTCGTCCAGTTCCCTAAAAAGCCTGCGTTATTCTAAGCTATGTGCAGGTGGCGCGCATTTGAGCCATAGCCGAGCTACAAGTCGAGCTACAAGTCGACTTGTAGCCGAGCTACAAGTCTGTCACAGCTTGTAGATCTGTCATTTTAAATTATTTGGGTCTATTTTCACATTCTTTTTCAAAAATTAAATACATAAAATAGGGCTCTAACCCTATATGTCCAATTCTAGTCCTAATCATAACCCAACCTCAATCTTTTCCTACTTGCAAGCCGAACACCTTTTTTTTTCTTTTACCATCAATTCAAAACAACCATTTCTCTAGTGAGGAAAATGATCCTCACAACGTCTTTACTCCAATTCATATTATACTTGAGATGACAGTTTGCCTTCACAATTACAGTAACACACACACACACACACACACACACACACACACACACACACACACCTCAACCCGGTGTGAAGGCTGACATTTGGTTATGTTCTTACAGTACAGTATGAGCTGGTCTGTCGCTCAAACCCTCTGGACGGCCGGGCGGCTCAAAGGTCGTCCAGCTGGGTTTTTGACCACAGGGGGGGAGAGGGGAGAAAAAGTGCTGATGATGCGACTGTGTTTTGACAACAACATATAAAGTTATCCTTTCACTGAGCTGATGCCCTGTGTGGAGGAGAGGAGGGACACATCACTGTGTGGAGGAGAGGAGGGGACACATCACTGTGTGGAGAGGAGGGGACACATTGTTGTCCTTGGGGCGGAAACTCTATATTTTGACTTTTGAAACGACGTTTTTTGTAATGCCCTACTTTATTATCATACTACACACAAGTGTGTTTGTTTAAGTAGAGGTGGTTCAGTGTGTCTGTGGACTTTATTAATGTTGAACCAATTTAAAGTATTAACAACAGCTTGTGACTATATAATATCTACTGTTCTACATTTCCTGAAAAGTGACCGTTTTGGACAAGATTTCCACCTCAGTGTGACCCAACACATCATGAACACACACACACACACACACACACACCCCAACACATCCTGAACTCACACACAACCCAACACATCCTGAACACACACACACAACCCAACACAGTGTAGGGCTGTGAACTTCCTCAGAAATTATATTCGAATATTGGTCTTAAAAATGTGCAGATATTCGAATATATTCGAATATTATTATTAGAATAAATATATATATATATATATTTTTCTTTATATATTATCTCTTCTTTTTTTTGACAGAAACAGTACAAAAATTCATGTATCGAGTGCTCAGATCCAATAAAACATATCTTTTGTTTGTTTTTATAACTTCATACATACGTTGTTTTTTTAATTGTCCCTGTCAAATAAACATTTTTTTTTTCATTTGAATATTCATTTTCATATTCTAATATACATATTTCCCGATTCGAATATTCGTTTGACAGCCCCAACACAGTGCTACACAACACAACCTGAACACACATACACAACCCAACACATCATGAACACACATCACATACAACCCAACACATCCTGAACACACATACACAACCCAACACAGTGCTACACAACACACATCCTGAACACACACACACAACCCAACACAGTGCTACACAACACACATCCTGAACACACACACACACAACCCAACACAGTGCTACACAACACACATCCTGAACACACACACACAACCCAACACAGTGCTACACAACACACATCCTGAACACACACACACAACCCAACACAGTGCTACACAACACACATCCTGAACACACATCACATACAACCCAACACACACAGTGATACACAACACACATCCTGAACACAGTGAGTCAACTTATCCCCTGAGCAAGCAGGCAGGCTCTATTAGATCAATGGTAAAAAAAAAAAGAAATGTAAGCACTTGTGCAGGAAACCGGGTTCAAATCCGGGGTAGAAGAGGAAAGTTACATAGTGGAGCTTTAACTACTTTCACTTAAAACTTAAAAAATGTTTCAAAACTAGCCAATCTACAAGCTCACACCGGGTGGGGTCAAGGTGGTTGTTGTGAGCTTGTAGATCGGCTAACAGACACCACAGTGTTGTATGAGGAACATTAGAGCATTCATTTACTAACAAACAAACATAACAAAAGATGAACTATGGAGATACAGGGTATGTAACCCCCCCCCACACACACACACACAGCACTGAACACAACCACATCCCGGATACAGGGTTAAAGTGATTACATTAACCCCTCGCTGGCTGCTGGCTTCCTCTCCAGCTGTCCTTCGTTTCCTTTTCAACACACACACACACACACGCACACGCACACGCACACGCACACACACACACACACACACACACACACATTCTTTTTTAAAAGATTCAAAAACAGCAAAAGTAGCAGATCTACAAGCTCGAAACGCGTCGCTGTGTGCCACGTTTCGAGCTTGTAGAAAACAACAGAAAAAGTTTAAATATTATGGAGATAAGTAGGGGTGTGCCGATACACAAATTTCACCAAACGATACGATACGATATTTGGCTCACAACTTCGATACGATACGCACTTTTTTGATTATGAAAATATATGGGGGAGGAATAAAGTAAATGCAAACAAATAATTCTGTTTTTGCATTATTCAGACATGCAAACTTGTAGCTTTTCAGCTACAATAGCCGTTTTCAATCCAAATAGGGCAATTGTGTGACACCTTACCCGAAAAAACAACAACATGTTGTCACCCTTTTCACCTCGGGGCTGTTTGCATGCATGATTATTATGATTGTAAAAAAAGATTTAATTTTTTTCCAAAACGATACATATCGTCACAAAAACGTATCGCGATATATCGTGGGACGATATATCGGCACACCCCTAGAGATAAGAGATTTCTGCCCTACAGCAACGGTACGTATACACAACACACACACACACACACACACACACACACACACACACAGACACACAGTCACGATTTGTAATACAAATAACATTTGTGTTTGTCTGTGTGTCTGCTCTCTAAACAAAGGCTCCACAGGGCAGATAATGACACATAAACGTACATATACAAACAAATGACCGATAATGACCTCTACCAATACTCTAAATACATTCTGTACTGTGCTACCAATACTCTAAATACATTCTGTACTGTGCTACCAATACTCTAAATACATTCTGTACTGTGCTACCAATACTCTAAATACATTCTGTACTGTGCTACCAATACTCTAAATACATTCTGTACTGTGCTACCAATACTCTAAATACATTCTGTACTGTGCTAGGACCGTAATATTTGACAAATGTGTGTGTGTCTGAGTTTCAATACAGCAATGCATTGATATTAAACAGAAAAACACAGTCAGTCACACACACACAACAGTGTCCCGTGTTTGGGATAACTCCCCCCCTGTGTGTGTGTGTGTGTGTGTGTGTGTGTGTGTGTGTGTGTGTGTGTGTGTGTGTGTGTGTGTGTGTGTGTGTGTGTGTGTGTGTGTGTGTGTGTGTGTGTGTGTGTGTGTGTGTGTGTGTGTGTGTGTTGACATTCCAGTGTCCTCTGTGTGTTGTTGTGGCAACAGTGTCAGAAAGGTGGAGGACACCAGTCTGCCCTGAGGACCAGAGTCTACAGGCTTCAGGACTGGACCCTGAGTGTGTTAGTAATATGTTCATATCATATACGTTCATATTGCTGTCCGGCAGGAACCAGCTAACTCCATTTTCCCGCTTTTGCATTTGTTTCCATAAATCAGGGCCATTGAGACACCCTTTACGTCTGTGTTGGTAAAAAAAAAATATTGAACCAATGAAAAGCATTAAAAAGCGCTTCTGACAAAACCAGCTAACTCCATTGGATCCTCAAACTGTCTTCTGATATGTTCATAATATTATATATGTTCATATTATATAGTCATAAATAGTGTGCTAATATTCACATTACTAATCATTTCTATAGAGCAAAGGTTTCTCAAAGTGCTGTGACGCTAGATCTGCTATTTTTGCTGGATGTTCCCCCCAGAACAAGGACGCTGGGGTTCAAGGGGTTAAGACGTTAATTAACGGTTAATTAATAATTACGTCAATTATTAAGTTATTTGCGATCTGTCTGACCTGAGGCTAATTCTAAAAAAATACCTTCTAAATCCTAACAGTTTTCTGACAAACGGATGTTGCTATAATATAATGCTAACATCTAAAATGCTTTGCCGGATTTAATGTGCTGATGTCAAGTTTTCCTCCTAACATTCTGCATCTTAGGGGATAGATTTATATATCTACTCTATGTACATGAGTCATGACATAAATGTGAGTTGCTATAACGCAGTGGTTCTCAACCTGTCGGTCGTGATTTTTTAGACCTTTTTAAACGTAAACAAAAGAGAGAGAAATCAAACAGATCATTACTGCATCATGTTTGGGGCTCACGGCCTAAACAGGTTGAGAACATAGTAACCATGTCATTCAGGATGACCTGTAAACCTGACACAGGTTTAAGAACCGCTCTATATTGTGATAGTAATCAGTGAAGGGGTCTTTGACCTGAGAAACATCGAAGACCCCCCATGACACATGAGGTGGAACTCTCTCTCTTTCTCTCTGTTTCTGTTTGTAACAGACTCTCTCTCTCCATCTCTCTCTGGCTGTTTGTAACAAACTCTCTCTCTGGCTGTTTGTTACAGACATTCTCTACCTCTCCTCTCTCTCTGTTTGTTACAGACTCTCTCTCTCTCTCTCTCTCCCTCTCTCTCTGGCTGTTTGTTACAGACATTCTCTACCTCTCTCTCTCTCTGTTTGTTACAGACTCACTCTCTCTCTCTCTCTGTTTGTTACAGACTCACTCTCTCTCTCTCTCTCTCTCTCTCTCTCTCTCTCTCTCTCTCTCTCTCTCTCTCTCTCTCTCTGTGTTTGTTACAGACTCTCTCTCTCTCTGTGTTTGTTACAGACATTCTCTACCTTTCTTTCATAATCCCTTGGTTTCTGTCTCCAAGCAAACAAACGCAAATACACAGCGAAAGGAAAGACTGTTTTCCTCTCCTCCGTTTTACTCTCTCTCTCTCTCTCTCTCTCTCTCTTCCATTACTGCTCTCCAGTTGTCTCCCCAATAAAACTCAATGGCATTATGTCATGGCTCAGCCCTTTAGAGCACTCCCTTGTGTGTGTGTGTGTGTGTGTGTGTGTGTGTGTGTGTGTGTGTGTGTGTGTGTGTGTGTGTGTGTGTGTGTGTGTGTGTGTGTGTGTGTGAGAACATACACTTAACCACTGGAATGCTAGCATCCCTCTTCTGGGGGAGATCTACAAGCTCACCAAAACACACATATCGCTGTGAAGCATATTGTGAGCTTGTAGATTGTATCTGTTTGTGCCGAAGATATTTAGTGACCTTGAAAATAGCCGATCTATAAGCTCACAACGCGTCGCATCGCGATGCGACGCGTTGTGAGCTTGTAGATCTGCTATTTTCAAATAGCCTAGGTATAAAATAGGGCTAAAGTGGTTAATGCATGTTTTATAATATCATAATTTATATCTAAAAAGTAACTAAAGTTTTCAAATAATTATAATGGAGTAAAAGTGCAATATTTGCCTCTGAGATGTAGTGGAGTAGAAGTAAAAGTACTGAAAATTGGAAATACTCCAGTAAAGTAAAAAATCCCTCAAAATTGTACTTAAGTACAGTACTTAAGTAAATGTACTTAGTTACTTTCCACCACTGCCAAGCCCTGGGTTTAAACATGCATAGAGGGTGAACGTCACAAACGTAACATGTGGACTAGCGAGGTGCACGCTCGCTCCGATCGCCACCAAACCAACCACTGTTCAGGAGTCTGCCTTCAGAACAGTCACACCAGGGGCCAAGGGCATACCGTTGTTTTTTGAAAAAAAACGTATGTTTCTATGTCAGTGGTTCTCAAACTTTTTCATGTCAAGGACCCCCAAAATTATATGTATTTGGCCGCGGACCCCCATCTCAAAATATTTTGTTCCAGGGACCCCCAGAAGCACAGATTTGAGTTACAAATGTTCGCTTTAAAAAAATATATATTCAAAGATTTGCACACATGTTCACGATTTTTCATAAATAGCAGATCTACAAGATCTACTTCTATATCTGCTATTTTTGAATAGTATAAAATAACGAATTTTTTAGCTCAAATCAAAAAGTGACACAGATGCGTTCCAGGTCTTAAAGGGTTAAGGGGTCTGCCATGATGACAATATAGTCACACCACAAAAAGCCTAAATTGCTCACATATGGGCCGGGGTACTGCAGCAGTGTCTAACATTTCAAACGGCCTTAATAACTCCATGACCGTTTGCTCTGATTGCAACGCAATATTAGGACTGGGTTTGAAGGCTGCACAGCGTCCTGATTACCTAATGAATTAACCCATTAAGACCTGGAACGCATCTGTGTCACTTTTTCATTTGAGCTAAAAAGCATTATTTTACACTTTGGATATTCAAAAATAGCAGATCTACAAGCTATGAACTTGTAGATCTGCTATTTTTGAAAAATCGTGAAAATGTGTGAAAATCTATGAATATATTTATTTTTGAGCTTTGAACTCAAATCTTTGCTTCTGGGGGTCCCTGGAACAAAATATTTTGAGATAGGGGTCCACGGCCAAATTCATATAATTTTGGGGGTCAAAGTTTGAGCACCACTGATATAGAAACATGTTTTTCAGAAAACTGTTGGGATTTAGAAGACATTTGTAGAATGGGCTTCAGGTCTTAATGAATTAAAAAGGGACTTTGTTGGCGTTGCTGGTAATTCTTTAGTGTTTTATACGTTAAGGTCTTTGCATTCTTTAGTGTTTTATACATTAAGGTGTTTGCATTCCCAGCAGGCTGAGACATGTTTTGTCATTATCATAGCATTCAGCAACACGTCTCTCTTCTTCTCTTCTCACCCGGCAACAAAACCTCACAGTAAGAGTTTAACCCCTTCAATCTGGGAAAGCATCTACATATGTCTTCTAAATCCTAACCTTTTCTGAAAAAACGTATGTTGCTATAATATCAGTGGTGCTCAAATGTTTTCATGTCAAGGACCCCTCAAAATGATATGTATTATTTGGCCCGCCGGCCCCCCATCTCAAAATGTTTAGTTCCAGGGACCCCCAGAAGCAAAGATTTGAGTTACAAATGTTTGCTTAAAAATATATATATATATTCAAAGATTTGCACAAGTTGCACAAGTTTTCACGATAGCAGATCTACAAGCTCATAGTGCGTGTGTGTGTGTGTGTGTGTGTGTGTGTGTGTGTGTGTGTGTGAGAGAGAAAGAGAACATATACTTAACCACTGGAATGCTAGCATCCCTCTTAAAAATAGCCGATCCACAAGATCACAAAAACACGGTAGTGCTGTGAAGCATTGTGAGCTTGTAGATTGTATTTTTTTTGCTTTAGATATTTAGTGCCCCGCCCCCAATGATGACAGCAGTTATAACAAAACTTCATATAAACTGCACACCCTGTAACCGTCAAGTTTCATATTAAATCAATAGAAACGTTATCTCTCGGGGCCTACTCTGTGTGGAGTTTGCATGTTCTCCCCGTGTCTCCTAGGGTAGTTAATACCCTCACAAAAACATGTAGTAATCCTGGTCGCTATAATGCCTCCCCCTGGTCAGCCGGGGCGCCTGATGGAGGGGAAGGGAACTGGTTGGAATAACGTGTTCCTTCCACGCGCTACGTCCAACCAGGGAAACTCCCCCCTGTCAGGTGACAAGAAGGTCAGTTGGCTCTCATGCATTGAAGGAGGCATGAGCTCGGCCCTGGCCTCCCTAGGCTGGTGGGGGGAGTGTAGTGCCCAGGATCACTTAGCAAATTGGCACCGGGTGAAAAAAGGGTTACAAAATCGTGGGATAAAAATTATGAAAAAAAAAAGAAACGTTATCTCGGAGACTAAATAAATGTATGACATCATGAAGGGTAAACAACATATTATATTATTTTTCAAAAAATAGCAGATATACAAGCTCATACTCGGTGCAGCACTATGAGCTTGTATATCTGCTATTTTTGAATTGCCCAAAGTATAAAATACTGGTAATAGCTAAAAAAAAATCTAAAATGACAAAGTATGTGTTCCTGTATTGAATGGAGGATGAATGCCTGTGAGCAGAGAAAGAGAGCAGCCACGACACACCAGAGTAATATTTCATGCATGTTGTTGCCACATGGCTGCGCTGTGACGTCAGCTCGGTCGGCGCGCGGCCGTTCGCCCCCCAATAAAAATGTCCAACGCAATGAAGGGGAAATGGATCATAGGACGGACTGGGGCTTGTTGGAAATAGAATCCCCCCCGTTAGAAAACTGTAAACAAAGAAACTCTGACAGCGGTCCAAAATACTGCACTGTACAATTCAACAAGCGTGTAATCCCTGATAATAAAAAAGTGCAACCAGCCCTTCGTCTGTGTTGGAGAATGTTGGACAGACGGACGGAGCAAACCGGCCGACCGGCTCTTGTGTTTCGCTCGCCCAGTGATGGAAGGTGACCAAGTACATGTAATCAAGTAATATACTGAAAAAGGGATAGTTCACCCCCAAAATGACTTTTTGTCTCCGCCAGGGGCGAAAGGCATGGCGAGAGAGTATATTTTACCCCGTGTCCGTCCGTGCGCGTGTGTGTGTCCGTGTGTCCATCTGTCTGTGAACAGCTAATCTCCGGCACCGTCGGCCCGGTCGCTGTGAAACTGTGCACACACACTCCCTGGATGCCAATTCAGAACCTCTGCCACCAGGAGGCCGCTTTTTGCAGAACACATTTTTTCACAATACTCCTACATATTTTGTCCAAACATCACGCAAATCGGTACACAGTATCTCTACAGTCAGTAAACGACACAGGTCTTTCAGAATCTTTCATGTTCCATCCTGATTGGCTAAAAATGGCTTCCAAAGTTTGCAGGAGTGCTCCGTATTGAACAAATCATGAACACAGCGTGCAATTTCAGTGAAACTTTGCATGCACATTCCCACTATGCCGAGGAAGAAATTCCACTTGAGATTTTTCTAATCAGCCTCATGGTGTCGCTATAACAGCCCGATTCGTGTTTTTACCTATAACTGCACCAATCTGTGTAAAACTTTGTATGCACACTCCCTAATGTTCCATTCAAAAATATATATATTCAAAGATTTGCACAAAATAGCAGATCTACAAGCTCATCTCATATCTGCTATGTTTTGAATGTTAAAGTGACACAGATGCTCTGCTTGTTGTGATACTGGTGTGGCGGCGATAAAAACAAAATCCCCTTCTTACAGCGGATGACGTCATGATAGAGAGATGAAAACAGGACCCCAGTGTATTATTACTGTCTGCTCTGTGCTCTCCCCGTCAGCCTGAGAAGTGACTGTTATTGTGTGCGGGGGTGAATCAAAGGGCAGATCTAACAACAACATCAGAGCTGAGCCAGCTGCTCGGCTCTCTAACCTGCAGCGGTTCAACCTTTACAGGGCCGTGACCCCCGCCAAATAATCATGTTTGAACTGGGGACCCCCCAAATAATCATATTTGAACTGGGGACCCCCAAAAAATAATCATATTTGATTTTCCATTGTGGTCCTAACTAATGTTTTCTTTGTGGTCCTAACTAATTCCATAGCAGGGACCATGCAGTTCATTGGGCAGGTTTGCCATGTCTACACCATGTGTCACAATGTAGGATCCTGCTTCTATTCAGAACATCAGTGGAGCAGTGAGCAGTGGTTACTGCTAGAGAACATCAGTGGAGCAGTGGTTACTACTAGAGAACATCGGTGGAGCAGTGGTTACTGTTAGAGAACATCAGTGGAGCAGTGAGCAGTGGTTACTGTTAGAGAACATCAGTGACGTTTGCTCGCCTGGCGCGGATTCTGTGACTGCTGCCAGTGCCAGCCAGAGTTGTGAATGGGAAAGCAGGCACACACACACACACACACACACACACACACACGTGCTTAACAAGCTACATCAGTGTCTGCTGCAAGATGTTACCTCGTCAGAGACAGTGCTCAGGTTACACATAGACGAAGGAATTCATCTACCCTCCACACACACACACACACACACACACACACACACACACACACACACACACACACACACACACACACACACACACACACACACACACACACACACACACACACACACACACACACACACACACACACACACACCAAAAGGAAGTAGTGGCCTTACTTCCTTGAGTATGACGCGCAAACCTCTGCTGTGTCTGTGAAAGATACACTTCTGCCCCACCAACAGTTATGTCACACACACACACACACACACACACACACACACACACACACTATGTTATACCACACACACACACACACACACACACACACACACACACACTCTCTCCTCAGTTCACCTCACGCTGCACATAAATCAGTTCACTTGAACCCCTATAGCATCCCTATTGGGGAGAACATGCTGCCAAAATATCAGATCTACAAGCGGATCGGCTATTTTTGTACAATAAAAAATTCCGGGGGGTCCCCAGCAAAACGATAAACAGTTTAATAATAACACTTGATCTACAAGCTCACAACGCGTTCTGCAATTTTTACCAGGTGCTCGAAGAGCGCCTGAGTCTAAGAAGAGGCAGAC
Organism: Gymnoscopelus microlampas; assembly: GCF_963454915.1. Classification (NCBI taxonomy): domain Eukaryota; kingdom Metazoa; phylum Chordata; class Actinopteri; order Myctophiformes; family Myctophidae; genus Gymnoscopelus; species Gymnoscopelus microlampas. The sequence continues at coordinate 53,775,565 of NC_139941.1, read as the reverse complement.
CTACTAGTCATCGTTTCGACATATTACAGATTTGCATTCGACACATTTCTCGACACATTTGTGTCATTGGCTGTCCTTTAAGCCAATGGGGATATTTTCCCATACTCTGCACGGGCGGCCTCGTCCTCCCAAGCTATGGGTAAGCGACACCAATTTGTCATTGGCTGTCCTGGCTGTCCTTCACTCCTTTAAGCCAATGGCCACACAAATGGGGAGACGGCCCGCCCCCCGCAGTAACAGCACTCCGAAAAAAAATATTTCTTTCTTGTTTTGAAACATTTTGAAGAATCAATAACTTTAACAACACAAATCTTCTCTTAATGCTGCGTTCACACGGGCAGATGCAAAGATACAGCCTACCATTCATTTTCAATGGGAGCACAGCCACATGAAGATACAAACATACAGCCGCTGTTTGTAGATCTGCTACAAAAGAAACAAGATACAAAGCTACAAATTCATGTTGAGCTGGGTTCAACTTCCAGATACAAAGATACAACTGTAGCTCTGATGAGTGGATGAAGCAGCGCTTGATGACGTCAACAACCGTGTTGAGCAACACAGATACAAAGAGACAGAGTGACACATATGTGGTGTGTCTTTGCATCTTTGTATCTTTTTATCTGCCCGTGTGAATGCAGCGTTATGGGGGTCCCTGGCACAAAATCTGTTCAGTTCGGGGTCCGATATTACTGATAAATAAATAATAACTTAAATTCCCACACACACCCACCCAGCCAGCCGGCCTGGAACGCATCTGTGTCACTTTAGATTTCTTTGGCTATTCAAAAAGAGCAGATCTACAAGCTCATAGCGCGGCACCAAGTGCCGCGCTATGAGCTTGTAGATCTGCTATTTTTGAAAAATCTTGAAAAATAATTGTTTCGATTTTTTTCAAAAAACTGTTAGGATTTAGAAAAAAAAATGAAGAATCGCCTCAGGTCTTAACTCATTCACTGCCAGAATTATTTCAGGCCGCGTTTGCCCACTGCCAAGATTTTTCATTGAAAAAAAAAAGTACTCAGGAGCCGAGATACAGCATTTTTAAGCTTTAAGTTAACAAGGAAGTGGATGGGAGTCTAGATCTTCGAAAAATCATATCTTCTTGGTCTTTGGGTGAAAAAAACAAAAAACAAATGTATTTTTTTATTTTTTAAAAGGTCGTTTTAGTCGTTCTAGGCAGGCATGGCTTAGGGACAAAAGTCGTTTTAGTCGTTCTAGGCAGGGAATGAGTTAATGGGTTAAGGCCTGTATCCATCAAATCACATCACATCACATCACATCCCCAGTCTCTCTGCTGCATGCTGCTCAGACATGATGATAGTTCATGTCAGATGATACTCTGATGACCACCAGGGCACCAATACACCGTGTTCCATTTCACTGCATCATCATCATCATCATCACTACTCCATCCTCCTCCCATACAGCAGCATCCTCTCTGCGGAGAGGAGGAGAGGAGAGGAGAGAGAGGAGGCAGGCACAGGCTCCACAGCGGAAGATGGAGATTGGATGGCAGGAGCCCACTCAATCCGTTATGTAACGATCAATCTGATTAAACGGCCCCTATGCATCTGTGTTGTGTTGTGTTGTGTTGTGTTGTGTTGTGTTGTGTTGTGTTGTGTTGTGTTGTGTTGTGTTGTGTTGTGTTGTGTTGTGTTGTGTTGTGTTGTGTTGTGTTGTGTTGTGTTGTGTTGTGTTGTGAGCATTATCCAGTCAAAGACTGAGATACGGACGTTGTTGCCTTGTTGGTGTTATGGCTCACTTTGAATATATACATTTTTAACTCAAATCTTTGTTCTGGGGGGTCCCTGAAACAACTTATTTTTAGATGGGGGTCCACGGCCAAATAAATATCATGTTGGGGATCCTTGACATGAAAACGTTTGAGAACCACCGATATAGCAACATAAGTTTTTTTTTTTTAAACTGTTAAGGTCATTACACACCGGCGAATATGCGAATATATGCAAAATTTGGACTCGTTCAGAATAATTAAAAGACTCTTTTTCGCTTCGCTTTTTAGCTCCATGTAAGCTTGCATTGACTTTATAAGGTTTTTTTTTAAAAACATATTATTCGCATGAAAAAAATCGCCCCAGTGTGTAAGGAGCTTTAGGATTTGAAAGACATTTGTAGAATATATTATATATTTATATATTCAAAGATTTGCAAAAATGTTCACGATTTTTCAAAAAATAGCAGTACAATCTGTATATCTGCTGTATATCTGCTGTATATCTGCCATTTTTGAATAGCCAAAGAAATCTAAAATGACAGAGATGCGTTCCCAGACAATGTATCGATCAAACATCCTGAGTTTGTCCACAAAGGTATTGGTGAGTCCCCATTGGGGTTAAAAAACATTAACTTCTTAAACCCTATACACTGGGGGTCTATTATTTGTCCATCTCCTTTTCCCCTCCTCTACGCCAAATCTCTTTGAAATAGCCGATCTACAAGCTGTCAATCAGCTTATCGGAGCGGCTGTTTCCTGCGTAGCGTTCGCCTATTATGACATTCCTGGAATATGGATGCTAGGATTCATAGAGGTGACAGTTCCCTTGAGTCCATCTGCTATGGAATGACTAATGTTTAGTGTCCATACATACGATATGACTTTAATGAGGCCCCGGGGTCAGGATTAGGCCTGACACAATTATTACATAATCCTCTAATCGGAATTATTTGAGATAATCACAATTATGCATAATCCTCTAAATGTTCATACATTTTCAATCATTTTCCAAAAATGATTAATTTTTTTAAGTATAACATTATTAAATGTGTCAGTTAATTTCTTCTGTATATTTAAGTTATTTGTCATATCTGTGCATTTTATCTTTAACAAAGCCTAAAAGGCAAACAGAAATGACATTTGTAATACATGTTTCCAATGTTCAACGCCAAAAACAAAATCGTTAATAATCGCAATAATAATTTGCACAACAATGAATGGTCAACTTAAATGTAGTAATGGTGACAAACAGTCCTAGTCAGGATCAGCCTAAATAGCCGACAGTGTAAAAGAAGGCAGGATGCGCTCTGTGTGATTTATACGTAAGGCCTCAGTCGCCGTCTGTCTGTGACTCCGTTCAGCGCCTCGCCACGCCATGCTGGGCGGCCTGGGAAATAAATACATATGGCGTTTTCATTTCTGTGCTTATTGGCCGCCACTTTTTGGGTAAATGTATCTCTCCACCAAACAGACCACTACGGTTTACTACAGACTGTCAGGCAGGCGGTTGGAAGGTGTGAATCAAAAAGTTGTTGAATGCACCTGAGAGCCGACACCGACAGAAGGCTACTATGATGCTAAAGCTATAGCCTATGGTCTGGCGTCTTTTTCAACAACAAGCTCACTGCTATCCGACGGTCAAAAGCCGACTGAGCGTGCATGATTCTTATTCTTACCCTTTTCTACACATCGTATCCAAAAAGTAAAGGATAGCCCCCCTGCTCTCAGATGTTTAAAATTTTAGCACTCAAGAAAATCTAACCAACGAGTTGAAACAAGCGTTTAAATGGCTTTTTTAGTCAGTCTGTGGCATGTTTTCCCAATGCAATCTAACGGGAGCAGTACTGAGCACGTGGACGGGGGGTGACTGTCCACAGGCTGACTAACTAAGCGATTTAAACGCTTTGCTCTTCAACCCGGCGCGTAGATTTTCTTGACCGCAAAAAAACATTTTAACATCTGAGAGCAGGGGGGACGAGCTTAGCTTTTTGGATACGATGTGCGGAAAAAGGTAAGAGTCATGATGCATAGTGGCCGATATTCACCGGTGTGTCGTCACCTTTCTGCACCCGAGAGTGTGGAACCTCATCTCTGAGCCACACAGCGGAGGGAGAGGTTCTGATTGGAGCTAATCTTTCGGCAACAGACGCTTTCCAACACTTGACGTCGTGCGGTGCAGAGCTACCTTAAAGTGTGAAGAAACGGATGCTGACATACAGTAAAACAGGGACAGATCACAGTCAGTGTATAAACCAAACCAAAACCGGGGGCCGTCCTTTCCTTTCCTTCCTGTTGTGTGAATGTGTGTGTGTGTGTGTGTGTGTGTGTGTGTGTGTGTGTGTGTGTGTGTGTGTGTGTGTGTGTGTGTGTGTGTGTGTGTGTGTGTGTGGGGCGGCGGGGCTTGTTGGGAGGCGGCCACGCAGCGCATGCCTTTCACTTTAGCTCTGGCTGCAGAGAGGAGACACGCTCGCATAAACAAACAGGAATAAACAGCCTCTCCTCTCCTCCCTCTACTCGCTTCATTCATTCTAGCTCTCTGTCAATGGTATGTGACCTCAGCTCAGCCCTGTGCATAGTACTGTAGTCTGCCATGCATGTGTGTGTGCCATATTACACACACACACACGCACACGCGCACGCACGCACGCACACGCACACACACACACACACACACACACACACACACACACACACACACACACACACACACACACACACACACACACACACACACACACACACTCCAGACTATCAAAGTCATTTCCCCATGCATGCCTTTGACAGGGGGGGGGCTATAATCCTTCAAACTGTTTGAGGGAAAACAAGCAGCACTCACTCACTCACAACCAGTGGTGTAAAGTAACTATGTACATTTACTCAAGTACTGCACTTAAGTACAATTTTGAGGTATTTTTTTACTTTACTGGAGTATTTCCAATTTTCAGTACTTTTACTTCTACTCCTCTACATCTCAGAGGCAAATATTGTGCTTTTACTCCACTACAATTATTTGAAAACTTTAGTTAATAGTTACTTTGTAGATCTTGATTATTATTACATAACATGCATTACCCACTTCAGCCCTATACACATTTCGGCCATTTGAAAATAACAGATCTACAAGCTCACAATGCGTCTCTCTCGCGATGCGACACATTGTGAGCGTGTAAATCTGCTACTTTCAAAGGATTTTTATTTTTTTAAACGAGCAGCACTCACTCACAACAACCGTCTCAAACACGCCAAGCGTTCGTACGTTTCTTTAGATTGAAACCGTTGATCCTGTTTCCCACGGAGACGCTTTTTGAAGGCCAGAGTCCGTTGATCCCGGGCCTACCAGCTTTGTGTCTTAGTTATTAACCCCTTATCCCTTTAATAATAATGAAAATATGAAGACCCTGGGCTCTCTCTCTCTCTTAACCCCCCCACCACATGGCTCAACACCACGGCAGGTCCTCTGGGACGGGGCTCATTAGCTGTTCTTATTAATTCATGAAGATAATATTCCGCCCGGCCCGCATCAACTTATCATAATAATAGGGTTGGGATCAGGCACCCAGTAGAACCACGGTAGAACAGTGAAGCGGCCGAATACTTCCGTATTTAAAAGGCCACTGGCTGCACATGTTTCTAAAATGTTTCAAACCCTATAGTGCGGCTGCTCGACTCGTCAAGACTTCTGCATTCGGGCATGCAAAATGCGGTGCCTAAATGCAGAAGTAGAGCGTTCCTCCAGGTGCTTCAAAAGCCAGTGAGCAACTTTGATTGAAATGAATAGCTGGGGGCGGGGCAATCCTCCCTCTAGATATATTATTATTACTCTATGGTTGGGATTCCTTTTAGGATTTTAACCATAACGGTACCTTAATGATTCTCTCTAAACCAGTGGTATATCTCTGGGACCCCAATTTATATTATAAAATCAATGTTTTAACTCTGAGAGTGTACAAATGGAACCAAATGGACCCGTAAGGGTCCATTTGGTTCCATTTGTACACTCTCAGAGTTAAATTAACATTGATTTTTACAATGTAAATTGGGGTCCAAGAGATAGAAATGCCATTAAATGGGGGTCCGTAGCCCTAATGCATGTCAAACTGGGGGTCCTAGAAATTAAAATGATTGAGAATCACTGCTAGAGCCGTAAAAACATCTTCTATTATGGGGTGTCCCTTGCATATCTTTTCAAATGGGGGTCTGTGGGCTAATAAGTGTCAATTTGGGGGTCCTTGACATGAAAAAGTTTGAGAACCACTGGTCTGATGAACTAATGCACCCTTGAAATGTTTGGTTTGGAACGGGCCCGCCAATATAAATACCAACTCCCTGTTTCACTGCCGTTAACTCTCAGGGTCTCACCCTCCTCTATTCCCATCTGGTACACAGTAAAAACCCTGCTATTCCTTTATCCCTTTTCTACATCTCTGGAGGGTGTACAGACGGGACCCGTTACGGGTCCATTTGGTTCAATCTGTACACTCTCAAGTGCATGGTGAATCTTGGGATACTAGGGACTCTTCTCTCGCAAAAGAACAAACTATTGAGGAGGGAGACCACTGTACAGTTTTATTTAGAGCAGGAACGCATCTGTGTCATTTTAAGATTTCTTTGGATATTCAAAAATAGCAGATCTACAAGCTCATACAAGATCTACAAATTGTTTTCAGATGGGGGTCCGAGGCCAAATACATATCATTTTGGGGGTCCTTGACATGAAAAAGGTTGAGCACCAGCTGCACCACTGATATTATAGCAACAGAAGTGTTTCAGAAAACTGTTAGGGTTTAGAAGACATTTGTAGAATGGTGTCTTAATGGGTTAATGCCTTCAGTTCACACTGCTATTTTAGCAGCTCTTATTTAGGCAACAACACACTCTCACTCCCCAAACGACCCATCGTGACTTCTTGGGACAAATCATGTGACCAAATGTCAAACGTTTGACCGGAAGGGACTTCCCCTCCAGTCATCTGGTGCCGTTCCGGGGCACTTCTTCCCCTCCAGTTATCTGGTGCCGTCCCGGGGCACTTCCCTTCCGCACTCCAGGAATGCGGAAGTGCCGCTCTTAAACCCAAGACGTAAAAAAAAGGGTGACGGCTCTGCCAAAAAAAACGGTTAAAACGACAGAGGCGTGCCGTCTAAAAAACGAACTTTGAGTCACGAGAGGCACCGCCGAGCGAACAAGCGAGTCGCCGGCGCGCCGAGCACTGCCAAGTCCTCGCTTCAGCTGACACAACGCTGTTCTGAGTTATACGCCCCGATAGGGTCACAGAATCCTAACTCATATCCCCCTATGGTCAACACACCCCGTCCAGGGTATCCCCCCTCTTTCAAGCAAACGTTTGCCGTTTGGTCAAATCCGTCCCAACAACAAGTCACCCGTTTGCCGTCTTGGCAGTGAGAATGCATTGCAGGCAAACAAACAAACAAACAAACAAACACACAATTGGCTTAAAATCGTACAGACTGCTCGTAAGATTGTAAGCCAATTGAGTGTTTGTTTGCCTAAACAAAAGTTACAAAAATAGCAGTTGGATTTTTTGCATTGGATTTTTTGCCTCCTTGGGAACCATAGTAGGATTCTGCACTTTTTTAGTGATAAGACTTTTTCTCTTCCCAGGCTTTTCTTTTTTTAAACCGGGTCGTGTGTGTGTGTGTGTGTGTGTGTGTGTGTGTGTGTGTGTGTGTGTGTGTGTGTGTGTGTGTGTGTGTGTGTGTGTGTGTGTGTGTGTGACTAGTGTGACCCTATGCTGCTACATGCTCTCCCCGCCCCCCCCTTAAAAAAAGAAAAAAGAAAAAAAAGAAGTATGTCATCATTTATGAGATAACTAGCGGGGCAGCCAGAGGCAGCGCAGCCTGCTCTCTCCCTGCGTCACTGTGTTCAGGCTCCATAGAGACCGTTGCCACATAATTACACCATCCTCCATTCCACCGGCATCAAAAGTCGCATGTGTTCCTCTCCTCTCTCTCTACATGGGAACACAGCCCGTGTGTTCCTCTCCTCTCTCTCTACATGGGAACACAGCCCTTCTCAGAGGCTGATTAAGTCGGACGGGCCGGGTGGTTTGATGATGCACACGAGGAGGCTCCACAGGACTGTGACGCTCGCCGGGCTCTCTGCTGCACATTCCTAAAGACTGCAGACGTAACGCGGCAGCAGGCAGCGAGCGAGCGGCAGCACCGGTGTTGCCATGTCTGCTTATAATAAGCCACTTTGGGCTTGTTTTTTCTGTAAAGTTGCTTGTAATAATATTGTTTCTAGTTGCTGTGTAGTTGCTTATTTGGGGTTTGTTTCCTAATGTTGTTTAAACCAGTGCCAGTGGTTCTTTAAATTTTGTCAAAAAAATGTCAAGGACCTCCCAAATTGATAATTATGTAATTGTCCGCGTATCCCCATCTGAATACATTTTGTGCCAGGGATCCCCCCGTACAAGACTTGTGTTGTTACAATGATTAAAACATATTTCATCCCCCCGCCCCCCCGCAGATATGTTTTGGGTTTTTCTGCCTTTGTTTTTAGATAGTATTCAGTAAACTGTAAATGGGGAGAGAGAGGTGGGGAGTGACACACAGCAAAGGTCGTCGGGATCGGGATTCGAACCATTAGCAGCCTAGGTGCCCGGACGGCTACGCCAGCCGTCCGGGCCTCCCAAGATTTATTTGAAAATAGCAGATCTACAACCTCACAACGCGATGCAATGCGGCCGATAATGTACAATTCTGTCCCTATCGGTACATAACTCGGAACGGCGCTCAGTTGGTTCTAGTGGACATATAAAAAGTAGGAATTGAAACGAAAATCCCACAAAGGTAGCACATCCAAAATTCTCACATTTCCATTTCCTTTTTTTATTGGCACACACCAATAAACGAACGCTTACAAGTTTCTGCTATGAGCCTTCATCAGAGCATCGTTCGGCACGGCGACGCGCAGTAATCGGGGCAGGAAAACTATGCTCGCTTGTAGATCGCCTATTTTCAAATAGCCGGCGTGTACAGTACATAGGTTTAAAGTGCTCATAGTCGCTTCTTTTGGCCTTGCTTTCATAGACCCCGGTTGCTTATTTCTCTCGCAAAATCTGGCAACACTAAGCAGCAGCAGCAGCAGCAGCAGCCATGAACATTCAGGTTTCTGTGTTTTGGCCCCGAGCGGGAACCCAGGGACAGCCAACGCTATTGTGGAGTGTGTAAACATGACGGCGATTAAACACATGATCCCCCGACCTCCCTTCTGCCCAGTAGTGCATCTTTTAATCTGTGGAAAACACCTCCGAGAGAGAGAGAGAGAGAGAGAGAGAGAGAGAGAGAGAGAGAGAGAGAGAGAGAGAGAGAGAGTGGGATGTTATTAGCCTGGAAAACCAAACCATCCCGCTCACGGAATTCATATTTCATTTTCATTTAGCAGACCTGAATGAAAATGAAAATGTGAATTCCGCGACCAGGGTGGTTTGGTTCACCGGGCTATAGGATGTTATTAGCTCTGGTCCATAGCGTTATAGAACGAAGGAGAACTCCTTCTAATGCTGTGGTTCTCAACCAGTGGTCTGGGGGACCACCAGTGGTCCTTGAGGGGGTTCCAGGTGGTCCCCATGCAGCTAAATGATGGAGAGTTGGTTACCAAATGAACCCTTAAAGATCTTTAACTATTGAGAGCGTAAAATGAAACCAAACGGACCCGTAAGGGTCCGTTTGGTTTCATTTTACTCTCTCAAGAGTTAAATGATCTGCATTTACTTAATTACGGAATTGTTATTTTGATCAACGTTTGCCTGTTATCTCTCCTATTGGTACCAACATCAATAAAGCATGGAATTGTGGACAAAAACGTATCCAACGGTAACAAAATATTCAACGTTCTGGGTCTGAGAGGTTAAATCTCATCAAACGATGATTTTGTGGCTCAAAGGCCAAATAAATAATGCACCTCGATATGAAAAGTGTTGAAAACCACTGGTATAATGGACCAGAGCTATAGATATGATGATGCTATAGAGGCCTATAGGCTGTCAAACAGTCCAGACATAGTGTCGTGTTTTTAATGTCATTTCTGTTGGAAGTTAATCCACGATAGACGTGATCATTGATCAGCTGATTCCTGCATCATATAAGCTCTTCTGGCTATTAAAAGTGTCAGGTTCATACAGAGGGTAAAGGAACGCTACACAGGCCTTAATATTCAGAGGGTTATAGCAGGTACACAGGCCTTCATATTCAGAGGGTTATAGCAGGTATACAGCCTTCATATTCAGAGGGTTATAGCAGGTATACAGCCTTCATATTCAGAGGGTTATAGCAGGTATACAGCCTTCATATTCAGAGGGTTATAGCAGGTATACAGCCTTCATATTCAGAGGGTTATAGGAGGTATACAGGCCTTCATATTCAGAGGGTTATAGCAGGTATAGAGGCCTTCATATTCAGAGGGTTATAGCAGGAATACAGCCTTCATATTCAGAGGGTTATAGCAGGAATACAGCCTTCATATTCAGAGGGTTATAGCAGGTATAGAGGCCTTCATATTCAGAGGGTTATAGCAGGTATAGAGGCCTTCATATTCAGAGGGTTATAGCAGGTATAGAGGCCTTCATATTCAGAGGGTTATAGCAGGTATACAGCCTTCATATTCAGAGGGTTATAGCAGGTATAGAGGCCTTCATATTCAGAGGGTTATAGCAGGTATACAGCCTTCATATTCAGAGGGTTATAGCAGGTATAGAGGCCTTCATATTCAGAGGGTTATAGCAGGTATAGAGGCCTTCATATTCAGAGGGTTATAGCAGGTATAGAGGCCTTCATATTCAGAGGGTTATAGCAGGTATACAGCCTTCATATTCAGAGGGTTATAGCAGGTATAGAGGCCTTCATATTCAGAGGGTTATAGCAGGTATACAGCCTTCATATTCAGAGGGTTATAGCAGGTATACAGGCCTTCATATTCAGAGGGTTATAGCAGGTATACAGGCCTTCGTATTCAGAGGGTTATAGCAGGTATACAGGCCTTCGTATTCAGAGGGTTATAGCAGGTATACAGGCCTTCGTATTCAGAGGGTTATAGCAGGTATAAAGGCCTTCATATTCAGAGGGTTATAGCAGGTATACAGGCCTTCATATTCAGAGGGTTATAGCAGGTATACAGGCCTTCATATTCAGAGGGTTATAGCAGGTATACAGGCCTTCATATTCAGAGGGTTATAGCAGGTATACAGGCCTTCATATTCAAAGAATATTTGTGTAAATTTGTGTAAATCTTTGAATATATATTTTTTTTTTAAAGCGAACATTTGTAACTCAAATCTTTGCTTCTCTGGGGTCCCTCCCTGGAAGAAAATATTTTACAAATGTTCGCTTTAAAAAATATATATATATATACCCATGCTATGAGTTTGTAGATCTGCTATTTTGGAATAGCCAAAGAAATGTAAAAATGACAGAGATGCGTTTCCCCGATGGAATGGATTAACATAACAGTCATTGCCCTGGACCTATAATAAATATGTGGGGGGGGTTGTCTGTGTGTGTGTGTGTGTGGTGGGGGGGGGGGGTTAGGTGAGGAAGATAAAGAGACCACAATGATTTCAACACCGGACGTTACATCATCCTCGTCATCATCATCACCTCATGGTTCTCACACAGAGAGAGGAAGAAGACAGGTTCCCTGGAGGAACATCTATGTGTCTCAGCACGTTACAAAACCTGTTGCGAAACCAAACAGCCGTTCTGTTTGTGTCACACACACACACAGTGAACCGGAAGGCATTGGTTCTCAAAGTGGGGTCCGGGGACCCCCTGGCGGTCCTTGGGGGTGAGGGTGTCCCCGACTAAATGTGTTAACCCATTAAGACCTGAGGCGATTCTTAAATGTTTTTTCTAAATCCTAACAGTTTTTTGAAAAGAATCCCCCCAAAAATGTTTTCACGATTTTTCAAAAATAGCAGATCTACAAGCTCATAGCGCGGCACCGAGTGCCGCGCAATGAGCTTGTAGATCTGCTATTTTTGAATAGCCCAAAGAAATCTAAAGTGACACAGATGCGTTCCAGGTCTTATAGCAATGATTTTAACCACTTGGAGCCATATTTTATACATAGGCTATTAAAAGAAATGCAGATGTATACAAGCTCATAAGAGTGCCGCGCTATGAGCTTGTAGATCTGCTGTTTGTTTATTTTTTATCGTGGAAAATGTGTGCAAATCTTTATATTTATTTTAAAGCAGACATTGAACCTTTTTAACTCAAATCTTTGCTTCTGAGGGGGTCCCCTGTGCACAAAACATGGTCAGATGGGGGTCTGTGGCCAAATACATATCAATTTGGGGGTCCTCCTTAACATGAAAATGTTTGAGAAACAATGCTGTATGGTTTGTGGGAGACATGGTTTGATTGGGGGGGAAATACTGCCTGATCCACACCTTGGATTGACACCTGTCAACCCTTAAAACCAACCAGACAGTTAAAAGATCCTCAGTGTTCCTTTAACACCAGTGTGTACAAATGGAACCAAATGGACCCTTCATCAACGTGTTGCACTCAAATAGTGAAACACCACAGGACTTGACTTGTTGTGTGCTGTAGAAATAAACCCTTCATTGGGCCTACAGACAGACAGACAGACAGACAGACAGACAGACAGACAGACAGACAGACAGACAGACAGTGGTTGACAGTACAGTAAGTGACACAGACAGGAAGCAGAGATGATGCCAGTGACAATCTTACAATAACATTTGTTTGCATATAAATAACGTTGCATTACGTCACATGATCAGCAGGTATGATTTATGATGCATGTTGTCTGTGATAATCATTCAACTAGTGGACACTAGGCCTGTGATGTAGTCTAACTGTGTGTGTGTGTGTGTGTGTGTGTGTGTGTGTGTGTGTGTGTGTGTGTGTGTGTGTGTGTGTGTGTGTGTGTGTGTGTGTGTGTGTGTGTATGTGTGTGTGTGTGTGTGTGTGTGTGTGTGTGTGTGTGTGTGTGTGTGTGTGTGTGTCATATAGCCTACAGGCTGTGGTCAGAAGGTGAAAGTGAAACATGTCCTAACACATTAACAGTAACAGTACATGTTTAGTATCTCATCATGTAATAATAAAGCAGAGTTTATTAACTCACCCTCTCTGGCCTTCAGCAGCACAGTGTTGGCTACGATGTTCTCCAGCTCCATCACACACTGTGAGATCTAATATGATCTAATATGTCCTTTAATATGAACAGGATCCTGGTTCTGTCCAACCAACGGTTCTTCTGGCAGAGACACACAGAGAGAGAGAGAGAGAGAGAGAGAGAGAGAGAGAGAGAATCGTCCGTCCTTCAAACACACTGCTGTGTGTGTGTGTGTGTGTGTGTGTGTGTGTGTGTGTGTGTGTGTGTGTGTGTGTGTGTTAGATGATGGTCTTTATGTCAATTAAATCCTCTTCTGGTTCCAAGCAGCAGATCTGATCATAATGTGGAATAATGAATAATAATGTTCATCATAGTTCCTTATTGGTCCTCTTGTTATTATGGTGGTAGGGCTGGTAGATCTATCTAGGTATAGGTAGGTCTATAGATCTACTAGCACCAGGCTGGTTGCAGTAGGTAGGTCTTTATCACAGATCTGTAGGTTTAGGAGGTAAAGAGGAGCTCCTACCCTATGATCCACCAGAGGCTTGTTCCAGGCAGCGGTCTCCTCAGTGTTTTCTCCCCGGGTTCCCCCCTCCTCTCCCCGGCCTCACAGAGCGTCATGAGCCGCCGCGCTGCCTGGCTCTCTGCTGGAGGACAAACTGAGGAGGATGGATGGCGTCGGATTAGAACCATCCATGGAAAACAAGTCAAAAGCGTCCTTCCCTTCGTTAACGCATAGTGTTAGTGTAGAGAGGAGGGAGGAGGTGATCAGAACAGCAGGAGAAACAGCCTACATACACCCCCCCTTCCTCCTCCGCCTCCTCCTCAGAGGCAGTGTTGCCAGACTCTGCGACAGAAATAAGCAACCAGCGTTCATATTTTAGTCATCTGAAAATTTTTAGTTTTAGTCTAGTTTTAGTCGACTAAATATCATAAGATTTTAGTCGACTAAATCTACAGTTGATTTAATCGACTAAAATGTATGTTGGCGGTGCCTTGATGCCGTCATAATGGCTGATTTTACACTTGGTTGCATGCTGAAAATAGCCGATCTACAAGCTCACAACTTGTCGTGCTGCGAGCTTGTAGATCGGCTATTTGGTTCTAACACCCGAGCACAACCAGACATGAAATGACTTGTCTTTTAGTTCTACTGGATCTGGATATATATTCAGCAATGCAACTAGTGGCAACTCCTTGCAACAAAACAGTTTTAAGGCCAGTCCACACCAATGCAACTCCTTGCAACTGCCATCGTGGTAATGGAGTTAATGGTTGCAAGTAGTTCAGTTGCATGTTGTTGCAAGGAGTTGCAGGGGGTGGACTGGCCTTAAGAAGACAGGTTTTGATTGAATACTCAGAATCATAATCAGCTTTATTGTCACATCACTTTTTCCAGAATAGAGAAAGAAGAAGGAAAGGGCAAGGGAAGGGGAAGAAAAGAGACAACAATATCTACATATTTACACATAGCCTATCCATCCAAACATGTATGTAGCCTACATGAGATTTAGAAATAAAGTGCATGAGGGTCACAGCTGGTATCTGTTTCTAGACAGAGTATCAGTGCATGCACATGGAGATTAAGGTGCAGAGTATCGGTTATGTATGTTACTTTATTAATTAACAGTTTGCAAAAAGTACAGAGGTACAGTTATACAATGATTCTAAAAAGATACTACAACAAGTCCGCAGACAAATACATGGGGGGTCCTTCACATGAAAATGTTTGAGAACCACTGGTCCAACAGTCATAAAGAAGTGTGACTCCTTTACTCTCCTTCAAAACCTAACCTCTAAATGAGCACTTACAGGTGGCAGCAATTAGGAACTGCATGGCCCCTGAAAAAAAAAGTCCAAGCCTATCTTAACCAATCCTTTTAGCATTGTATTTGTGTTACACTGTACTTTCTGTGCTTTTTTGGGCAAACTGTTAATAAAGTATTCAATAGATCAATCAAAGTCTAGAAACAGCATTAGGAAGCAGCACAGCACTGACTGCACCACCAAGCAACTTCACAAACTAAATAAGCCCAAAGTCGCTTATAACAAGCAGACATGGCAACCCTGCTCTTAGTGCGTCATCAAAATGGGCGGGGCCTTCCTCACTGAAAATGAAAATTCTCAGTGTTTATTTAACTCCGTGGAGGAAGTAGAAGTACTTAGATTCCTTTAGTTTTACTTCAGTAAAAGTAGCATTACCACAATATTAAAAATACATGTAAATACAAGCTCTGTTACAAGTAAAAGGCATGTATGGTCAAACTTTTACTTGAGTAAAAGTAGAGGCTACCCAAGTATTGGCGTGTAAATGTAGGCTACTTCAGTAAAAGTATCCTACACAGTTCTTTCCTACATTAGGAACTCTTTCTAAAACAGCAGATCTCGGTGTGAGCTTTAGATGTAGAGATTTAATGTGATAATTAATAATCTAAATCTGCAAAGTCACCATAGTAACTCAATCTGTCAGAGTATAAAAGTCAGTGGTGGAAAGTAACTAAGTAGATTTACTTAAGTACAATTTTGAGGTATTTGTACTTTACTTGAGTATGTCTAATTAGTACTTGTACTTAAGTTCTACTCCACTACATCTCGGATCCAGATACTGTGCTTTTACTCCACTTATTTGAACACTTTAGTTAGTTACTTTGTAGATTTAGATTATTAATTATAAAACAGACATCAGTGTATTTCGGCCATTTGAAAATAGCCGATCTACAAGCTCACAATGTGTTACAATGCATGCATTGTGAGCTTGTAGATCTGCTATTTTCAAAAGATTTTTATTATACATGTATTGTATACATTCTGCGTAATTAGTACTTTTACTTTTGGTACTTTAAGTACATTTTGATGACAATACTTTTGGACTTTTACTCAAGTACATTTTGAATTCTGAACTTTGACTTGTAAAACTGAGTATTTCTATTGCAGTATTGCTACTTGTTGTATATGGTATTGAAATCACTTCCTCATAAGGATATAAGGGTCCATTGAATTCATACATGCAATTAATTAACACTTAATTCCACTTAAGTCCACAATTATGTCTGCATTAAAGAGGAGGAAAAACTACCAGATGAATTCATTTAAGTGCTGCTGTTTGATTTGCACCTCCTTCCAACAGAGATGATTACAGTTTGTATTCTCTCTCTGGGATACCTTACCTAGAGCGTTGTGTCTGCTATAAAGGGACTTTTCGGCAGGCCTAGTCCTGGTTCTACAGGCCTAGTCCTGGTTCTGCAGGCATAGCCCTGGTTTTGGTACTGGACCTGGTTCTGCAGGCATACCCCTGGTTTTGGTACTGGTTCTGCAGGTATAGCCCTGGTTTTGGTCCTAGTTCTGCAGGCATAGCCTTGGTTCTGGTCTCGGTTCTGCAAGCATATCCCTGGTTCTGCAGGCCTAGCCCTGGTCCTAGTCCTGATTCTGCAGGCCTAGCCCTGGTCCTAGTCCTGATTCTGCAGGCCTAGCCCTGGTCCTAGTCCTGATTCTGCAGGTCTAGCCATAGTCCTGGTCCTGCAGGCCTAGCCCTGCTTGCTTGTCAAATGCAGTAACAGGAAGCATCATCATTACTGTCTGATGGGGACAAATGATCTGCTTCTAATGACTATGGGCTCATTTTTTAAAGCGGGCATTATTAGCGTGTCTGATTTGAAATAATGACTCGTCTTGAAACCGAATTAGTCCGACGACCCAATTAAATTGAGCCGGGTGATTGATGATGGATGAATGGATGAATATGAATGCATATTTCTCATGTTTTTAATGTCATCATCATCACTGCGTGCCAAAGGCAACGTTTTACGCCATCTACTGGCTGGTACAAGAACAGCACTGCTTTAGTTGTGTAGTTAACAAGAGAACAATCAACTTGATTGAGGTTTATAAGTTTATAGAAGTGGTGAAATTATGTTTTTAGAGTAGTGGTTCTCAAACATTTTCATGTCAAGGACCCCCACATTGATATGCATAGCCACAGACCCCAATTTGAAAAGATTTTGTGCCAGGGACCCCCATGAGTGTGTTTAAAATTACAACTTAATTAAACTTTGTAAAAGATTTGTTTGAAAGCACAACCATTCATTTTACACAACACTGATGATAGTGTTGTGCAATTTATTCATGTATTTTCAAACATTTAACCACATAAAACCCTCTTGGTAACCGGCCTTTGGCTCTGTACTTGGTCTGCTCTCTACACCAAAGCGCTTTGTGAAAACAATTGCAGATCTACAAGCTCACAATACTTTGCAGTGTGTTGTGAGCTTGTAGATCTGCCATTTTCGGCGAATGTATCCCCCCCAGACTAGGGATGCTAGGGTTCAAGTGGTTTATGTAATGATAAATAAAAACATCAATCATATTAACCACTTTATCCATTTAGGCGTTGGCTATTAAAAAAATAATTGCAGATCTACAAGCTCAGTGAGTGTGTAAATCTGAAAGTTTTTAAAACATCTTGAAAATGATGAATAATTTTTTTTACACAAATCTTCTTTTCTGGGGGTCCCTGGTACAAAACTTTCAGATGGGGGGGTTTGGGGGTTCTTGACATAGCCTAGGGGTACCCCCCTGTTGAAGAAGGTCAATAATTACTGGCAGCGGTGAAAAACAAAACACTTTAATGGAGCAGGACCGTTCAGAGTTGTGGTCGGCGTACATTATGTCCAAATCAAAGGTTCGTCATCATTATGGTTGACAACACTAAGTGCCGAGGTCAGAGGTCAGAATAACATCATCCTCAAAACCACTACAACAAATGTCTCAAAACAAAACACAAAGAAACATGATTTATACTGCCCCCCTCTGGCACAATGTGGGACTGACAGCAGCCATCGGTGAAAACATTTCATTCTTTTTCATTTCGTCTGTCGGGCAGAAAGCTTAATAAACCTTGTATAATCCTATTTAAACTGTTTTTTTCCTTTTCCGTAAATTAATGATCTACTTCGTCGTAAAAGAGTGTCTCTCAAAAGCAGCCAAAATAGCCTATCTACAAGCTCACAACGAGCTTGTAGATCAGCTATTTTTGCCATTTAGGGAAAAAAAAGAAAATTGAAAGTTAAAGTGGTTAAGTTTGTCTGTGGGTTTTATGAATATTTAACGAATGAAAAGTATTAAAAAGCGCTTGTGACTAAATAATAACCACGTTGGATCCATCCATTTATATTTCATGACAAATTGTGCGTTTCTCCCGACAGTGACGATTCAGTTTCTTAATTAAATGGGAAAGCGACACAGCACACTGATGTAGTGCCATATCGCCTCATATCCATTAACCACTCACACTAAATCCCTCTCTTAAAAAAAATAAAAAAATAAACATAATTCAACATAAAAGCAAGAGTCCAGTAGGAAGGTGGTGATTGAGGCGTCCAGTCCATTTAGCAGCTAGTATTCATCCAGGTTGTCCGCTTTGGGGATGGAAAGGCCTCGGTCCTTCAGGACCTGCATCTTCACTTTCTCCGTCTCCTGTTTGGCTTGTTGCTGTAACCTCTGCTCCTCCAGGATCTCCTCTATGGACACCTGCTGCAGCACCGTGTCACACGGCTTGTCCACATCCTAGAGAGAGAGAGGTTCAAACAAAGAGAGTCAATTAATAAAAAGATACACCATCCCAATTGGAGCCAGTAGAGGGGAAATGCTACACAAATCATACAACTGGTTTCCTAAGAGGGTGCCGTCTGATCTTGCGAACGACCAATGTTTACTGGTGCTAGATCCCACGAGAGTGTGTTGCTGGGACAGAGAAGGGTTGATAATATAGAAGATTTTCTCCTGATTGGTCTCTCTGATGGAGCCATTTTGTATGAAAATCTTGGGAAGATTGTGTGGCTTGGTTCAAATCAACCACTTAAACCCACTAGTCTTAAGGCCCTGTTCAGCCCAGGTCTGATTTGTGTCCTATCCAGCTTGGAGTCTGAACAGCAAAAAAAAAAAAGAATCGGATTAGAATCAGTTTCCTTAGCCCTGTTCAGACAGACTGCACCAAACTGATCAGACTCCAATCTGGGTTGAAAATCTGATTTAGGCTGGATTAGGGCTGCCAGTCAGAATGGGGCCAATTTGTGAAACAGACTTTTCGTCACCAAAAATAGCATGTGTTAGGAGCTTGTAGATCTGGCTATCTTTGCCAGAATGTTCCCTCACAGGCATTCTGGGGTTCAAGTGGTTAAGAATGGTACGAATGTTAACGATTAACAATTGATTGCAACCAACAGCCCATGGGCATAAAACCTTGTTCCCCCAAAATTTATGGTACCAAAACCCATGAAAGATCTCCACTCTAAATCAAAACCAACCTAAAAGAATGGCTGACCTTAAAAATACAAGTGAACATAGTTTGAGTCCTTGAACACCTTGGTAGTAGAATCCTCTACCACCGGACAGCAACAATATACTGCAGCTTAAGGCCAGTCCACACCAATGCAACTAGTCACAACTCCTTGCAACCATTATCACAATGGCAGTTGTAAGGAGTTGCATTGGTGTGGTCTGGCCGTTAAAATGTGCTCCTCTCGTTTACACTGCAAATATGATGATAATTGATGTGGTCCATATGGCCCTAGTGACTAGTGAGCACAGCTTGGTTTGCTGTGTGGAGCGCTTCAATCAGCTCTACACAGACACAATATTGTGATTATTTAAAACACTGAATTATTTATGCTTAGTTTGCTTCCATTTACCACTGGCCATATGTATGCATTATGAATTCATATTTGTAACAGCAATATGTACAGGCTTCCTGCACTTACAATACACCAACACTCTTGGCTCTGTCATGTCTATTTTTTCTCTGACCACAAATGTACAGAATGTCATTTAGATGAAGGACATGTTGTTTAGACACAGGCTAGGTTCATGGTTTAGCTGATATCCTATAGTTTATTTGAGTCACTACATTGTTCTCTCTGCATTATACTTTACCTTGTTGTTTGTTGACCAGAGCTCATGTCTACTCTGCTTATTCTGATCACACTTATTTTCTTTTTTCCCCTTTATTTAAGCAGTAAGAGCCACTGGCTCTATGGATACAGGCCTAGTCTGGTGGTCTGGCCGTTTAGTAGTTGACTGGAGGACTAGTTACTAGGGGTCCTCCCATTTGCGCTTTACATCAAATATCTTAGTAAAAATAGCCAAAAGTACAATTTTGAATACAGGACTTTTATAGTCGTTGCTGTCCAGCAGCAACCTATAATCTATTTTTTTGAAGGTTCCTCAGCATCCGGTGCAGAACAGACCGATTTTGCAAGAGTTTCTTTCCCCAAGACATCAGACTTGTGAAATCTAAAAAAGTGCAATAATCCCCTAACCTTTCTCCTCCATGCTGCTGAGGACTCATTATGAACAGACTGTGATTTTAGCATTCTTTTAACTAGGAGTAGTTTTAGATTATAGTAAGCCAGTGGAACGGAATTTCGTTCAATTACGCATTTCATGTATTGTTGAATGACAATAAAGCGATCTATCTATCTATCTATCCATGTGTTAGAGTTGTGGAGGTACTGTACTTACGATCTCCCCGAGCAGAACCACGTTCTCTCCCCTCACGATGAAGATTCCTCGGGGAATGTCTCCAAACTTCTTCCCCACGTGGATGCGCTCCACCGTCTGATGGAAAACCAGGTTGGCTGTGGGAAAAGAAATACATTATTACTATACATAAAGGAGCACTTCATCCATTTTTAACTTTGTCTTCATAATAATTGGTCCTCATTTAATGTTCATTATAAGATGGCACAATGTTCATCGTCTGTGCTCACATTCCTTCTAGTTTGACGGTTCAGAAGCCTGCCTACCAATGACATCATCAGTGAGGATTTCCAAGCCATTACAAACTACAGCATTTCTCCTCCTGGACAGTTTTCATGCTGAAATAAAAGCCATTGTTCTTGCATTAATAGAAAAATGTAATATATTGTTGCCTTTCGATGATGTCACTGGTAGGCAGGTTTCTGAACTGTCCACAGCCCTCCTCTGAGACACAGGGTGAGGAGACAGAAATGTGCCAATGGGTGAAGTGGTCCTTTAATGTTTACAGTCCACTTAGCAGACAAACACAAATAAAATGTAGCAAATAATTTCATATGTAAAATCATAGATTACTATAGTTTTATTTACCAAACTGATCAATGCTTCTGAGGTAACCGATGAGGGTTCTGCCATCACGGAGCAGCACCAGGTGTTTCTCTGTAGGATGACAACATGACGCAATGTTACAAACTGTACCTTTAGATACATGACCCAATGTTACAAACTGTACCTTTAGATACATGACCCAATGTTACAAACTGTACCTTTAAATACATGACCCAATGTTACAAACTGTACCTTTAGATACATGACACAATGTTACAAACTGTACCTTTAGATACATGACCCAATGTTACAAACTGTACCTTTAGATACATGACACAATGTTACAAACTGTACCTTTAGATACATGACACAATGTTACAACATTTTTTAAGGACCCCCATAACTAAATGAACACAAATGGGTCCATTTGGTTCCATGTGTACACTCTCAGAGCTACAGAGCTATAATGATCTATTTGGACCACCTCCAAGCAACCCAGAAGGTCTCTCAACCCACTTTAAGGACCACAGTACTTAGTAGCATACATTTAGTTTCTGGTAATATGTCCATGGCAAAAATATTATTTAGACAACAAATGTCCACAAGCCAGCATGGATGATGAACCCTCTGCAAAAACACTATTAAATCGCAGAATTATGTACGTGACAATGAATGGTGAAGTAAACTCTCATAAAGGTGATCAGTGACAGCCGTCTATAGACACTATGTTACAACAATACTTCAACAGACTGCAGGTCATATGGATACATTTGTAGCCTTAGATCAAGACTATCATAGATGTATTTGATCGATTTTGACATTTGTATATCTACGAGTATTAGCGACCACCCTCCCAGTTTGCCGTGAATTGTCACCAGTAAAGCCCGTATTTCTCCAAACATGTACAAATGCTAAATATAAGGTGCTTACCCGCTTGCCCCAAATATTAACTAGGAGTCCGGAGTATTTGTGCAATGTATTAGTCCATATTTGTCAATAAATAAGTGTTTTAATCCAGTTTGTGGCCGGACGCCATTTCCCCTCTCCTTTACTTCCTGTTTACATTGAGTGTAATTCGGGCTTTCACCGGATGCGCTCCGTCACTACCGCCCATTGGCCACTTCCGACAGAATCGGCCACAGACGGGATTAAAACACTTCTTAATTGAAACACATGGACTAATACATTACTCAAATACTCCGTACACCTAGTTAACATTAGGGAAAAGCGGGTAATCACCTTATATTTTACATTTGTACATGTTTGGAGAAATACGGGCTTTACTGGTGACACTCCAGGGCAAACTGGGCGGGTGGAGCTAAGACTCTCGTAGATGCGAGGGTAAAAGACAGACTCTATAAAAATACATCTACGATAGTGTTGATCTAAGGCTGGATACATTGTGTCAGATCACAGCTACTTACTGTCAATGTCATCGATCAGACTCGCCGTCCCCGGTACGTAGTTCATGTTCAACACAGAGGTTTTATTATTTAAATATCAAAGCCATGTATGTTTGAAAAGATGTTTCTCTTCCACTGTAACCCCGGAAGTATTTATACAAGCCTGAGGAAGCACTTCCTGCGACCCCGGAAGTATTTATTCACGCCAGGAGGAAGCACTTCCTCTGCACACCTTTAACCCTTAAAGCAGGGGTCTTCAACAGGGGGTCCGGGACCCCTAGGGGGTCCTCAGAGTTACTACAGGGGGTCCGCCAAATCTTTGTGTGATATGTTTTTTTTATTACATTAACCACTTGACTCCTAGCATCCCTTTTCTGAGGAGAACTTTTGCCAAAAATAGCCGATCTACAAGCTCACAACGCCTCACGCTGCGAGGCGTTGTGGGCTTGTAGATCGGCTATTTTTGGCAAAGGGGTAATAGATATAGAGGGGAAAAAGAGCAGACCAAGTAAACAAAAAAAGTATAATCTGAAACACAATTTTATACAATATAGAGGGGGGTCCCTGCTTCATCTCTCTCTCAGCTAGGGGGTCCTTGGCCTGAAAACGTTGAAGACCCCTGCCTTAAAGCGCTTTAATCAAACCTGTTTTTAATGTTCAACCAACATCGCTTCTAGAAATGGATTTAAATAATCTCACGTCGGTGTTACGTGTAATATTAATGTTAATTATTTAATGTAGTTATTAATATTATAGTCCATCGCAAAAATAAACAACGAATAAAGTATTTCGCCTTGCGACACCGTCGTACTGCGGATTAGACTAATAAGGTCGGTCACGTGGTAATTTTTTACCCTTTTGGCTTTCCGTACCAGAGGGGTTTCCTTCCATAGCTGTCGTTGATTGGCTCAGAGGGGTGGTATGACGTTGCTGTCGTTGATTGGCTCAGCGGGGTGTTATGACAGTGACGCACACGGAGAGACCGAGTTGTGCCAAATGTTGTGACCCGTCAGAATGTGTTACCACAGGGAGGTTGACGGCACAGCCAAACATTTATCCAGTCTTGTATAACCATAATAAATATTATTATTATTAACTTCATAATTATAATTCTATTATTATTTTTATTTTATTATCATAATATTATTTCACTTTGCGTGGAATCCAAAACGCCACGCTATCTACCATAGCCATCAAGCGTCATGGCGCAACTTGTTCATGGCTTTGGCACTTTCTCCATTTACAACCTGTACATCTACATTAACGTTCAAATTTCAAATATAAAGTGCTGACCACACGGCCACGGATGTAACAAGTTGAATCGCTTGGGTCTAAGTACCCGTATCTTCCGTATTGTTCAATACAAAGTATTTTAATCCGATCGGCGGCCACTGTTTCTTAGAGTTATTATGTATCAGGGTGCAATACACCTCCCAACCGATAGGGTCGCGTAGTTGAAAGTATACGAAGGACATTTTGAGAAAATGGCCACCAATCGGATTCAAATGCTTTTTATTGAACTACCGCTACATCTGGC
The DNA here is from genome assembly GCF_963454915.1 of Gymnoscopelus microlampas. Taxonomy (NCBI): domain Eukaryota; kingdom Metazoa; phylum Chordata; class Actinopteri; order Myctophiformes; family Myctophidae; genus Gymnoscopelus; species Gymnoscopelus microlampas. Next base: position 53,751,708 of record NC_139941.1, on the reverse strand, counting down.
TTAAAAAAAATGTGAATTTCTATCGAATATCTTAGTTACCATGAGCTTGACCTAACAGTTAAGTTTTGTTTCTCTATGTGTTTGTTTGGGAAATGTTGTGGTCTAAAACACACAGCCTGGCTGAGATTAACAAACACTGCTCTCTAGTCCTTCTGAGGAAGTGTTTCCCCCTGGTGGCCGGGAAGTAGAACTACTTTCTTGTAGTTCTTAGTGAATTATTAAGAAGTGTTTTATGATGTTTCATGTTGCCATATTTGTAACCGTTTTAAAAACAATAAGCCACGCGAGGTCTAAGTTTACCTCTGAGTTATAATGGCATTATAAAAATACAAGGTAAACTGAGACCTTGCGTGGCTTATTTTGTGTGCATGGGGATCTCATCTCAAACAAGCTTAGTGCTTAATGAGTTTTCCAGTTTAGTAGACCTTGTATTGTGAATTTGTACTTCCATGTACTGTCATGTACTGTTCTCATGTCTTACTAAATAAAGTACATCAATCAATCAATCAATCAATCAATCAATCAATCAATCAATCAATCAATCAATCAATATTGCTTTAAATTAATCCAGTGGTTCTCAAACTTTTTCAGGTACCCCTAAATGAATGCGGATTTGGTCGCGGCGGCGGACCCCCATCTGAAAAGAGTTCCAGATGTGGTGTTAAAAATGTGAAAAATATTCAAACATTTTCAAAGAATATCAAGGTTTTTGTAAAATAGCTGATGTAGCCTATGTAGGGCCCTGGGGGTCCCCGGACCCCACTTTGAGAACCCCTGCATTAGACCACGGACCACCTTAACTCGAGTTACAGCAACATAAGGGTTCATTTGGTTACTATTTACTAACTATCCAACATTTATCTGGGTACCCCCTGGAACCCACTCAAGGACCCCTCAGCCCCTGGGGGTCCCCGGACCCCACTTTGGGAACCATGGCTTTAATCTATCTAACTAATGGGGGGACAGATTTTGACAGGGATACAAAACTCCGCATAACCCGTTGGGTGGGGTGGGGGGGTCGCTTCTTAAAGACACAGTACTGGATTGTGAGCAGCAGCTCTTCCATGTCATTCAGTGAGGGGGGAGGAGCCTCCTCTTAAAGACACAGTACAGGACAGTGTGTGAGCAGCAGCAGCAGCCAGCTTCTCCATGTCATTCAGTCACATTATTATTTTTCCTTCTGCTTCTACAATCATCTGACTGCATGGCGGCTCATTAAACACTAAAAAAAACGTTGCATTGTTCCTTTTATGGCAGATGCCAGGAGACAGGAGGAAGAGGCCTGGTTGATGCATCATCATCCTCATCATCATCCTCATCCTCATCATCCTCATCCTCCTCCTCATCAAATGCAGTCAAATCCCAACAAACCTGTCTGGCCTTCATCATCTTCCTCTTACAACTCTGAGGAGAACCCCGTGAGCTGGACCCCCACCATGGTGAGACCCCCTCCTCCTCCCCCCTTTATTAGATATATTATCATATTAATAATAATAATGTTTCATTAGCTCAGGCATCAGTTAGCTGTGCTATTAGCCTAGTGAGCTAACCCTACAGAGTAACATGGTTATGTAATAGTTTAGAATACACTTCCGTTACTACTACTACTTACTTCTATTACTATGGCGACGCTTACCGACAAGAACCTTTAGATCTATAGATCTATACGAGTATAGATCCATGCTTGTTAATTGTCGCCAAGCGACGCCGTACTGTGTGAATGAATGGAGTTCACACATAGCTCTGTCTGCTAGCGACGCTGACATGTGTAGAATGGTGCAGTAAGTATAACCAGTATATATATATGGATCTATTGTGTTTTAGATTGTTTAGTGTAAGAAAGGCTAAATGTCAATGAAAGTTGTGTTTAGACCAAGGGTCTTCAACAGGGGGTCCGGGACCCCCAGGGGGTCCCTCAGAGTTACTACAGGGGGTCCGCCAAATCTTTGTGTGATATGATTTTTTTTTTTGCCATACCTTTTTTACCTTACCTTGAACCTTAGAATCCCTTTTCTGAGGAGAACTTTAGCCAAAAATAGCAGATCTACAAGCTCACAACGCGTTGTGAGCTTGTAGATCTGCTATTTTTGGCAAAGAGGTATAGGTGTAGAGGGGAAAAAGAGCAGACCAAGTAAACAAAAAAAGTTCTGAAACACAATTTTATACAATACAGTGGGGGTCCCTGCTTCATCTCTCTCAGCTAGGGGGTCCTTGGCCTGAAAACGTTGAAGACCCCTGGTTTAGACCATGATCTGTAGGGCTCTAGAGTTTAATAATAAAAGTTTATTTATACATCACCTTTCATGACATGAATGCAGCTCAAAGTGCTTTACAGAACAAACAATGAATAAAGCAGAAGTGTTTTACAGACAAAGCAATAATAAACAATAAAACAGAGCAAAAGCAAAAACAATATTACAATAATAATTATTATTTTATTTGTTATGAATACTCACATACATCAGATTGATACAGCGTTTTGCAAGATACTCAAAGTCGCTTCGACTTTGCATAAAACAAAACAGACAACTTTATGTAAAACAGAAGAACATATGGTCTGTACAGATTAAAGTACACAATTGCTCCTTCTTTCTTAAATTAACTTTTTTTCTAATTAAGCAGTTTTCAATTATGATGCTTCGTATGGTCCTGTTTATGTTGAACCTTTCAGTATTATATCATTTAAACATGCATCCTTATCAGTCCCTCAGGGAATATTAACCACTTGAACCCCATACGGTTAACCGTAGTCCCTCAGGGATTATTAATAACCACTTGAACCCCATACGGTTAACCGGAGTCCCTCAGGGCTCAATACTAGTGTCTGTTCTGTTTTCTGTTATTGTGGGGAAAGCTTTCGCTGAAAATAGCAGATCGACAAGCTCACAACGCGTCGCGTTGTGAGCTTGTCGATCTGCTATTTTCAGCGAAAGCTTCCCCTCACGAATGCAGGTGTTTAAGTGATTAAGGCTTGTCCATGTTAAATGTGATGCTGGGTCACATGATGTTACACTGACGTCCCATCGTTGTCCTCTAACAGGATGCCTCTCAGTACCCGGGCTACCCCTCCAACTACTGGTACCCCCAGTCCCATTCCACGGGGCACTACGCCAGCCCTACGTACCCGGCGGGCGCAGAGGGCCAGCCGCCCTACAACCCACAGGTCTGTACACACTGTCAGGTTATTACCTAACTCCTCTGGGCTCACTGTGGGGCCAAGGTCACATGTCTAAGTAGATCCTCTCTCCTTTATCTCTAAAGCCTTAAGTGCAATCACCTTAACACTGACGTTTAACTGTTCTGTGTCTGTCTGTCTGTCTGTCTGTCTGCATGCCTGTCTCTGTGTGTGTGTGTGTGTGTGTGTGTGTGTGTGTGTGTGTGTGTGTGTGTGTGTGTGTGTGTGTGTGTGTGTGTGTGTGTGTGTGTGTGTGTGTGTGTGTGTGTGTGTGTGTGTGTGTGCGCGCGCGCGCACGTGCGCGTCTCTCTGTGTGTCTGCCTGCCTGCCTGTCTGTCGGTCGGTCACTGTCTTTCCCTCTCTTGTCTGTCTGTCTGTATGTCTCTCTGTCTCTCGCTCACTGTATTTATCTGCCTGTCTGTCTGTCTCTCTGTCTCTATCTGTGTGTGTGTGTGTGTCTGTCTGTCTGTCTGTCTATCTCTCTCGGTCACTGTCTTTCCTTCTCTTGCCTGTCTGTCTGTCTGTATGTGTCCCTCTCTCTGTCTCCCTCTCTCTGTCTCTCTCTCTCTCTCTCTCTCTGTCTCTATGTTTCTCGCTGACTGTATTTGTCTCTCTCTGTCTGTCTCTCTATGTCTGTTGATTGATTGATTGATGTACTTTATTTAGTAAGACATGAGAACAACAGTACATGGAAGTACAAATTCACAATACAAGGTCTACTAAACTGGAAGACTCATAAAAGCACTGAGCTTGTCTCTCGTCTCTATTTCTGTGTGTTTTTTTCACTTAAATCACACACAATGTCATCACAGTGGTGACTCAGTCCTCATGGGGTGTTGTAGTGCATTTAGTGTTAAGTACCGGAGCTCGCTCATCATGATAACGTGTACATGCGTGTCCGCTGAGCACGCACACGCTTACAGTTGTGGCTCGTTTTGAAGCTTATGCAACCGCTGTTCCTGTTCCTACTGTATGATAGTATGTTTACATACATTAGTCGACTGTAAAGGAACCACACGTTAAAATGTTAGACCGAAGTGACCGTATCATTATTGTTACTGTACGTCTCAACACATTCATGCTGACAGTGCCTGCCTTGACGAATATGAAAACATTATTGAATTCCAACGGTGAATATTCTGTTTCTTTGTTTGGAGAAAAAACAGTGTAGGAGGAGTGTCGTTCCGGAGCGCTACGCCAAGCATTACAGCAGTGGTGGAAAAAGTACTCAAATGTTTTACTCAAGTAAAAGTATCAATACTGCAACGTAGAAATACTCTGTTACAAGTAAAAGTCTTTTGAAATTAGCAGATCTACAAGCTTGGCTATTTTCAAATGACTGTTCTGTTATTGGCTGGACCGTCTCCTCGGCCTATGGGAGGGAAACCGTGACTACACTTTCTGGGAGATGGGGGAACTTTGTTGTGCGTGCTCCTATCCTAAAAATTAAACATAACGTGCCTGCATGTGTGTGTTGAACGGCTTGAGGGTGAAAGTGTCACACACTTGATTAACCTGCAGAGATACTGAAGTGCATTTATATACAGTATATCATTCAGAATAACATTGATCAAAGCTACTGAAGCAAATAAATAATGGATTGATTATCGTTTAGAAACATGACTGTCATATCATGACAGTCAGGGTGCTACTTGTTCCTGGTTTTTGAAAGTGTTACATTTACAACCAGTACATCTACATAAACCTTCAGATTTCAAATATAAAGTGCTGACCCCAAAGCCACGCATGTAACAAGTTAAAGCGCCTGGGTCTAAGTTCCCGTATCTCCCGTATTGTTCAATAAAAAGCATTTTAATCCGATCAGTGGCCTATCGGTTGGGAGGTGTATTGCACTCTGATACATTATAATCTTTTTTTTTTAAATAGAAAATGGCCGCAGAACGGATTAAAATGCTTTTTATTGAACAATAGCGAAGATACGGGTCCTTAGATCCGGCCGCTTTAACTTGTTACATCCGTGGCTTTGGGGTAAGACCTTTTATATTTGAACGTTTATGTAGTTGTAAATGTAAAATGTTCAAGTAGCGCCATGACGCTTGTGACAGGCGAGCGTCATGTAAACCATTGGTTCTCAAAGTGGGGTCCGAGGACCCCCAGGGGTACTTAAGGGGGTTCCAGGGGGTCCCCAGCTAAATGATGGATAGTTAAGAACCAAACTAGTGTACAAACTATAGTGTACAAATGGAACCAAATGGACCCTTATGGGTCTGTAACTCTGAGAGTGTACAAATGGAACCAAATGGACCCTAACGGGTCCATTTGGTTCCATTTGTACACTCTCAGAGTTAAATTAACATTGATTTTACAATATGAATTGGGGTCCCAGAGACATACATGCCATTAAATGGGGGTCCGTAGACCTAATGCATGTCAAACTGGGGGTCCTTGAAATTAAAATGATTGAAAATCACTGCTAGAGAGCCATACAAATCTTCTATTATGAGGGTCCCTGGCTTATCTTTTCAAATGGGGGTCCGCGGGCTAATAAGTGTCTATTTGGGGGTCCTTGGCACGAAAAAGTTTGAGAACCACTGATGTAAACCATGGCTAGAAATGCGCTTTACAAATGAATGAGCAATCTCTCTCTCTCTCTCTGTCTCTCTCACTCTCTCTCTGTGTCTCTCTCTCTGTGTCTCCAGGCGATGGCGGCAGCCTATCCCAACGAGCACGGTGTCTACAGTCCAGGGCAGGGTCAGTACTCCGCCAGTAACTTCCATCCGTCCAACCCTTTCTACTGCGCTGACCACCAGATGCCCCAGAGACAGGCTGCAGGGGCGTACCCCGGCCAGGGTGCCCCGTCAGGGGCGTACCCGGGCCAGGGTGCTCCGTCCGGGGCGTACCCCGGCCACGGCGGCCAGCAGGGTGCTCCGTCCGGGGCGTACCCCAGCCAGGGTGCTCCGTCAGAGCAGAACACCGGAGGCTCCGTACAGCCCCACTCCCAACACCATCAACATCATCACCACTATCCCGGCCCACATTGTCAAGGGGTACGTATGCTGTTGCTGTAGAGTACTGTACTGTATGTTATTGTTGGTGGAGATTGGAGAACATTTCAGTCAATAAAACATCAACTGATGCACTTGGACACATCATCAGTGTTGTTAAAGGTAGGGTAAGTGATTTGCTTTGGTTAAAATAAGTGTTAAATAGCTCTATATTCTGATAGTACTCATTGCTATAGAGTGTTTGTTCAGTAAAAGGAGTCTCCTTGTCTCTCCACCTCTTTATTAAACACAAAATGCATTTTCGTGTTAATTTCAATTTTATCCAATCAGGACAGAGAACTCAATCAGGATATAGATTAAACAAGTGAAATGTGAAGTGATGACACTAAGAAATGAGCAGACACAATTGGAACTGGAACACTATACAAATTAAGCTTAAAAATGGGTACTTTCTCCTGATTGGCTGAGATTTTGACACCTACCGAAAAATGTATTTTCTGTTTATTAAAGAGCTGGAGAGACAGGGAGACATCTGTTACTGAAAAAACACTCTATAGCAATGATTACTATCACAATATAGTATTTTAACCTTTTAACAAAATACTTTTTGTTTTAACCCAAAAATATCACTTACCCTACCTTTAACTGGAGTCACTGGGTGTTTGGGGTCTTGCCTCCTCCAGGCGACCCGACCGAGGCTGATCATGACCCCGGCCTGTGTCCCAGTGGCATGCTACTGCCCCCTACTGTCTCTTGGGGGTAGTTAGAGACCGTGCTAATTAGGGGGTTAGGGTTAGCCTGGCACTAGCCAGACCGACTACGCAGATCCATGCATGCTACAGTTATAGCCTGCTACTGCCGGTATCCACGCCATCAGTCCGGCCGATGCCAGGCCAGGTTAGCCTGGCACTAGCCGGACCGACGACGCGAATCAATCCACCCACACGTACTGTATGTGAGTGAATCCACGCCATCAGTCCGGCCGATGCCAGGCCAGGTTGGTTTAGATGTTGCAGCTGTTGGCAACAATAGGAGGTAAAAATACCTCAAATCTTTACTTAAGTACAGTACTTGAGTAAATGTAATCAGTTACTTTACACCACTGTTGTTCTATAAATCTAATTATTTAGCTGGAAAAAGTATGGCACTGTAGTGAAAACGTGGCTTAAAACATGGTAATCGTTACCTAACCACCCACACAACCAGGTATTGTTTAACTTCAAATTGAATGATTCTAATTTAAAATGGTTTATTGGGGCTCCTTACAAATTGCATTGTTTGTTTTTAATGTCAATAATTAAAGTAGCTATTCTTCTTAATACATTAAAACAAAGTGATATACGTAGTTAGTGGCAGTGTCTGAGACAACAGATGCTGTATAACTGAACTGAATGCGTGTGAGCGCACATGCGCGTTCGCAACTGGTTTCGGCCCAGATCAAGTCACCATTTGACCAATGTGGCCCGGACCCCAAAATGAGTTCGACACCCCTGCTCTAGGCTCTGTGGATTGGCTCCATGCTTGGCTCCTCCCTCGTCTGACCAGAAGTCGGGGCTTTTATGTGCGTCGTGTGGTTGTCATCTCACTCTGCCTTGATGGATTAAACCCTCCCTGCAGGTTTCACTGTTACAGTGGAGTCAGCTGTTGGTTAGAGCCGTGGTTCTCAAAGTCATGTCCAGGGGCCGTCAGGGTAGAGTTCCTTGAGGGGGTTCTAAATGGACCCTTACAGCTCTGTAACTCTTGACGGTGTACAAAATGGAACCAATTGGACCCTTACGGTTATGAGTTATGGCCCGTGGGGGTCCCTGAAATTAGAACGTTTGAGAGCCACTGGGTTTTAGGGTCATCATTACTCACCGGGAGTGTGACTGATAAACGATCCAAAAAATGCTATTCATTTGGTGATGCTTTTATCCGCGGAAGTTAATCCTAAAATAAATTGTGTCTCTTTATGGTTGTGTAATATTCACGTTCTGTGTACGATGTGTACAGTGTTGTGTTCTAGTTTTTTCTTGAAGGTATACTATGATTATTCCCTGCCTCCCACACGCACGGCATGCGCGCGTCTATAATTAATTAAATGTAAAAAAAATTGCACGCGCGTGTGTGGCCCACAAAAATATTTAATGTGAAAATTTTCCGCGTGTGTGCCCCACACGCAATATGCTTTGTACTGATTTTTCTTTTGTACTGATTTGTCTTACTGATGTCCGATCACCTGAGCTCAACCACTTCCAAGCTTAGAGGCATTTTCAATGCAACAAACTCGGCCAGGCCCACTCAGGCCCAGTTTCACAGTAACACTGAGTAGCCTACAATATGCTTTGTACTGATTTTCTACTGTTTCTAATGTTAATCACCCTGTAACTCAACCACTTCGGAGCTGCTTTTAGCCTTGGATGCATTTAAAAAATACATATATATTACCATAGAAGTGCAAGGATTGTTATAAATAAATTATGGTTAGGCTTATCAGATATAATAGCAGTGTTAACAGCGAGCCTTCCTGTATCTATTACAGAATTAACTTGGCATTGAAGACACAAACTGTATTGACAAAACTGTGTTTTGCTGTGCTATGACGCGCAATTTGAATACTAATGAAGTACTCAATTCAGCGACCTATTCAATGAAGTGAATGGCAGGTCGTTGAAATGTGTGAATTCCTTCGCCAGTAGCCATTAATTATCACCTCAAGAACAATAGCCACGCACATGATAAGCCTTCACCTCAGAGTTAGACTAGTCAGATGGTCAGACCACACTTTTGCTGTTTGTATTGCTGCGACCCCCAGCACAGCCAGCAGCCACTCCTGGGTGCAGCGTATCAGATGCGTATCAACGTATCAGATACGCTGTTTTGAACAGTTTTTGAAGGTATACGGTGGCGACGGGAAAAAAATCTCAAGGTATACGCCGTACACAGCATCTGACGGTAGAACACACCACTGGATGTGTAGGCCTACTCGTAAAACAAGCAGCAGTTTAAATGAATGCTAATTAATCGCACGACATAAACACACCTGGTGTGCAACGCTGGGAACCGAGCAAATAAAGTGTTGCTCACGCTCTTTTAGTACAAGGAGGTTTGTGTGACTGTTCTCTCCACACCTGGTCAGAGCGAGACGTCTGGTCAATGCGTTTCAATGACGAAGCGCACGGAAAACCTTTTCTTTCCATCTGGAACGGGGGAAAAAAATCTACGTCTGTGTCAGTGTGCAGCCGCCAGCCGGTCATTCATTAACATGGGAGCCGATTAAAAAGCGGTGTATGTGCGCTTTGCACTTGCGTGCCCTGTGGGTTTCAAGCGTAATGAGGTTAAATGTTTTTTATTTTGTGGCCTACTGTATGTAGCTGTGTGTCATCTGTGTTCTGATGCTGTGTTTGTTGAATTCTACGTTGGTGTTCAATAAAACAAGTACATATTTTTATGACGGTTCTGGTTGGTGCTGTTCTATGTTGAGAGGCAATTGTGATACGAAAAAATTATACAATATTTACGGGGCCAGAGCTCTGCTCTGGACACGTATTGTTATTCGCATTATTCTGTCACTTCTTCTTCTGCCACTTTTCGCAGTTCTGGCTGAACCGCGCTGTCGGTTTTTACGAAACTCGGCCATATGGTAGATGGTCATGAAAAACGATCAAAAAATAATTCTCACAATCTTTCGTCCAAAGGTGGCGCTATAGCACTCAATTGAAAATGCCAACTTTGACCAGGTACAATTCATGCCCTGTTTGACCTACAGCCATGAAACTTGGATACACATATGCGTCTCCTCATGCTTAACAACTTTCACACTCTGACTTTTGACCTCTGACCTTTAGATCTCCCACCATTTTGAATTATATGAAAAACAGTCATTGGCTCCTAACTTCTGCATTTTTTCACTTATGGAAAATCTGTTGGAAATTTTTGTAGAAAGTGGTCCAAAGTTCAAGTACGAAACGTTTCGTGCAGATTGCTCAAAAATCCCAAGAGGAGATAGATTTTAACTATTACAGTTTTATGAAAATTATTCATCTGTGCCTAAAACATACATGCAGACTCACATTTCTTTGAAACTTTGCAGAAATGTACAGGGTCATTCCAAATATCACTGAAACCAATCTTACTCCAATTGGCCAAAAGGGGGCGCTATAGCAATTTTTTGAAAAGGCAGACTTTAAACAGGCATAAGTCATGCCTCGTTTGGCCGAAAGTCGTGAAAGTTGCTTACACATGTGCCTTGACTCATGAGGAACACACGTATCGATTTGACCATTAAGCTCCGCCCTTAGATTTTCCGCAATTTTGAGCAGTTTGAAAAATACTTGTTTTTGCCAGTTCTGGCTTAACCGTGCATACGCTTTTTACGAAACTCGGCCATATGGTAGATGCTCATGAAAAACTACCAAGAAATAATTCTCACACTCATTCGTCAAAGGGTGGCGCTATAGCACTCAATTGAAAGTGCCAACTTTGAACAGGTACAACTCATGCCCTGTTTGACCTACAACCATGAAACTTCGATACACACATGCGTCTCTTCATGCCCGACAACTTTCGTGGTCTGACTTTTGACCTCTGACCTTTAGATCGCCCACCATTTTGAATTATATGAAAAACAGTCATTGGCTCCTAACTTCTGCATTTTTTCACTTATGGAAAATCCGTTGGAAATTTTTGTAGGCAGTGGTCCAAAGTTCATGTGTAAAATGTTTCGTGCAGATTGCTCAAAAATCCCAGGAGGAGATAGATTTTAACTATTACAGTTTTATGAAAATTATTCATCTGTGCCTAAAACATACATGCAGACTCACATTTCTTTGAAACTTTGCAGAAATGTACAGGGTCATTCCAAATATCACTGAAACCAATCTTACTCCAATTGGCCAAAAGGGGGCGCTATAGCAATTTTTTGAAAAGGCAGACTTTAAACAGGCATAAGTCATGCCTCGTTTGGCCGAAAGTCGTGAAACTTGCTTACACATGTGCCTTGACTCATGAGGAACACATCTATCGCTTTGACCAGTAAGCTCCGCCCGTAGATTGTCCGCAATTTTGAGCAGTTTGAAAAACACTTAAACCCAGGATTTTTCAGCTATTTGCGTGAAACTGTATCATCTGTGTAATCTCCTTTTTCATAGTTCCTTGTCTGTTGGTCCAATGGCGTCTCCCTTAAATGAGTGCCTCACAATCTCAAGGTCGCCAGTTCAAGCCTCACTTGATGCAGACTTAATTTAAGTTGAATTGCAAACAACATGACTGTATCAATGAATACATGTGCAAATGGTAAAGATAACCTGAAATGCTTATTTGAGAGTACGATTTCTCAATGTATGACATACTTCATTCTGAAAATAGCCGATCTACAATCTCAAAACTTTTCAGATAGCAACGTGTTTCTGAGCTTGTAGATCGGCTGCTTTCACTGTTTTCGGTAGCGAGGAGACATACAATTTTTCTATTGGTAAATGGTTTGTGAACGAGTGATCTTAGTGTTGGCTTGGTTCATGACAGAAGGCAAGAGTTTATGATCTTCAACAGACAACATCAGCCTGGACAAAGCTATAGCACTATAGGTAGTGTTGCAGCCTATTAGCCTATCATGGGGCGGCCATAGCTGGGTGGTTAGTGAGCACGCCTAGGGAACCAGAGGCCCTGATTGCCCCAGGTTCGATTCCAGGCCATCCCAGCATATGCGTCAATGAAATGAAATTTGTCCCTGAGCAAGACTCTTAACCCCTAATTGCTCACAGGTTCTCATTGGAAACAAGACCACAAGGACTTTCATGAACGACCTGTTAAAAGGAATTATCCTTATCCTAGTCCGAAGGTTGAGAGTTCGATTCCTGTTAATGGCAATAGGTTGAGATGTCCAATCTATCCATTCTGTTTCCATCTCTCTCTCTCTCATCAATCTATTCCGTTTCCATGTCTCTCTTCAATCTATTCCGTTTCCATGGCTCTCTCTCTCTCTCTCTCTCTCTCTCTCTCTCTCTCTCTCTCTCTCTCCAGTTTCCATCTCTCTCTCTCTCTCTCTCTCTCTCTCTCTCTCTCTCTCTCTCTCTCTCTCCAGTTTCCATGTCTGTCTGTCTCTCTCTCACTGGCCCCGTATTATCGCTGCTTGCAGCTATATATTTTTTTATTTTTACCCCTTTTTCTCCCCAATTAGTGCTAATTAATTCCTCCCCACACACATTTCTGTGTTGTCACTGCTGTTGTATCCTACTGACTCAGCTGCCAGTGAGGAGGAGCCCCCACCGAGAGGACGTAGTGCTGACGGCCCATAGGAATACATGTAGAAACACCCTCCTCCCCGCCCGCCTTCCCTCCCCTGAACACGGGCCAAATGTGTCCGTATATAGACACTCAACGAAGCCAGATGCACCACGCTGGATTCGAACCCACAACCTCCGCGGCTGTGGGCATGGACTTTACCACTGTGCCACCGAGCGCCATGATATGTTCCTGAAAAGTAAACTTTGTCTTTGTTTCTGCCCCCCCCCAATAGGGTCCAGGTTACCCTCCAGCATCGTACCCTCACTACAGTGAAGGCGGTCACTCTCACTCCATGCCTCCAAACCCTCCGTACCCGGCTGCAGGTCAGTGTGTTCACCCCAGGGCTCAGCAGCAGACGGAGGGCGGGTGGTCCCACTCGGGTGGGTACGCCGCCCCTCCTCCCTCCCAGCAGCAGCAGTGGCAGCCGGGCCAGCAGCCTCCTCCACACCCACAGAACCACCACTACGGACCGCCGGTCCGACCCGCACATCCTCCGGCGTGGCCCGGGACCGGCACCGGGGCCCCGCCGCCTTACCAGCCCAAGGTGTGTATGAGTTAGGGCCTCCGCCTTACCGGCCCAAGGTGTGTATGAGTTAGGGCATCCGCCTTACCAGCCCAAGGTGTGTATGAGTTAGGGCCGCCGCCTTACCAGCCCAAGGTGTGTATGAGTTAGGGCGTGTTACGATGAACCACTTGAACCCTATAGCCTCGTTCACAGCCTTTACTCGTCTCCGAGGAGAAAAGCCTGGTTCACCACCTAATGCAGAGAGTCTACCAGTGTTGATTTTGACAGCAAATTTTGATTTAGTTTAGTCACAGTCTTTTGAATTCATTTTCATTTAGTTTTAGTCATATTTTAGTCATTTGAAAAGTTTTAGTCTAGTTAAAGATTTTAGTCGACTAAATATACAGTTGTCGACAAATTTATTTTGGCCGGCCTTGTTGATGTTGTAATGGCAGATTTTGCATGTGGTTGCATGCTGAAAATAGCTGATCTACAAGCTTATAACGCGTCGCAGCGCGACGCCTTGTAAGCTTGTAGATCGGCTATTTTCAGAGCACAACACCCGAGCACAAAAATAACTTATAAGTTCTAGTGTATCTCTTCTCCACTAGTCCCTCCATAACATTTTTGTCTAGCTTTTCTTTTATATATATTTGCTTTTCATAGTTTTAGTCATCATAGCTTACTTTTTATTTCGTTTTTGTTTAGTTTTCGTTAGTGAAAAAAGACACAGACACACTAACACGGGGGCGGGAGTTTCCCCCGGAAACTAGCTTTTTCGACCAATCACAACACTCGTTTCATGGTTTCACGGAGAATGTAGTCTCGCGTCACCAGACTACTATTCCACAATCTCTGAATGCTATATAGAGTCTGGAGCTCCACTTCCCGAAAGCTGTGTAACGGAAGTTGTTCAGACCGGAAAGACATTCGACCAATCACGACGCGGTGCCCGCGGACCTGTAGTCCTAGTGGAAACAGAACCGAGGCGGAAGCATAGTCATAGGAGCGGTAGATTCATGTTATTTGTGCGAGGATTGTTTATCACAGAAAACTGATAAAGGTATCATGGAATTAACGCCGAAAAAACTGTGAAAGAAGACACTAGTTAGACATAAACGATGTTTATGAGATTCGTTGATTCCAGTCGGACTCTGCACAATGCTGAAACGGACGTGGGTAGGGGAGGGGCATCTGCTTTCCACTTACACATGATCAGAGCTTCCGAGTCCCAGACTGTATGTCGGAAACATTTGTAAATTGTGGGAGGCAACAGTCTGGCCACGCGAGACTACGGAGAATGTAAACAGATTTGTTAAGCATCAACGTCATTTCCTTGGTCGGTGCTTCCGTTTAGACACTCAACCGGCCGGGTCTTCGCCCAGCGTGTTTAAACCCTATATGGTTGACCGGAGTACCTCAGGGCTCTTTTGCTGAAAATAGGCGATCGGCAAGCTCACAGACTCGTTGTGAAAATTGCCCGACCATGTTTTTATGTGAGATAATCACAAATATTTTTGCATAATCGTCATAAATACACTTTAAAATAATTGTTTAGAAAAATGTAAATAGCAGATCTACAAGCTCTCAACATGTCGCATCGCAACACTTCTATTTCCTTCTATTTCAGCTATTTCTGAATCAATATTGAAAGATTCATTGAATATATATGGCCTGTTTTGGCCAGAGTAAGTATTATTTTAGTTGACACTAAATCATCATGATGGTGACACTGACAGCGCTGCTCCAGCAACCTTGCAGAATTGTCTGTTTAAATGTCGCAGTTTCTTTGTCTGGTTTGCAGATGGAATAAATTAAGCAAAAGGAAAAGGGTGTTTGGTGGCCTCGGGGTGGGTTGGGGGGGGGGGGGGGGGGGGGGCGGGGGTGGAAGCACTGTGTGAAGCAGAGGATTGTACCAGTCATTAGTTTAGTCACAGAGCAGCAGGGAGCAGGGTGTCAGAGTCATTGTGGGTCGCAGGCTGCATCGGTCAAGACGCGACTGTGTGCGTGTTTCGGGCCGGCTTACGTTTCGTCTGTGTGCAAATGTCTTCCTTTTAGTCTGTGTGTGAGTAATGTATCCACTACCTTTTATGATGAGCTTTTTGAATCTCGTCCCTGACTGCCCCATATTCTTCTACCTACACATAGGTCATGTCCTAGTATGAGCGAATAGGGGAAGGGGATCAATGTCACGTGATTCTATTGTTTGGCCCGGCAAAAACCTGGATGTGTGTCTCAAAGAATATGATTTTTGGCAGAATCACGGAAAGTTTAGAATATTTGGCGGACCCCTTTTTAATTTTTCACAAGACCGGTGGTTGTTGCAATGACCTGCACCACAATACTTCACCATGTGTTGTGCTATGACGAAATAATAAACCCACAAAATGTAACAATGTGCGTGTTCCGTAATGCAATTCCAATGGTGAAAGCTGTGTTGTTTCACCAGGTGAAAGAATGGCGGATTCGGCCACGCCACGAAATACCCGTATGTGTGTCTCAAAGAATTCAAAATAAAAACTAAAGCCCTTTTACAAAATACAAATTAAACTAAACTAAGCTAGCAAACCCGCTATAAAATGTATCTGAAATTGAAAACATGAAGTCAAAACAAAATAAAAACAAACCGTTGGTACACACACATAGATATGGTCCTAAAAGTTGTTTCTGCTGTCTAAGGGTGGTGAGTGATGACTCAGTTGAGTGTTGGACGAACAGTATGACACCAGGCAGCATCACGGAAACAAGCACTGAGCTTTATATCACACATGGAGAATGTATACAGGACCAGGAGATATGAGTCATAGGAGCTCTATGGAAAGGAACAGAATGCAACAGAGTATGATATGAATCAGGGGTCAACATCACCCAGGTGGACATCTTTGTCAAAATTCTATTTTTGCCATGGACATACAAAATGAGCTGACAGTAATATTACTGGGTCGAGGGACCTTCCGTTGAGGGGCTTCCAAATGGACCCTTACAGGTCTGTAACTCTGAGAGTGTACACATGGCACCAAATGAGTGCATTTGTTGCCGTAGGGTCCAGGTTTAGACCCATAGGGTGCAAGTTTAATAACCACTGTACTAGTGGACTCCTAATGTGCCAAAGTGTCATAGTAAATCAGTGTCATACATATTCAGAAGAAAGCCTGGAGACTGAGACATTCAGTAATGGGGTCTTATTCAAAATAAGAACATTATAATGTTATGTAAACTCCAAATAAAACATTTTGCCAAGGACACATTCGTCTGTACGGACATGTTGATGACCCCTGGTTATAGTTATAGTGTTATAGTTATTGACATGTTGATGACCCCTGGTTATAGTTATAGTGTTATAGTTATAGGCCCCTGATATGAATCAGTGCACAATAAAACATGATGCTTACAATGTAATGTAGATGAGTTGCACTTCAACAACAGTTGCATCTCCTATCATTGGGCGTATACAGTGCCCTTGGCGTCACAGGTCAATCTATATGCTTATGAAGCGGTACAAACAGATAAAGGTTAAACATATCATGTATATATACTTGCAAAGCACTTATTTATGACATTTTGACGGCTATTTCATGAACACGTTTCTAGGTCAACAGGTGCCGGAAATGTTGCTATTAGTGTCCACCAAAGGGCACTGCTGACTGTAGAATAAGTGGCCTTATTCTGTGTGTGTGTATAAGTGGCCTTATTCAGAGTGTGTGTGACACACACACACACACACACACACACACACACACACACACACACACACACACACACACACACACAGACACACACTGTGTGTGTGTGTCACTTTCAAACATGTTTCAAAGTGAAATATCCCTTTTAAACCACTACTGTACATATCTATAGGAAAATAGGATATGTACAATTTATCAGACGCTCTTATCTGGAGTGACTTACAGTAAACAAGGTAAACACATACATCAAATGCAGGGAGACAGTGTAGGGCCTCAGTAAACGAGGATCACAGGTAAACCAAGAACCTAGCGTTAGTCTAAACTATATACTGTCAAAATATGTAGCGTCGCCTTTATATCGAGTCTAGCCTGAACCAAGTAAATTAACGAGTGTAAACCATACAAGCGAGGAGAGTAAAATCTACGATTGCATCAAACTACAGCATGCGCGCAAGCGCGCGCACACACACACACACACACACACACACACACACACACACACACACACACACACACACACACACAGCTGGGTCGAGACATGAATATACCCTCAACTACAGACAGTGGACAAGTATTTGAGAGGTGAAAGACATCGCTGCTCAGTGCTCAGTTTGCTGTTGCTCGTGACAGGACAGTTTGATTGAAACAAATGGTATATATTTTTTCTTGCTCACGTTGCTGTATGCCGGCTGATGCATGTTTACGTCTGCAAAAATCCACTCGTCCGTTCAGGCAAGGAGGAAGCTGCCTGCAGTGGAAGTGGAGACAGAGTAGGAGAGGGTCCAACGCAGTGGCACTGGGGAGGAAGTGAAAAAAAAAAAACACATACCTGCTGAAAACCTTCTTTATATAGCAGCTCAATGGCTGAACGTCACAAACAGGTGCACCGGTGTGACCATTAAAAACATTTAGGGCGGATTCACACTGCGGCCTTGAACCACCCTTGAGGCTGGTTGGAAGGAATACCTGGGAAGGAATTGGTAAAGCTAGCATCTATTATAAGTGTACTTTGTGAGAAGTTTTAGATTTTTGGAATGGTATTAGGTAAGGGTATAGCTTTTTAAAAAACATTGCAAACAAGTTAGGCTCGCCCCCTATTGAAAACCTTATAAAACTTCTCACAAAGTGCACACGCTTTACCAATTCCTTCCCAGGTATTCCTTCCTACCAGCCTCAAGGCTGGTTCCAAGGCCACAGTGTGAATCCGCCCTTAGTCACACTTGATAGATTTCTGGCACATGTGTGACCAAAATGGTCAAACTCTGGAGCCCTGGAACTTTTCTTTTATTCGTTTGAGTTTTGCTACAATATACCACTCTGCTGATTATTATTGTTATTATTATTATGATTGTTA
The DNA here is from genome assembly GCF_963454915.1 of Gymnoscopelus microlampas. Classification (NCBI taxonomy): domain Eukaryota; kingdom Metazoa; phylum Chordata; class Actinopteri; order Myctophiformes; family Myctophidae; genus Gymnoscopelus; species Gymnoscopelus microlampas. Next base: position 53,733,761 of record NC_139941.1, on the reverse strand, counting down.
GATACCACTGTTGATTATTCCCAAATAATATGACCATTTCAAGTTGAAGCCGGCTCAGTAACACTTTGATCGTTCTGAAGTTGAAATTCAAATGAGATATTGTTCTTAAGTAAACTTTTAACATAAAATCTCATCATGATATGCATGTTTTGTAAATGAGGTTGAATGTGTGGGCATTGCTTCTCTGTTCATTAACATTTCCCCACTTATTTAGTAGTGAGTTGTTGTTTTTTGCCCCATACAGTATGTTGCAGTTAATCACTGTATCCAACTTTGAAACTTTGGTGACCCTTTGATTCAAATGGAATTCATAATTTGATTCCTAGTTCCTTATTCAAGTTGGCTGTAAATTTACACCTAGATTCACCAGCAAGTGGCGGAATGTCATTATAAGTAATACTTATATTAAAGCGGCACTATGTAACTTTTTTTGAATGAGTAAAATGTAATTTTGTCCATTCGGTATGGTAGAGTATGTTAATACAAATATAACTACAATTGGGGTGGTTGTATTTTGTCTCCCTGCTTTTCTATTGAGACATTTAGATCGTGTCAAAGGTCATGTCTCACCTAGACACAGGATCTGACACGATTTCTTTTGACCTGATGGTCAAGATTCAATGTATCCCCTGAGCAAGCAGACAGGCTCTATTAGCTCAATGGTAAAAATATCAGCACTTGTGCTGGAAACCGGGTTCAAATCCGGGAAAGGTACAGCTTTAAGTAATATTACTATGGTGGGCAGATATCCATCAGAACTGGTACAGTACTCTGTATTGTGAGTACCGGCCCAATGTATGTAATGTTTGTAACAACTTTGTTGTTCATGTCTTGACCAATCTCCAGACGTAATCAATAGAAACTTGCACAGCCCCTCCGCTGCACCAGCGGGCTTCAGCATGACAGCGTACGTCATGTATAATATTGTTTTCAGATATAAAAACAGCTGCGATTTATTTGGCTCTTATACATTTCCTGCCGAAATGTTTACCATTATGCTAATAGACCATCAGGTCAAAATTTGTGTCAGATTTGATGTCTAGGTGAGACACGACCTTTGACACGATCTAAATGTCTCAATAGACGAACAGGGAGACAAAATACAACCACCCCACTTGTATAAGTTATATTGTATTTACATGCAAAAAAGTTAGGCTACATATAGTGCCTCTTTAACGCCTCCACCCGGACAAACTCCTCGGTGACAGTCCAAACATGCATCAGTGAACACAAATACATATTCCCTGTTGAGCTTGGTGAGTCATGTCGGTTCTTAGAGGGAAGGTAATAAATGAGTCTTTTTAGTTGACTGTAAAGAATCTCCCGCAAGGTCCCTGGTTCTGTCTTGTGCAGCGATGGCGCGCAGGCAGGGCTGTGTGATGACGTTAACACAGGGCTGTGTGATGACGTTAACACAGGGCTGTGTGATGACGTTAACACAGTGCTGTAGGATGACGTTAACAGAGGGCTGTGGGATGACGTTTACAGAGACATAGTCTCGCGTAGCCAGACAACTATTCCACAATCTCCGAATGCTATATAGAGTCTGGAACTACAACTCCCGAAATCCGCTTGAGGAAACTGGCACTTCCGTTCACGAAAATATATTTTAAAATATCTTTACATTTTCTTTTTTAATTTCAATTTCTGCTAAGCAGCAAGCTATGTACACTTAGATGATTTGTATTTATATTAGGATAAATTTGCGCGACTGTAAAGACGAAACGGAAGTGGGGAGGAAGCTTCACATCCGGTTTAAATTCTAAGCATGATCAGAGCTTCCGTCTCCATAGTCTCCATAGTTTTTCATGATCACACAGCGACAGCTTCGCCATCACAGCAGCAGCAGCAGCAAGGAGGGAGAGAGCTGCATGTATTATGCATGTAGAACTTTCCAGTGACATGATTAGTATTGTTATTATTATTTGTGTTAGTTTATGAACCGAAGTTATTAATGAAGAGGTAAATCTATTATTATGATGTAACGGTTATATTGACATGGCTCAGAGAGCATTGGAACAGATGATATAACAGATGTCTGTTTGTACAGTGTGCTGTAAAGGAATTTGACCATGTTTATAGGTTCCACTGATGGAGCAAAGTCACCTGTAACTCATTCACCTGACGTAGTGTTGATTTTGACAGCAGATTCTTATTCCATTTTAGTCATAGTCTTTTGAATCAAATTCCGTTTAGTTTTAGTCATCTGAAAGGTTTTAGTGTTAGTCTAGTTTTAGTTGACTAAATATCATAAGATTATAGTCAACTCAATCTACAGTTGATTTAGTCGACTAAAATGTATGTTGGCGGTGCCTTAACAGCGTCGTAATGTCTGATTTTACACTTGGTTGCGTGCTGAAAATAGCCGATCTGCTATTTTCAGAGCGTGCAACACCTGACATACCAAACATAAAATGACTTGTGTCTTTTAGTTCTACTGGATCTCTTCTGCACTAGTCCCTCACTAACATTTTATTCCAGTTTTTGTTTGTTGATGAAATTGTCAATATATTTAGTCTTAGTTTTAGTCATAACAGATTAGTTTTTATTTAGTTTTCGTCAGTGAAAAAAGGTCGACGGTCGTTTTTCGTCACAGTTTTAGTCGACGAAATCAACCCTGACCTGACGTTCCACCTTGTTGTGTTTCATTCTGTCTCTCACGTGGTTGTTCTGCCCCCCCCTTCAGGACCAACAGCACCAACGTGCTCCCCAGGTGGGACCCAGACCACGACCGTCCGCCTCCCCCAACCCGCCCAACGGGAAGCCCGCCGAATTCAGCTCCCCTCCCCAGATGTACAGCCGAACGGGGCGAGCCGGACCCGCGGAGCCCAACGGTTCTTCTTCGCAGGCCGACCCTCCTCCGCCTTTCGGCCCGGCCCCGGCTCCGGCCCCGGCCCAGCCCCAGGGCACGGCGCCCCCCCCCCAGCAGCACTTCAGCGACAATCCCGGCCTGGCCAAGGTGCAGCAGGTCATGGCCCGAGTGCAGCTGCTGGAGGAGGACGTGGACGAGTTTGTGGGCAAAAAGTCAGACAAGAGCTACCGCTACCTGGAGGAACTGCTGACCAAGGAGCTCCTGGTGCTGGACTCCGTGGAGACCCAGGGACTGGACTCTGTCAGACAGGCCCGCAAGGAGGCCGTGCAGAGGATCCAGGCCATTCTGGACCGGCTAGAGAAGAAGGCCTTCTGAACCAGACTGAACTCTTGGGTTTTGTGGGCAAATGACAACAACAACAACAAAATAAAAACCGCTGTCAGATTTTTGCTCCTTTTCCGGTACCAAATGTTTCACGGACGTGACAAGAGCTTGGATTCGGTCGAACTTGCCCCCTCTTTGAATCTCGCTGCCCCTCTACGCCCCTGTGCCACGTCCTTTGATTATAAATGCCGTGCTGGAATCTGGCAGAAGGACATATTGGAGGAATGGTCTGGATGGGGGCGTTTTTGTTTTTCTCTGTTGACTCTTACAGAGGTGACATTGTGACATAACATTTGTAAAGCCGTGGTTGTATATTATCATCATACCAGACCTCGGCCTCGGTGACGGAACTGTGTTCGGCTACGTAACGTTACGCCGGCATGACCTCACGCCGTGCGTGGTTTGAGAGTACTACTGGAAGATGATTCTGTGTCGTGTCACTTTGTAACCTTCAGCCACGTTCATGCTCGTTCGCACGGCGAGACGTGTCCCAAAAAGAGCCAAACCTACAAGCTCACAACGTGTAGCGTATGTTGACACTATGTATCAACTGGAATTTACTACACTTTACTACACTTTACTACACTTTAAGACCGGGAACGCATTAATGTCATTTTTAGATAAAAAAAAAAATAGCAGATATATAAGCTCATAGCACGGCACCGAGTGCGTGGCACTATGAGCTTGTAGATCTGCTATTTTTTTAAAACAAAATCCTGAAAATGTGTGCAAATCTTTGAATATATATATTTTTAAACCGAACATTTGTAACTCAAATCTTTGCTTCTGGGGGGGTCCCTGGAACAAAACATTTTGAGATGGGGGTCCGCAGCCAAATACATGTCTAAAAATGATATGCATTTGGCCGTGGACCCCCATCTCAAAATATGTTGTTCCAGGGACCCCCCAGAAGCAAAGATTTGAGAAAAAAAAAGTTCGCTTTCATTTAAAAAAGAAATATTTGCACAAATTTTCATGATTTCTCAAAAATAGCAGATCTACAAGCTCACATGCCACGCTATGAGCTTGTAGATCTGCTATTTTTGAATGGTCAAAGTATAAAATATGGATAAAGTGGTTACACAGATGCGTTCCCGGTCTTAATGGGTTAAAACATATTTGTGTGTGTGCATTTCATACAATGAATGAATATAGCTCACACTGTACTCTGTTGACTGCTTTGCAGTCGTCTCTGTCACCTAGAGACAAAAACACTAGTTGTGACTTTGGTTCAGCGAGGCCAGCAGCAATACAGAATAGTGTCAACATAGGCGACACATTGTGAGCTCGTAGGGCCGGCCGGCTATTTTGGCCGTGATGCAACACAGTGGATGCGACGGAGCATAAATCAGGCCTTCACTGTCTCTCGGGCACAGATTCAGACCGTCTCTTTGTGTCTTCAGGATCAGCGCTCACCTCAGCCATGTGTCACTACATGTCACACACCAACCCCGTCTCACACAACTTAGTATACATGGCACAGAGTGTCATTCCGTGCATAGACCCCTAGAAAACCCAGAAAATCCGTGCATAGCTGCCTCGCATCTCCTCCATTGACTAAACCAGGGGTCTTCAACGTTTTCAGGCCAAGGACCCCCTAGCTGAGAGAGAGATGAAGCAGGGACCCCCTACTCTATATTGTATAAAATTGTGTTTCAGATTTAAGTTTTTTTTTTTACTTAGTCTGCTCTTTTTTCCCTCTACACCTATAGCCTCTTTGCCAAAAATAGCGCTGCGAGGCGTTGAGAGCTTGTAGATCTGCTATTTTCGGCTTATGTTCCCCTCAGAAAAGGAATTCTAGGGTTCAAGTGGTTAATGTAAAAAAAACTAAATCCTATCACACAAAGATTTGGCGGACCCCCTATAGTAGCTCTGAGGACCCCCTTGGGGTCCCGGACCCCCTGTTGAAGACCCCTGGACTAAACCATTTCGGAGGCGTGCAGTCTCAAGCGAACTGGAGCCACGTGAGGGACCACAGAGTGAGCTAAAGCGAACGAGTTGCCGTCCCGAACGTCGCGACGTTCGCTTGAGCCTACTCAGCGCCGTTTGAGTTATGACACACAGAATGGTAACTCATGTTGTGGGGACTGCTCTGCTTCCGGGTTGCAACCGTTTACGCCCACTGTGGGACTCGCCGTACATATGCACAGATTTTCGGGTTTTCTAGTCGGCTATGCACGGAATGACATGCACTGGGTCCGTGCAATGTTTACTAAATTGTGTGAGATCAGGCTGCACACGCACACACACACACAAGCCATAGGAAATGTCACCTGATCCTTTTGTTATTGACCTGTTCTGTGTTGTCACCCGCCTGTCAAACACGCAATCACTTATAGTATTCCAAATCAACATAGGAACAATAGACACGATGATTATTCCAAATCAACATAGGAACAGTGGACACGATGATTTTTATTATTTCTTTAATCTCCCGCCATTGATTATCAGTCCGGCACCTAAGTATATTAAAGCTAATCTCTTGTCAAATTGAGGACGCAACGCAATGACAATGTACTGTCCATGATTTCGGGGCCTGGATCCTGGGTGATGAGTGTGGGAGCACCCTGAAGATCAAACCCTGTCCCAATTACTGCAGCTTGTGCAAGCTTTGTGCAAGCTGCCTCGCAGGTGTAGACCTAGATTCACACTTTATTTTTATCATTGTAGGAAATGAAATGGCATTCTTACACATACCTAGAACAACATACTCCATGAGTTGAGAATTATTTTATGTGTGTATCAACTTGGGTCCCACAATTTGGTCTAGATATTGGTATGACTATAAAACTGATCAACTTATTATTAGTATTATTATTATTATATGAAGTCTACTTTGCGACACCCCTCCTTTCCTTAGTCTTGTGTTAAACAAGGTTCATGCTTGATATATTGATTTAGAAAAACAGAGTGCCATATGCGGGGGGTTCTTTTGTAGCATTAGGTAAATAAATAAGGTCACCCAGTTTGCATGGAAGAAAACCTAATTTCATATTTGTCTTGTGTTTAGGTGGATCACCGTCACACAACATCACTTCAATATTATCGGGCATATATTTGTATAACATGAAATACATGTAAAAAAAAAGAAAGAAGAATCATCTTGAAAATACAAGAACAGGATCTTGAGGCCTGTATATGTTTCTGATGTAATGCATGTTTCAACACATGATGGGAATCTGCCTGACGACTATAAAAAAAATAACAGCTCAGAAAATGGAAAAATAATTAAATGTCAGGATATTTTTTAAACTGTGTTCAAGTCAATGTTATTTTATGCTGATTTAGATTTATTTTCAAAACGCATTAAAGTATGCGTTTGCGTATTAAAGTATGCGTTCACAAGTATTTGAGTAGTTCACTCAAACAATTACTTATTTTCTATCAATTACACACCCCAGCCTTGAATACAATTATTATAATTTTCTTTGTCACATTCCTCAACGGAGACTCTTTGAGTCTCCTCCGCCGATCATCAAATTATTGGCTTAGGAATGTGACAAAAACTAAAATCTCCATGAATTCAAGGCTTCATGGGGTGTGTAATTGATAGAAAATAAGTCATTTTTTTGGGTGAACTACTCCTTTAACCCTGGCATCCCTATTTTGGGCTATTTTCTGGCTGACACGCTGATAGTCTGTTTGATCTAATACCATACCGTCCACTGTGTCAGTGTTCCACTTTGTTAAACTTTGATTCATCATTAAGTTAAAATATGAAACATGCACATCGGCACCACTCAGTTCTGAATATACATACCTTTTTGATTTGTTCTGTGTGTGTGTGTGTGTTAGGTGTGTGTGTGTGTGTGTGTGTGGTCACGGCCCCACCACACAGTATCTCTGGCCAGCCTGCATTCAGGTCTTTAAATAGGAAGCTATTTTGATGCGATGAAGCTTTAACACAGGCTCTTGCAACATTGTGCAGCATGCTGCAAGAGCCTGTGGTGGAAAACGTACACATTTTATTTACTTAAGTAAAAGTATCAATACTGCCATGTGGAAATACTCTGTTATAAGAAGAAGTCCGGAATTCAAAATGTACTTGAGTAAAAGTACAAAAGTATTGGTATCGAAATATACTTAAAGTACAAAAGTAAAAGTACTCATTATGCAGAATGTCCAATTTCACAAGTTTTCAAATGTATAATAATCCTTTGAAAATAGCAGATTTACAAGCTCACAATGTGTCGCATCATGACACATTGTGAGCTTGCAGATCTGCTATTTTCAAATGGCCGAAATGTTGTAGGGCTGAAGGTAATGTATGTGTTGTAATAATAATCAAAATCTACAAAGTAACTAGTAACTAAAGTTTTCAAATAATTGTAGTGGAGTGAAAGCATAATATTTGCCTCTGAGATGTAGTGGAGTAGAAGTAAAAGTACAGAAAACCGGAAATACTCCAGCAAAGTGAAAATACCTCCAAGTTATAGTACGGTCTTCTCATTCCTAGTACTGAAGTACAGTACTTGAGTAAATGTACTTAAATGTTACTTTACACCACTGGCAAGAGCAATCATTAGTGTGATTTGTGGGCCAGCAATTCGTGTGTGTGTGTGTGTGTGTGTGTGTGTGTGTGTGTGTGTGTGTGTGTGTGTGTGTGTGTGTGTGTGTGTGTGTGTGTGTGTGTGTGTGTGTGTGTGTGTGTGTGTGTGTGTGTGTGTGTGTGTGTGCGCGCGCGTGTGGGGTGGGGGGGTTGAAAGTGAAGCACAGCCTCCTGAGACTAAAATACACCTGTTTCTGTTTCACTCATTCTGATCTGACTGACCATGGCCGTTCAGCCGGACCACTTGTAGAAATGAACTAAAACTCTTCCACAAAACAAGGTTAATTTAATAGATGGAATAGATTTCTGCTTCTTTGATTTTGGGACGTAGATAAACGGCCGTACTGACGTCTCCCTGCAGCCAGAGAAGAAGAAGAAGAAGACAGAAGATCCACCATGTCCTCCTCCTACACCTCCAAGCTCCCTGCCTCCTGGAACGACAGACCGCCTCCTCGCAAAGTGGAGATCGACCTGAGCTCTCCTGGCCTGGCCGTGGTGGAGCTGGAGAGGCTGCTCTTCACCGGGAGAGCCATCGTCAGCCACGCTGATGAAGTCTGGCCCCGACTTTACATTGGAGACCAGTAAGTAAGGGGTCTTCAACAGGGGGTCTTGGACCCCTAGGGGGTCCTCAGAGTTACTACAGGTCTGCCAAATCTTTGTGTATAGGATTTTTTTTTTACCTTAACCACTTGAACTCTAGCATCCCTTTTTCTGAGGAGAACTTTGGCCAAAAATAGCAGAGCTTGTAGATCTGCTATTTTTTGGCAAAGAGGTATAGGTGTAGAGGGGAAAAAGAGCAGACCAAGTAAACAAAAAAAGTAGTTTAATCTGAAACACAATTTGATACAATATAGAGGGGGGTCCCTGCTTCATCTCTCTCTCAGCTAGGGGGTCCTTGGTCTGAAAAGGTTGAAGACCCCTGCTGTAAGTTAGAAGTCTGGTCCAGACTTCACATTAGAGACCAGAAAGTAAGAAGTCTGGTCCAGACTTTACATTGGAGACCAGTAAGTGAATCCACAGGACTGGTTTAGTTGAGAAAATATGCCATGGGTATTTTTTTTTGTTTTTGTCTCATTCCTAAGCCAATAATTTGATGACCGGCAGCGATTCCAGTAGGAGACACAAAGAGTCTCCTTTGTGTCTCCTACCTGAACCGCTGCATACACTGGTCCACTGGTCATCAAATTATTGGCTTAGGAATGACACACAAAAAAAAAATCCATGAATTCTCCAATAGGTGGATAGAAAATGGATGAACTATCCCTTTAAAGCTCTATATTCTGGTGGTAATCATTGCTATAGTGTTTGTTCAGTGAACAGTGCTCTCCCCGTCTCTCCAGAGCTTTGGCAAACATTAGTTGGTTCACCGATGTATTATTATTCAAGCCCTTTTATCAGCCTCAGTTTTTATATTGTTCCAATCAATACAGCTCAATACTGTGGGTCCAACTCCAACTGTGTCTGCTCATTTACTGTATTTGTTTTATCACTTCCAGGGAAGTGTCTCTCCTGATTCCATAAGATTGGTATCCGGACCTGAAAATGTATTTTCTGTTACTGAGCTGGAGAGACGGGGAGACCCCTGTTACTGAGCAAACGAATATAGAGCTATTTAACACTTATTTGAACAAATACATATCATGTACCTTTAAGTAGGCTCTGTTCAACCAACTGTCCGGTACATCTGGACCAACTCCAACAGTGTGTAAGAGGATCTGATCATAAATCAGCTTTAGATCCTGGATGTGTAACTGCAGATCTGCTAAGGTGCATTCCACAAAGGGAACTTACATAGAAGAATCTCAGCGTTTCCACTGATGCCTATTGATACCTTTCATACATCATCTTTATTTACAGCTGTCAGCAGGCCAGGCAGCTTAGATCTCACCTCAAGTCCCTGGAAAAGGGCTATTTTCTTAACTGTCAAATGGCTGAAATTGCCTTCTGAATCTCCAGTGAACAGCAGGCTGTAGTAGTAGTAGAGTGTTGTAGGCTAATTGGAGACGCCTGCCACTATCTTTTCATCAAATAACGGATACTTAGTCAATGGAATGGAATGTAACTAAGTATACATTTACTCAAGTATTGTACCTAAGTACAATTCTTTACTTACCTTTTATGCTTATTCTCCACTGCATCTCAGGGTAAATATTAGACGTTCTACTCCACCATTATTTGACAGCGATGCTGCGTACTTAATTTTACGTCTTAACTTCTTCCTACTCCTTTTGGAACATGTTTAAGTGTGAGCAATGATCATATTTTTTTGTTTATTTTGTCTTTTTTTATAATATATTATGGCATTCATTGCTATTTGTTATAGGTTTTTATTGTATTTTTACCTGCATGTACAAAATAAATAATGTTGTGTGTTGCAGACACAGTGCAGAGAACCGGGCTGATCTGTCCCAGCATCGTATCACCCACGTCCTGAACGCGGCTCACAGAAAAGGCAGAGAGGCGCCCGCCATCTATGGCAGCATGGGCGTCACCTACATGGGCATCGATGCCCGCGACGCCATGGACTACGACATGAGTGGCAACTTCCAGATGGCCTCAGACTTCATTCACAGAGCTCTCAGTGGAGGAGGTGAGACACCGTCACAATCATCTTTATTATGTCAACATAGCAGGTTTACACTCAGGTGTAAAGACGAGGATGAAATCTGTTTTGGTGCAACAAGTTCCATAGTTTTTGTTGTTTTCACAAGATCTCCTGATTGGATGAAATTTGCATCCCACCTGATAATGTATTTTCTGTTTACTAAATAGTTGGAGAAACAGGGAGACGCCTGTTATTGAACAAACACTCTATTACATTACATTACAGTCATTTAGCAGACGCTTTTATCCAAAGCGACTTGCAATAAGTGCATTCAACATACAGTAGGTAGGGAACGAAAACTACTAATCACCAGAAGTCTGAAGTGCATTCTCTTCTAAAACAAGCAACTAAGAGTATACCTAGCGCTAAGGTAAAAGTGCAATATATCAGCTTCCTACTGTCTTAAACAGATGAGACAAAGTAGGAAGACAGTACTAAGACAAGTCCTTAATATAAGACAAGAGCTCATACAACTAATTGACAACACGTAGGCCAGGCAAAGAGGAAGGGCAGTGTTTTCTGAAGCGGCTATCAATGATAAGATCAACCTGTATTGTTCTCACAAGGGAAACGTACTCATCATTAACATGGACGCTTACAGCAGTCACACACAAGACAAAACAAAACAGAACAGAAGAGAGTGTAGCCGGTAAGACAGACTGGAGTCACATTACTCATCAAACGATGTTCACACACCCAGCTCTCTCAGTAAAGGGCCGCGGAATGGCGGTTGGGAAACGCTGGTATAGAGGCATGGGGGACTCCAGTCAACTATAGGATTGATTGATTGATTGATGTCTTTATTGATCATGAAATAAAATCATACTGTATGTCACATACATACATCTGACCCACCATAAACAACAGGACAACACAATAAAGCTTACAGCTCGTTTCCATTGCGGTTTTAAGTGGTTAAAATGCACAGATGAATGCTGTTCAGTTTGACAGTGTAATGTGAGCTATTGAGACCTAATGCTCTTTTAGCTATTTCTTGAAATAGTTCTTAACCCATTAAGACCGGGGATGCATCTGCGTCTCATTTTAAGATTTCTTTGGGCTATTCAAAAATAGCAGATCTACAAGCTAACCCTACGAGCTTGTAGATCTGCTATTTTTGAAAAATCTCGAAAAAATATTTTCCAGATTTTTTTCAAAAAACTGTTGAGATTTAGATTTTTTTTAAGAATCGCCCCAGGTCTTAAAGGGTTAAGTCATTAAACTGTTCCTCAATTTGCTGGGGAACCCCTTGAACCCCCCTCAAGGACCCCACTTTGAGAAGCCCTGGTCTAAAGTGTGTGTGTGTGTGTGTGTGTGTGTGTGTGTGTGTGTGTGTGTGTGTGTGTGTGTGTGTGTGTGTGTGTGTGTGTGTGTGTGTGTGTGCGTGTGTGTGTGTGTGCTGCAGGCAGAGTTCTGGTGCACTGCCATGTAGGGGTGAGTCGCTCTGCCACGCTGGTGTTGGCCTATCTGATGCTGAGGCAGAACCTGGGCCTGGTGGAGGCTATCTGCGCCGTCAAGGACAACCGGGGCGTCATCCCCAACCGAGGCTTCCTCCGCCAGCTCTGTGCTCTGGACGGACAGCTGTTCGGTGGAAAGTATAACTAAGTACATTTACTAGTACTTAAGTACTGTACTTAAAGCAGGGGTCTTCAACAGGGGGTCCTCAGAGCTACTATAGGGGGTCCACCAAATCTTTGTGTGATAGGATGTTTTTTTTTTTTTTACATGAACCACTATTACATTAACCACAATTGCTTTTCTGAGGGGAACATTAGCCGAAAATAGCAGATCTACAAGCTCTCAACGCCTCGCGCTGCGAGGCGTTGAGAGCTTGTAGATCGGCTATTTTTGGCAAAGAGGCTATAGATGTAGAGGGAAAAAATAGCAGACTACGTAAAAAAAAATAATAATCCGAAACACAATTTTATACAATATAGAGTAGGGGGTCCCTGCTTCATCTCTCTCTCAGCTAGGGGGTCCTTGGCCTGAAAACATGAAGACCCCTGACTTAAAGGGATAGCTCACCCCCAAAACGACTTTTTTTCTATCAATTAGTCACCCCATGGAGACTTTAATTCGTGGATATCGTTTTGTGGATATGGTCTTTGTGTCTCCTACCGGATCCGCTGCCGGTCATCAAATTATTGTCTTAGGAATGAGACAAAAACAATAAAAATATCCATGAATTCAAGTCTCCATGGGGTGACTAATCCATAGAAAATAAGTAAGTTTGGGGGTGAACTATCCCTTTAACACCCCTCCCCATTCTCCCCCCTCTCTCTTCTGGATAAGACTCTGATAATTGGGGAAATGGTGGATATGGTTTCTTATCTATGGAGTGATTACCATACCGTGTAAACATATCAAGGTGCTTGTGTCATTTTATGTGCTATATTATGAGCATTATGGCATGGTTTACATGGCTGTTATATTACACGGAACACTACTGATGGTTTAGTTCCCCTTTTTAGTTTGTCTGCGTTTTGTGTTGTCTGTGGAAAAATCTATAAAAAAAAACACTTTTTACATCCTGTGTACTTCTATTACATACATGTGGGGATGGATGACTGATTCATAATCTGTGTACATACAGTGTTGATTTCGTCGACTAAAACTATGACGAAAAATGTTCTACTACCTTTTTTCACTGGTCAAAAACTAAATAAAAACTAAGCTACGATGACTAAAACTAAGACTAAATATATTGACAATGTCGTCAACAAATAAAAACTAGACTAGATGTTAGGGAGGAACTAGTGGAGAAGAGATCCAGTAGAACTCGGGTGTTGCGCTCTGAAAGGTTACATGTCGCCTTTCAGACGTTAACGAACCCTATACCTAACCCTAACCCTAACCGCACGCGGAAGCCACTAGTCGGAGTGGCGAGATGTCGGAATGGAAGGCGGTTACCACTCTGAAAATAGCAGATCTACAAGCTCACAAGCTTGTAGATCGGCTATTTTCATCATGCAGCCAAGTGTAAAATCTGCCATTATGACGCCATCAAGGCACCGCCAAAATACATTTTAGTCAACTAAATCTACATTTGATTCAGTCGACTAAAATGTATTTTGGCTAAAATGTATATAATCATATGATATTTAGTTGATTCAAACTAGACAAACTAAAACCTTTCAGATTACTAAAATATGACTCAAACTAAATGGAATTTGATTCAAAAGACTACGACTAAAACTGAATCAAAATGTGCTGTCAAAATCAACACTGTTCTGTGTACATCTATTACATACACAACAGGTGTGTAGTCACACCCAGCTGACTCAGGCCAGGTGTGACATCACCCTACATACAGTACACCATTGTTGCCAAGTCTGCAAGTACTGTAGTTGAGGTTCTCTGGGTATGGACTCGTTTCGCTACATGTTCCAATACTACATAATATGTGATTGTCTTTTTTTTCTATTTAAAAAATGTATATGTATCTGTAATTTTTACTGTATCTTTAATATATGTATTCAAAATATGCTTTAGTCCCTTTCAAAGTCTTTAACAGCATACAGGGCACACATTACAGTCTGCAAACTCAGTGACTGTCTGGCTAATAAGGCTTTGATATTCAGTGTGTTTGTTACAGTACATCGTCATCAGGTCTAGTCAGGTCAGGTCAGGTCAGACAGACAGACAGACAGACAGACAGACAGACAGACAGACAGACAGACAGACAGACAGACAGACAGACAGACAGACAGACAGACAGACAGGCAGGCAGGCAGGCAGGCAGGCAGGCAGGCAGGCAGGCAGGCAGGCAGGCAGACAGCCTGAGGCAGGCAGGCAGGCAGGCAGACAGGCAGGCAGGCAGACAAGCAGACATCTGATGCTTTGGTAGTGAAATATCATAGTGTCCCCTGTAGCTGAACCTGTGTGAACATGCAGCAATGTAATAATAGACGCAGCTGGGATGCCACACATGCTGGCTAATATAAGCATTACTCCGCCAGGCCGAAGGCGTGGCCCAGACTACAGTATGTTTTGCACCCATTCCGTCCGTCCGTGTGTCCGTCCGTCTGTGAGCAGCTAATCTCCGGCACCGTTATCCCGATCGAAGGGAAACTGTGCACACACACTCCTTGGATGCCAGAGCAGAATATCTGCCCCAAATTGTTATAGCGCCACCAGGACACAGATTTTTGCAAAACACATTTGTTTATATTACTCCTACAGATTTTGTCCAAACATCACACAAATCGGTACACATTATCTCTATAGTCATGAGATCAAGACAGATCTGTCCAATTTTTCATATTCCATCCTGATTGGCTAAGATCGACTTCCAAAGTTTGCAGGATTGGTCCGTTTTGAACAAAATGCCTCAAATCATAAACGCAGCGTACGATTGCCGTGAAACTTTGCGCGCACATTCCCACTAGGCCGAGGAAGAAATGCCAGCAGATTTTCTTTTTCAAATCAGCCTCATGGTGGCGCTATAACAGGCCGATTTGCGTTTTCACCTATAACTGCACCGATGCACCTAGAGGCCAAGGAAAAACCTCTTCCCTGCATTTTTCACATCGGCCTATCATAGCGCCACCAGCAGGCCGATCGTTGCAAAACACAGTATCTCTATGGTCATGTGATAAAGACGGATCTGTCAGATTTTGGCGAATTCCGAACATTGCTGGCCCACAATAACCTGCCTAACCTGGTGGAGACCTGTGCTCAGAGGAGAACTTTTTCTAGTTGTGATGTAAATGTAGTTGTTTATTCAGGAAGAGACAGTAGGCGTACCTTTAAACAAGCAAGGAAGGAGAAAAGTGACCTATAACCCCTGACACCATCGCCTGGCTGTGCGAGACTAAACAATAGAGCTGGGCGATATGACTTCAAATCAATATCACGATTACTACAAACTTTTGCCTCTATTATGATTAATGGGAAAAAAGTCATGAGTCACAGATTTACACAACAACGTTGTCCTATACATAAACCCCAATGACCTCATAATAAAGGTACTGCTTTAAACCCCTGTCTTCATCCAGATTAAAATACTTCTGTAGAAGTATTTTACAATGTTTAGAACATTTATGTATATGATATACAGTAGAGACTACAGATATGTTTAAGAGTATGGCTACCTGACCATTCCTGTTGCATTTTCAGCCATGATTCCATGCATGATAGCTTAACAGTAATCATTACACAGAATAAATACAGAGGCAAAGCAAATACTGTAGGAGAGGTACATATTGGCAAATAAACATGTCAAAGTGCAGTGGATCAGATCAGTTGTTAAAAGAGGAGTTGTCTGTCTCTCAGCAGTCTGTGGTGAGGTGTCTTCACATTAGGAAGGTGAGTAATGTACTACTGTACTTCAAATTAAGTCATCAGGCCAACTTATAATGTATTGCTTACCGAAAATAATTGACTTTTTTAATTAAATCACTTTTACTTGAAAATCTGTCATTTTCTTTGAATGACACTGCCATGTAATTTACCTGTTTCAGCTTTGCCTTTTATGATACTTGGTTATTGAGGTCTTGGCCAGCATTGACATTGGGATCTTGAATTTAGCCCATTAAGATCGGGAACGCATCTGTGTCATTTTAAGATTTCTGTGGCTATTCAAAAATAGCACATACTGCTATATACTGCTATATACTGCTATTTTTGCTATTTTTGAAAAAAATCGTGAAAATATTTGAATTGATATACATTTTTGGGGGTCCTTGACATGAAAAAAGTTTGAGCACCACTGATATTATAGCAACATACGTTTTTTTTTCAACAATAAAAAGTTAATTTAAAAAAAAATATATATATATTCTATTATTATTATATAATATTATTATATAGATTTGCACAAATGTTTTTTTTTCAAAAACATTGCAGATCTACAAGCTCGTAGCACGGCACTCTGTGCTGCGCTATGAGCTTGTATATCTGCTATTTTTGAATAGCCAAAGTATAAAATAAATATAGCTAAAATGACACAGTGGTTCTTCGACCTTCTCAGCCTTGTCTGTATCAGGGCCCATTTGAAAATCTCTAAAGATTTGTCGGTCCACACATCTGACCACTTAACACGGCAGCTATCAAGTGGCTGTGTTCATTTTCAGAGCATTTTTATGATCAATCGATCGGTTGTGTTCCGGATCGATGGAACTATTGTATAACTTTAAGTTCATATTTATCACTATCACATTCACTTTACAAGGTTTTAAAGAAAAAAAGCACCATGAATATTTTTCTTTACATATTGTGTTTATAATATGAATGTTATATTATCATTTAAGGTTGGGTAAGTGATTTGTTTTTAAATACATTTTAAATAGCTCCTTATTTTGATATTAATCATTGCTATAGAGCAGGGGATGGCAACCCTTTTGACATGAAGTGGCAAGTTTTCATTTTCTTGATAGTCAGTGTGCCATATCAACTATTAAGTTTAATTATGACACCACATCAAAATGTAATATTTCCATCTGATCTTGATTGTCCATATAGGCTATATAACATAACAGCCTTTATTTTCTTCTTTTTTAGAAACATTTTCTTTCACATCAGGATGTAAAGATCATTAAACTCAGAGCAATAACCCACCTATCTCCCAGACTGCCTACCCAGTCAGAGTTAGGTTTGAATGAATGTAGAATTATGTGCAGGATGTCATTTGTATATAGATGTGAGGAGACTTCATTTAACTGACTAAACTTTTTTTTGATATTTAATTTTAAAATAAAAAACCTCTCTCTCACACTTATGCCAGGGTGCCAGTGATCACCCTCCCCTGTGCCAACGTTGGCACCGTGCCTAAGGTTGCCTATACCCCTGCTATAGAGTGTTTGTTCAGTAACAGCAGTTTCCCAGTGTCATCAGCTCAATGACATTTCTGGTTCGGGATTCCAATTTGATCCAATGAGGAGAGAGAACTCACACGGGATATACAGGTGAAACAAGTGAGATTAGCAGTGATGACACACAATTGGAACTGGAACACTATAACATTTAAGCTGATAAATGGGTACTCTCTCCTGATTGGCTAAAAATGGCAAACCACCTGAAAATGTATATTCTGTTTATTAAAGAGTTGGAGAGACAGGGAGACCACTGTTACTGAACAAACACTCTATACTATAGAGTGCTAGAGAGTCTGTATGATCACTATCACCGTGCCTTAACCTTTTAACAAAAACAACTTTTGATTTAACAAAGTATATCACTTGACCCGACCTTTATAATCTTCGTGTTTTGCCAGTTTATTTAATTTGGGGTCCCACTTGCAATATCCTCACGGTTGAGAACCCCTGGACTAGTAGGCTACACATTCATGGTGGTTCCAGACAGAGTAGCTCTAGATTGAAAGGTTTGTTTAGTTAACAGTGAGTGAATATTGACTGATGGGAACCTTTTGAACCTTTGCCTCAGTTCACCATGATGCAAGGAGCCGTGTTGGTGTGGATTCTATCAGCGCTGGTGTGTGTGGGTACAGGTCATCACCATGCAGGACATGAAGGTACAGTAAGAGAGCTTTTTTTAAAGATGTATTTTTGGGGCTTTTATGCCTTTGTTTAGCCTGACAGGAAATGTGGAGAGAGAAGGGGAGTGACTTGCAGCAAAGGCCATCGGGATCACAATGTAACAATTTAATTAAGAATGTATGTCCACATTAACCCTGACATCCCTATTTTGGGCCAAATTGACAGTTTTTGTCTCCGCCAGGCCAATTATAAAAGGCATGGCCGAGACTCGTGCAGCCTTATCCCACCCGGTCTCAGTAAGAATTGGCGACTCCCCTTCTGTGACGCACGTGGAACTGGCTCTCACATGGGCGGACCGCTCTAAATAACTCCCCAAACCCTAGGAATACCATATGGCACGTGGTGTTACCGTTAAGCATGAACCTCTCAATCTCTGTGCCACGGGATCAAATCCTTCTCATGATGACACTGTTATTTTTCATACAATAATTATTTTATATATATTTAGGTTTTAGTAAAGTTTTTTTCGCCCCCAGCAAGGCGCACCACTTGGCCCGTTTGGTGAAAACAGACTAACAGCCCCCAATATTAAGTTAGGAAGTAGTTGGCCAAAAAAACTGTTACAACGTCGGAGGCGTGCTGTTTCTGATGGACGTGAGCGAGCAACGAAAGGCACCGCCAAGCGAGCCGTGCCGAACGTTGCGAAGTCCGGCAGAACCGACTCAGCACCGCTCGAGTTATGTACCGATAGGGTCAGAATCGTAAATTATAGCGGATCTGTCCGATTTTTCATATTCCATCCTGATTGGCTATAAGTTTGACTTCTACTACCTGGCCTGCCGGAGACCTGTGCTCCGAGGAGCACATTTTTCTAGTTATTTTTCTTTAAAAAAAAAAAAAGTTCTACAAGCTCACAATGCAAATCAGATATCTTTGCTATTTGTCGTACAAGGAGGAAGTAAAAGGTTTAAGTGGTTAACAAATCTAATTCATCACCTTCAGATAACGCTGCAGACCAGGCTGCAAACAGCCTCTCCGAGGTGACATCAGCAAACAAAGGTTTTGCCTTCAACCTGTACAGGCAACTGGCCGCTCAGACGGACAACCAAGGCAAGAACGTCTTCTTCTCACCAGCAAGTGTCAGCCTGGCCCTGGCAGCCTTGTCTGTAGGGGCCCGGGGCCAAACCCACCAGCAGCTCTTCAGTGGTCTGGGCTTCAACAGCTCCGTACTGACCCAGGCTGACGTAGACCAGGCCTTCCATGGACTAATGACCGCAGCGGACAAGACTTCATCAGAAGACATCAGTGCAGGAACTGCTGCGTTTGTGGACAATAAGTTCAAGCCACAGCCTGAGTTCCTGCAGACCCTGAGTCAGTCCTACATGGCCGATGGGTTCAATGTGGACTTTACCAATCCCACAGAGAGTGCTGCTGCCATCAACAAGTATGTAGGGGACAAGACCCACGGCAAGATAGACCAACTAGTGGAAAACCTGGATCCTGCTACAATCATGTATCTCATTAGTTACATATACTACAAAGGTAAGAAATGTCATCTCTCAGCCGTCATTCAATTCATATACCAGACAGAAATAAAAACAGTTAACTAGTTATTATCAACCTAACCATGGGTAGGGTTAATCTCCAACTAATCTCCAACCTTTTTCAAGGACCCCCAGTATGATTAGGCCATGTGTGACGGGGTTTGATAGCATTTTTTTCTTTAGACCTCTAGTGGTCCCCCCACACACACTCATGGCTACAGTCACCTTCCCTCATTTAAATCTCGTCTCACTATTGTCATTGTTGTTTCTACATTGTTTTCTGTCAAACAGGAAAATGGCAGACTCCCTTTGACCCCGCAGACACCAAGGAGGAGCAGTTTAATGTGGATGCAGCAACCCAGGTAACACTACTGTCTTACTGAATGGCTTTTTATTAGTTTGTTTGGTAACCACTAATTAGACCTATTTGTTTTGTTTAGTATCTTATAGTTCACTATTGTTATGGTTTGACTTTCACTGTTCATTAAGATAATAACCACATAAACAATAGAAATACAGTATGTTTATGTAAATCAGGGAGAAATAGAAGAAAGCAATGGGCAAGCCTGTTCACACTGGCTTGGAATCACTTCCTGAAGCTGTTGTTCCCGCTTTCGTTCATGCCCCCCCTCCTCCTCTCCCCGTACACAGGAGGGGAGGAAGGCGGGCTGTTCCCGTGACAGACTGACAACGTGCGGTTGAGTTATTTTTCATTAGACATGAACGAATCATTTGAACGAATCATTTGAACGAATCATTGCCGTGAACGTGAACGAAATCGTTCGTTCACTGAAATTAACGTTTTTTCTCACCACTACATGACACTAAGTCATGACGGTGCTTCTATGAACAAACTGTTGTTCTATCAACAAAATACTTCATAAAAACATTGGTGGCAAGTTTAATACGGGGCGCTGCGGCTCCGCTCTGGGTTCTGAACGGTATACGTACAGTACAGCTACTACATCGCTGTGAACAGAGTAGAGCAGCAGCAGTGTTTTGTCGGGATCGGCATTGGACCCCAAAAAAACCCTGTCATGGGTCGGTCTCTTCTAATAATGATCCACATGGTTTATGTTGTTGCAGGTTCCAGTCCAGATGATGAACACGGAGGACTTCTTCGATGTCTACTATGACCAGCAGATCACCACCACTGTCCTCCGTTTACCCTTCAACAACTCCTACTCCATGCTGCTGATGCTGCCTGACGCAGGTCTGACCGAGCTGGAGGAACACATCTGTCCCATGCACTACGCCAAGTGGCTCAAGTGGATGAAGCCAAGGTTTGACATGATGACGCTTTTACCCATTAAGACCTGAGGCCGATTCAAAAAATATTTTCTAAATCCTAACAGTTCTTTTTAAAGAAATATTTAAAGAAATATATATATATATTTAAAAAAAAAAAGAAATATCTAGAAATGTTTTGTTCCAGGGACCCCCCCAGAAGCAAAGATTAAGTTATAAATGTTCGTTTAAAAAAATAAATATATATATACAAAGATTTGCACAAATTAGCAACATTTTTCAAAAATAGCAGATCTACAAGCTCATAGCTATGAGCTTGTATATCTGCTATTTTTTAATAGTGAAAGAAATCTAAAATGACACAGATGCGTTCCTGGTCTTAATGGGTTAAATAACATGCTGAATGCACCGTTGTTGCAAAGGTTTTCACAAATGTTCAATTGTCTTTTTTTTACACATTTCTTCCAAAATAGCCAATCTGCAAGCTCACACTGTGTCATGACGTGTTGTGAGCTTTAGATTTGCAACTGTTGAAGAATGTTTGAAAACTTGACATGCGCAAAATTGGGACGTCAGGTTAAGTGGTTGTTTTTTAAATTAGATTCAAAATTTAAAGTTAAATTAAAGCTAATAATACAGGACATTCATATAGCACTTTTCAAGGTTTCCAATGGTATGTTTATGTTAGAATATTACTTTATGTGGCAAGTAATGACTTTTTGCATTACTTTCACAAAACACTTTAAAGTCAGAGATGAATCAATGAATTCCAGAATGATCTTATAATAACATGATCATTCACAATATTTTGTCATACATAGCCTTAAGTGTTTTGTATTTTCTTTTCAGGAAGTACAATTTATTTGTTCCCAAGTTTTCCATCAAGACTAAGATGAACCTGAACGCTGTGCTGCGTCAGATGGGAATAACAGACGTGTTTGGTGCTGCAGCTGATCTCAGTGGCATTGCAGACAATGTGGCTGTGTCAGAGGTAAGAGCTTTGGTGTAAAGTACATTTACTCAAGTACTGTACTTTAGTAAAACGTTTAGGTGTTTTTTACTTTACTGGAATATTTCCAATATTTGTCAGTACTTTTACTTCTACTCCCCTACATCTCAGAGGCAAATATTGTACTTTTATTCCACAAACAATATCTGAAAACTTTAGTTACTTTGTAGATTTTGTAGATTTTATTACAAAACATACAGTAACAACTTCAGCCCTATATACATTTTGGCCATTTGAAAATAGCAGATCTACAAGCTCACAAAGATTTAGTCTCAAACAAGGTTGTTTCTTACAATAAATATGCAATTTATTTGTGAAATGACATATTTCCACATGTGATTCCTCTTTGTTTTGGCTGTGTGTGATAGTTTTCTTTCAAATAGGATAATTTTAAGCCTCCGGTACGATAATTGAACATTTCCCATCTGGCAACACTGACCAAGCCTGACACCCTTATGTTGTGTTCTATTCCTGGATTACTGACTCATGTTTCACTCTGTCACATTCACACATGGACTACTGGCATGTACACTACAGCAGCACTGGTTCTCACACATTTTCATGTCAGGGACCCCCAAATTGATGATATATTTGGCTGCAGACCCCCATTTGAAATTATTTTGTGCCAGGGACCCCCACATAAGGAAAGATAGGTCAAATTCTCTTTTCTTTAAAACTGATTTTTCTGGGGACCCCCTGAAACCCTCTCCAAGAACTCCTGGGGGTCCCCAGACCCCATGTTGAGAACCACTGCACTATTGAACCATGATACATGGCTTGTTAAGGATAACGGTTGTACTTGTAAAGTTTGATTGTTGACTT
The DNA here is from genome assembly GCF_963454915.1 of Gymnoscopelus microlampas. Classification (NCBI taxonomy): domain Eukaryota; kingdom Metazoa; phylum Chordata; class Actinopteri; order Myctophiformes; family Myctophidae; genus Gymnoscopelus; species Gymnoscopelus microlampas. The sequence continues at coordinate 53,711,352 of NC_139941.1, read as the reverse complement.
TATAAATATTCATTGTATTCACTCTAATCCAGTGGTTCTCAAACTTGGTCCTTGAGGGGTCCCCCAGCTAAATGATAGTTAGGAACCAAATGGACCTTTACAGGTCTTTAAAAGGACCCCTTGATAATAAGCCAAATATGCATTAATACATTATAATTGGCCTCTAAATAACAAAAATAAAACATTTAGAACACCTTAAATATTGTATTTATTTTAGAAATAGTTCATATATAATGTAATAAGGCATATTTGGCTTATTAGCCAGTGATCCTTTTAACTCTTAGTTATGGGGGTACCGTGGCCTTGGCCTAATGCATATACCATGAAACTGGAGGGTCCTTGACATGAAGAAGTGTGAGAATCACTGATCTATAATCATTGTTTATGTTCAGGTCGTGCACCAAGCCACGCTGGATGTAGACGAGACCGGAGCGACTGCGTCTGGAGCTACAGGGGTCGGCATCACGCCGCTGTCCTTCCACCGAGTCCCTGAACTGAAGTTCAATCGTCCCTTCATGGTTCTCATCGCCGACTCTGACAACATTCTTTTCACGGGAAAGATCGTCAATCCAACCCAGTGAGCCATAGTCAGCTATTAGACGTCTGTCTAAAATCGGGTCTAAAAGTGGTCAAAAAGTGAACATTTTTTCAACGTCTAGGCTTAGCCTAGACGTCAATTAGCTGTGTTTTATAGCGTCTATATAGGCTGTCTATATATAGCTGTTGAAATTACGTTGTTTCAACATCTATGCTAAGCCTAGTCGTTGAAAAAACGTTAACTTTTAGACCAGTTATAACCCGGTTTCAGCCTAGTCATTTAGACATAATCTATTATGATTTTAGTCTAAAATTTAGTCTAATTTAGTCTAAAATAATATTTTGGAGCGAAAAATGCTCAGTGGGAGACATCTGATGAGACAAACTGTCTGTTCACATTGAAACACAGATGTTGACTGTCAACATATTAAATCCTATCTAAACCTGTTTGTTGTGGACCCTTCATTTAATAATCCTGACATCTGTATTGTTTGTATTTGGTTCTTGGCTTGCTGAGTAGTTTTAAATGTGCAGACCTGGGATAAAATATAGGTTTCTAATTATTCAGTAACTAAAAGTGATCTAAGATCAAAAATGAATGCAGGCAGGGTTGGGAAGTAACGGAGAAGCAAAAGTAGAGAGAGGCTGTGATCTCACCGCTCTGATAGACAATAAATAAAATCCTTTTGCAAACAATAGGCTATCCATGTTCTCTTCGTGTGTCAACAATGATCCAAATGGGAAGTTTATTTCAGCATATAGAATGTGACAGTTTGACATAGTTTGAGACGTTTTTGGTGCTGCTGCGCACAACAGGGCAGATCTCCGCCAGGCCAGGGTGACCTACCCAGGACCATGAAATTCATAGGCAGTCATAGTAGCCAATTAGAATGAAATCTGCTCAAACTGACTCATACACTGATACAGAACCATATATAGGCTAAATATTGTCACTGTCGGTTGGGGATACTGTTCCTTTTTAACACAATGAGTGCCAAAAACGGTCCGGACCGTTTTTCATAATCCAAATGAGGAGTGCCGAAAACGGTCCGGACCGTTTTTGACCCAATTTTATTTTTATACATGATGGGGCCCACGTGGGGCGCTCTAACGAAACTTTGGGATCATCCAAGGAGTTTCTGAGAAGGAGAGGATCCATGTCAAAAATCCTTCCGGTCGGCCTCTCCAATGTTAACTCCTTGACTAAAAGCTTTAATATCTCCATTTCTTTTTAACGTAGTGGAAGCGAGCCGTTTTCGATCGGCGATCACTCTGCAATGGAGGATCACGTTGGAAATATTATTGTTCCAGGCGTTAGTCGGGACCCTCCGCCGTCTTGCACACGCGCTTGTTTACATGCACTTCCGCGTCGGGGCTTCTACAGCACGAAACGTATCAACGTAAGTGAATGGAAGAAATGCAGGCACTTAACGTATAATATTTTAATAAACCTCTGGCACCCGATGTGTTAAAAAATATTATTTAAAAAAAAAAAAATGGTGAAAAAAGCCAATCTACAAGCTATAATTATTAATAATTAAGAAATACTATATTTCAAATAGTGAAAATACAAAAAATAGGGGAAAATACATCAAATCTCTAATCTGTGATTCTAATGTGATTAATGTGAGCCCTACAGTCAGTGAAGTCCAGGGCTGAATGTGACAAATATTGAGACCAATAGGCTATAACTTTGTACAAATTTTGGTAATTTCCCAATACATAGTTGTATGAAATAAATGGGTTATATTTCACAGATAGTTACACTATTTGTGTACTATATTAAAATTAAATCATCCTTAACCTTATTTTTTTTTTCTTTGCGAAAGCACAGTGAAACCCCCATGATAAGCAACCATCAGGGGATCCATCATACTGGAGATAAATATTCTGTGACTACTTGAAAAGGTAAGAAAATCAAAATATCGCTGGCAGTGGGTGATTCATTTATTTATTTATTCTGGCAGTGAAAGAGTTAAGGGAAAATACTGTATGAGTGACATTTAAGAAAACATGAGGCAAAATAACAATAAAGGAATAAGAAACATAATTGGGCCTCATGTTTTCTTAAATGTCACTCATACAGTATTTTCCCTTAACTCTTTCACTGCCAGAATAAATAAATAAATGAATCACCCACTGCCAGCGATATTTTGATTTTCTTGATTTTCTTACCAAGTTACAAACCAAGCAAATTAAAGCCAAAATCTAACATTGAAAATTCAAACTGAAATTCAAACCATTCATGATCAGGCCATCAGGGGCGCAGACAGATCCCAGGGAGGAAGGAGGGGACATGTCTGACATGTTCCTCCAATAAAGTCAAAAATCTTTACAGAAATGATATAATTTAAAATCTATATTTGATAGAAGCTGATTCCACTTTTGAAATCATTCTCACACACAGTAAACACAATACTTTGTGAAGGTTTTGTTTTTGCCACCCGTGTGTCCTGATCATCAACAACTGCCAAATAAATGAATCGGATCCACAAGCTTCATCATCATCACTTGTCCACAGAGCTGTTAATTGATATTTTGACATTCCATTCAAACCAAGCAAATTAAAGCCAAAATCTAACATCTGAACTTCAAACCATTCATGATCAGGGGTGCAGATCCCAGGGGGGAAGGAGGGGACATGTCTGACATGTTCCTCCAGTAAAGTATCTTTAAATAAATGATATAATTTTAAATCTCTATTTAATAGAAGCTGATTCCACTTTTGAAATCATTCTCACATACAGTAAACACAATACTTTGTGAAGGTTTTGTTTTTGCTACTCGTGTGTCCTGATCATCAACAACTGCCAAATAAATGAATCCACAAGCTTCATCATCATCTTCATCATCATCACTTGTCCACAGAGCTGTTAACTAGTTTAATGAGTGAAGTTCAGCCAATATGAACGGATAGAAATAACAGTGGAGCTGAAAAACGGAAAGATAAATAATACTGACCAAGGAATAGCTAAACTGTCTCAATTAGACACATATTTTGTTCTTTATTTTAGTAAAGTTTGCACAACCTTTCTGTTAATGTTAACTCTCATCGTGTCACTGTCACAATGCAGAGCGCTCATTCTCCTAATTAACATAATTAAAATGAATAATTAAAACCTCATTTATTGGACTATTTATTTGTAGTTATGCTGCAGGACCACATGTTTCATTACGCTTTAATGTGTTAGTTTACATTTTGTGATTTTTCTCGTATATCTTTTACCAAAATCAAATTTAATCAAATGTCAAATGATGTGAATTAATGTGACAGTCTCAATGTTTGTAAGTCCTGCAGTTAAACATGTTAATGTGTTTGTTGATAAATCATGTGATGTCAACCTATAATGGATTATTTACATCATAACATCATAACATTGTAGTTTGTTTCATGCATTGAACATGGATTTGCTGTTTTGTTTTTTATACCATAGCCTATGTCAGACTAACTGTAATCACTGTGACCATTATTAGTTAGTTTAAAATCCTAGCATAGCTCTATGTTGGTGATATTATTGATGTAAGATTCCTTGTTTGTGGTTCCCTCCTAAGTTGTAATGAGATCTGCTCCCCTGCTCATGACTAGTGATTACATATAAATCATTACATATAAATCATTACTTAATATAAATGATTGCATGTCATCAGTGTTTCCCATTCATTTCATAGACTGTGGCGGACCACCATTGTCTAATTTGGGTGGACATGGGTATACCCACACCTCAGACCACCCTAGAGGGTCTAGGTCCACCCATCACCTCAGAACACCCTAGAAGATCAGGTCCACCCATCACAGGGAAACAAAAAAAGGGTTAAACCTAACCCTAACCCCAACCTTTAACTTCACAAACACTATGCCTAAACCTAACCTTAACCCTAACAATAACCTCACAGAAACTATGCCTATAAACCTAACCTTAACCTTAACACTAACCTTTAAATTCACAAAAACTATGCCTAAACCTAACCTTAACCCTAAAAGGTTGATGATGTCATCATTGTGCTGCTGTTACGACTATTTAAAAGCTGATTGGACACACATGTAGTTCTTCCTCTCACACCCAGGTGTTCTGTGAAAAGACAATAGACCAATAAGAATCAGAATGTATTAACTGTGTGAACATGTTAACACTTTAGAATAACTTTCCCTTATAATAGTAAATTAATCATTCATAAATTATTAGTTTAAATAAATGATGGGTTATTCATAACATGTTAAACAGTCAGTTAATGATTTAATGATTTATAACTATGCTATAAATAGTTAAAAGATTATTAACAAGTTATTAGTAAACTACTTAAAAACCTAACCTCCCAGCACCCTCCCTGCAACTACAGTAACCATCAAAGTAGAAACAACTCAGTCCATTCAAACAACATTTGACCAATACTTTGTCAATAGTGTATCTTAGTAGGAAGGGCAGCTCAGTTGGTAGAACACTCTCCTTTGGACCACAAGGTTCTGTCTTTGATCCTGTTAGTGATGGAATGATCAGTGTTTTCAATGAACTGAATCATTGGGTTCAGTTCACTGAAATGTTGTGTTCAAATGATTGGTTCAGAGTTTGGCTGCATTGTGTCGTCTCTTCACTTCCTGACTGAATCACCTGAACGTCCTCTCAGGCTATTATATGGGATCTAAACTCCTGCGTCATGTAAAACATGTTTATATTTGATTGATGATGAATGGTCCAAACTACACAGTTCACCAAGAGGACCCCCCCCCCATCTGACCACATTGACATCAGTGTTGTCTGATGTCAACAAATCATTTGATTATTACATTTTATTATTCGATTCATTATTATAAGAAATTAAGCAGAAGACACATAATGATGTGAATTCACACGGCCGGGATGGTTTACGAGGATAGTTGTTTCACTTCTTACACAAGCACGTTGTTTTGTGTATGTTTTCTAGTTGTATACACTTTTATAAATTAAAACCGTATAAATGTATATATAAAAAAGTTTAGTAAAAAGAAAGAGGAAGTGAACCTGGGTGTGTGGGAGGAGTCTAAAGATTCTCATCATTGGTTGTCGGCACCAGAATACGACCTGATAGAAGAAGAAGAGAGACAGTTAAAACAGACACACAAATACATGCTATGTACTGTATTGTGTGTATTTCTCCATAAAATGCATAAATGTACACACAACACAATAACATTAGGGTTCTGTCATCAGGGTCACATGTTGCATCAGAACTAATGTGAACATTTGACTCTTATTTAAGACTAAATGTGACAACATAGAACACACTTTGACCTCTAACAAGGTAGTCTAAACTGGTCTAAACCGGTTAAGGTTCTAAACCAATATAAACAAATATAGGTTGTGGCTTTACATGTTTGTTTGTTTGCATTTCTGTGAGGGTTCCACATGTCATGTGATCCTCTGTTGACCTGACCTCATTTCTTCCACTGTTAGTAGATGTATTAATTAAACATGTTAATTAAACATGTTAATCAAACATGTTAATTAAACATGTTAATCACCTCGTTTCTTCCACTGGAAGTAGATGAATCCAGACAGGAACAAGACCAGACCCAGAACCAGACCTGATGCTCCCATGGCCACCTTGTTCTTCACTGACTCTGGCATGGAGAAATCTGACAATACAAATATTATATTAATTATATTATTACAGTAGATTAAAACACCTTGTTCTTCACTGACTCTGGCATGGAGTCATCTGATAATACAAATATTATATTAATTATATTATTACAGTAGATTAAAACACCTTGTTCTTCACTGACTCTGACATGGAATCATCTGTGTCATTATAGATTTGAGCTATAACTATTATTTTATACTTAGACTATTCAAAAATAGCAGATCTGATATTTTTGAAACAGAGACATTTGACAGTTACAAATGTTCGCTTTAAATATATATATTAAAAGATTTGCAAGCCGCGTGAGGCGGCTTGATGTGACTCTAGTCACAGAGACTTACCCCCCCCCCAACCCAACCCTTGATGTGACTCTAGTCACAGAGACTTACCCCCCCCCCCAACCCAACCCTTGATGTGACTCTAGTCACAGAGACTTACCCCCCCAACCCAACCCTTGATGCTGAGTGCCAAGCAGGGAGGCATTGGGTCACTTTGATAGTCTTTGGTATGACCCGGCCGGGGATCAAACTCCAACCTCTCAATCTTAGGACAGACACTCTAACCACTAGACCATTACCATTGATATTAATGCAGCATTTATATAAGACCAGTTCCATCTCTCAGGACTGTTCTCATACTTTACAGTCACTTTCAGCCCCTTCACTCCAGCAGCTTCTGACCCTGATGTGGAAATTCTATCATTTCTATAAATGTCTTTGTATCTGCAGCCATTAGTAAACTAAGATGATGAACCTCATCTAGACAAGACACTTTAAGTAGGTGAGGCTCCTGTCATGACCTTCTTATTATTATGGTAACTTTTTTAGGATGTTTTAATGTATTGATTTTTATTTCTGGTGTCTGTATTATTATTGTGTCTTGTTTTTAATTGGATTGCTGTGTTTCCTTTCTGCAAAACAAATGTACCTTCAGTTACGAAAATAGAAGAATCCTTGAACCCTTAAAACAGAGTGTAGTGTAACACATTACAGTAGAATACAGTAGATTACATTAACTGACCCCAGTCCATCTTGATAGGCGCGGTCAGGCTGGGATGTTCCACCATGCATGTGATCTTCTCTCCTGATCTGTAACACGCACGCACACACACACACACACACACACACACACACACACACACACACACACACACACACACACACACACACACACACACACACACACACACACACACACACACACACATACACACACACACACACACACACACACACACATTTTTTTGTAGAGGGGGCACCACGGTGCCGAGGGGGCACCCAAAATGAGCCATACCGCTCATCATAATAACTAAACGATGAACTATTATTTTTAATTGTAAGATTAAAAACACAATTACAATTAGGCACCATAGCACTAGACCGTTATAGCCAATAAGATAAGCTTATACTGATATTTTCTCCACCTAAAATAATCATGACGTGCGTGTGTCCTCAAGTTGAATGTGTGTCCATGTGGATCTGCTCAGAGCTGAAGCGGCCCCTCCTCCCCGCCCGGTCTGGCAGTGAGTGAGCAGCTGTTAATTAGCACTAACATTAGGACAGATTGTGAAAGTAGACGATCTACACGCTGAAACGATTCAACACATTGATCCATTGATCTTTGTTATTATTTCGTTTTTTGGAGAGAAAAAAAAGGTTTGACTATGTTTGTGTAGGAGCGTGAATGCCCCGCTGGGCTCTCCTCCGCTCTAGTGTTTATTGTGTATTCCACTATTCCCTCCCCATTGCAGAAAAAATAGGAAGGCAGAAGAAACTTAGTAACGAGATATGCATGTTATAGCGTATTCCTGTGTGTGTATTCATGTATAGCACACTCGCTCGCGGGTCTCTGTGTGCGTTCATCATGCTTGCACGATGACGAGCTTGCTGTGTAGTTGTGTCTGGAGTAGACTGGTGATAAACACGGGACTCGGGAGGAATCGTGTGTGTGTGTGTGTGTGTGTGTGTGTGTGTGTGTGTGTGTGTGTGTGTGTGTGTGTGTGTGTGTGTGTGTGTCACTTAATATTAGCCTACCAATTAATGGGCCATTTTCAGTAAGTGAGTAACACTCGTTTTATTTTTAAAGAATATATGTATAGGTGTGTATTTCTATGTATAGGTGTCTGTTAGGTGTGTATTTCTATGTATAGGTGTCTGTTAGGTGTGTACCTGGGTGTGTACTCCAGGTAGGAGTGGTACTGGTAGTACCAGTCTCCATCAGACAGCTCGTCAGTAGAGGAGAGACCAGAGGTCAAAGGTTCTTGACCTATCCACCAGGTCACCAGGATCACTTGAGGATAGAAGTCGTAGCTGCTGCACCTCAGCATGTGAGTGTGTTCACCACGACGAGGGGGAGTCTCTGACTTCAGTCTCACTTTGGGCTCCACTGGATAAATGAGATTATTATTATATAACCGTCATAGGAAAATGTCAATATTAATAAATGAATAATTGTATATCATCCAAATGAGATCCAAATGATCCAGAAAGCTGCAACACACTTGGTCTTCAACCAGCAAAAATGTTAATGTTTCCCGGCTCCCCCCCGTTCTCCTCTCCCTCCATTGGCTCCCAGTTGCTGCCCTCACAGAGTACAAAACACTGATGTTGGCCTACAAAGCAACCAAACGTATGACACCCCCATATCTTCAAGCCTGATCCAACCCTACAACCCCTCACCCTCCACACGTCCTTGACTCTTCTCCCTTCTCTAAAACACTCTGGACAACGCTCCACACGTCCTTGACTCTTCTCCCTTCTCTAAAACACTCTGGACAACGCTCCACACGTCCTAGACTCTTCTCCCTTCCCTAAAACACTCTGGACAACGCTCCACACATCCTAGACTCTTCTCCCTTCCCTAAAACACTCTGGACAACGCTCCACACATCCTAGACTCTTCTCCCTTCCCTAAAACACTCTGGACAACGCTCCACACATCCTAGACTCTTCTCCCTTCCCTAAAACACCCTGGACAACGCTCCACACATCCTAGACTCTTCTCCCTTCCATAAAACACCCTGGACAACGCTCCACACATCCCAGACTCTTCTCCCTTCTGGCTCCCAAACTGTGGAACAAACTCCCCATTGCAGTTAGAATTGCAAACTCACTCCCAATCTTCCACCATAATCTGAAGACTCTCCTCTTCAGACTCCACCTCAGCCTGTAGCACTAGACCTAGCCTTGATGACCTTGCAGTCTTATGCAAAGGTTAAAATGTAATTTAGATCATGTTATGTAGACAGTTGCCAGGTTCATTGCAGACTTGGCATCCTATAGTTTGTATAGTTTCAATGTACATATTATTTATTTGTTTGATATTATACTGTTTAGACCAGTGGTTCTGAATTTTTTTCATGTCAAGGACCCCCAAAATTATATGTATTTGGCCGCGGACCCCCATAGCAAAATATTTTGTTCCAGGGACCCCCCAGAAGCAAATAGTTAAGTTACAAATGTTCGCTTTGAAAAATATATATTCAAAGATTTGCTCAAGTTTTCACGATTTGTCAAAAATATCAGATATACAAGCTCATAGCGCGGCACTCGGTGCCGCGCTATGAGCTTGTAGATCTGCTATTTTTGAATAGCCAAAGTAGAAAAGGTTAAAGTGGTTAAAACTATTTTGATGCTATATTAACACATTTTACTGCGGACCCCCTGGAATCCCCCCAAGGACCCCTGGGGGTCCCCGGACCCCACTTTGAGAACCAATGGTTTAGACTGATGATAGGTTCTTGTTTTACCTATGATCCTAGATTACTATTTCTATGCATTTGATGTATTACCTTGTGTTTTCCTTGCTTACTGTAAATCACTCTGGATTAAGAGCGTCTGATAAATGACTACATTGTAAATTGTAAATGTCAGTGTTTGGCCACTAGATGGTACCAGAGTACTGTAGATTCTACTATATAATAGTCTACAGTTTTCTACAACGTAGAATTAATTTATATAATATAATTTAAACATATTAAATAATTCATAGTTACACAGTGCTTTACATAAACAACAATAAACTAAGCAATATCATTTAATATCAGTGAATGAAAATGATATTGCTTAATAAGCAAACACAACAATACACATAATCCTGTAAAACATTGTGATTGAAAACATACAAAACAAACTAGTAAAGACAATAATTAAAATATAAAATCAGGAGTTGAAATGAAGTGTATAGAGGTGTGTTTTAGCCTGCATGGTTCTTTTTAAAGTTCATTTAAAAACATTAATCCTGGTGTCTCTGTTTTGGGCAGGTCATTATATGAGGGTGAAAACAATCAGAAATAGATCTATATGTTTCATTTATACTCGGTGTATGATGGTGACACCACATGCTGTGAGCATGTAGATCTGTTATGTCCACTGTGTGACAGCCTGTTAGGATACAGTATAAATCAAGAGGATCTGAAATGTTTCTCAGCGGATAAAGAAACATGTAATAATTATTATATGATCAATATTAACACCATTAATCATCTCTGAATAGAATCATGTGATTTCATGTTATAGTTTATGAGGTGATGAGTGTTGAGTGCTGCTCTGAGATCAGCTCACCTCTCTTGTTCAGAACAGCGGAGTAGGCGATCTCAATGTTGTGTTTGCAGACTCTCTCTCGCTGTGCTCTCATCACACGCAGTTGTCTAGGATCTTTATTGAGGCGCTCTGCGTTCTTCACACCAAACTCAGTGTATCCAACCCACTGATCTACTCTACTGTCCCACCTGATGAACTCATCACCATCAAAATTATATGACTGTATTTACTGTATGTCCTTCAGCTCACTGGAGTTAAACACACAGCAGGAAGCCTTATAGAACACATATCCATCTGGAAATAGACAATTAAAAATGTCATTAATGTTCAGTTTTATTATCATCTGTATAATATCAACACTAACTGCCCCCATCGGCCAAATATGTCACTACATAAAGTCTAAAATAGGTTCAGGCATGTGAAATCTGGCATTAGAATGTTTTACGTTTTTTGTCTCCGCCAGGCCGAAGGCATGGCGAGAGAGTATGTTTTACCCTCCGTCCGTCCGTCCGTGTGTCCGTCCGTGTGTGTGTGTGTGTGTGTCCCTCCTGTCTGTGTGTTACCAGCTAATCTCCGGCACCGTTGGCCCGTTCGCTCCGAAACTTTGCACACACACTCCCTGGATGCCAATTCAGAACCTCTGCCCCAATGTTTTCACATGGGCCTGTTATAGCGCCACCAGGAGGCCAATTTGTGCATTTTTACATTACTCCTACAGATTTTATACAAACGTCATGCAAATCGGTACACAGTGTCTCTATAGTCATGCGATCAACACGGATCTGTCCGATTTCCCATATTCCATCCTCATTGCCTATGGTTGGCTTCCAAAGTTTGCAGGATTGGTCCGTTTTGAACAAAAAGCCTCAAACTATGCACGCAGCTTGCGATTTCCGTGAAATTTCACACGCACATTCCCACTAGGCCGAGGAAGAAATGCCACCCTTTTCACATTGGCCTGTTATAGCGCCACCAGCAGGTCTAATTTAGCAAAACACATTTTTGGAACAAAATGCCTCAAATCATGAATGCAGTGTCTGATTGCCGTGAAAGACCTAAGAATAAATGGCACCCTTTTCACATTGGCCTATTATAGCGCCACCAGGAGGCCAGAATAACGTACCTGACCTGGCGGAGACCTGTGCTCCGAGGAGCACTTTTTCTAGTTTCTCTATGTGTCAGTTGTCTAGCGCGGCTGAGTAAACAAGGACTCTGTCTGTCTGTCTGTCTGTCTGTCTGTCCAGCTGCTGGAATCTAATGTTGACCGGGCATAAAGTGTCCAAATAAATAAATAAAGGTGTGTGTGTGTGTGTGTGTGTGTGTGTGTGTGTGTGTGTGTGTGTGTGTGTGTGTGTGTGTGTGTGTGTGTGTTCAACCGTTTTAGTTAATAACTATAGTGTTAATAGTATTCATACTTTTCACTGGTGGTTTCTTCAAGGCGGTGCGAACGTTGTCCAGCTGGATTTTGCAGAACGCCTGATAAGCCAAATCATTTTCATAACCTCCAGGGTAGGTGATTGGATCTATAAACGGAGGCTGAGGCTCCACCTCCTTCCCTTTGTTGAAGTCTGCGTAGTACAACACTTCACCATCCAGTCCCATCATGACCTCATTATATGAGTCTTTAACTGTGTCTGAACAGCTAAAGAGTAGAATCTGCTCATGGAACACTGTAAATAAAACAAATATGACATTAAATTCAACAACAAACTTCTTCACAGTGACAATAACACTAATCATCATGTTAAACAATCATGTTTGGTTCTTATATGAATTGAAAGGTTGGATATTAAAAGTTGCTTCCTGTCAAATGTTTATTCACACTGATTCAATATTGTATATACAGGTAGTAAAAGGAGTGTGTGTGTGTGTGTGTGTGTGTGTGTGTGTGTGTGTGTGTGTGTGTGTGTGTGTGTGTGTGTGTGTGTGTGTGTGTGTGTGTGTGTGTGTGCTTGCGTGCGTGCGTGCGTGCGTGCGTGCGTGCGTGCGTGTGTGCGCACACGCGTTTGTGTGCGCGCGTGTATGTCTATGCGTGTGTGCATGTGTGACTGCGTGCGCATGCGTGCGTATGTCATTTGTTTGTACTGTGCATTGTTCAAGTTTGGTTTTATATAATAACAGTAGATATAAATGTATATATTATATAATAACATAAATATAATGTACTTACTTCCTGGGATCGCTTTGACATGAAGTACAGAGGAGAGGATGAGGAGGGTGGCTGTAATCTTCATCATCACTGATCAAAACTGAACTGAATTTAACAGATGAGAATAAACAGATGAGAATAAACAGATGAGAATAAACAGATCAGAGTAAACAGATGAGAATCATCAGGTGTGAGAATAAACAGATGAGAATAAACAGATGAGAATAAACAGATCAGAGTAAACAGATGAGAATAAACAGATGAGAATAAACAGATCAGAATAAACAGATCAGAATAAACAGATCAGAATAAACAGATCAGAATAAACAGATGTTTACTGACAGAGAAGTTCTGGAGTCTGAAAGAGAATGAAGGAGGACTCGTTCTGTAGTTCAGAATAATCAGCCAATCAGATTAAAGATATGATGTTACATCATCTGTTTCCAGAAGACGACATTCAGGATTATTGCACATAATCATGTATGGTATATAGCTGCTGCTTATGCACCTTATGTCTCCTCATGTACATACTCTACCTTATGCACCTTACGTCTCCTCATGTACATAATGTACCTTATGCACCTTATGTCTCATGTACATACTGTACCTTATGCACCTTATGTCTAACCGCTTGTACATACTGTACCTTAGGTCTCCTCATGTACATACTGTATGTAAATATCTTGTTTATTTCATCTTTTATTCTCTCCTTGCCCCCCGTCTTGTTTTCTCTCTTTCTGAAAGTATCTAAAACGATGGAGCTGAAAAATAAAAATAATTTCCCCCACTTCTTTACACCTTTAACCTGTGATGTGACAATAAAGATGATTCTGATTCTGTTGAAGAGAAACACAAGAAAGAAAGAAAGTAAAATGTTGTAATTAATTAAAAGCTTTCAGATGAGACATGATGGGAGGCTAAAGGTTAAAGTTCATCACTTCAGATTGAAGTGATTACAGATTATTTAAAATATAAATAAAATAAATAATATTTCCCATGTAGTTGCTGTTGGAGGGCAACGGGTGGGGGGTTCCAATCCACACCAAACTTTACACAAACACTGTTCAGGTCTGGTAAGAGAATAGTCTCAAATACCATTTTCAGGTTTCTGGTCCGGTCTGGAGTGGAAATAACTTTACGTCATCAGATAGATAGATCTTTATTGTCATTGTACAGGTACAACGAAAAAAAAAGAAGAAAAAAACAGGCGACCGGAACCTCCAGCACTGTGCGCCTCCAAAATGATTCATCTAGTTTAAAACTTGTTTAGTTTGGTATAATCGTTTTGTTTCTTTTGGTATAATAATGGTTTGGTATGTTCATCTTTTACTGTTCAACTGCATGTTTACTATGTTCAACTCGTAGCGCGACTAGCGAGACTAAACAAACTGATTCACATTATGTGGGGAACAAAAACAATGTGACACCAACCGGAACCAACCACCAGAACACGATTGTTTTTTATCCTTTTTTCTAAAGCGGATCACAGGGCTCAGTTTTAGAATGAATACCAGGCTTTCCTCCAACCTGCTCATCAGAAGCAGTTAGGGGTTCAGTGCCTTGCTCAAGGACACTTCAACATGAAGCCAGGAGGAGTCAGGAATCAAACCGGGAACCTCTGTTAACTGAACTCACAGACGCTCCTCTAATCCAAGCCTCATTACATCTCACTGATGAAACCATCACGTCATGTGATCAAAGTGTTACTTCAGACTCAGAGGTGTCTTTTGACTTGAATTTCACATCCTGATTCACCCAGCAGCCAATCAGAATTATTCTTTTATTAAACATCACCAGTTACTAGAGAGACATGTTGATGTCAACAACCTGACAGACTGTACATAATACATAATAATTATTATTATTTATTGTTTGTTTTATTTGACTCTTGTTGGTAATGTCAACGTGTTGCTCATGTCAATAAGGACACTTTAAATCTGATGTAATTTAAAAAGTTGAAACAGACAGACAGACAGACAGACAGACAGACAGACAGACAGACAGACAGACAGACATTTTAACAATGTATTTATGTCCACACAAGTGAAACTCACAGGGTAGCGTAGTCTGGTATTCTGTTTCCGGGCCTAAGTGCCCTGGCTACATTTGCTAATGTCTGTTTATATTGTATTGTTTTTGTCTTTACAGCACTTTGGTTGACATTGTCATGTTAAATGTGCTATAAGTTTCAGTTGAGTTGAGTTGTTACATAATTATGAAGTAAAACAGTCATCAGTATTATTGAGCTTTTTGTCTTGCAGTGGAAACACATTTACTGTGAATTAGTTTTGTTGAAATCAGCAAATGGTGTGTGTGTGTGTGTGTGTGTGTGTGTGTGTGTGTGTGTGTGTGTGTGTGTGTGTGTGTGTGTGTGTGTGTGTGTGTGTGTGTGTGTGTGTGTGTGTGTGTGTGTGTGTGTGTGTGTGTGTGTGTGTGTTTCCCACTGGAAACTTCCCAAACGTTAATTTCACTTCCCTATTCACAAAACATGCTCCTCATTGACTTACATTGTACGGTGAAACATCTCTCAAAGTCACTCTTTTAGCGTGTAAACGAACACAAACAAAGCTGATTCAGACAATATGGAACATCGTCAAACCCAGTACTGTTTGTACTTCCTGTTGATTTTACTATTTTTATTAGGAAGAAACCCGGACTGGTTCTGCGGATCCGGATGTTGAAATAGTAAAATGCATTCAAATGTAAATGTTTAGCTTTGCTGGCATTTGTGCTTCATTTCAATAGGTCAGTGTAGAGACAGTCAAGGTGGGGGAGAAAGTAGGGGAGTGACAAAGAGCAATGGTGGAGCTGGTCTGGGAATCGAACCAGGGAATCGCTGCCATGGCATTAGAGCCTAAAGGTGTGTATACCACACAGGTGGTAAACCTCATATGTCCAGAACTGTTAATGTTCAAGATTAAAATTCAAAAATATCAAAAGTAGCAGATCTACAAGCTCAAAACGTGTCGCTCCACACCACGTTTCGAGCTTGTAGATCTGCTACTTTTGATGCTTTTGTTTGACGCTGCATGATCAAGTAGGTTAGTTAAAATATGGAGATAGTTAAAATATGGAGATAGTTAAAATATGGAGATGAGAGGTTTCAGCCCGACTACACATGTTAACCACAAATAGCTGATATACAAGCTCACGTGTGTTTTGTGTTTTCACTATTTTTTTATTTGTGACATTTTTTCCCCTATGCTCATAATAGGGACAGCAGGTAGGAAGTGGTTCATGGGGCAGCAGTGAACAGTGGCTCAGGGGTAGAGTGGCCGGTAGAGCGTTCGGATGGAAGCTGCAAGGTTCCCAGTTTGGCTCCCAGGCTCCCCCAGAGTTAGTGTGGAAGTGTCCTTGAGCAAGACACTGAACCCCTAATTGCTCCTGATGAGCAGGTTGGAGCCTTGCATGGTTTCCTCTGCCATCGGTTTATGTGTGTGTGAATGGGTGAATGTAATGTACAATCTATGTAAACCACTTTGGATATATTTTCTTAATTTTTTCAATGTAATGTATAGAGCAGTAACACACTGGAATAATAATAATGTAATGTATAGAGCAGTAACACACTGGAATAATAATAATGTAATGTATAGAGCAGTAACACACTGGAATAATAATAATGTAATGTATAGAGCAGTAACACACTGGAATAATAATAATGTAATGTATATGTAATGGTGGAATTCCATTGTATTATGTTTTAACTATGTAATGTTTTAACTACATAATGGTGGAATTCCATTGTATTATGTTTTAATTTTTAAAAAAAAACAGGCGACCGGAACCTCCAGCACTGTGTGCCTCCAAAATGATTCATCTAGTTTAAAACTTGTTTAGTTTGGTATAATCGTTTTGTTTCTTTTGGTATAATAATGGTTTGGTATGTTCATCTTTTACTGTTCAACTGCATGTTTACTATGTTCAACTCGTAGCGCGACTAGCGAGACTAAACAAACTGATTCACATTATGTGGGGAACAAAAACAATGTGACACCAACCGGAACCAACCACCAGAACACGATTGTTTTTTATCCTTTTTTCTAAAGCGGATCACAGGGCTCAGTTTTAGAATGAATACCAGGCTTTCCTCCAACCTGCTCATCAGAAGCAGTTAGGGGTTCAGTGCCTTGCTCAAGGACACTTCGACATGAAGCCAGGAGGAGTCAGGAATCAAACCGGGAACCTCTGTTAACTGAACTCACAGACGCTCCTCTAATCCAAGCCTCATTACATCTCACTGATGAAACCATCACGTCATGTGATCAAAGTGTTACTTCAGACTCAGAGGTGTCTTTTGACTTGAATTTCACATCCTGATTCACCCAGCAGCCAATCAGAATTATTCTTTTATTAAACATCACCAGTTACTAGAGAGACATGTTGATGTCAACAACCTGACAGACTGTACATAATACATAATAATTATTATTATTTATTGTTTGTTTTATTTGACTCTTGTTGGTAATGTCAACGTGTTGCTCATGTCAATAAGGACACTTTAAATCTGATGTAATTTAAAAAGTTGAAACAGACAGACAGACAGACAGACAGACAGACAGACAGACAGACAGACAGACAGACAGACAGACATTTTAACAATGTATTTATGTCCACACAAGTGAAACTCACAGGGTAGCGTAGTCTGGTATTCTGTTTCCGGGCCTAAGTGCCCTGGCTACATTTGCTAATGTCTGTTTATATTGTATTGTTTTTGTCTTTACAGCACTTTGGTTGACATTGTCATGTTAAATGTGCTATAAGTTTCAGTTGAGTTGAGTTGTTACATAATTATGAAGTAAAACAGTCATCAGTATTATTGAGCTTTTTGTCTTGCAGTGGAAACACATTTACTGTGAATTAGTTTTGTTGAAATCAGCAAATGGTGTGTGTGTGTGTGTGTGTGTGTGTGTGTGTGTGTGTGTGTGTGTGTGTGTGTGTGTGTGTGTGTGTGTGTGTGTGTGTGTGTGTGTGTGTGTGTGTGTGTGTGTGTGTGTTTCCCACTGGAAACTTCCCAAACGTTAATTTCACTTCCCTATTCACAAAACATGCTCCTCATTGACTTACATTGTACGGTGAAACATCTCTCAAAGTCACTCTTTTAGCGTGTAAACGAACACAAACAAAGCTGATTCAGACAATATGGAACATCGTCAAACCCAGTACTGTTTGTACTTCCTGTTGATTTTACTATTTTTATTAGGAAGAAACCCGGACTGGTTCTGCGGATCCGGATGTTGAAATAGTAAAATGCATTCAAATGTAAATGTTTAGCTTTGCTGGCATTTGTGCTTCATTTCAATAGGTCAGTGTAGAGACAGTCAAGGTGGGGGAGAAAGTAGGGGAGTGACAAAGAGCAATGGTGGAGCTGGTCTGGGAATCGAACCAGGGAATCGCTGCCATGGCATTAGAGCCTAAAGGTGTGTATACCACACAGGTGGTAAACCTCATATGTCCAGAACTGTTAATGTTCAAGATTAAAATTCAAAAATATCAAAAGTAGCAGATCTACAAGCTCAAAACGTGTCGCTCCACACCACGTTTCGAGCTTGTAGATCTGCTACTTTTGATGCTTTTGTTTGACGCTGCATGATCAAGTAGGTTAGTTAAAATATGGAGATAGTTAAAATATGGAGATAGTTAAAATATGGAGATGAGAGGTTTCAGCCCGACTACACATGTTAACCACAAATAGCTGATATACAAGCTCACGTGTGTTTTGTGTTTTCACTATTTTTTTATTTGTGACATTTTTTCCCCTATGCTCATAATAGGGACAGCAGGTAGGAAGTGGTTCATGGGGCAGCAGTGAACAGTGGCTCAGGGGTAGAGTGGCCGGTAGAGCGTTCGGATGGAAGCTGCAAGGTTCCCAGTTTGGCTCCCAGGCTCCCCCAGAGTTAGTGTGGAAGTGTCCTTGAGCAAGACACTGAACCCCTAATTGCTCCTGATGAGCAGGTTGGAGCCTTGCATGGTTTCCTCTGCCATCGGTTTATGTGTGTGTGAATGGGTGAATGTAATGTACAATCTATGTAAACCACTTTGGATATATTTTCTTAATTTTTTCAATGTAATGTATAGAGCAGTAACACACTGGAATAATAATAATGTAATGTATAGAGCAGTAACACACTGGAATAATAATAATGTAATGTATAGAGCAGTAACACACTGGAATAATAATAATGTAATGTATAGAGCAGTAACACACTGGAATAATAATAATGTAATGTATAGAGCAGTAACACACTGGAATAATAATAATGAAGAGCAGTAACACACTGGAATAATAATAATGTAATGTATAGAGCAGTAACACACTGGAATAATAATAATGAAGAGCAGTAACACACTGGAATAATAATAATGTAATGTATAGAGCAGTAACACACTGGAATAATAATAATGTAATGTATAGAGCAGTAACACACTGGAATAGGCTCCTGACACATATAATAAGGATGGGCAATACATTAAGCTTAAAAAATAAATGAAAGGAAGCAGTGATTAGTAAAGACGTTATATTTAGTTTGTTTGTTTAATGTTTGGACTGTCTGTAATTGGATATAAATGTTTTAGTTTGTACATGGATGCATATAATGTCTTGGTTTGTTCACCAGAGAGTAATATTCTTATGTAATCATTCATAGAATCTTAGTAGAGTTATGTGAAGACCAAAATCTTTAATCATTGTTGTTGTTCTTTTGTTGTAATGTTTTAACTATGTAATGTTTTAACTACGTAATGGTGGAATTCCATTGTATTATGTTTTAACTATGTAATGTTTTAACTACATAATGGTGGAATTCCATTGTATTATGTTTTAATTTGATTGTGAATGTTTGGACTCCAGGAAGAGTAGCCTTCACTGCTGTGAGGATTAGTGGGATCCTTAATAAACAATGTGACACATTAAAATCATTTTGGGGTTTATTTTTTATTTGATTTTATCCAAATGTCAAATTCCTCTATTGCTTCACTGTATATACAAAATAAAATCACATTAGTTTTGATTGATAGTGTACAAATTAGCATAACATTATTCTGTAATGATTGCCTATTCCTTACTAGATACTGTTCCTCAGTAAGGTTTGAGATAAATTGTAGATAATACTAATACTATCTTCTGATAATTATGGATACAGACAGACAGACAGTTTATTGTGTTTTCATCCGGACATATTTCTGTATTGTAACCAATGGAGAAAAGGGAAATTGCAGTTGTACTTAAACTTGAACTGCTGAATTAAAGAGGAATTAAATGTGGCTTGTTCTTTGTTTTTGTTTTTTTGTTTTTTTTTATTGACCAGATCCAAAACATGTAAGGTGGGGCAAAAATCATAGTTAACAAGTAAAATGTACAATACTAGAAGTTCGGGCCGCTACGCGGCCCGAACTTCTAGTATTGTATATATTTTGTGCAAATATATATCAATGTGGGGGTCCTTGACACAAAAAGGTTTGAGAACCACTGCTCTAATACATGTGAAAGTTGAACAGTTGAGCCACAGGGGGGCGCTGCGTCTCCATCAACATCAGCAACCCCACCAGCTGAACACATCAAGTTGAGGGTGTTACAGAGCCAACGGTGACCTGTATAAT
Organism: Gymnoscopelus microlampas; assembly: GCF_963454915.1. Taxonomy (NCBI): domain Eukaryota; kingdom Metazoa; phylum Chordata; class Actinopteri; order Myctophiformes; family Myctophidae; genus Gymnoscopelus; species Gymnoscopelus microlampas. The sequence goes on along the minus strand of NC_139941.1, from coordinate 53,690,907 downwards.
TCTGTGACTCTGCTGTGTTTCTGTCTGTTTCTCCTCTCAGGAGCTTCTCCTTGGTTTTATTATTTGAATAAAAAACGCGTCACATCGCGTTGTGAGCTTGTAGATCTGCTACTTTCAAATTGCCTATGTATAAAATAGGGCTGAAGTGGTTAATGTATGTTTGTAATTAATAATCAAAATCTACAAAATAACTAGAAACTGAAGTTTTCAAATAATTGTAGTGGAGTAAAAGTACAATATTTGCCTCTGAGATGTAGTGGAGTAGAAGTACAGAAAATTTGAAATACTCAAGTAAAGTAAAAAATACCTCAAAATTGTACTCAGTACAGTACTTGAGTAAATGTAATTTCCAGCAGTGCACATGATTGTATGGGTCACCAATGCGTGTGTAACAGCAGTGGGATGCAGAACAGAGGAGAGGCGAGGTGTTTAGTTACTGCAGATACTTTAGATACTTTAGATCATTTAGATTCTTTAGATACTTTAGTTACTTTACTTTGATCATGAGAATAAAAGCGATAAGACATAAAACACTAGAAGAAGAAGAAGATGTCTGGTAAGATCTACTTCCTGTTTATGTTTTTAAAGAGACTGAGGATGTTTGTGTTGTCAACACTGTGTGTGTGTGTGTGTGTGTGTGTGTGTGTGTGTGTGTGTGTGTGTGTGTGTGTGTGTGCGTGTGCGTGCGTGTGTGTGTGTGTGTGTGTGTGTGTGTAAATGATGGTTATCAATGACATACTTTATTATTGTATTTATAGGCTGTTGATAAATAGGGCTTTTTCATGTTATTAAACCTTGGCAGTTTTAAATCATTTGAATACCAGGCCACCATATTGGAGAGTCAATCGTCTGTGCTTATGATTAGTATGTATCGACCTCCAAAGTGCAGCAAAGCCTTATTTCTAACAGAAATATCAGAACTTTTATCTATCTGTTCCACTAATTATGACAGAACTCTGATTACTGGAGATGCTAATTTGTATGTTGACATTGTTTCAGATGTTGTGGCTATGGGTTTCCTACAGTTACTGCACAATTTTGACTTTATTCAACATGTTGTTGGGCCAACACATAAACATGGCCACACCCTGGACTTGGTGATCACTAAAGGTTTGAATATCACTGTTGACAGTATTATTGATAAGCCCGAACTAACAGACCACTATTTATTGTGTTTTAATATAACTGTCTTTGATCTAAGGAAAAACAATACAGAATATACTATAAAAAAACGTTTTTTTAGCTCATCTGCAGCAAACGAGTTTCCTCGTCATCTGGCGTGTGTGCAGGTGCCCCCCCTACTTGATGCCCCCTCAGTGAATGATATGGTTCAACATTTTAATCTCAAATTAGAGTCAGCTCTCGACATAGTGGCTCCTATGAAAACTAAAAAGAAACTTAATTCCAGAGTAACACCCTGGATCAACGAGCACATGCGCTCACTCAAGAAAGAATGTCGTAGAGCTGAGCGAATTTGGAGAAAAAACAAACTCACTGTCCACCTAGAGATTTTTAAGAAGTCAACAGTGGCCTATAACAAAGCACTGCGCTTGGCAAGGCAAGCATATTTTTCAGGCATTATCAATGACAACAAGCAAAATGCCAGAGTCTTATTCTCTACCATTGAACATCTCTTAAACCCCCCCCAGGCTTACAAGGAGTCGCTCCCTGCTTCTAAAGCTAAGTGTGATGAGTTTGCGTCTTTTTTTGCAAACAAAATTTTTAGCATTCGATCTGGTATTATGAATGCTGCTGCTAGCACTGCAAATGCTGCAAATGGTGCATGGTGCAAAAACGTAGATCACTCCAGAGGAAGTCTAATATCTTTCTGCACAATTAATGAAGAGGAACTCCGTAAAACTATATCACAGATGACATCATCATCTTGTTCACTGGATGCAATACCCACCCCGTTTCTCAAAGAGGTTTTAGACAGCGTGATTGGAGATATCCTAAGAATTGTAAACAGCTCTCTACTTTCAGGCGTCTTTCCAGACTCACTGAAAACGGCTGTAGTCAGGCCGTTACTCAAGAAACACAACCTTGATCCATTGGTGCTGGGTAATTATAGACCAATTTCTAATCTGCCATTTCTGGGAAAGGTCTTAGAAAAAACTATCTTTCATCAACTGGATGTGTTCCTACAGAACAATAAGGTTCATAACAAATTCCAATCTGGCTTCAGGAAAGGTCATAGCACAGAAACAGCACTTGTAAAAGTAATTAATGATCTTAGGGTGTCCGCTGACAACAAAAATATATCTGTTCTCCTACTCCTTGACTTAACCGCTGCTTTTGACACGATTGATCACAAAATTCTACTACAACGCATGGAGTACTGGATTGGTTTGTCAGGCACAGCCTTGTCTTGGTTTTACTCTTACCTAACAGGCAGAAGCTATTTTGTCAGCCTAGCTAATTTTGACTCAGACAAACATGACATCTGTTCTGGTATTCCACAGGGCTCAATTCTGGGTCCCTTATTGTTCTCCCTGTATATACTACCACTGGGAGAACTCATCGCCGATCACGGAGTGAACTTCCATTTCTATGCTGATGATACCCAGCTGTATCTTTCGGTAGCTCCAGACGACCCCTGCGCTCTAGACCCATTGTTGACCTGTCTGTCCAGTATAAAATGCTGGATGAGTGAGAACTTTCTTAAGCTAAATGATGATAAAACAGAAATTCTCATAATTGGCTCCAGTGAGCAGAGAGAATTAATAATAAGTAGACTTGGTAACCTGGCTGTAGAAAGTAACACCACAGTAAAGAACCTGGGGGTTATTATCGACTCTGAATTGAATTTTAATGCACACATTAATCATGTCACCAAGATTGCTTTCTTTCATCTTAGAAATATTGCGCGAATTAGAGACTATCTGTCGTTAGACGACGCAAAAACGCTGATCCACGCTTTTGTTTTCTCTCGGCTTGATTACTGCAATGCACTCTACTCTGGCCTGCCTAAGAAAACAACTGACAGATTACAACTTGTTCAAAATGCGGCAGCCAGAATTTTAACTAAAACTAGAATGAGAGAACATATCACTCCAGTTCTAGCTTCACTACACTGGCTCCCGGTTGTTTTTAGGATTGATTTTAAAATTCTTTTAATAGTTTATAAAGCTCTAAATGGTCTGGCACCTTCCTACCTCTATGACTGCCTAGAGAGACATGATCCAAACCGGACCCTCAGGTCTTCAAGTGCTGACCTACTCGAGGTGCCTAAAATGACATATAAAAAATACGGTGAAGCAGCATTCTGCTTTTACGGACCAACAGTGTGGAATAAACTCCCATTACACCTAAAACAGGCAGCCTCTGTCGATAGCTTTAAAGCACAGCTCAAGACCTATTTCTTCACTCTTGCTTTTAGCTGACTCTTTGGTTGATTTTTAAGTCCTCACTGTATTGCCTATTTTAATGTTTTATGCTTTTGCTTTTATTTTATTTTATTTTTTTGTTTGCTTTATTGTTAAATTGGTTGTAACTGTAACTGTATTCTTGCTCTGTAAAGCACTTTGCGCTGCATTTCATGTCATGAAAGGTGCTATACAAATAAAGTTTATTATTATTATATTAAAAAAATGTCAAAATCAGAGGAAAATCGGCCAATCTACAAGCTTCACTGAAGATGTGTCCAGATTAGGCATCAGTAGATGTATGTACATACACAGTACTATTAATTACCAATATTCCATTATTCCACCACGATTATTATAATGATTCATCAAATGACCGTCCTAGCTTCCAATAACAGCATTTCATTGGCCTATAAACTGTTTTTTTCAGAAATAAACAGACGCAACTGCATCTTTTACATTATTGTAACTAAACATTAACCCATTAAAACCAGGAACGCATCTGTGTAACCACTTTAACCACTATTTTATACTTTGGCTATTCAATAATATATATATATATATATATATATATATATATATATATATATATATATGTATATGTATATGTACTAGAAGTTCGGGCCGCGTAGCGCGACGCGTCGTCCACTTGGCAGTGCCCCATGACAGGCACCTCACAGTGTGAGAGAGAGTTTTGTGCTCCCCTAAATCCACGGCAGGCTTTGAAAATACCCACTTCACAAAGAGGTGACGTGCATCACCTCTGCAATGACCCAAACCCACTTTGTGATTACTCACACCTGGCATGGCAGACCTGTGAGCAGTGTGCAGTGGTGTACAATGTTAAAAGAGAGACCAAATGGCAGGAGATGAAGTGAGCAGTTTATTGGTGTAAAAGGTGTATACGAATGAAATGGTGTGAAAGACAGTGGCGACGTCGTCAGGCCCACAGGTTGTCATGGCAGAGCCTGCAGAATGGGAGAAAAGGCGAAGGCAGGAGTCAAGCACACAATGTGAGACGTCCACCATGGATCATGTGAGAGTGAAGACAGTGATGTTTGTGTGAAGTTGTAGGCATTGTGCTGTGAAGAGAAGAGAGGTGGATGTGAGGTAGTTGAATGGGCAGTGGTGCTCCATGTGAGAAAGGTAAGAGCTAATGTGTGGTGGTGTGTGAGAGGTGGATGTGAGGTAGTTGAATGGGCAGTGGTGCTCCATGTGAGAAAGGTAAGGGCTAATGTGTGGTGGTGTGTGTGTGTTGATGGAGTGAAGTAGTTACCTGTGGCCTCTGCCGTCTCCAAAGAGCGTCTCTGTGCCGCTGTATGGCGCTGTTTCTCCAGCCGTTGAGCTGTGAAGAGAAGAGAGGTGGATGTGAGGTAGTTGAATGGGCAGTGGTGCTCCATGTGAGAAAGGTAAGAGCTAATGTGTGGTGGTGTGTGTGTGTTGATGGAGTGAAGTAGTTACCTCTGGCCTCTGCCGTCTCCAAAGAGCGTCTCTGTGCCGCTGTATGGCGCTGTTTCTCCAGCCGTTGAGCTGTGAAGAGAAGAGAGTTGGATGTGAGGTAGTTGAATGGGCAGTGGTGCTCCAATGTAAGAACTCCACTACATTTACTTATAGTTTGCAGATATACATTACCAACACATTCTCACTCCCAACTAGTCACTTAATGAAGAACCGTCAGTAGCCCCTAAACGTCCGATTATGAAGGTCCTGGTTCCCCTAAAAGTCCGATTTTGCAGTCCTGGTTATTTCTCCCTAACGCCCTAAAAAGTCCAAACGGGACTTTTTCGTTTGCGCATGCGCAAATGAACGTTCAACATAGTGTGGTGGATTGCTCCATTTACAACGCTAACGTCCAGGTCATAAACGATCAGATTTCAAATATGAAGTGCTTAACTAAAGGCCACGGATGTTATAATTGTGTACGTTCCAGCTTGAGTACCCATATCTTCCGTATTGTTCAATAAAAAGCCTTTTAATCCGATCGACGGCCATTTTCTCCGTCTTTTCATCAGCTTTCAACTATGCGATCCTATCGGTTGGGAGGTGTATTGCACATTATAACTCTATGCGAAAATGGCCGACGATCGGATTAAAATGCTTTTTATCCAACAATACGGAAGATATGGGTACTCATGCTGAAACGTCGGCATGTATAACATCCTGGGTATTTAGGTAAGCACTTCATATTTGAAATCTGAACGTTTGTGTAGACGTTACAGTTGTAAATTGAGCAATTCATCACACCAGGTTGAAGAATGTCCATGACCGTCATCTTTCAGGCCTACCGCTGATAACCATTAGCACATTGGTCCGGGGACCCCCAGGGGTACTTGAGGGGGTTCCAGGGGGTCCCCAGCTAAATGATGGACAGGGACCAAATGGACCCTTATGGGTCTGTAACTCTGAGAGTGTACAAATGTAACCAAATGGACCCTAACAGGTCCATTTGGTTCCATTTGTACACTCTCAGAGTTAAATTAACATTGATTTTACAATATGAATGTGGGTCCCAGAGACCTACATGCCATTAAATGGGGGTCCGTAGCCTAATGCATGTCAAACTGGGGGTCCTTGAAATTAAAATGGTTGAAATCACTGCTAGAGAGCCGTAAAAATCTTCTCTTATGGGGGTCCCTGGCTTATCTTTTCAAATGGGGGTCCGCGGTCTAATAAGTGTCTATTTGGGGGTCCTTGGCACGAAAAAGTTTGAGAACCATTGCATTAGCACATGAAGTCAATTCATTGTTTAATTTCAAATAAGTTTAATTTCACTTATAGCCTACCACTTCATTCTGTTGATGTTTCTATTTTACTGCTACAGCAATTCATCACAAGGCTTTTTCTTTACTATTTAGCATAAATATAGTCCTGGTTATTTCTCCCTAACGCCCTAAAAAGTCCAAACGGGACTATGTGGTTTGCGCATGTGCAAAGGAACGTTCAACATGGTGTGGTGGGTGTGGTGGGGATTGCTCCATTTACAACGCTAACGTCCAGGTCATAAACGATCAGATTTCAAATATGAAGTGCTTAACTAAAGGCCATGGATGTTAAAATGGTGTACGTTCCAGCTTGAGTACCCATATCTTCAGTATTGTTCAATAAAAAGCCTTTTAATCCGATCGACGGCCATTTTCTCCGTCTTTTCATCAGCTTTCAACTATGCGATCCTATCGGTTGGGAGGTGTATTGCACATTATAACTCTATACGAAAATGGCAGCCAATCGGATTAAAATGCTTTTTATTGAACAACACGGAATATACGGGTATTTTTGAGGGATCGTACATAATTTTAACGTCCGTGGCCATGGGTTAAGCACTTTATAGTTGAAATCTAGACGTTTATGTAGACGTACGGGCCGTAAATGGAAAAAGTGCAAACATCAGGTTGAAGTGTCATGATATGAAACTTATCTATCTATCTATCTATCTACATTGGACTGACACAACGTGAGCTAAGAGACGTGGTTTAAATGCAACATAACACACATCACCACCCAAACAAACCTGGAAATATTCTGTGCATTTTCATATTTTGTTGATAATTTTTCGATAAATGTTTGTTGAGAACGAGAGATTTGTTTAACTTTTCCAACCCCGTGACGTCACGTCAGATTACTTCCGCATTCCGCGTGTTCGTACTCATGTCTCTGTCAGTGTCAATAAAGATCTGACAAAAGAAATGTTTTATGATCTATCTAAACGTTCAAATGTTTTAAAAAGGTGCTGACCCTATGGCCACGGATGTTACAATTATGTGCGGGCCCTTAAAAGTACCCGTATCTTCCGTATTGTTTAATAAAAAGCATTTTAATCTGATTGGTGGCCATTTTATCAGAGAGTTGTAATGTTGCGTGAGTGCAGTACACCTTTCAACCCATAGGGTCAGGTGAAAACATATGGAGAAAATGGCCAGCAATTGGATTAAAAGGCTTTTTATTGAACATTACAAAAGATAGAGGTACTTTTGAGAACCCATACATGATTTTAACATCTGTGGCCATGAGTTAATAATTTTATATTTAAAGTGTGAAGATTTATGTTGATGTACAGGCTGTAAATGCAGAAGTGCAAACACCAGGTTAAAGTTTCGCCATGACTGCCATAATGTATTATGGTTTCCAAGTGCTATACTGCCACCGGACATATACATTAAAACATTAAAACAGATCAAATAATTAAAATCTTTTTTTATTGTTTTTTAACACCCTCCCTCACTAATTGGATGACGCTGAGTCGAATCGTGGGTTACATCAATAGTCTACAATTTTTCAATTAGAAGTTATAGATTTTTGAAATATAAAGTTAAGCTTTTCTCACATTTTTCAAAAATATTTTTTTTTTAATTAGAAAACACATTTTCAGACTCAGAAAAGGACGTTGAATTGAATGGGATAGGTCTCGATTTTTTTAACTTTTGGGAAAGTGGTTTAAAAAAGCGTTAAATTGTCATAAACGTGAGGCTTTTTTCACAAAAATATATATTTCTTTCTTTTTTTTTTTCGACCCTTCCAACCGCTTACTGAGATGATTTCGAGTCGAATGGTAGGTTACATCAATGGTCTAGAATTCTTTAATAAGAAGTTATCGATTTTTGAAATAGTTCAAGGTTTAGCTTTTCTCACATTTTTTTTAAATATTTTTTTTTTATATTAAAAAACACCTTTTCAGACTCAAAAAAGGACGCTGAATCGAATGGGATAGGTCTCGATTTTTGTAAACTTTGGGAAAGTGGTTTTGTCAAACATTGATTTGTACGTGCGGTATCGAGCACCTAATCTGTGATAAATCAATGGAGATATTTTTTAAAAATCTGAAACTTCTCTCCATCCATGTTGAGAGTAAGCCGGATTTATTGGAACCAATCCTGATTTTTTCTGACACTGATAAGTTCAAAAGTTCACCGAAAAGACTGCAAAGGTCGACGCGGCCGAAACAATTGCATTTTTTTAAATATCTCAAATACGATAAGGACTTATAGTCCAATGTTTAGATATGTTGTTCAACTTGCCAAGACGCACGCATGGATATCTTGTTTGTCCCTAACCGACATTTTTACCAATTTCTGAATTTGTCTCTCAGTATGGGTGAAGGTTCTACGACTCCATGTACCTTATGTCATTGTCAGAAGCAAACGTTAGAAGTGTCGTAGCGGGACAAACAAGACATCCATGCGTGCGTCTCGGCGAGCTGTACAACATATCCGAACGACGGATTCTAAAAACGTATCGTTAAGGAGATATGTCGTGTTATTTTGCGAAATAAGTTGAGATTAGTCCCCAGCCATTTAAAGAGAACGGTAAGGCCGTGTGCGAGAAGAGTTATACGAGCACGTTCGGGGTGGCGCGCTGATGCATATACTGGTGTCCGATTTTGTTTTTACTATTTTTGAACAGTTTTTCGCTATTATCTCAGCCACTAGGGGGCGAAAACACAATCGGACAGCGGATTCCGTATCTGCTAATCAGCCCAAACGCGCCAATATAAGTTTCCTCACACGAGGACATGTGGTTGCGAAAGCTAGGGTTACGCGCTTTCTCGATTAACTTGGCCACTAGGGGGCGAGAACACGATCGGACAATGGATTATTTATCAGCTCTTCAGCACGAACGTGCCAATATAAGTTCCTCTCACACGGACATGTGGTTGCGAAAGCTAGGGTTACGTGCTTTGTTGATTAACTTGGCCACTAGGGGGCGAGAACACGATCGGACAATGGATTATTTATCAGCTCTTCAGCACGAACGCGCCAATATAAATTTCCTCTCAAACAGACATGTGGTTCTGAAAATTAGGGTTACGGTCCTTCTAGAATAACTTGGCCACTAGGGGGCGCTGAATCGGACAATGGATTATTTATCAGCTCTTCAGCTCGAACACGCCAATATAACTTTCCTCACACATGTTATTATTATTATTATTATTATTATTACCCTTATTATTATTATTACCCTTATTATTATTATTATTATTATTCCAGTGTGTTACTGCTCTATACATTACATTATTATTCCAGTGTGTTACTGCTCTACATTCAATTATTACCCTTATTATTATTATTATTACCCTTATTATTTCAGTGTGTTACTGCTCTATAATTACATTATTATTATTATGATTATTATTACCCTTATTATTATTATTATTATTATTATTGGAATACAATACACACGGGTGCCTTAAATATTATAAAATGCATTACAAAAGCGATATCAGCGTTGCATCATTTCGTTTAAAGTACTGAGAATTGGGAAATACTCCAGTAAAGTAAAAATACCTCAAAATTGTACTTAAGTACAGTACTTTAGTAAATGTACTTAGTTACTTTACACCAACGCCCTATAGAACCACAAACAGCAATTATTTGATCTGTTTAATGTTTATGTCCGGTGGCAGTATAGCACTTGGAAACCATAATACATTATGGCAGTCATGGCGAAACTTTAACCTGGTGTTTGCACTTCTGCATTTACAGCCTGTACATCAACATAAATCTTCACACTTTAAATATAAAATTATTAACTCATGGCCACAGATGTTAAAATCATGTATGGGTTCTCAAAAGTACCTCTATCTTTTGTAATGTTCAATAAAAAGCCTTTTAATCCAATTGCTGGCCATTTTCTCCATATGTTTTCACCTGACCCTATGGGTTGAAAGGTGTACTGCACTCACGCAACATTACAACTCTCTGATAAAATGGCCACCAATCAGATTAAAATGCTTTTTATTAAACAATACGGAAGATACGGGTACTTTTAAGGGCCCGCACATAATTGTAACATCCGTGGCCATAGGGTCAGCACCTTTTTAAAACATTTGAACGTTTAGATAGATCATAAAACATTTCTTTTGTCAGATCTTTATTGACACTGACAGAGACATGAGTACGAACACGCGGAATGCGGAAGTAATCTGACGTGACGTCACGGGGTTGGAAAAGTTAAACAAATCTCTCGTTCTCAACAAACATTTATCGAAAAATTATCAACAAAATATGAAAATGCACAGAATATTTCCAGGTTTGTTTGGGTGGTGATGTGTGTTATGTTGCATTTAAACCACGTCTCTTAGCTCACGTTGTGTCAGTCCAATGTAGATAGATAGATAGATAGATAAGTTTCATATCATGACACTTCAACCTGATGTTTGCACTTTTTCCATTTACGGCCCGTACATCTACATAAACGTCTAGATTTCAACTATAAAGTGCTTAACCCATGGCCACGGACGTTAAAATTATGTACGATCCCTCAAAAATACCCGTATATTCCGTGTTGTTCAATAAAAAGCATTTTAATCCGATTGGCTGCCATTTTCGTATAGAGTTATAATGTGCAATACACCTCCCAACCGATAGGATCGCATAGTTGAAAGCTGATGAAAAGACGGAGAAAATGGCCGCCGATCGGATTAAAAGGCTTTTTATTGAACAATACTGAAGATATGGGTACTCAAGCTGGAACGTACACCATTTTAACATCCATGGCCTTTAGTTAAGCACTTCATATTTGAAATTTGATCGTTTATGACCTGGACGTTAGCGTTGTAAATGGAGCAATCCCCACCACACCCACCACACCATGTTGAACGTTCCTTTGCACATGCGCAAACCACATAGTCCCGTTTGGACTTTTTAGGGCGTTAGGGAGAAATAACCAGGACTATATTTATGCTAAATAGTAAAGAAAAAGCCTTGTGATGAATTGCTGTAGCAGTAAAATAGAAACATCAACAGAATGAAGTGGTAGGCTATAAGTGAAATTAAACTTATTTGAAATTAAACAATGAATTGACTTCATGTGCTAATGCAATGGTTCTAAAACTTTTTCGTGCCAAGGACCCCCAAATAGACACTTATTAGACCGCGGACCCCCATTTGAAAAGATAAGCCAGGGACCCCCATAAGAGAAGATTTTTACGGCTCTCTAGCAGTGATTTCAACCATTTTAATTTCAAGGACCCCCAGTTTGACATGCATTAGGCTACGGACCCCCATTTAATGGCATGTAGGTCTCTGGGACCCACATTCATATTGTAAAATCAATGTTAATTTAACTCTGAGAGTGTACAAATGGAACCAAATGGACCTGTTAGGGTCCATTTGGTTACATTTGTACACTCTCAGAGTTACAGACCCATAAGGGTCCATTTGGTCCCTGTCCATCATTTAGCTGGGGACCCCCTGGAACCCCCTCAAGTACCCCTGGGGGTCCCCGGACCCCACTTTGAGAACCAATGTGCTAATGGTTATCAGCGGTAGGCCTGAAAGATGACGGTCATGGACATTCTTCAACCTGGTGTGATGAATTGCTCAATTTACAACTGTAACGTCTACACAAACGTTCAAATTTCAAATATGAAGTGCTTACCTAAATACCCAGGATGTTATACATGCCGACGTTTCAGCATGAGTACCCATATCTTCCGTATTGTTGGATAAAAAGCATTTTAATCCGATCGTCGGCCATTTTCGCATAGAGTTATAATGTGCAATACACCTCCCAACCGATAGGATCGCATAGTTGAAAGCTGATGAAAAGACGGAGAAAATGGCCGTCGATCGGATTAAAAGGCTTTTTATTGAACAATACGGAAGATATGGGTACTCAAGCTGGAACGTACACAATTATAACATCCGTGGCCTTTAGTTAAGCACTTCATATTTGAAATCTGATCGTTTATGACCTGGACGTTAGCGTTGTAAATGGAGCAATCCACCACACTATGTTGAACGTTCATTTGCGCATGCGCAAACGAAAAAGTCCCGTTTGGACTTTTTAGGGCGTTAGGGAGAAATAACCAGGACTGCAAAATCGGACTTTTAGGGGAACCAGGACCTTCATAATCGGACGTTTAGGGGCTACTGACGGTTCTTCATTAAGTGACTAGTTGGGAGTGAGAATTTGTTGACATTACGTGGCGTAAGTGGCGTGTGAGAAGACAGAGTGGAATGAGTACCTTTGTCGGGTGAAGTTGTCGTCATTGTGGTGGAGAGAGTTCCTTCGTGGGGTGAAGTGGTGGTCATTTTGGCGGCGTGGGTTGTGTTGAGGATGGAAGCCGTCGAACTGGTGCGATCTGACGGCATCCTAGAATTTATAGGTAGGATGTGATGTCATGCTGACGTCGGTAGGATGTGATGTCATGCTGACGTCACACTGGCGTTGTGTCCATATTCGGGAAGACCGTCTCATCGTGTCGTGAGATTACGTCACACTGGCGTTGTGTCCATATTCGGGACGACCGTCTCATCGTCATCGTCGTCTTGGTAACAGGTTGGTTTGTTGTGATGATGTAGTGTAAAGTTTTGGCGCATAGGATGTGATGTCATGCTGACGTCGGTAGGATGTGATGTCATGCTGACGTCACACTGGCGTTGTGTCCATATTCGGGACGACCGTCTCATCGTGTCGTGAGATTACGTCAAACTGGCGTTGTGTCCATATTCGGGACGACCGTCTCATCGTCGTCTTGGTAACAGGTTGGTTTGTTGTGATGATGTAGTGTAAAGTTTCAGACAGACAGTAAGAGTGATGCAGTGTTGCATCACTCTTATACATACATACATACAACGGACAACCGACATGGCGCAGGATTCAAATTGTAAGGTAGATATATATATATAAATATATATATATATAATATAAATATATATATATATATATATATATATATATATATATATATATATATATATATATATATATATATATATATATATATATTGAGTTAAACATTCAAAGATCTGCAAAAAAAACATGTTTTTTTTCCAAAAATAGCAGATACTGTATACAAGCTCATAGCTATGAGCTTGTATATCTGCTATTTGTGAATAGCCAAAGTATAAGCTAATGGTTAGAGTGGTTAAAATCAAACGGATGCTTTCCCAGTCTTTGGGTTAAGAAAACAAAGCAGTGAATGTATCCTCATGAATGTGTTTCTGTGTAGCCAAGCTACTAGCCTTGTACATTATGCTAATATGAGAGAATACATATTACACCTATATTAGGTATCCTCTAAAATGATACTATGGGCAGGGTTCACATGACAATATAGCATTTAAAAATATATATAAAATAAAATAAAAAGGTCCTCAAAAACCATTATTTGAATATTTGATTATTCTGACCCATCCCTACTTCTTTTATGCATATTTTCTCCACATCTCTCTCTCTCTCTCTCTCTCTCTCTCTCTCTCTCTCTCTCTCTCTCTCTCTCCAGACTCCCGTCTCTCTCATCTCTCCTCTCTCACCATGAGGCTGAAGGATAAGCTCCACTCTCCTAAGGTGAAGAGCCCAGCGGAGAGAATCAAACGCACCCAGTCCCAGCGCCCCGTCTCAGCCTGCATTCAACCAGACGTCAGCAGCACACAGACACACTGCAAGGTACACACACACACACACACACACACACACACACACACACACACACACACACACACACACACACACACACACACACACACACACACACACACACACACACACACACACACACACACACACACACTTGGATGAACGACAACAGAAAGACTAGATACAACAAAAAACATTCATAAATTCCTAAACAGCTCTCATGGTATAATCCAGTTGTCCTTGTTTTCTATTCTTTTCCCCTTTCCTTAAACTGAACTTTAAACCTGTAAACCTGTGATGTGATAAATAGAATAAAGTCTGGGTCTTTATCCAGTCCCTGTCCTCATTGTCTCCGCCAGAGGTGGAGAGTATGTTTTCGTTCGTGTCCTTCCGTGTGTCCGTCCGTCTCAGCCAAGCTAACATTGGTCAAGCTTCAATATGTCACGTGTCACGTTGTCACCAATGCTTTGATTGGCTAGCGAGACGCATGACGAAATAAAATCCTATAAATAGGTGTGTCACTTCAAAAAATCATTTATATTTTTTGAAGTGAGCTTCCATCAGCCAAGCTAACATTGGTCAAGTGACACGTGACAATATGTAATATAAATAGGTAAGACAGGATTAATCAGGAACAGTACTGGCGGAGACCTGTGCTCCGAGGAGCACATTTTCTAGTTACTTCTGAAACAGTGGTTCTCAAAGTGCGGTCAGGGGTCCGCCGGGGTTCCATCAGGAGGTTCCAAAAAGACCCTTACAGGGTCTGTAATACTGAGTATGTGCAAAGGGAACCAAATGGACCCTCAAGACCCGTCCTCATGCTCATTATTATAATGATATGGTTACATTGTTGTCTGCTATGTCTGTGTCTCAGAGGAGGCATTAAATGTGGCATCATGGTGAAAGTCTGTTCCGTATTTGGGATTTCAATAATTGGGTCTTATCAGTACAGTTACATGAGCAAAGAGCCATTTAGGTACAGAGGTGAGTGGGTGGGTGTCATATGGGTTTTATAGAGATTGTTGGCTTTTCAGAGGACAGTGTTACTTGAGGTCAGGAGGAGATCAAATTCTACCAGTTCTAACTTACCAAACCAATTTTTTTTTTTGGTTTGGTAAGGTAGCTTCGATAGTTGGTTGATCTTGATGAGAAATCTTCTATTATGATGACCTTGCATAGTTGTGGTTTAAGGTATGCCAATGGAACAATGGAACAATGGAAAAAGAAAGATGAGAGTAAAAACCATCACGTACCTGTACGTACATGATGAGTGTTTAGATAATGATGATAAAGGGCATGACAGCATTTAAAGGAATGCAGTGTCACAACTATAGTTCCATGCAAGGGCTCCTAACTTTGATCAGAGGTGAGCTAACTTCTAAGCTGGAGGTCTGATGGTGATTGTGGACCCCAGGCTGTGGATCAAAGGTTTCCACAGATTATGATTGTGGAGCGTTATTATAGTTAGGCCTATATATTGTAATTTCACTTGGAAACACTTTTCTCTCAACGGTGAAAATCTTTTTTGTCTGCCTGTCTGCCTGTCTGTAGACAGACCGGCTTAGACCTTACCACATTATAACTAAAGATTAGACCTAACCACATTATAACTAAAGATTAGACCTAACCACATTATAACTAAAGATTAGACCTAACCACATTATAACTAAAGATTAGACCTAACCACATTATAACTAAAGATTAGACCTAACCACATTATAACTAAAGATTAGACCTAACCACATTATAACTAAAGATTAGACCTAACCACATTATAACTAAAGATTAGACCTAACCACATTATAACTAAAGATTAGACCTAACCACACTATAACTAAAGATTAGACCTAACCACATTATAACTAAAGATTAGACCTAACCACATTATAACTAAAGATTAGACACAGACAGACAGACAGACAGACAGACAGACAGACAGACAGACAGACAGACAGACAGACAGACAGACAGACAGACAGACAGACAGACAGACAGACAGACAGACAGACAGACAGACAGACAGACAGACCAAAAGAGAAGGGCAGACACAGACAGACAGACAGACAGACAGACAGACAGACAGACAGACAGACAGACAGACAGACAGACAGACAGACAGCCAGGTCAATAGAGAAGGACAGACACAGAGAGGAGAGGCTGTGCTGTCATTGTGATGAGGGAGCTGTAGAGACAGAATTACACTTCCTAACACAATGTAAAAACTACACACATATCAGGAAGGAGTTCTTTATAAAAATTCAAAATAAACTGCCCTGAATTCCGTAGTATGACAGAAAGGGAGAAATGACACTCCTTCTGGGGGAACAGAAAGAATGTGCAGTTTTAGCTGCAAAATATGTGGATTCCTGTCACAAGAAAAGGGACAACCAGTAGGACACAGATGTATACCATGTTTTACTTACACCATCTCCTTTATTTATGTCATTTCATTGATTGTATTTTGTTATGTTTGTTGTTTATGTCATCATTGTAATTGTGCTTTGGCAACACATGTCAAATGTCATGCCAATAAAGCCTATTCAATTGAATAGACAGACAGACAGACAGACAGACAGACAGACAGACAGACAGACAGAGACCCCTACTTGACATATAAGATATAAATGAACAGTAGTCTATATAATACTTATGTGTGCAGCCGGGTTTGGCTTGTCTTGATATGCTTCGTTGCGCGTGGTGTCGTGCAGCGAAAATAGCCGATCTACAAGCTCACAGTGCATGTCGATGCGTGACACCACACGCAACTAAGTATCAAGCCTTTACTAGAGATGCAGTGTACGTCATGGATTAAGAGGACAATTCTTTCAACATAAAACGCTGTATTCAAGTTCAGGAGAGTTCAGTAAAGACAATGATCTTGAACGCTGCCTTCAGGTATGACATGGAAAGGACACATCGTTCAGCACACCTGGGGAAAAACACATTTGGTGGATGTGGAGGTTGGCTTCTCATGTATTTATAATGCAAGAGAAGACAGTTAAGAGAAAACAGACAGTTAAGAGAAAATACTGTATGAGTGAAATTTAAGAAAACATGAGGCCCAATTATGTTTCTTATTCCTTTATTGATATTTTGACATTCCATTCAAACCAAGCAAATTAAAGCCAAAATCTAACATCTGAACTTCAAACTATTCATGATCAGGGGTGCAGATCCCAGGGGGGAAGGAGGGGACATGTCTGACATGTTCCTCTAATAAAGTGTCTTAAAATAAATTATATCATTTTAAATCTCTATTTAATAGAAGCTGATTCCACTTTTTAAATCATTCTCACATACAGTAAACACAATACTTTGTGAAGGTTTTGTTTTTTCCACCCGTGTGTCCTGATCATCAACAACTGCCAAATGAATGAATCCACAAGCTTCATCATCATCACTTGTCCACAGAGCTGTTAACTAGTTTAATGAGTGAAGTTCAGCCAATATGAACGGATAGAAACACACCAGTGGAGCTGATAAACGGAAAGATAAATAATACTGACCAAGGAATATCTAAACTGTCTGAATTAGACACATATTTTGTACTTTATTTTAGTAAAGTTGGCACAACCTTTCTGTTGTTGACTCTCATCGTGTCACTGTCACAACGCAGATCGCTCATTCTCCTTATTAACATAATTAAAATTAATAATTAAAACCTCATGGGAATTCAAATACAATTATTGGACTATTTATTTTTTGTTATGCTGCAGGACCACATTGGAAACGAGTGTGTTTTCAAAAGTGTTTCATTATGCTTTAATGCGTGATCTTAGGTTTAAGTTGTTTTGACTTTTGCTCGTATATCTTTTACCAAAATCAAATCAAATCAAATCTCAAATGATGTGAATTAATGTCAAAGTATCGATGTTTGTAAGTCCTGCAGTTAAACATGGAGACATGTGTTTGTTGTTAAATCATGTGATGTCAACCTATAATGGATTATTTACATCATAACATTATAGTTTGTTTCATGCATTGAACATGGATTTGGTGTTTAGTTTTTTATACCAAATGTCAGACAAACTGTAATCATTGTGACCATTATTAGTTAGTTTAAAATCCTAGCATTAGCTCTATGTTGGTGATATTATTGATGAGAAGATTCCTTGTTTGTGGTTCCCTCCTAAGTTGTAATGAGATCTGCTCCCCTGCTCATGATTAGTGATTACATATAAATCATTACTTAATATAAATGATTTTATGTCATCAGTGTTTCCCATTAATTGCATAGACCATCCATCACAGGGAAACAAAAAAAGGGTTAAACCTAACCCTAAACCCAACCTTTAACTTCACAAACCCTATGCCTAAACCTAACCTTAACCTCACAGAAACTATGCCTATAAACCTAACCTTAACACTAACCTTTAAATTCACAAAAAAATATGCCTAAACCTAACCTTAACCCTAAAAGGTTGATGATGTCATCATTGTGCTGCTGTTACGACTATTTAAAAGCTGATTGGACACACATGTATTTCTTCCTCTCACACCCAGGTGTTCTGTGAAAAGACAATAGACCAATAAGAATCAGAATGTATTAACTGTGTGAACATGTTAACACTTTATAATAACCTTCCCTTATAGTAGTAAATTAATCATTAATAAATTATTAGTTTAAATAAATGATGTGTTATTCATAACATGTTAAACAGTCGGTTAATGATTTAATGATTTAAAACTATGCTAAAAGAAGTTATTAGTAAACTACTTAAAAACCTAACCTCCCAGCACCCTCCCTGTAACTACAGTAACCATCAAAGTAGAAACAACTCAGTCCATTCAAACAACATTTGACCAATACTTTGTCAATAGTGTATCTTAGTAGGAAGGGCAGCTCAGTTGGTAGAACACTCTCCTTTGGACCACAAGGTTCTGTCTTTGATCCTGTTAGTGATGGAATGATCAGTGTTTTCAATGAACTGAATCACTGGGTTCAGTTCACTGAAATGTTGTGTTCAAATGATTGGTTCAGAGTTTGGCTGCATTGTGTCGTCTCTTCACTTCCTGACTGAGTCACTGAACGTCCTCTCAGGCTATTATATGGGATCTAAACTCCTGCGTCATGTAAAACATGTTTATATTTGATTGATGATGAATGGTCCAAACTACACAGTTCACCAAGAAGACCCCCCCCCCCCCCCCCATCTGACCACATTGACATCAGTGTTGTCTGATACAACAAATCATTTGATTATTAAATGTTATTATTCGATTCATTATTATAAGAAATTAAGCAGAAGACACGTGATAATGTGAATTCACAAGGCCGGGATGGTTTACGAGGATAGTTGTTTCAGTTCCTACACTAGCATGTTGTTTTGTGTATGTTTTATAGTTTTATACACTTTTATACATTAAAACTATGAATGTATATATAAAAAAGTTTAGTAAAAAGAAAGAGGAAGTGAACCTGGGTGTGTGGGAGGAGTCTAAAGATTCTCATCATTGGTTGTCGGCACCAGAATACGACCTGATAGAAGAAGAGAGACAGTTAAAACAGACATAAAAATAAATCCTATGTACTGTATTGTGTGTATTTCTCCATAAAATGCATACATGTACACACAACACAATAACACAACAACATTAGGGTTCAGTCATCAGGGTCACATGTTGCATCAGAACTAATGTGAACATTTGACTCTTATTTAAGACTAAATGTGACAACATAGAACACACTTTGACCTCTAACAAGGTTGTCTAAACTGGTCTAAACCGGTTAAGGTTCTAAACCAATATAAACAAATTTAGGTTGTGACTTTACATGTTTGTTTGTTTGCATTTCTGTGAGGGTTCCACATGTCATGTGATCCTCTGTTGACCTGACCTCGTTTCTTCCACTGTTAGTAGATTTATTAATTAAACATGTTAATTAAACATGTTACTTAAACATGTTAATCACCTCGTTTCTTCCACTGGAAGTAGATGAATCCAGACAGGAACAAGACCAGACCCAGAACCAGACCTGATGCTCCCATGGCCACCTTGTTCTTCACTGACTCTGACATGGAGTCATCTGATAATACAAATATTATATTAATTATATTATTACAGTAGATTAAAACACCTTGTTCTTCACTGACTCTGACATGGAATCATCTGTGTCATTATAGATTTGAGCTATAACTATTATTTTATACTTAGGCTATTCAGAAATAGCAGATCTGATATTATTGAAACAGAGACGTTTGTTGAGACATTTGACAGTTACATATGTTTGCTTATACTAAAAGATTTGCAAACATTTTTCAAAAATAGCAGATCTACAAGCTCGTAGCTTGTAGATCTCGGTGCTGCGCTATGAGCTTGGAGATCTGCTATGTTTGAATATCCCAAAGTATAAAATAATGGTTATAGCTCAAATCTAAAATGACACAGATGTGTTCCTGGATTGAATGGGTTAAGTAAGTAAGCCTTGCCGAGCCATGTGACCCATAGGGGGAGGAGCCTATCTCCTGTTTCTGTAGCGTGAGGCGGCTTGATGTGACTCTAGTCACAGAGACTTACCCCCCCCCAACCCAACCCTTGATGTGACTCTAGTCACAGAGACTTACCCCCCCCCCAACCCAACCCTTGATGTGACTCTAGTCACAGAGACTTACCCCCCCCCAACCCAACCCTTGATGTGACTCTAGTCACAGAGACTTACCCCCCCCAACCCAACCCTTGATGTGACTCTAGTCACAGAGACTTACCCCCCCCAACCCAACCCTTGATGCTGAGTGCCAAGCAGGGAGGCATTGGGTCACTTTGATAGTCTTTGGTATGACCCGGCCAGGGATCAAACTCCAACGTCTCAATCTTAGGGCAGACACTCTAACCACTAGACCATTACCATTGATATTAATGCAGCATTTATATAAGACCAGTTCCATCTCTCAGGACTGTTCTCATACTTTACAGTCACTTTCAGCCCCTTCACTCCAGCAGCTTCTGACCCTGATGTGGAAATTCTATCATTTCTCTATAAATGTCTTTGTATCTGCAGCCATTAGTAAACTAAGATGATGTACCTCATCTAGACAAGACACTTTAAGTAGGTGAGGCTCCTGTCATGACCTTCTTATTAGAATGGTAACTTTATTGATTTTTATATCTGGTGTGTCTTGTTTTTAATTGGATTGCTGTGTTTCCTTTCTGCAAAACAAATGTACCTTCAGTTACAAAAAGAGAAGAATCCTTGAACCCTTAAAATAGAGTGTAGTGTAACACATTAAAGTAGATTACAGTAGAGTACAGTAGAGTACAGTAGATTACAGTAACTGACCCCAGTCCATCTTGATAGGCGCGGTCAGGCTGGGATGTTCCACCATGCATGTGATCTTCTCTCCTGATCTGTAATACACACACACACACACACACACACACACACACACACACACACACACACACACACACACACACACACACACACACACACACACACACACACACACGCACACACACGTTTTTCTGCTGATGATCCTCTTCAAAAAGCACAGCATGTTTTCTATCTGATGAGGATGATCAGTACTACGCACAGGTGCCCCCTCTGCACCACGGTGCAGAGGGGGCACCACATTGTAGAGGGAGGGGGGGACCACGGTGCCGAGGGGGCACCCAAAATGAGCCATGCCGCTCATCATAATAACTAAACGATGAACTATTATATTTAAATTTAAGATTAAAAACACAACTACAATTAGGCACCATAGCACTAGACCGTTATATGCAATAAGATAAGCTTATACTGATATTTTCTCCACCTAAAATAATCATGACGTGCGTGTGTCCTCAAGTTGAATGTGTGTCCATGTGGATCTGCTCAGAGCTGAAGCGGCCCCTCCTCCCCGCCCGGTCTGGCAGTGAGTGAGCAGCTGTTAATTAGCACTAACATTAGGACAGATTGTGAAAGTAGCCGATCTACACGCTGAAACGCGCCGCGATTCAACACATTGATCCGTTTATCTTTGTTATTATTTAGTGTTTTGGAGAAAAAAAAAGGTTTGACTATTTTTGTGTAGGAGCGTGAATGCCCCGCTGGGCTCTCCTCCGCTCTAGTGTTTATTGTGTATTCCACTATTCCCTCCCCATTGCAGAAAAAATAGGAAGGCAAGAGGCAGAAGAAACTTAGTAACGAGATATGCACGTTATAGCGTATTCCTGTGTGTGTATTCATGTATAACACACTCGCTCGCGGGTCTCTGTGTGCGTTCGTCATGCTTGCACGACGACGAGCTTGCTGCGTAGTTGTGTCTGGAGTAGACTGGTGATAAACACGGGACTCAGGAGAATCGTGTGTGTGTGTGTGTGTGTGTGTGTGTGTGTGTGTGTGTGTGTGTGTGTGTGTGTGTGTGTGTGTGTGTGTGTGTGTGTGTGTGTGTGTGCGTGTTTGTGAGACATAATATTAGCCTACCAATTAATGGGCAATTTTCAATAAGTGAGTAACACTTGTTTTATTTTCAAAGAATATATATATAGGTGTCTATTAGGTGTGTATTTCTATGTATAGGTGTCTGTTAGGTGTGTACCTGGGTGTGTACTCCAGGTAGGAGTGGTACTGGTAGTACCAGTCTCCATCAGACAGCTCGTCAGTAGAGGAGAGACCAGAGGTCAAAGGTTCTTGACCTATCCACCAGGTCACCAGGATCACTTTAGGATAGAAGTCGTAGCTGCTGCACCTCAGCATGTGAGTGTGTTCACCACGACGAGGGGGAGTCTCTGACTTCAGTGTCACTTTGGGCTCCACTGGATAAATACGATTATTTTTATTATTATTATTATTATTATATAACCGTCATAGGAAAATGTCATTATCATTAATAATTGCACATCATCCAAATGAGATCCAAAAGATCCAGAAAGCTGCAACACACTTGGTCTTCAACAAGCCAAAATGTTCACGTTTCCCGGCTCTCCCCCGTTCTCCTCTCCCTCCATTGGCTCCCAGTTGCTGTCCTCACAGAGTACAAAACACTGATGTTGGCCTACAAATCAACCAAACGTATGACACCCCCATATCTTCAAACCTGATCCAACCCTACAACCCCTCACCCTCCTCCGTACTAGACTCTTCTCCCTTCTCTAAAACACCCTGGACAACGCTCCACACGTCCTAGACTCTTCTCTCTTCTCTAAAACACCCTGGACAATGCTCAAAACATCCTAGACTCTTCTCCCTCCTGTTTCCCAAATGGTGGAACAAACTCCCCATTGCAGTTAGAGCTGCAGACTCACTCCCAATCTACCACCATAATCTGAAGACTCTCCACTTCATTCTCCACCTCAGCCCGTAGCACTTGACCTAGCCTTGATGACCTTGCAGTCTTATGCAAATCTTAACATGTATTTTAGATATCATGTTATGTAGACAGATGCCAGGTTCATTGTAGACCTGGCATCCTATAATTTAGATAGTTTCAATGTACAGATTATTTATTTGTTTGATATTATACGGTTTAGACTGATGATAGGTTCTTGGTTTACCTATGATCCTAGATTACTATTTCTATGCATTTGATGTATTACCTTGTGTTTTCCTTGCTTACTGTAAATCACTCTGGATTAAGAGCGTCTGATAAATGCCTACATTGTAAATTGTAACTGTAAATGTCAGTGTTTGGCCACCAGATGGAACTAGAGTACTTTAGTTTCTACAATAGAATCACACGGCCGGAAACGGAAGGCCTACAAATTCACGCCCACTTTTGAGATAGCGCCGCTACTCGGGGTCCGTTAGAACGATGAACTGCAGCTCTCAATGCATTCCCTATGAGAGGATATGAGAGTTAGGCTTCTCTTAAAATATTCCTACATTAACTGGAGACGATATTAATTTAAATAAAAATATGTTTCCAAATGTATGGAGTGTCTTTGTCAACATATCTTCTTGTTTTCTTAATAGTTGATGTGTTTCACATTTAATTTGCCACTTTAACGAGTTACCCATAATATTAACACAGCAGAGGGTAGACTGCAGACAGAAGTTGTCGCATTTCAGTGACATCACTGCCTTTAGCGCCGAGCGCTGACCAGTGGTGTACCCACTGTAGAGACGGGACAGGCGGTCGCCTGCCCAACTAAGATCTCGCCTCCCCTAAAAAAAAAAAATAACCCGAAAATGTGTCATTGTGTGCTTAATGTCCTCAAAGTCACGCATCCAACAAGCTTTGAACCGAGCAGATTGGACATTCTGTTCCAGAGATAATGACCAAAACATATTGAAAACGGACACTTTCGCCAGTTTTCTGGGTATTGAAAACCTCAAGGGATGCGTCCGTGACGTATATACCATGCGACCACTTAAACTCTAAATCTCCGATGCTAGCGGTTTTGACATAATGATGGAGTATATTATAGTATATTGTGGGTAGTATATCGAGATGACAGATATGGGACATTAAAAAGGATAAATTAAACAAATGGGACAGTTTATTAGAACACAAAAAAAATCGCTACAGCTTCAGTAGTTAACCAGTGAAATGACGGTATTTTACAATGCCTCTCATAGAGATTGCATTGAGAGCTGCAGTTCATCGTTCTAACGGACCCCGAGTGTCAAAAGTGGGCGTGAATTTGTAGGCCTTCCGCTTCCGGCCGTGTGTGTCTATAGCCTACAGTTTTCTACAACGTAGAATGCATTTATATAATATAATTTAAACATATTAAATAATTCACAGTTACACAGTGCTTTACATAAACAACAATAAACCAAGCAATATCATTGTATGAAAATTATATTTCTTCATAAACAAACAAAACAACACACATAATCCTGTAAAATATTAATAAAGTGATTAAAAACATACAAAACAAACTAGTAATGTTTTAGCCTGCATGGTTCTTTTTAAAGATAATTTAAAAACATTAATCCTGTTGTCTCTATTTTATTTCTAGGCAGGTCATTATATGTAGGTGAAAACGCTCAGAAATAGCCTAGACCTATATGTTTCATTTATACTCTGTGTACGATGTTGACACCTCATGCTGTGAGCTTGTAGATCTGCTATTTCCACTGTGTGACAGCCTGTTAGGATACAGTATAAATCAAGAGGATCTGAAATGTTTCTCATTAAATAAGGAAATGTGTAATAATTATTATATGATCAATATTAACACCATTAATCATCTCTGAATAGAATCATGTGATTTCATGTTATAGTATGAGGTGATGAGTGTTGAGTGCTGCTCTCAGATCAGCTCACCTCTCTTGTTCAGAGCATCGGAGTAGTAGCCCTCAATGTTATGTTTGCAGACTACCTCTGGGTGTGCTCTGACCGCAGCCAGTAGTCCAGGATCTTTATTCCAGCGCTCTGCGTTCTTCACACCATACTCAGTGTATCCAACAAACTGATCTACTCTACTGTCCCACCTGATGAGCTCATCACCATCGAAATTATATGACTGTATGTACTGTATGTCCTTCAGCTCACTGGAGTTAAACACACAGTGGCGAGCCATATAGAACACATATCCATCTGGAAATAGATAGACAATTAAAAATGTCATTAATGTTACGTTTTATTATCATCTGTATAATATCAACACTAGGCTAACTGCCCCCATGGGCCAAACATGTCACTACATAAAGTCTAAAATAGGTTCAGGATGTGAAATCTGGCATTAAAATGTTTTGAATGTATATTGAATATCTTAAATACAATGAGATTGAGCTACCAGTTAAGTAGAGGGGTGCCGTGCGGGTCACATGCGCGCATTTTCTTTATTAATTGATAAATAAACTACCATAAAACAACAGTAACCTAACAATAGTCTCTACCAGCCTTCAGTGGTGGAAAAAGTACTCAAATGTTTTACTTAAGTAAAAGTTTCAATACTGCAATGTAGAAATACTCTGTTACAATTAAAAATCCAGAATTCAAAATACTTGAGTAAAAAATGTACTTAAAGTACCAAAAGTACTCATTTTACAAAATGTCCCGTTTTAAGTTTTCAAATACAAATCTTTTGAAAATAGCAGGCGCTTATCGGCTATTTTCAAATGGCCAATATAGGGCTGTGGTTACTATATGTTTCGTAATAATAATCAAAATCTACAAAGTAACTAGTAACTAAAGTTTTCAAATAATTGTAGTGGAGTAAAAGTACAATATTTGCCTCTGAGATGTAGTGGAGTAGAAGTAAAAGTATTAGAAATTGGAAATACTCGAGTAAAGTACAAATACCTCAAAATTGTACTTAAGTACAGTACTTGAGTACATGTACTCAAAGACGTATACCAAAATCCATTTGAAAAAAATGCTTCTCTGATCTCAGGTAAAATATTGATGTGATTAAAATGCGATTAATTTCGATTAATTAATTACAAATCCTCTAATTAATTAGATTAATTGTTTTAATCGACTCCCAGCCCTAATAAAATTATGTTATGTATGTGTTTTATTGTGATGGTAGGCCTAGCTGTTAATCATATTATCTTGGATGTGTGTGTGTGTGTGTGTGTGTGTGTGTGTGTGTGTGTGTGTATTCAACCGTTTTAGTTAATAACGATCGTGTTAATAGTATTCATGTACCTTTCACTGGTGGTTTCTTCAAGGCAGTGCGAATGTTGTCCAGGCTGTTTTTGCAGTACGCCTGCTGACCCAAAGCATAGTCATAACCTCCTGCAGGGAAGGTCATATGATCTACAAACGGAGGCTGAGGCTCCACCGCCTTCCCTTTGTTGAAGTCTGCGTAGAACAACACTTCACCATCCAGTCCGTTCATGTACTCTTTATATGAGTCTTTAACTGTGTCTGAACAGCTAAGGACTTGAATCTCCTCATGGAACACTGGAAATAAAACAAAGATGACATTAAATTCAACAACAAAGTTCTTTACAGTGACAATAATCATCATGTTAAACAATCATGTTTGGTTCTTATATGAAGTGAAAGGTTGGATATTAAAAGTAGCTTCCTGTCAAACGTTTTATTCACACTGAAACACATTCAAATGTTTTTTATGTATTTACTTATTTTTATTATGAAAGTAATTCATACGGAATGATGTATTTCATGATGTCACAACAACCCAGGTATTAAATCATGTCAGATTTCTAGTGTGAGAACGTCTCCACGCCCCGCCCACCGCAGCGTCCGCTCGTCAGGACCCGACGTCTCCGTGTCGTCCTTGATCAGCGTTTACCGTGCGCAGCGCCGAGCACACACCCGGCGTAGCGGTAACTAAGTACATTTACTCAAGTACAATTTTGAAGTATTTTTTACTTTACTTGAGTATTTCAAATTTTCAGTACTTTTACTGCACTACATCTCAGAGACAAACATTGTACTTTTACTCCACTACTATTATTTGACAACTTTAGTTAAGTTACTTTGTAGATTTTGATTATTATTACAAAACATACATTACCGAATTCAGACCTAGGCCTATATATATTTTGGCCATTTGAAAATAGCAGATCTAGAAGTTCACAATGCGTTGCATAGCAACGCATTGTGAACTTGTAGATCTGCTATTTTCAAAAGATGTTTATAAATACATTTTAGACAATAACTTGTGAAACAGGACATTCTGCATAATGACTACTTCTACTTTTGGTACTTTAAGTAAATTATTTTACCAATAAATAATAAAGTATACTTTACAATAATAAATAAGTAAAATAAACCCCACACGGTGTAACATTTCTTTAACGGTTAAAATAGTACTTCTTACATAGCAGCAGTTAGTAAGAGGTACAAAATTTAAAACCATATGTGTGCAAAACTTGTATGATGAAATATGGAGATGTGAGGTTTCTGGAATCCCCATGGTTCTATAATAGGCCCCTCCTCCTCCCTCTGCACAAAACCCTCATTTTCATGATGTAATATATTATATTCTCCATATTTCATGATGTCACAACAACAGTTCCTAACATCTGTTTTAATGTTTATGTATTTGGACCAACATTCAAGATTCAATACTGTATATACAGGTAGTAAAAGGAGTGTGTGTGTGTGTGTGTGTGTGTGTGTGTGTGTGTGTGTGTGTGTGTGTGTGTGTGTGTGTGTGTGTGTGTGTGTGGTGTGTGTGGTGTGTGTGTGTGTGTGTGTGTGTGTGTGTGTGTGTGCATATTGTGCATTGTTCATATTTGTTTTTATATAATAACAGTAGATATACATGTATATATTATATAATAACATAGATATAATGTACTTACTTCCTGGGATCGCTTTGACCTGAAGTACAGAGGAGAGGATGAGGAGGGTGGCTGTAATCTTCATCATCACTGATCAAAAATAAACTGAATTTAATAGATGAGAATAAACAGATCAGAATAAACAGATGTTTACGGAAAGAGAAGTTCTGGAGTCTGAAAGAGAATGAAGGAGGACTCGTTCTGTAGTTCAGAAAAATCTGCCAATCAGATTAAAGATATGATGTTACATCATCTGTTTCCAGAAAACAACATTTAGGATTATTGCACATAATCATGTATGGTATATAGCTGCTGCTTATGCACCTTATCGCTTTGACATGAAGTACAGAGGACTTCATGTCACACACACACACACACACACACACACACACACACACACACACACACACACACACACACACACACACACACACACACACACACACAGTCCTGCTATTTTGTTTTAAATGAAAATACATGCAAATCTTTGAATATATACATTTTTAACTCAAATCTTTGCTTCTGGGGGGTCCCCACAAGCTCGAGCTTGCAGATCTGCTATTTTCAAAAGATTTTAGCCATTTGAAAACGTGTGAAATGGGACATTCTGCATAATTAGTACTTTCTACTTTTGGTACTTTAAGTACATTTTGATTCCAATACTTTTGTATTTCTACATTGCAGTATTGATATTTTTACATAAGTAAAACATTTGATTACTTTTTCCACCACTGACCCCATGTGAACCTCTCCATTAACCAGCTCTGAAATGAGAGACATTTCATGCACTGGAACATAATAATAATAATAATAATAATAATAGCTTGAATTTATATAGCGCCTTTCATAAACCCAAGGACGCTTTACATCAGAACAATGAATAACTAACAGACAAATGAACAGGAACAACAAACATCCTCATTCCCTGAAACCTGTTTGTCACTTCCATCACCCACACCAAACCATTACAAATGAATGGCAGGTATGCATCAACAGTCTTAGGCTTCAAAGAGCGCCCTCTGCTGTCCTAAAGGCAGATGGCCAGATGTAACCCATTAAGGCCAGGAACGCATCTGTGTCATTTTAAGATTTCTTTGGGCTATTCAAACGATAGCAGATCTACAAGCTCATAACATTATGAGCTTGGAGTCCTGCTATTTCCTTTTAAATAAATCATGAAAATACATGCAAATCTTTGAATATATACATTTTTAACTAAAATCTCTGCTTCTGGGGGGTCCCTGGAACAAAATATTTTCAGATTGCGGTCCACGGCCAAATGCATATAATTTTGGGAGGTCCTTGGCCTGAAAAAGTTTGATCAGCACTGATATTATAGCAACATACGTTCTTTTCAAAAAACTGTTTTAAGAGGATTTAGAAGACATTTGTAAAATCCCCCAGAAGCAAATATTTGAGTTACAAATCGTCACCTTGCTGAACTAATGGCCTGTCATTTTGTAAAGTTTTTCAGGAAAAATAAAAAACGGATCCAAAACAAAACTATAGGATATTTCTTAATCATTTCACCCAAAATGTTTATAACAAATTATGACTATTAATTTAAAAATAACACTGTCTGTCAGTTATGAAACATAAGCGATTTAAATAGGTTTAAATAGGATTAAACCTGACTTAGGCCAAATGATTTTGGCCTAAGTCAAAATCCTTTGGCAATTATTTTGGCCTAAGTCACAAAAACAAGTGACTTAGGCCAAAAAATATCCAGGCGCTTACCACATATGCTGGTAGTCCAGCTTGACAGTGTGTCGTGGGTTCGACTCCCGATCCCGACGACCTTTGCTGTATGTCAACCTCAACCCCCCCATCTCTCTCCCCATTTCCTGTCAGCCCACTATTCTATCAATAATAAATACATAAATAATAAAATATCTGTAAAAGGGGCGGGGATAGCATGATTTTTGTTTTGCACCTTCTTCATGTAACTCTATGTTTATTTGCATCTGTGACACTGTAATATGATTCAAATGTTTGTTATTGTTTTTCATTATGTATGTATTGTATTTTATATGCTGTTATCAGGGCGTCCTTGAAAAAGAGAGCTTGCTCTCAATGAGCTTCCCTGAATAAATAAAGGAAAAAGAAGAAAGAAAGAATTAGGATATAGGCGATAACTTTACCAGTGTCATGAGGAGCTGACTTAGGCAAAAATATAATTTTCCTCAAAAAACGACTTACTGTAGGCCATTAGTTTAGCAAAATGTTTTGACAAAATGTTCACTTTTAAAATAAACATTTATGTACACATATATTCAAAGTTTTCCACTCATTTTCAACTTTTTTCAAAAATCTATATGCTCATAGCGCGGCACTCGGTGCCGCACTATGAGCTTGTAGATCTGCTATTTTTGAATAGCCAAAGAAATATAAAAATGACAAGCGGCCATGTCTAAGAAAACAAGCCCAAAAGAAGCAACTAGGTTCATTCATCATCCCCACTTTACATCGGCTGTTTGAAAATAGCAGATAAGCAAGCTCACAACGTGTCACATCACGACACGTTGTGAGCTTGTAGATCTGCTATTTTAATAGAAAATATTGGGGGAAAAATATATATTTTTGAAACATTTTAACAACACAAATCTTGTATGGGGGTCCCTCCCTGCCTGGCACCACATATTTTCAGATGTGGGTCTGCGACTCTGCGGACAAATACATATTAATCTGGGGGTCCTTGACATTGTAACAGAGTGTCAAGCAAGGAATTTAATAGAAGTGTATGACTACGCCACCCTGGTGATGGTTAACCAGGGAAAATGAGACCTTTAAACCGGGCTCCCCAACAATGCAAGGTTCGATAATGAGGCTTGAGACAAGAGCTTTGGTTTCCCCCCAAACATAAAGGAGATTTTATTTACTTTTAGCACAGAACATGGCAACAATTTATTAATGGCTTAAAATATCAAAAGCAGTGCTATACAATCAAGCATAAAATACGCAGTCACAATATACCACTATATTTATAATGTTGAAATCCCAAGTAATCACAACAATATTACTGACAACACAGATAAACGAGCTACATCTGGTGCCGAATGGGCAGGTGGGCAATGGTGGACCAACACAAGGAGCTAAAATCTAGGGAGCTAGGCTAAACACAGGTTAAAGAACCGACCAAGACAAGTAATGAAAAACACACAGCAACTAAATCACACTACATGCAAGAAAAGAGAGCGGCACCGTGTAGAAAGGGTGCTCGCATTCACATCAAACCTGGAGAATGGTCGTGGACTATCGTGCTCCTAGTGACCCCTGTAGCTCGTCGGCTTTACCCCCCCGGCTCCCGCTCGGCTCCAGATGGCAGCAGCGCTCAATGTTTAGGGGAAAACAAACAAAAACATAAATTAGTACAAAAGGAAACATATAACTCAAACAAAAGAAAACAAAATAATAACTCAAAGTAAACAAAACAGCAGTGGTGAGATCTACAGGGGGGTGGAAACAACAACATTAAGTATACAAACAAATCAAATAATCAAATAAACATACTAAATTAACAGTTTGTATACCTTAATTATTGTTATTCCTTCTCATTATCCCCCTGGCTCTCATCAATATGATAGTCTGGACCCAGACCCGAACACCTCAACCTGGGTGATAACAAACAAAGATTAAAATGCTGCTTTAAAACATAAAAACAAAGTACAACACATTAAAACGGACATGCAACATGCTCAGGGGTGCACATAACTGGTGCGCAGGTGCGCATGCGCACCCAAAATAAAAAATGCGCACCACATCAGGCGACGCGAGGCGCTTTTGCGCACCAACAGCTGGGACAGGAATTTCCAAGCTTTTATTTTTTAGCAAAAATTAAAAAGTAAAAGCCTGGAGATCGAGGCTAGGAATTTACTTCCTGAAGCCACTCACACAATCACTCTAAAGCACCCGTCGGCCCCATGTACAGCCATTAGGCACAGGGGTAGAGATATGACTCGCGTCGCCTCGCATCGCCTCGCATTGCCTCGCTGTGTGCACGCAGCCAGCAGCGGCTGTTAGAGGCACTCGTCACCGATGATGAACGCACCGTAATGGTGCAAAATATGCCGTGAACGTCCCAATCTGGCGGATAAAATCAGCGCAGCAGCACAGGGCACCAACCTTGGGGGCTTTATGTAACAGCGTGAGAAAAAAAAACGGCGAAAATCGGCGAAATTTAGAAGCAGAGCGTCCTTTCTTTTCTCGCCCCCCCCCCCCCCCGTTGACAAAACTGTCCGTTGGGCACCGTGCTGAACCCCCCCCCCCCGTTGACAAGACTGTCCGGGCTGAACCCCCCCCCCCCGTTGACAAAACGGGACGGGCGCCATGCGCACCAAGTCACATGTCCAGGTGCTCTTCTGCGTACCAGACCTAAAAAGTTATGTGCACCCCTGAACATGCTACTCACCCAGGCAAGGACAACACAAAGAACACAAAATCAGACCCGGGTCGCAAAACCCGCAGCCGAAACCACAGAGCAGCTTAACGTTCGGCTGCGGGCTGAGCATTTAAATAGTATAAAGCACTAGATTGTTAATACGGAAGTGTAGCGCCCGGCCGTCTCTATGGTGGCCCCTGAGGCTCACTCTAACCGGCTAACGCATAACGGGAATGGAGCGTGCCACCGTCTCTACGGTGGCCCCTAAGCCTCAAACTCCAGCCGGCTACAACATGAAAAGAAATGTGGGAACCACCGGTTTAAAAAACATTAGAAAGCAAGCCCAATGAAGCGACTACACTTAAAAAGAAGCCCCAAATTGCTCATTTATAAGCAGACATGGCAACACTGGTAACAAGCGTATAGGAGGAGCCCCTGTGATCTCACCGCGCTTTGCGGTGAGATCATAGCATGACGTCGCTCTCTGTCTTCTCCACTCTGATATCCCTCACACACACACACACACGCACACGCACACGCACACGCACACACACACACACACACACACACACACACACACCAGCAAACACACAACACACGGTTCGTTACCAGCGCTGCTTGTTTGGAAGTAATAAAAGACTCTCATAGTGAAATAAACAACTCATATAATGTAACATTATTCCACATAGACGTCGAGTAGAGTTGTCAGTGTTCACCAGGCTGGTGAAAACAAGCTGTTAAAACACTCTGTGTGACCAGACTGTGGAAAGAGAAGTGAATTATCTCTCCATCCACCAAACAGGTGAGTTTTACTGCAGGTGTGTGTTAGCTTAGTCTCAAACCTTTTCATGTCTAAGGACCCCCAAAATTGACACTTATTATCCCGCGGACCCACATTTGAAAAGATATGCCAGGGACCCCCATAAGAGAAGATTGTTTACGGCTCTAGCAGTGATTCTCAACCATTTTAATGTCAAGGACCCCCAGTTTGACATTTTGACAGTTTGACATTTTGGCATTTAGGCTACGGACCCCCATTTAATGCCATTTATATCTCTGGGACCCCAATTTATATTGTAAAATCAATGTTAATTTAACTGTGAGAGTGTACACAATGGAAACGTGTCAATTTGGTTCCATTTTGTACACTCTCTGAGTTGTACACTTGTTGTTTTGTACACTCTCAGAGTTACCCTTTAGTTGTGTAAAATATCCAATTTAGAATCCATTGATGTCATTCTAGTCTTGTTCAGTGCATACTGTTCCTTGTTCTTATTGATTTGATTCCAAGGATTATTCCTATCAGGTTTGCCAGTAAGACAATTATTTATGATAGGATTTGATGGAGGACAAATTATGCTTCACAGCACATTGTGAGCTTGTAGATCTGCTGTCTTGAGTCCAGTTTACAGAGAGGGTTTAAGGGGTTAATGTGTGTTTTCTCTGTCTCAGCTGTTGGTGTCCAATGATGAATGAAAGCTGCTCTGCTCATCACTAAGTACAGTACTTGAGTAGATGTACTTAGTTACTTTACTGCAGGCAGCAAGGAGATGAAACTCAGCCCCCACGCCAAGCAGATGTACGAAAACCTGAGCTACGAAGACAACGAGAAAAAGACCCCCATAGACGACCCCAACGGACCCTCAGAAAACACAACCGAGGGCGGCCAGTCGGAGAGAGAGGAGAGAATCGAACATTTCTGAGCTCCATCGGCGGCGAACAAAGTTCTATTCTGTTTTCAAACTAAAACATATACCGACGGCACAAAAGACAACCGGGCGCTCAAGTGAGTCTTTGGACAAAAACATAACAACATGTGGTGCTCCTCTTGGGACAATGGAACGAAGATATGAAATATTTATCCAAACAAGAGAACACGCCTAACAGGAAGGAAACGTATATATTTAAGCCTTTATCGTTAGGTGGCTACGTAATTAAAAAGGACGCCGACATGTTTTGACCACACAGCTGGTCATAATAGATATAAAAACATATATATATACCTCTGTAAAGAAAGGAAGAAGAAGAAACAAAGATGGACAATGAAAGGAGGGAGATGGCAAACCCCGCGTCCAGTGGTGGAAAAAGTACTCACGTTTTTTACTTAAGTAAAAGTATCAATACTGCAATATATTAAGTTAAGTGTCTTGCTCAGGGACACTTGGGCACAGACCGGGGGTCAGGAGGTGAACCGGTGACGGCCTCTCTACCCACTCAGCCACGGCCTCCCCAAAGGTCATGACCGGGGTCATGTCCAGTGGGGATATCATATGAACGGTTGTGTACTACAGTAAACAATGGAATGGACCTACAGTAAATTCAACAGTGCAATACTTCTGAACAACCAAACAAAGGACTACAGGACTGAGACTATAGACCAGGGGGTCTCAGACTTTTTTCGTGTCACTGACCCCCAAATTCTCTTTCATGAATCCATACATGGACCCCCAGTTCAAACGACTCTGTCCTACGAACCCTGATATTATGAAATATGATTTTGGCTCAAATTAATTTGTCTAAATGTCATAATTGAACATACCGTAGGTTCACACAGCGGTGAAACATACTGTTAGAATACATTTTGTTTGTATCGTAGTCATTTCAAGTGAATTGAGTTAAACTACACCTCCTTCGTCTGAGGGAGCCTATAGAACTCCCCCCTGGGGGTCCCTGAAGTCCACTTTGAAAAGCACTGCTCTAGACCAGAGCATGAAGAGCTCCACTTCACCGCTGATGTTTCAGTGAAGTGATTCTGGGAATGACCTTTGACCGTACTCACCTCATGCATGTGACAGGAAGTGCAGCTATGAGCAGGATGCACATTCTGTGTGTTTTCTTTTTCAGTTGCAAATTTTCAAAAAAAAAATGCAAAGATGTGGGACATTTATTTTTGATAGCCAAATATGCTTGAATTAGTCATTTTGTACTTTAAGAATTGTTGTATATGTTTATTTAATGTAATTATTGTATATATTTCACATGAACACTGTATTGATGGTGATGTAAAGCAACAGAAGCACTCCAGCTGTTCACTTGTTATTGTTTTTAGCAGTATTATGAAGTGTCATTGCTGAATACTGTACAATTAATGCAAAAAATATTAAATGTGTTTAATATGTGACTGGAACAAGACAACATCTGAATTCTAAGCTTCATTTGACTGTTGGTTATGGAATAAACTTTTTTTAATGTGGTTAGATTTCCACGTTCTCACTTGGATCCCCCTAAAGCACACTTCCATTTGTGTCATTTAGGGCCTAGATGACAAAAGGGAGGAACGCTTTTGATGACAGGAAAGAATACCATTGCTATAGTGTATAGTGTATTTTTATTTTAAAGTGTCAGTCCGCAACACACATTGAAACACAAAACACACAAACATACCAGAGTGAAAGAGTTGAGGACCACTCACTCACAAGGAGCACTGGTTACAGTTCACTTTTTAAATGTACTTACTTTAATTACCCACAGTATCTCAAACAGTATACGGATCATTTCACTTCTACACATAAACTGAGACAATGGCCCCGATTCACTAAGCAATTTACGACCATGTTTTGATCCATGCTTTATTCTTCATGCAAAATCAATTACAACAGTGCCAATGAAATAGTAGGCCTATGTGCCCAACATTTGTCAACTCATATATATAAAAAAGAAAAAATATGTGAGCGGGTCCAGTGCTTTAGGCATCAAGTAGGCATTTTTCATTTTTCATTTTATTACAGATTGTTGAAGTACAGAATATAAGCTTTCATATGATGTATCATTCATTGAAATTGGAACACATTTGAAGAAGATGTGACCATTTTAATCTTGTTATCTATAATAGTCCAAACTGAGATAATCCCTCCTAAAGAATTTCCACTTCTAGCACCTCTCAGCTCCAGGTAATGGGCGTGAACAATGGGTAATTTATTCAACCTAATCACTCCCCCATTGACACCTTTCAGTCAGCTGTCCACCATATAGAAATTTGATGCAACACAATTACATTTTTTTAAAGGTATTTTTACTTTACTGGAGTATTTCCAATACTTTAACTTCTACTCCACTACAGATCAGAGGAAAATATTGTACTTTTACTCCACTACAATCATTTTAAACTTGAGTTACTAGTTACTTTGCAGATATAAATTATTACATTATAAAACATACATTAACCACTTTAGCCCTATTTTATACATAGTCTATTTGAAAATAGCTGATCTACAAGCTCACAATGCGCATTGCGACGCGTTGTGAGCTTGTAGATCAGCTATTTTCAAACATTTTAGTACTTATACTTTAGGTACTTTAAGTACATTTTGATACCAAGACTTTAGTACTTTTACTTTGATTGAACTCAAGTAACATTTTGAGCACTTTTACTTGTAACAGAGTATTTTTATATTGTGGTATTGCTACCACCGAGTGCTTCTTCCACCACTAAATTTGACCCACTGGTAGTCGACCAACAGTCGAGGGTTACCTATTAATAATGAAGACACGACCAGCTAGGTCCTGGATTAACTCCAACCTGGTGTTTGCACTCTCCATTTACAACCCGTACATCTACATAAACGTTCAGATTTCAAATATAAAGTGCTTATCTCATGGCCACGGATGTTACCATTAACTTCGGGTGGGTCTAAGTACCCGTATCTTCCATATTGTTCAATAAAAAGCATTTTAATCTTATCGGTGGCCATTTTCTCATAGAGTTATAACGTATCAGGAGTGCAATACACCCCCCAACCAATACGGCCGTGTAGTTGAAAAACAACGGAGACAATGGCCATCAATCGGATCAAAATGCTTTTTATTGAACAAAACGGAAGATACGGGTACTTATGAGGGCCCGTACATAATTATAACACCCGTGGCCATGAGATAAGCACTTTATATTTTAAATCTGAACGTTTATGTTGATGTACGAGTTGTAAATGGAGAAATGCAAACACCAACTGTACGTTCAGCCATGACGCTTGACCGCGAGCTAACAATGCTAAGCTCCTAGCCTAGCTCGTTATTCCACCGTTGTTTTGTCCACATCTTCAGTGAAATACTTCAATACGAACGTCGAGCGGCCTGTTGTTTAGCTGGGGCTGCCCTCAGAGCTGCTGTGTTCGCCACAATGTTATTATTGATAATAGAACTACATTCTGTCCCGAAAAAGACTAACGCAATACTGGCCGTTTCGGCGCTTCCCACCGTGGTGAAGTTAGTTTCAGCCTCAGGTTGAATATTCACCCAGTGGCTATTACTCCAGTAAAGTAAAAAATACCTCAAAATTGTACTGAAGTACAATACTTGAGTAAATGTACTTAAGTTACGTTACACCACCACAGAGAGGAGTGATACTGATGGGCGGGGATTAGGCTTGTAACCGGAGAACAATGGGCCAACAACCAACCAAAACCACTCACATGCTAATGTTGTCCCTGCAAGTTAAAACCACTCTCCGCCCCCAAAAGACCGACAGAAACACACAGAAACACTCCTGTTTTTGTAATGTAATTTAAACCACTTAATGATTCTAAAACGCCTATCTTTTGGACTATAAACCTTCTTCAACATTCGAACTGTGTTAATATGGAAAATAACGAAAATCACCAAAAAAAAAAAAAAAGTTTAAAAGCTATTTTCTAGTCTTTGTCAATGGGCGACATGATGCCCTAAACACCAGACCTGGTCACATATGTCAAACGATGTATTGCTTGTAGCCTATGCATAATATAGACATGATGCAGATTCCACCGCTTTTGTCTTTCTTCCCTGGACTATCAGTTGCATTTAGAGCTGAATTATTAGGTCCCTCAGAGTATTTGCCAGTGTCGGCCAAGCGGGCCATCTCAGCCAAAGTGTCACGTTGTCAGAAACTGCAAGGTTCATTTCCCCTCCGCTCCACAAGGAGGCACCACAATGGGGTTCAGTGGTACCTGCGGTGGTGACCTCACTTCCTCTCACTATAAAAGCAGGACTGGATTCCCATTCTCCCCTTGTCCTTTGTCTCCAAACACACGCAGCCGGCCTGTGTGTTTGCCGTGTGCTGCTGATATACTGATGTTTGCCATGCGTCTGTTGAAGCTGCTATAATGTAAGTTCTAGTGTTTTACTTCTAGTGATGTGGATTATATTTAAGAATTGATGAACTTGAGTTATATGGATATTTAGATGTGTTTAATATTATGAAGTAAATACTTGGCCAATTATTATTTTGATGATATACAATACCTTAATGTATAATATGATTTAAAGGCCATATCTATGTTTGATATTTTATCTGGCATGATATTATAATTTGTTTCTTTGTGTCTTTGTTTAGAACCGTGGCAATCATCATGAAACCCAATGTCAACACTATACACATCATTATCCGGCTAAATAAACTGGATATTTGATTGCAACCTTTGTTTCCTGGTGGTTTGTGGCTCCAGTTTGAACTTTAAATCCTAACGCACGTAATAATGAAGATGGGCTATGATGCCTTAATGTCACTGTGTTGTTCAAAAATAGCTGATCTACAAGCTCACAACGCTTCGCGACGCGTTGTGAGCTTGTAGATCTGCTATTTTCTAAAAAACAATTGAAATAAAATGTGCAATTTGGAAGATTTTTTAAACATTCTAACACAAATCTGGTACGGGGCTCCAGCTGGCACAAAACATTTTCAGATGGGGGGGGGGTTATAGGGACAAATTAGCCTACATTAATTTGGGCGTCCATGACATAAAATTATTTGAGATTCACCAGTTAAAATAATAAAAAAATTGTAGCAAGCCCAAAGTCGCTTATAATAAGCGGACATGGCAACACTGTTCAGTACGGTGAAGGTGAAGTTGGATGTTTATTTCCTGTTGCCTTATGTTGTGAAATGGGGAGTGGAACAATGCAAATTAACTTCTGGGGTACGTGCTTGACATTTGACCAGCTGGCAGCCATCATGACATACACCTGTGATCCGCATGTTTGAGGCATCTACACACCCCTTTGTGAATTGCACGTCAGTTTGTGCTTACAGAAAATACACCTTCCTTTAGGAACTATATTTACGACCAGCTTAATGAATCTGGGCCCATCTTGAACCCTGCCTTCAGGTACGTCATGGAAAGGACGCATCGTTAAGCACACCTGGGGAAAAACACATTTGGTGAATTGTGGAGGTTGGCTTCTCTTGTATTTTCTCTTAACAGACAGTTAAGAGAATTCTGTATGAGTGAAATTTAAGAAAACATGAGGCCAAAATATGTTTCTTATTCCTTTATTGATATTTTGACATTCCATTCAAACCAAGCAAATTAAAGCCAAAATCTAACATCTGAACTTCAAACCATTCATGATCAGGGGTGCAGATCCCAGGGGGGAAGGAGGGGACATGTCTGACATGTTCCTCCAATAAAGTATCTTTAAATAAATGATATAATTTAAAATCTATATTTAATAGAAGCTGATTCCACTTTTGAAGTCATTCTCACATACAGTAAACACAATACTTTGTGAAGGTTTTGTTTTTGCTACTCGTGTGTCCTGATCATCAACAACTGCCAAATAAATAAATCCACAAGCTTCATCTTCATCACTTGTCCACAGAGCTGTTAACTAGTTTAATGAGTGAAGTTCAGCCAATATGTAGCTGAAAAACGGAAAGACAAATAATACTAGCCTCGATCTCCAGGCTTTTATTTTTTAGTTTTGCTACTGACCAAGGAATATCTAAACTGTCCGAATTAGACACATATTTTGTTCTTTATTTAAAGTTTGCACAACCTTTCTGTTGTTGACTCATCGTGTCACTGTCACAACGCAGTCCTCATTCTCCTAATTAACATAATTAAAAAGAATAATTAAAACCTCATGGGAATTCAAATACATTTATTGGACTATTTATTTTTAGTTATGACGCAGGACCACATTAGAAACGAGTGCTTCATTATGCTTTAATGTGTGATCCTAGGTTTAAGTTGTTTTGTGATTTTGCTCGTATATCTTTTACCAAAATCAAATCAAATCTCAAATGATGTGAATTAATGTGAAAGTATCAATGTTTGTAAGTCCTGCTGTTAAACATGGAGCCATGTTAATGTGTTTGTTGTTAAATCATGTGATGTCAACCTATAATGGATTATTTACATCATAGCATAACATTATAGTTTGTTTCATGCATTGAACATGGATTTGGTGTTTAGTTTTTTATACCAAATGTCAGACAAACTGTAATCATTGTGACCATTATTAGTTAGTTTATTACTAAGTTGTAAAGACATCTGCTCCCCTGCTCGTGATTAGTGATTACATATAAATCATTAATATAAATGATTGCATGTCATCAGTGTTTCCCATTAATTTCATAGACTGTGGCGGACCACCATTGTTTAATTTGGGTCCACCCATCACCTCAGACTACCTTGGAGGATCATGTCCACCCATCACAGGGAAACAAAAAAAGGGTTAACCCTAACCCCAACCTTTAACTTCACAAACACTATGCCTAAACCTAAACTTAACCTTAACCACAACCTCACAGAAACTATGCCTATAAACTAAACCTTTAACCTCACAAACACTATGCCTAAACGTAACCTTAACCATAACCTCACATAAACTATGCCTATAAAACCTCACCTTAACACTAACCTTTAAATTAACAAAAACGATGCCTAAACCTAACCTTAACCCTAAAAGGTTGATGTCATCATTGTGTTGCTGTTACGACTATTTAAAAGCTGATTGGACACATGTATTTCTTCCTCTCACACCCAGGTGTTCTGTGAAAAGACAAGACCAATAAGAATCAGAATGTATTAACTGTGTGAACATGTTAACACTTTAGAATACCATTCCCTTATAATAGTAAATTAATCATTCATAAATTATTAATTTAGTTTATAATTAGTAAATGATGTGTTATTCATAACATGTTAAACAGTCGGTTCATGATTTAATGATTTAAAACTATGCTATAAATAGTTAAAAGATCATGAACAAGTCGTTAGTAAACTACTTAAAAACCTGACCTCCCAGCACCCTCCCTGCAACTACAGTAACCATCAAAGTAGAAACAACTCAGTCCATTCAAACAACATTTGACCAATACTTTGTCAATAGTGTATCTTAGTAGGAAGGGCAGCTCAGTTGGAAGAACACTCTCCTTTGGACCACAAGGTTCTGTCTTTGATCCTGTTAGTGATGGAATGATCAGTGTTTTCAATGTACTGAATCATTGGTTCAGTTCACTGAAATGTTGTGTTCAAATGATTGGTTCAGAGTTTGACTGCATTGTGTCGTCTCTTCACTTCCTGACTGAGTCACTGAACGTCCTCTCAGGCTATGGGATCTAAACTCCTGCGTCATGTAAAACATGTTTATATTTGATTGATGATGAATGGTCCAAACTACACAGTTCACCAAGAGGACCCCCCCCCCCCCCCATCTGACCACATTGTCATCAGTGTTGTCTGATACAACAAATCATTTGACTATTACATTTGATTATTATATTCATTATTATAAGAAATTACGCAGAAATTAAGCAGAAGACAATGTGAATTCACACGACCGGGATGGTTTACCAGGCTAGTTGTTTCACTTCTTACACTAGCATGTTGTTTTGTGTATGTTTTCTAATTTTGTACACTTTTATACATTAAAACTGTATAAATGTAAATATAAAAAGGTTTAGTAAAAAGAAAGAGGAAGTGAACCTGGGTGTGTGGGAGGAGTCTAAAGATTCTCATCATTGGTTGTCGGCACCAGAATGCGACCTGATAGAAGAAGAAGAGAGACAGTTAAAACAGACACACAAATAAATCCTATGTACTGTATTGTGTGTATTTCTCCTTAAAATGCATAAATGTACACACAACACAATAACACAATAACACAACAACATTAGGGTTCAGTCATCAGGGTCACATGTTGCATCA
Organism: Gymnoscopelus microlampas; assembly: GCF_963454915.1. NCBI lineage: Eukaryota > Metazoa > Chordata > Actinopteri > Myctophiformes > Myctophidae > Gymnoscopelus > Gymnoscopelus microlampas. The sequence goes on along the minus strand of NC_139941.1, from coordinate 53,648,772 downwards.
GAACTAATGTGAACATTTGACTCTTATTTAAGACTAAATGTGACAACATAGAACACACTTTGACCTCTAACTAGGTCGTCTAAACTGGTCTAAACCGGTTAAGGTTCTAAACCAATTTAGGTTGTGGCTTTACATGTTTGTTTGTTTTCATTTCTGTGAGGGTTCCACATGTCATGTGATCCTCTGTTGACCTGACCTCATTTCTTCCACTGTTAGTAGATTTATTAATTTTCTCCGCCAGGAGACTATGTTTTCACTTTCCGTCCCCCCCCCCTCGGCCAAGCTAACATTGGTTAAGCCTCACGTGACACGTGACAATACGTTGAAAGAGTGTGCTCTGATTGGCTAGTGAGACACATGACGTATAGCGGCCTATAAATAGATGTGTCACTTTGAAAGAGTCTTGGTCTCTTTCAAAGTGAGGTAAGACAGGAATAATCACGAAATGGCTGAGGAATGGCGGAGCAATAAATTATGTAGACACACTGGTGTCATCACAATACGTAATATAAATAGCTTAGACAGGATTAATCAAGAACAGTACTTTCCAGTCACAGTTGATGACACAGTGCAACTAACTGTTATTATGCAAACTGAAGAAGCTAATCATTGTCTGCAAACTGATGAAGAAGCAAAGGCGCAACGCCTATCATCAAAGTTCCAATCTTGGAATAAATTCCAATATGTGCTGGCGGAGACTTGTGCTCCGAGGAGCACATTTTCTAGTTAAACATGTTAATTAAACATGTTAATTAAACATGTTAATCACCTCGTTTCTTCCACTGGAAGTAGATGAATCCAGACAGGAACAAGACCAGACCCAGAACCAGACCTGATGCTCCCATGGCCACCTTGTTCTTCACTGACTCTGGCATGGAGTCATCTGATAATACAAATATTATATTAATTATATTATTACAGTAGATTAAAACACCTTGTTCTTCACTGACTCTGACATGGAGTCATCTGATAATACAAATATTATATTAATTATATTATTACAGTAGATTAAAACACCTTGTTCTTCACTGACTCTGACATGGAATCATCTGTGTCATTTTAGATTTGAGCTATAACTATTATTTTATACTTAGGATATTCAAAAATAGCAGATCTGATATTTTTGAAACAGAGACATTTGACAGTTACAAATGTTCGCTTTAAATATATATAGGCTATTAAAAGATTTGCAAACATTTTTCAAAAATAGCAGATCTACAAGCTCGTAGCTTGTAGATCTCGGTGCCGCACTATGAGCTTGGAGATCTGCTATTTATGAATATCCCAAAGTATAAAATAATGGTTATAGCTCAAATCTAAAATGACACAGATGTGTTCCTGGATTGAATGGGTTAAGTAAGTAAGCCTTGCCGAGCCATGTGACCCATAGGGGGAGGAGCCTATCTCCTGTTTCTGTAGCGTGAGGCGGCTTGATGTGACTCTAGTCACAGAGACTTACCCCCCCCCCCCAACCCTTGATGTGACTCTAGTCACAGAGACTTACCCCCCCCCCCAACCCAACCCTTGATGTGACTCTAGTCACAGAGACTTACCCCCCCCAACCCAACCCTTGATGTGACTCTAGTCACAGAGACTTACCCCCCCCCCAACCCAACCCTTGATGTGACTCTAGTCACAGAGACTTACCCCCCCAACCCAACCCTTGATGTGACTCTAGTCACAGAGACTTACCCCCCCCAACCCAACCCTTGATGTGACTCTAGTCACAGAGACTTACCCCCCCCCAACCCAACCCTTGATGTGACTCTAGTCACAGAGACTTACCCCCCCCCCAACCCTTGATGTGACTCTAGTCACAGAGACTTACCCCCCCAACCCAACCCTTGATGTTACTCTAGTCACAGAGACTTACCCCCCCCAACCCAACCCTTGATGTGACTCTAGTCACAGAGACTTACCCCCCCCCCAACCCAACCCTTGATGTGACTCTAGTCACAGAGACTTACCCCCCCCCAACCCAACCCTTGATGTGACTCTAGTCACAGAGACTTACCCCCCCCCCAACCCAACCCTTGATGTGACTCTAGTCACAGAGACTTACCCCCCCAACCCAACCCTTGATGCTGAGTGCCAAGCAGGGAGGCATTGGGTCACTTTGATAGTCTTTGGTATGACCCGGCCAGGGATCAAACTCCAACCTCTCAATCTTAAGGCAGACACTCTAATCACTAGACCATTACCATTGATATTAATGCAGCATTTATATAAGACCCGTTCCATCTCTCAGGACTGTTCTCATACTTTACAGTCACTTTCAGCCCCTTCACTCCAGCAGCTTCTGTCCCTGATGTGGAAATTCTATAATTTCTATAAATGTCTTTGTATCTGCAGCCATTAGTAAACTAAGATGATGTACCTCATCTAGACAAGACACTTTAAGTAGGTGAGGCTCCTGTCATGACCTTCTTATTAGAATGGTAACTTTCTTAGGATGTTTTAATGTATTTGTATTGATTTTTATTTCTGGTGTCTGTATTATTATTGTGTCTTGTTTTTAATTGGATTGCTGTGTTTCCTTTCTGCAAAACAAATGTACCTTCAGTTACAAAAAGAGAAGAATCCTTGAACCCTTAAAATAGAGTGTAGTGTAACACATTACACTAGAATACAGTAGAATACAGTAGATACAGTAGAATACAGTAGAATACAGTTAGATACAGTAGATTACAGTAACTGACCCCAGTCCATCTTGATAGGCGCGGTCAGGCTGGGATGTTCCACCATGCATGTGATCTTCTCTCCTGATCTGTAACACACACACACACACACACACACACACACACACACACACACACACACACACACACACACACACACACACACACACACACACACACACACACCAACTACAATTAGGCACCATAGCATTAGACCGTTATAGGCAATAAGATACTGATATTTTCTCCACCTAAAATAATCATGACGTGCGTGTGTCCTCAAGTTGAATGTGTGTCCATGTGGATCTGCTCAGAGCTGAAGCGGCCCCTCCTCCCCGCCCGGTCTGGCAGTGAGTGAGCAGCTGTTAATTAGCACTAACATTAGGACAGATTGTGAAAGTAGACGATCTACACGCTGAAACGCGCCGCGATTGAACACATTGATCCGTTGATCTTTGTTATTATTTAGTTTTTTGGAGAAAAAAATAAGGTTTGACTATTTTTGTGTAGGAGTGTGAATGCCCCGCTGGGCTCTCCTCCGCTCTAGTGTTTATTGTGTATTCCACTATTCCCTCCCCATGCAGAAAAAATAGGAAGGCAGAAGAAACTTAGTAACGAGATATGCACGTTATAGCGTATTCCTGTGTGTGTATTCATGTATAGCACACTCGCTCGCGGGTCTCTGTGTGCGTTCGTCATGCTTGCACGACGACGAGCTTGCTGCGTAGTTGTGTCTGGAGTAGACTGATGATAAACATGGGACTCGGGAGCAATCGTGTGTGTGTGTGTGTGTGTGTGTGTGTGTGTGTGTGTGTGTGTGTGTGCGTGTGCGTGTGTGTGTGTGTGTCACTTAATATTAGCCTACCAATTAATGGGCCATTTTCAGCAAGTGAGTAACACTTGTTTTATTTTTAAAGAATATATGTATAGGTGTCTATTAGGTGTGTATTTCTATGTAAAGGTGTCTGTTAGGTGTGTACCTGGGTGTGTACTCCAGGTAGGAGTGGTACTGGTAGTACCAGTCTCCATCAGACAGCTCGTCAGTAGAGGAGAGACCAGAGGTCAAAGGTTCTTGACCTATCCACCAGGTCACCAGGATCACTTTAGGATAGAAGTCGTAGCTGCTGCACCTCAGCATGTGAGTGTGTTCACCACGACGAGGGGGAGTCTCTGACTTCAGTCTCACTTTGGGCTCCACTGGATAAATAAGATTATTATTATTATTATTATATAACCGCCATAGGAAAATGTCATTATCATTAATAATTATACGTCATCCAAATGAGATCCAAATGATCCAGAAAGCTGCAACACACTTGGTCTTCAACCAGACAAAATGTTCACGTTTCCCGGCTCTCCCCCGTTCTCCTCTCCCTCCATTGGCTCACAGTTGCTGCCCTCACAGAGTACAAAACACTGATGTTGGCCTACAAAGCAAACAAACGTATGACACCCCCATATCTTCAAGCCTGATCCAACCCTACAACCCCTCACCCTCCACACGTCCTAGACTCTTCTTCCTTCTCTAAAACACCCTGGACAACGCTCCACACGTCCTAGACTCGTCTCCCTTCTGGCTCCCAAACTGTGGAATAAACTCCTAATTGCAGTCAGAACTGCAGACTCACTCCCAATCTACCACCATAATCTGAAGACTCTCCTCTTCAGACTCCACCTCAGCCTGTAGCACTAGACCTAGCCTTGATGACCTTGCAGTCTCATGCAAAGGTTAAAATGTAATTTAGATATCATGTTATGTAGACAGATGCCAGGTTCATTGTAGACCTGGCATCCTATAGTTTGGATAGTTTTAATGTATAATTATATTATTTATTTGTTTGATATTATACTGTTTAGACTAGTGGTTCTCAAACTTTTTCATGTCAAGGACCCCCAAAATGATATGTATTTGGCCGCGAACCCCCATCGCAAAATATTTTTGTTCCAGAGACCCCCCAGAAGCAAAGATTTGAGTTACAAATGTTCGCTTTCAAAGATTTGCACAAGTTTTCACGATTTGTCAAAAATATCAGATATACAAGCTCATAGCGCGGCACTCGGTGCCGCGCTATGAGCTTGTATATCTGATATTTTTGAATAGCCAAAGTATAAAATGTTAAAGTGGTTTAAATTATTGTGATGCTATATTAACACATTATGCTGGGGACCCCCTGGAATCCCACCAAGGACCCCTGGGGGTCCCCGGGCCCCATTTTGAGAACCAATGGTTTTGACTGATGATAGGTTCTTGGTTTACCTATGATCCTAGATTACTATTTCTAAGCATTTGATGTATTACCTTGTGTTTTCCTTGTTTACTGTAAATCTCTCTGGATTAAGAGCGTCTGATAAATGCCTACATTGTAAATTGTAACTGTAAATGTCAGTGTTTGGCCACCAGATGGCACCAGAGAACAACGTTTCATAGAATACTGTAGATTCTACAATAGTCTACAGTTTTCTACAAAGTAGAATGCATTTATACAATATAATTTAAACATATTAAATAATTCACAGTTACACAGTGCTTTACATAAACAACAATAAACCAAGCAATATCATTTTATGAAAATAGCTCAGATGAAGAAGAGTAGAAACAAACAAAACAATACACATAATCCTGTGAAATATTAATAAAGTGATTAAAAACCTACAAAACAAACTAGTAAAGACAATAATTAAAATACAAAATCAGGAGGTGAAATGAAGTGTATAGAGGTGTGTTTTAGCCTGCATGGTTCTTTTTAAAGTTCATTTAAAAACATTAATCCTGGTGTCTCTGTTTTAGGCAGGTCATTATATGAGGGTGAAAACACTCAGAAATAGATCTATATGCTTCATTTATACTCGGTGTACGATGGTGACACCACATGTTGTGAGCTTGTAGATCTGCTATTTCCACTGTGTGACAGCCTGTTAGGATACAGTATAAATCAAGAGGATCTGAAATGTTTCTCAGCAGATAAAGAAATATGTAATAATTATTATCAGATCAATATTAACACCATTAATCATCTCTGAATAGAATCATGTGATTTCATGTTATAGTTTATGAGGTGATGAGTGTTGAGTGCTGCTCTGAGATCAGCTCACCTCTCTTGTTCAGAGCAGTGCGGTAGTAGGTCTCAATGTTGGGTTTGCAGAGTCCCTCTCGGTTTCTTCTCATCCAAGCCAGTTGTGTAGGATCTTTATTGCCGCGCTCTGCGTTCTTCACACCAAACTCAGTGTATCCAACAAACTGATCTACTCTACTGTCCCACCTGAGGAACTCATCACCATCGAAATTCAATGACTGTATGTACTGTATGTCCTTCAGCTCACTGGAGTTAAACACACAGCGGGAAGCCACATAGTACATATATCCATCTGGAAATAGACAATAAAAAATGTCATTAATGTTCAATGTTATTATCATCTGTATAATATCAACACTAGCCTTCAAATGGATTTTGGTATATGTCTTTAAGTACATGTACTCAAGTACTGTACTTAAGTACAATTTTGAGGTATGTGTACTTTACGCGAGTATTATAACACTTTTACTTCTACTCCACTACATCCCGGAGGCGAATATTGTACTTTTACTCCACTACAATTATTTTAAAACTTTAGTTAAAAACTTTAGGCTAATTGCCCCTAACTGCCCCCCATCGGCCATATATTACTTTATGTAGTGATACATATCATATATATATATTTATCACTACATCACTATGTGATATATATCATATATATCACATAGTGATGTAGTGATACATATCATATATATATATATATATATATATATATATATATATATATATATATATATATATATATATATATATATATATATATATATCACTACATCACTATGTGATACATATATCATATATATCACTAAATAAAGTCTAAAATAGGTTCAGGTGCGCTGGGGGCATGCACAATATAAGGTGCGGGTCACACATGCACGCATTTTGTTTTTATTAATTGATAAATTAAACGACCATTAAAACAACAGTAACAACACACTCTACCAGCCTTCAGCGATGGAAAAAGTACTCAAATGTTTAAGTAAAAGTAAGTAAAAGCATCAATACTGCAAAGTAGAAATACTCACAATTTTATGTCAAGTTCAAAATACGGGCAGCAGTGGTTAAGGTATGTTTTTTAATAATCAAAATCTCCAAAGTAACTAGTAACTAAAGTTTTCAAATAATTGTAGTGGAGTAAAAGTACAATATTTGCCTCTGAGATGTAGTAAGTAGAAGTAAAAGTATTAGAAATTGGAAATACTCGAGTAAAGTACAAATACCTCAAAACTGTACTTAAGTACAGTACTTGAGTACATGTACTTAAAGACGTATACCAAAATCAATTTGAAAAAATTGCTTCTCACTGTTCTCAGGTAAAATAGCGATTAATTTCGATTCATTAATTACAAAGCCTCTAATTAAGTTCCAGAGTTCCAGCCCTAATTGTGATATGTTTCATTTTAATGGTAACTGTTGTATAATCGTATTGTCTTGGATTTTGACGTGATTGATGTCTGCTAGTTAATAACGATTGTGTTAATAGTAATATACCTTTCACTGGTGGTTTCTTCAAGGCAGTGCGAGTGTTGTCCAGGCTGGCTTTGCAGATCGCCTGCTGACCCAAATCATATGCATAATCTCCTGGGACGGTCATATGATCTACAAACGGAGGCTGAGGCTCCACCTCCTTCCCTTTGTTGTAGTCTGCGTAGAACAACACTTCACCATCCAGTCCTATCATGAACTCTTTATATGAGTCTTTAACTGTGTCTGAACAGCCAAGGACTGTAGTCTCCTCATGGAACACTGGAAATAAAACAAAGATGACATTAAATTCAACAACAAAGTCCTTCACAGTGACAATAACACATAATCATCATGTTAAACAATCATGTTTGGTTCATATATGAAGTGAAAGGTTGGATATTAAAAGTAGTTTCCTGTCAAACGTTTTATTCACACTGAAACAGATTCAAATGTTTTAATGTATTTATTTATTTTTATTATGAAAGTAATTCATAAGGAAAAATGTATTTCATGATGTCACAACAACCCAGGTATCAAATCATGTCAGATTTCTAGTGTGATGACGTCTCCACGCCCCGCCCACCACAGCGTCCGCTCGTCAGGACCCGACGTCTCCGTGTCGTCCTTGATCAGTGTTTACCGCGCGCAGCGCCGAGCGCACACCCGGCGTATTGGTAACTGAGTACATTTACTCAAGTACAATTTTGAGGTATTTTTTACTTTACTTGAGTATTTCAAATTTTCAGTACTTTTACTCCACTACATCTCAGAGACAAACATTGTACTTTTACTCCACTACTATTATTTGACAACTTTAGTTACTGGTTACTTTGTAGATTTTGATTATTATTACAAAACATACATTACCCACTTCAGACCTAGGCCTACATATATTTTGGCCATTTGAAAATAGCAGCTCTAGATGTAGCCCCTACGGAACCTCTCCCTCCGCTGTACGCTGTATAGCTCCGAGATGAGGTCCCTCGTTAGTTACTGCCGTCTGTTTTCGAAATGGTCGCACGTCGTCCACTTTACATGTTTCTTACCCCTTTCTGCACATCGTATCCAAAAAGTAAAGCATTTCCGCCACTCTCTCAGATGTTTGAAGTTTTAACGCGCCATAAAAGCTATCCAACGGGTTGAAGAAAGTATTTAATTTGCCTCGGTTTTCATCCGGTTCCATAATATTTTGCATTAGAAGATGCAATTCAACATTTGACCAGTAGGGTAAAAAGTAATGTTATCTCTACGAGCGCAACTCTTGCGCAATGTCTTAAAAACCATGTAACCGGATGAAAACCGAGGCAAATTAAATACTTTCTTCAACCCGTTGGATGGCTTTTATGGCGCGTTAAAACTTCAAACATCTGAGAGAGTGGCGGAAATGCTTTACTTTTTGGATACGATGTGCAGAAAGGGGTAAGAAACATGTAAAGTGGACGACGTGCGACCATTTCGAAAACAGACGGCAGTAACTAACGAGGAACCTCATCTCGGAGCTATACAGCGGAGGGAGAGGTTCCGTCGGAGCTACTCTAGATGTTCACAATGCGTTGCATAGCAACGCATTGTGAACTTGTAGATCTGCTATTTTCAAAAGATGTTTATAAATACATTTTAGACAATAGCTTGTGAAACAGGACATTCTTCATAATGACTACTTCTACTTTTGGTACTTTAAGTAAATTATTTTACCAATGAATAATAAATGATACTTTACAATAATAAATAAGAAGCTAAAATAAACCCCACACGGTGTAACATTTCTTTAACAGTTAAAATAGTACATTTTACATAGCAGCAGTAGCAAAGAGGTATAAAATGTACAACCATATGTGTGCAACACTCTTGTATGATGAAATATAGAGATGTGAGGTTTCTGGAATCCCCAGGGTTCTATAATAGGCCCCTCCTCCTCCCTCTGCACAAAACCCTCATTTTCATGATGTATTATATTATATTCTCCATATTTCATGATGTCACAACAACAGTTCCTAACATCTGTTTTAATGTTTATGTATTTGGACCAACATTCAAGATTCAATACTGTATGTTGCATATACAGGTAGTAAAAGGAGGGTGTGTGTGTGTGTGTGTGTGTGTGTGTGTGTGTGTGTGTGTGTGTGTGTGTGTGTGTGTGTGTGTGTGTGTGTGTGTGTGTGTGTGCGTGCGTGCGTGCGTGCGTGCGTGCGTGCGTGCGTGCGTGCGTGCGTGTCATTTGTTTGTATTGTGCATTGTTCATATTTGGTTTATATAATAACAGTAGGCCTAGATATAAATGTATATATTATATAATAACATAAATATAATGTACTTACTTCCTGGGATCGCTTTGACATGAAGTACAGAGGAGAGGATGAG
>NC_139941.1:53616692-53634192 GCF_963454915.1 Gymnoscopelus microlampas | reverse complement strand
CAGCACACAGACACACTGCAAGGTGCACACACACACACACACACACACACACACACACACACACACACACACACACACACACACACACACACACACACACACACACACACACACACACACACACACACACACACACACACACACACACACACACACTTGGATGAACGACAACAGACAGACTAGATACAACAAAAAACATTCATAAATTCCTAAACAGCTCTCATGGTATAATCCAGTTGTCCTTGTTTTCTATTGTTTTCCCCTTTCCTTAAACTGAACTTTAAACCTGTAAACCTGTGATGTGATAAATAGAATAAAGTCTGGGTCTTTATCCAGTCCCTGTCCTCATTGTCTCCGCCAGAGGTGGAGAGTATGTTTTCGTTCGTGTCCTTCCGTGTGTCCGTCCGTCTCAGCCAAGCTAACATTGGTCAAGCTTCACGTGACACGTGACAATATGTCACGTGTCACGTTGTCACCAATGCTTTGATTGGCTAGCGAGACGCATGACGAAATAAAATCCTATAAATAGGTGTGTCACTTCAAAAAATCATTTATATTTCTTGAAGTGAGCTTCCATCAGCCAAGCTAACATTGGTCAAGTGACACGTGACAATATGTAATATAAATAGGTAAGACAGGATTAATCAGGAACAGTACTGGCGGAGACCTGTGCTCCGAGGAGCACATTTTCTAGTCACTTCTGAAACAGTGGTTCTCAAAGTGCGGTCAGGGGTCCACCGGGGTTCCATCAGGAGGTTCCAAAAAGACCCTTACAGGGTCTGTAACACTGAGTGTGTGCAAAGGGAACCAAATGGACCCTCAAGACCCGTCCTCATGCTCATTATTATAATGATATGGTTACATTGTTGTCTGCTATGTCTGTGTCTCAGAGGAGGGATTAAATGTGGCATCATGGTGAAAGTCTGTTCCGTATTTGGGATTTCAATAATTGGGTCTTATCAGTACAGTTACATGAGCAAAGAGCCATTTAGGTACAGAGGTGAGTGGGTGGGTGTCATATGGGTTTTATAGAGATTGCTGGCTTTTCAGAGGACAGTGTTACTTGAGGTCAGGAGGAGATCAAGTTCTACCAGTTCTAACTTACCAAACCAAAACATTTATTTTGGTTTGGTAAGGTAGCTTGGTTGGTGACATCTTGACGAGAAATCTTCTATCGTGACGAGAGAGTCTTAGACCTTAGCATAGTTGTGGTTTAAGGTATGCCAATGGAACAATGGAAAAAGAAAGATGAGAGTAAAAACCATCACGTACCTGTACGTACATGATGAGTGTTTAGATAATGATGATAAAGGGCATGACAGCATTTAAAGGAATGCAGTGTCACAACTATAGTTCCATGCAAGGGCTCCTGACTTTGATCAGAGGTGAGCAAACCTCTAAGCTGGAGGTCTGATGGTGATTGTGGACCCCCAGGTTATTGTGGACCCCCAGGCTGTGGACCAAAGGTTTCCACAGATTATGATTGTAGAGTGTTATTATAGTTATATATTGTCATTTTTTTTGACACTTTGAAACACTTTTCTCTCAACAGTGAAAATATTTTGTGTTTGTATGTCTGTCTGTCTGTCTGTCTGTCTGTCTGTCTGTCTGTCTGCCTGCCTGTCCCAACTCTCCTCTCTCATGTTGCTGCTCTGTTTACAACTGCACTGGTGATGGGGGCGGGGCGGAAAGCGAAACAAGCCATTCACGTCTTGATCCTTCCAAAACAAACCTTTGATTACTGACATTTGGACCAATCCAACTAACAGGGGTTTATCCTATGTCTGACAGCGCTGTGATGCGTCACCGTTTTATGCCACAGCACATCCTGGAGGCTGAAAAAAGAAATTGTCCCGGCCCTCCCGACGGCCAAACCGGGCCTGATTGGCTGTCAAAATTGGAGATAAACATACAGGCTTCTTCCCACAAGGCAGAGGGGTGAAGCAAGGCTGTAACCTCAGCCCCACCCTCTTCAATATCTATATTAATGAACTGGCATTATTATTAGAACAATCAGCAGCACCTGGTCTCACTCTTACAGACACAGATAATTAAGTGTCTTTTTCATGAAGATGCTTGGACATTCTTCATCAGTACTGTCAGACCTGGGCCCTGACAGTGAATATGAAGAAGACCAAAATGATGACCTTCCAAAAATGATCACGGTTACAGAGACATTACCCAACATTCAAAATAGATGGGACCCAAGTAGAACAAACAAATGCCTGTACTTATTTGCGTTTACAAATCAGTTCCACAGGAAACTTCTGTTCAGCTGTGAAGGAACTCAAAGAGAAGGCAAAAAGGTCTTTCTATGCCATCAAGTGTTCAGTTCAAATCCAAATTCCGATCAGGACATGGCTCAAAATGTTAATTCGGTTATAGAATCCATAGCACTGTATGGCAGTGAGGTATGGGGTCCTTTATTAGAAAGTGATTGGGCAAAATGGGACAAAAATCCAATTGAGATCCTGCACGCAGTTTCTGCAAAAATATTATCCTGGTACAAAGAAAAAGCCCAAACTCTGCACGCAGGGCTGAATTAGGCCAATATCCTTTGACTGCCACACTTATTTCAAAATGATTGTGCCCACTGCCAGAGATGTTTCATTGAAACAAAAAAAGTACTCGCCTAACCACATTCTAACTAAAGATTAAACCTAACCACATTCTAACTAAATATTAGACCTAACCACATTATAACTAAAGATTAGACCTAACCACATTATAACTAAAGATTAGACCTAACCACATTATAACTAAAGATTAGACCTAACCACATTATAACTAAAGATTAGACCTAACCACATTATAACTAAAGATTAGACCTAACCACATTATAACTAAAGAAAAAGATAAATACATCACTTATTGGAATGAACTTAGACAATCACAACATAAAGTAGAAACATATGTGTCCCTAAACAGACGCTATACTGTGGCAGACTACCTAAGCACAGTAACTGATAAAAACCTGAGAAAGACATTGGCCGGGTTTCCCAAAGAGCTCGTGCGTAGAGCATCGTCGCAGGTCCTACGACGGGTCTAACATGTGTCGTCACAGGCTGCGCAATACCTTAGCAGGCACGTAGATTTCAGGTAAGAGCCTCTTCACAGCTGGGACTCGGCAAAATCTACGCCTCTACCCTCATTAGTAGCAGGTGGTTGTGCCCCTACGTGCCATCTAAACTGGCTACGTGTGTGGTAAAAGTACATTCGTGAGACAGAATGCACGCAGCCTACTCCCCGCCTACTCCTGGGAGAGGAGTAGGCGGGGAGTACTCTCCTACGAAGCAGTTTGTTACGAGCGCTGACACCCATCGTAGCGAAATAGATGAAAAGACCGACGACCACACACACATACACACACACACACACACACACACATACGGCCGTCATTTTTAGATATATAAATTACCCCCATTGGTGCTAAAAGCTGTCAATCATGCAGGGGGGACGCCCCCCCTCTATCCAACAATGGCCGCCGTGTTCATTTAAGATCATTGAAATGTCACCTTAAAATGCATTTTAATACATTACAGAATGTACCTAAACAAATGTAAGTGTCCAATAAATATAAAGGTAATTTAGATAAAGGTCCGACTTTATCTTTGTATATATACAAAAATCTGTATATATATATAGAAATGTATGCAAAGGGTGTTTAAACTATAGTAGGACAGCACTACGTAGTTTACGTAGGCTTTACGTAGGCTTCGTCCAGGAGTCCTTTACGTGCATGCTGTCTCACGAATGTAGTTTTAGCACAGACGTAACGGAACCTACGACGATGGTGTCTCCTGAAGCCAATTTAGATGAGACGTTGGGCACACACAGCTGCTACTAACGAAGATAGTGCGCAGCGGGGTTGCTACTGCGCAGCTGCGTGGAGGCTCTCTACGCAGCTTCTAGGCTACGCAGGAGCTCAAATTCATTTGGGAAACGCGGCCATTGACAATATACAGGAAACAGATGTACAGATTGAGAGACAGACAGAGAGACAGACAGAGACCGACCCCTACTTGACATATAAGATATAAATGAACAGTAGTGTTACGACCTTATATGGTCTACAGGCTATAAAGGGGTAACATATCATATAAAAAAATATCACTAACCAGAGGAATGGAAAAAGTTTACATTTTATTAATAGGATCAAACTCAAATTTACAATGGATTATTAAACAGATTAGAGAAAGCACAAAACTTCAGGGTGGCCAAAGCCAAAATACTCCAACCCTACCTGAAAAGAAAACCTAAACTACACCAAAACAAGAGTTGCAGTCTAGGCCGTCGGTTCTCAAAGTGGGGTCCGGGGACCCCCAGGGGTCCTTGGAGGGGTTCCAGGGGGTCCCCAGCAAAATGTGTTAATATAGCATCACAATCATTTTAAATCACTTCAACCTTTTATACTTTGGCTATTTAAAAATAGCAGATATACAAGCTCATAGCGTGGCACTCGGTGCCGCACTATGAGCTTGTAGATCTGCTATTTTTGAAAAAACATGAAAATGAGTGAAAATCTTTGAATATATATATTTTTAAAGCGAACATTTTTAACACAAATCTTGGCTTCTGGGGGTCCCTGGAACAAAATATTTCGAGAGGGGGTCCGCGGCCAAATACATATCATTTTGGGGGTCCTTGCCATTAAAAAGTTTGAGAACCACTAGTCTAGGCTCCCTAACTAAACAAAACAGGCTCAAAACGGGGAAAAAACAAATGGCGGCACACCCCTACCAAGCTTCCCTTCTCTAGTACACTCAGGTGAACGTTTGGAACATAGTGAAGTGAAGTTTCCCATCTAATAAGTGTCTGTACTTTAAACACACAGTATTAAAGTTACCTTTACACACTAAACAGAAAAAGGTATGGCACACAGCCTATATAGACCTACAGTAGTAAACACCAACTAACTAACAGAAAGGGTTCAGCACATGGAGGTGAAGAAGGGTTAAAGGACTGTAGAGGAGCTTCTCCCAGGCTTTATGCTGGCTGAGCTGATTGAGGATGAAGCCCAGGTGTGTCTCCAGACACCACGCCACTCCTCCGATCTCCACTCCACCCTCCAATTACCAAACGGGGCACTGAGAACACTCAGAGGGTTAAAACACACACAATATGAGGCCACACAGGGCCCTAACACATGTCATCAGTTGTTTCCCATTCATTTCATAGACTGTGGTGGCCCACCGTTGTCTAATTTGGGTGGACCCATAACCCCGGACCAGCCTAGAGGGTCCAGGTCCACCCATCACAGGGAAACAGTGATGTCATAATGATCTTAACACATTCATTATCACACATTATAAATGATTACATAATAAATGACTTATGGTCAATTATAAAATAGTAAAACCAAACCAAACCAAACCAAACATGGCTGACTGACTTCCATTCAGATGGATATTAAAGGAGACATCCGCTCATTTTAAGTGTTATGTTTGATGTGCGTCAAATCACTTACCGACGTAGAAATGAAAATCGCGTGACTCCACAAATCCCCCTATCGACCCCCACCGTTGCCATGATAGTAGGATGCTGGATAGCCCAAATTCGCCTATTTTAACAAATGCAAAGTCTGTTTTTTTGCTTCTAGTACTCATTGTTGAGTCCCATGATAATGTAACAGGCGCTAAAACTCCGAGAAGCTAACGGCTAATAACAGAACGAGCTAATGCTGGTTGCCTGTTTCTCTCCCGACCTGGCAACCTGGGGCTGCCATGCAGAGAGATAAGCAGCCCCAGCATTAGCTCGTTCTGTTATTAGCCGTTAGCTTCTCGGAGTTTTAGCGCCTGTTACATTATCATGGGACTCAACAATGAGTACTAGAAGCAAAAAAACAGACTTTGCATTTGTTAAAATAGGCGAATTTGGGCTATCCAGCATCCTACTATCATGGCAACGGTGGGGGTCGATAGGGGGATTTGTGGAGTCACGCGATTTTCATTTCTACGTCGGTAAGTGATTTGACGCACATCAAACATAACACTTAAAATGACCGGATGTCTCCTTTAATGTTATGAAGAACTCTGATTGTGTGTGTGATCATTTATTTAATGTTTCAATATAGTGTAGAACAGAAATATTACGATAATGTTTATAAACCTAACCTTAACCATAACCTCACCTCAAAACCACGTCGAACTGGGCGAAACACCGGGAAAAGACAGAGTCCAAATTCTAATTCTCATAGGCTAGCTAATTAGCATTTTTAATTGTATAAAGGACACATTTGTGAAAAAGGTTGATGATGTCATCATTTTGCTGCTGTTATGCGTATTTAAAAGCTGAATGGACACACATGTATTTACTCCTCTCTCCACTAGGGGCAGCGATGACTCTCTGCTTCTCTGAAAACACACCCAGGTGTTCTGTGAAAAGACAATAAACCAATAAAAATCAGAATGTATTAACTGTGTGAACATGATAACACTTTAGAATAACCTTCCCTTATAATAGTAAATTCATCATTCCCAAATTATTAGTTAATGTGTTATTTATAACTTATAAAGTTTATTCGAGGTTAATGATTTAATGATTATTTATAAAACTATGCTATAAGTAGTTAATAGATTATGAACAAGTTATTAATAAACTACTTAAAAACCTAACCTCCCAGCACCCTCCCTGCAACTACAGTAACCATCAAAGTAGAAACAACTCAGTCCATTCAAACAACATTTGACCAATACTTTGTCAATAGTGTATCTTAGTAGGAAGGGCAGCTCAGTTGGTAGAACACTCTCCTTTGGACCACAAGGTTCTGTCTTTGATCCTGTTAGTGATGGAATGATCAGTGTTTTCTGTGTGAATCTTTGGATATAGTTCACTGAAATGTTTAGTTCAAATGATTGGTTCAGAGTTTGGCTGCATTGTGTCGTCTCTTCACTGAACAGAATCACAGGCACTTCATTTCCTGACTGAATCACCTGAACGTCCTCTCAGGCTATGGGATCTAAACTCCTACGTCATGTAAAACATGTTTATATTTGATTGATGATGAATGGTCCAAAGTACACAGTTCACCAAGAGGACCCCCCCCCCCCCCCCATCTGATCACATTCTCATCAGTGTTGTTTGATACAACAAATCATTTGATTATTAAATGTGATTGTCACAGGGCAACCCGTGCCCTATAGACACTAAGACTAGGGCTTATATATATGCAAGGGATAATGCATGGGGAGGTAGTCATTATTGAAATTTAAAGCCCGACAGGGCGATTAACCACCGAGGCGAAGCCGAGGTGGTTAATCGCCCTGAAGGGCTTTAAATTTCAATAATGACTACTTCCCCATGCATTATCCCGCTTATTACACGGCTACTTAATAAATACATAAATACATTTACCCAAAAGTAACAACAAAACGAAGTATTTCCTTGCTTACGGCAATGAAAGTATTCCATAAGTATTGGGCTGGGCGGACAAGTTCGCCTCGCAAAAACAAATGACGAAATGGAAAAAAACTCGCCCCAAAACACACTCGCCCCCCATTCTATTTACTGCCGATCTGCCTGTAAAACCGCCGGATTTGCCCCGGGGCGACTGTGTTTTGGGGCGAGCGTTTTGGTATTCCCCCGTTGTTGTGCCACGATAAACAAGGAAGTGCAGTGGATCAAATAGAATGACTTCTCGGTTATTGCATCGTCTATTTCTCAGTTCAAATGTTTTCAAAAACATTCTTGAGAGCAACGTTTAGTTGTAAATGACATTGTTTGTTTGTTTACATGGCTGTCATGTTAGATAAAGCATAAAACCAAGCAGCGCAGGTTGGCACAAGCAGGTGCTCTAAGTCTCTGATTACACAGTTTCCTCGTCGGTCTCACCGGTCATTATCATCGGTCATTATCCAGAAATAATGACCGATGACTGACCAATCAGAATCGAGCATTCAACCAAGCCGTGTAATAAAAGACTATATATAACACTTCCACAGTGTAAAACTGGACATAACAAGCACACACTGCACAGCTGCTTCTAATAATGGACTGTCATCAAGCTGTCTGGGAGGTGTGTCTGTTCAGCACCCAGTGGTGCAGGCTATTCTATATGTTCTGTATTGTCTAATTCTATGGTCGTTGTTTTGTGAATTATTTGATGCCTATAAATGCATTTCAAGTTTGCTCAGAACATCTGTAATTGCGTAGTCTAACTCATGGGCCATGCTTTGCTTTGGTTGAGTTGATGATGATGCCAGTTACTAATTGTGGGTGTGGTCTCACCTGGTATATAAGGGAGGCTGGACTTGTAGAGAGGAGGAGGCACAGAGTGAAATGCTCAGTTTATTGGTAGCTGTTAAGGAGACAACACCAGGGGAGAGCTGCCAGGGCCTCGAGTCAAAAGGCATTGCCTGTTTCAGTATCTTTAGTTCTTGGTTTTGTTTTGTTTTTCCTTAGTTTAGTTATCAAGTGTTTATTTCTTACTTTCTGTTTTTCAAAGTGTATTTGTGGCCAGTATTTATTTTTGAAGTAGTATTATTTGCCTCAGACCTTGACTGTTACACTCCTGCATGGGGCTGGTTTTGGAGGTAAATAAAATACCAAAAATCTACGTTCTTGGACTTTGTCGATTCTTGGAGCCTTGACCATTCGGCCAACTTTACAATGATTATTAGATTATTATAAGAAATGAATTAATGAAATTAATGATAATGTGAATTCACACGACCGGGATGGTTTACCAAGCTAGTTGTTTCACTGCACAAGCACAGTGTTTTTGTATGTTTTATAGTTTTATACACTTTTATACATTAAAACTGTATAAATGTATATGTAAAACAGTTTAGTAAAAAGAAAGAGGAAGTGAACCTGGGTGTGTGGGAGGAGTCTAAAGATTCTCATCATTGGTTGTCGGCACCAGAATACGACCTGATAGAAGAAGAGGGACAGTTAAAACAGACACACACATACATCCTATGTACTGTATTGTGTGTATTTCTCCATAAAATGCATTAATGTACACACAACACAACAACACAACAACATTAGGGTTCAGTCATCAGGGTCACATGTGACAACATAGAACACACTTTGACCTCTAACTAGGTCGTCTAAACTGGCCTAAACCGGTTAAGGTTCCAAACCAATATAAACCAGTTTAGGTTGTGGCTTTACATGTTTGTTTGTTTGTTTGCATTTCTGTGTCATGTGATCCTCTGTTGATCTGACCTTATTTCTTCCACTGGTAGTAGGCTATATTAATTAATGAAACATGTTAATTAAACATGTTAAATAACCATGCTAATCACCTTGTTTCTTCCACTGGTAGTATAATAATTAATGAAACATGTTAATGAAACATGTTAATAAAAGATGTTAATTAAACATGTTATTTAAACATGCTAATCACCTCGTTTCTTCCACTGGAAGTAGATGAATCCAGACAGGAACAAGACCAGACCCAGAACCAGACCTGATGCTCCCATGGCCACCTTGTTCTTCACTGACTCTGACATGGAGTCATCTGACAATACATATATTATATTACATTATATTATATTAATTATATTATTACAGTAGATTAAAACACCTTGTTCTTCACTGACTCTGACATGGAATCATCTGTGTTATTTTAGATTTGAGCTATAACTATTATTTTATACTTAGACTATTCAAAAATAGCAGATCTGATATTTTTTGAAAAATCAAGATTTGAACATCTAACCTAACCCTTGATGTGACTCTAGTCACAGAGACTTACCCCCCCAACCCAACCCTTGATGCTGAGTGCCAAGCAGGGAGGCATTGGGTTCCACTTTGATCGTCTTTAGAATGACCCGGCCGGGGATTGAACTCCAACCTCTCAATCTTGGGGCAGACACTCTAACCACGAGACCATTACCATTGATATCAATGCAGCGTTTATCTAAGTAAATAACTTTTTTAATGTCTTTGTACCTGCAGACATTAGTAAACAAAGATGATGTACCTCATCTAGACAAGATACCGACCTTCTTATTAGAATGGTAACTTTTTTAGGATGTTTTAATGTATTTGTATTGATTTTGAGTAGAATAAAGTAGAGTACAGTAGAATACAGTAGAATACGTTAGATTACAGTAACTGACCCCAGTCCATCTTGATAGGCGCGGTCAGGCTGGGATGTTCCACCATGCATGTGATCTTTTCTCCTGATCTGTAACACACACACACACACACACACACACACACACACACACACACACACACACACACACACACACACACACAGCATGTGAAGCAACAACAATGTGGCAGTGGAAGACATTGCATGATCCCTGTGTGTGTGTGTGTGTGTGTGTGTGTGTGTGTGTGTGTGTGTGTGTGTGTGTGTGTGTGTGTGTGTGTGTGTGTGTGTGTGTGTGTGTGTGTGTGTGTGTGCGTGCGTGCGTGCGTGCGTGCGTGCGTGCGTGCGTGCGTGCGTGCGTGCGTGCGTGCGTGCGTGCGTGCGTGCGTGCGTGCGTGCGTGGGTGCATGTGACTTAATATTAGCCTACCAATTAATGGGCCATTTTCAGCAAGTGAGTAACACTTGTTTTATTTTTAAAGAAAATATACTGTATGTATAATGTCTATTAGGTGTGTATTTCTATGTATAGGTGTCTGTTAGGTGTGTATTTCTATGTATAGGTGTCTGTTAGGTGTGTATTTCTATGTATAGGTGTCTGTTAGGTGTGTACCTGGGTGTGTACTCCAGGTAGGAGTGGTACTGGTAGTACCAGTCTCCATCAGACAGCTCGTTGGTAGAGGAGAGACCAGAGGTCAAAGGTTCTTGACCTATCCACCAGGTCACCAGGATCACTTGAGGATAGAAGTCGTAGCTGCTGCACCTCAGCATGTGAGTGTGTTCACCACGACGAGGGGGAGTCTCTGACTTCAGTCTCACTTTGGGCTCCACTGGATAAATAAGATTATTATTATATAACCGTCATAAGAAAATGTCATTATCATTAATAATTGTATATCATCCAAATAAGATCCAAATGATCCAGAAAGCTGCAACACACTTGGTCTTCAACCAGCCAAAATGTTCACGTTTCTCGGCTCTCCCCCGTTCTCCTCTCCCTCCCTACAAAGCAACCAAACGTTTGACACCCCCATATCTTCAAACCTGATCCAACCCTACAACCCTAGCCTGATTATCAGACTGAAGCTGTGTGGAGCTTCAGTCTGACATTGGCTCCAGTGTAGGCGATTACAAGGGGGAGGGGACAAGTATTTCCCTAAACCAATCCTAAGGGATCCCCACCCCCACCTCCGACTCTCATTTCTCCGGTACATTTTGTACCGGAGAAATCCTAGGTTCACAATTACAACATTACAATTACAAAGCTCATAGCGCGGCACTCTGTGCCGAGCTATGAGCTTGTATATCTGCTATTTTTGAATAGCCAAAGTATAAAAGGTTAAAGTGGTTCAAATTATTGTGATGCTATATTAACACATTTTACTGGGGACCCCCTGGAATCCCCCCAAGGACCCCTGGGGGTCCCCGGACCCCACTTTCAGAACCAATGGTTTAGACTGATGATAGGTTCTTGGTTTACCTATGATCCTAGATTACTATTTCTATGCATTTGATGTATTACCTTGTGTTTTCCTTGTTTACTGTAAATCTCTCTGGATTAAGAGCGTCTGATAAATGTCTACATTGTAAATTGTAACAGTAAATGTCAGTGTTTGGCCACCAGATGGCATCAGAGTACTGTAGCTTCTACAATAGTCTACAGTTTTCTACAACGTAGAATTCATTTATATAATATAATTTAAACATATGAAATAATTCACAGTTATACACAGTGCTTTACATAAACAACAATAACCAAGCAATATCATTGTATGAAAATGATATTGCTTAATAAACAAACAAAACAATACACATAATCCTGTAAAATATTGTGATTAAAAACATACAAAACAAACTAGTAAAGACAATAATTAAAATATAAAATCAGGAGGTGAAATGAAGTGTATAGAGGTGTGTTTTAACCTGCATGGTTCTTTTTAAAGTTCATTTAAAAACATTAATCCTGGTGTCTCTGTTTTAGGCAGATCATTATATGTAGGTGAAAACACTCAGAAATAGCCTAGATCTATATGTTTCATTTATACTCGGTGTACGATGGTGACACCACATGTTGTGAGCTTGTAGATCTGCTATTTCCACTGTGTGACAGCGTGTTAGGATACAGTATAAATCAAGAGGATCTGAAATGTTTCTCAGCAGATAAAGAAATATGTAATAATTATTATCAGATCAATATTAACACCATTAATCATCTCTGAATAGAATCATGTGATTTCATGTTATAGTTTATGAGGTGATGAGTGTTGAGTGCTGCTCTGAGATCAGCTCACCTCTCTTGTTCAGAGCATTGCGGTAGTAGAGCTCAATGTTGGGTTTGCAGCGTGCCTCTCGGTTTCTTGTCATCGCAGCCAGTTGTCTAGGATCTTTATTCCAGCGCTCTGCGTTCTTCACACCAAACTCAGTGTATCCAACAAACTGATCTACTCTACTGTCCCACCTGTTCAGCTCATCACCATCGAAATTCATTGACTGTATGTACTGTATGTCCTTCAGCTCACTGGAGTTAAACACACAGCGGTAAGCCACATAGTACACATATCCATCTGGAAATAGACAATTAAGAATATAAAGTTCAGTTTTATTATCATCTGTATAATATCAACACTATTCTCTCTACCCCCCCCAGCGGTGCTCTGTGTGTAGGGGGGGGGGGGGGTTGCACGATGCGGTGCGGGTCATATGACGCATTTTATTTTTATTAATTGATAAATTAAACGACCATAAAACAACGGTAACAAAACAAGTACTTGAGTAGAAGTATAAAAGTATTTGCATCAAAATGTACTTAAAGTACCAAAAGTAAAAGTACTCATTATACAAAATGTCCCATTTAAAGTTTTCAAATGTATACAAATCTTTTGAAAATAGCAGATCTACCCAAGCTCACAATAGCCTCGGAAACCCATACTTTTTTTTTTAGCTCACAATGACTCAGGCTTGTAGATCGGCTATTTTCAAATGGCCGATGAATGGCTGAAGTGGTTATAGGCCTACTGTATGTTTTTATTTTAAATAATCAAAATCTAAAAAGTAACTAGTAACTAACGTTTTCAAATAATTGTAGTGGAGTAAAAGCACAATATTTGACTCTGAGATGTAGTGGGGTAGAAGTAAAAGTATTAGAAATTGGAAATACAGTAGTACAAATACCTCAAATTTGTACTTAAGTACAGTACTTGAGTACATGTACAGTACTTAAAGACGTATACCAAAATCCATTTGAAAAAATTGCTTCTCACTGTTCTCAGGTAAAATGTTGATATGCGATTAAAATGCGAATAATTTTGATTAATTAATTACAAAGCCAAAGGTAGGGTAAGTGATTTTCTTTGGTTAAAATAAGTGTTAAATAGCTCTATATTCTGATAGTACTCATTGATAGAGTGTTTGTGCAGTAACAGGAGTCTCCATGTCTCTCCACCTCTTTATTAAACAGAAAATGCATTTTAAGTTCAGTTTCAGTTTCATTTCCAATTTTATACAATCAGGATAGAGAACTCAGTCAAGATAAAGATTAAACAAGTGAAAAAAAGTGATGACACAAAGAAATGAGCAGATACAAAATATTACTGGAACACCATAAACATGAAGCTGATAAATGGGTACTCTCTCCTGATTGGCTGAGATTTTGACACCTACCTGAAAATGTATTTTCTGTTTATTAAAGAGCTGTAGAGACAGGCAGACTCCTGTTACTGAACAAACACTCTATAGCAATGATTACTATCACAATATAGTGCTTTAACCTTTTAACAATTAACTTTTTGTTTTAACCAAAATAATATCACTTACCCTACCTTTAATTAGATTAATCTTTTTTTAATCGAGTCCCAGCCTTAATTTTGATATGTTTTATTTTGATGGTAACTGTTGTATAATCGTATTATCTTGGATTTTGTGTGTGTGTGTGTGTGTGTGTGTGTGTGTGTGTGTGCGTGTGCGTGCGTGCGCGTGCGCGTGCGTGTATACTCAACAGTTTTAGTTAATAACTATTGTGTTCATAGTATTCATTTACCTTTCACTGGTGGTTTCTTCAAGGCAGTGCGAACGATGTCCAGCTGTGATTTGCAGATCCCCTGCTGACCCAAAGCATATTCATAACCTCGTATGAAGGTGATATGATCTACAAACGGAGGCTGAGGCTCCACCACCTTCCCTTTGTTGAAGTCTGCGTTACGTACATCATCACTTCACCATCCAGTGCCATCATCCACTCTTTATATGAGTCTTTAACTGTGTCTGAACAGCCAAGGACTTTAATCGTCTCATGGAACACTGGAAATAAAACAAAGATGACATTAAATTCAACAACAAACTTCTTCACAGTGACAATAACACATAATAATCATGTTAAACAATCATGTTTGGTTCTTATATGAAGTGAAAGGTTGGATATTAAAAGTAGCTTCCTGTCAAACGTTTTATTCACACTGAAACAGATTCAAATGTTTTTTATGTATTTATCTATCTTTATTATGAAAGTAATTAATAAGGAAAAATATATTTCATGATGTCAAAAAAACCCAGGTATCAAATCATGTCAGATTTCTAAAATTAAAATGTACAACCATATGTGTGCAACACTCTTGTATGATGAAATATGGAGATGTGAGGTTTCTGGAATCCCCAGGGTTCTATAATAGGCCCCTCCTCCTCCCTCTGCACAAAACCCTCATTTTCATGATGTATTATATTATATTCTCCATATTTCATGATGTCACAACAACAGTTCCTAAAATCTGTTTAAATGTTTATGTATTTGGACCAACATTCAAGATTCAATATAACAGGTAGTAAAAGGAGTGTGTGTGTGTGTGTGTGTGTGTGTGTGTGTGTGTGTGTGTGTGTGTGTGTGTGTGTGTGTGTGTGTGTGTGCGTGCGTGCGTGCGTGCGTGCGTGCGTGCGGTGCGTGCGTGCGTGCGTGCGTGTCATTTGTTTGTATTGTGCATTGTCCATATTTGGTTTTATATAATAACAGTAGTAGATATAAATGTATATATTATACAATAACAGTAGATATAATGTACTTACTTCCTGGGATCGCTTTGACATGAAGTACAGAGGAGAGGATGAGGAGGGTGGCTGTAATCTTCATCATCACTTATCAAAACTGAACTGAATTTAATAGATGAGAATAAACAGATCAGAATAAACAGATGAGAATAAACAGATCAGAATAAACAGATGTTTACTGAAAGAGAAGTTCTGGAGTCTGAAAGAGAATGAAGGAGGACTCGTTCTTTAGTTCAGAAGAATCAGCCAATCAGATTAAAGATATGATGTTACATCATCTGTTTCCAGAAAGACGACAGTGTGGATTATTGCACATATCATGTACGGTATATAGCTGTTGCTTATGCACCTTATGTCTCCTCATGTACATACTGTACCTTATGCACCTTACAGTGGTCACCTATTCACATACGCACCAGAGTCTCTGAAAGGTACCCACCATAACCCACCATAACCTTAGGTTGTGAAAGGTTGGGGGTGTGGCTATGCCTTGGGGGTGTGTTTTAAGTTTTTCATTTTAGGTGGACAGTAGGTGGCAGAAGAGAGCAGAGGAAAGCAATTACTCTACTTGCAGTTTATTTCTTAAAAGCAGAAGTCATTAGAGAACTTATGAATGCAGACAATTTATCATTGAATTAATAAAACAAACTTATGTACTAGAGTATTTCCAATTTCCAGTACTTTTACTTTATTTTATACATAGGCTATTTGAAAATAGCTGATCTACAAGCTCACAATTTTCACAATGCTATTTTGAAACATTTTACACAACAGTGTATTTTCAAACATTTTACAGTGGTGTAAAGTAACAAATTACATTACACAAGTACTGTACATAAGTAAAGATTTTAGGTTTTTTTTTTTCTTTACTGGACTATTTCCCTCTCTCTCTCTTGTTATGCAGAAAGTCCTCTTTCACACGTTATGTCAAAATCCTTATAATAAATTATCCTTATCCTTATCCATATGAGACAGCTGTTGCGACCAGTGTTGCCAGAGTTTACGAGAGAAATAAGCAAACAGGTCTATGAAAACAAGCCCAAAAGAGATTGATTATTATAGGCCACATGAGCACATTAAACCTATATGCACCTCAAGTTCTCAAATAAAAAGCAGCAAGCTTCTACCAATATTTACAAGCAACTTTACAGAAAAACAGGTTGCTTATAATAAGCAAACATGGCAACGCTGGTCGCGACCCCTTCCTTTCATTCAGTGAGAGGGGATCATGGTTAACATATGCTAATAGACAGACAGTGGCTTCAAGCTTGGCCATTGTTGTCACAAAACAAGTTTGGCCACCTTCACACACAGTTAGGTAGGCTACAGTCAGCAGGGAGAGGGGGTTGGGGGAGAATTTAGCTTTTTTTGAAATCATGTTCTCAGTGGTGGAAAAAATGCTCACATTAGCTCAAGCACCCCTCTCTCTCTGTCTTCAGTATTAACTGGGTATCAACTGCCTTTTAAGGTCAACCCTAAATGCATCAAATTTTCTCTGATGTGATGTTTTAAGTTGTATGTATCTTTCTGATGCTTAAGTAAGAGTCCCTCTTGTGGTTAAAGCTGATGTCCAGTGATTTTGCGGCCCGGGTTTAAATCCCACGCTATGAGCTTGCAAATTCCATGCGGAATGTCCAGTTTTTGTTACCACAATATAAAAATACTCTGTTACAAGTAAAAGGCCTGTGTTAAAAATGTTACTGAGTAAAACTACAAAGTACTGGCATCAAAATATTTTCAAACATTTTACACAACAATGTATTTTCAAACATTTTACTGTGGTGTAAAGTAACACATTACATTACACAAGTACTGTACATAAGTAAAGATTTTAGGTTTTTTTTTTTCTTTACTGGACTATTTCCCTCTCTCTCTCTTTCTCTCTACTTGTTATGCAGAAAGTCCTCTTTCACACGTTATGTCAAAATCGTCACCTTATTAAACTAATGGCCTAAGTCATTTTTTGAGGAAATTATATTTTTGCCTAAGTCAGGTCCTCATGACACTGGCCACCTCTGGTAAAATCGCCTATCTCCTAATAGTCCAGGGGCCAGCACTGATATTTCCACAAATCGGTAGCACTTAAGGTGACCGTAAATTGTTTGTATTTTTGTCTTCCTACATGTCTCTAGTTTATATATTAGTATGATAACCCTTCCAATCTTGTAGCTTAATGGCAGTTATCACTACCTACTGGCTAATGTATCCGGTAGGAGACACAAAGTAGAATCTTTGTGTCTCCTACACCCGGGCATCAAATTATTGCGACAAAAAACAAAATATATCCTTGTATTCAAGGCTTCATGGGGTGTGCAATTGATAACTTCTCAGATTTTTGGTGTTTGCAAAAAGACTGCTTTCCATAAGCTTGTAAAAGTTTACCCTCCTTCGGTCTAAGGTGGTCATAGCTGAATGGGTA
>NC_139941.1:53564192-53611692 GCF_963454915.1 Gymnoscopelus microlampas | reverse complement strand
GCTGGAGGTGTCTCCTCTTGTTTGGTGTGAGTGTCTTCACACTGGTCTCTTTGACCAAAGCTGGCTCGTTGGGCTTCAGCTAAGCCACGCTTGCCCACGGCGTGTGTGGGTCCTTCCTTCTTCACGATGTATCAGGGCAGGTATGTCTCTATTGTTCAGCAAGTGCCGAAGTGTATAGTAGTTATGGTCATAAACTTGACAGTTTGTGTTATGTTCTTTAGTCCCTGTGTGCGGCTGTCTGTCCCCCCACGCCCCCCCCCCCCCCCCCCCCCAGCTGGGTCTGTGGTGGGTGACTGAGCCACACAGAGGTGTGTCTGTGTGCATGGCGAGGTGTGCGCTTTGCCCTTGAATGCATGGTAGGTTTGCCTCTGTCTTTTTGTTGTGGCAATGATTTTAACATGAGCACTATTGAATGGTAGGCCAACAGCTGAAAGGTAGGTTAACAGCTGAATGGTAGGTTAACCGCTGAATTGTAGGTTAACAGCTGAATGGTAGGTTAACAGCTGAATGGTAGGCCAACAGCTGAATGGTAGGTTAACAGCTGAATGGTAGGTTAACAGCTGAATGGTAGACTAACAGCTGAATGGTAGGTTAACAGCTGAATGGTAGACTAACAGCTGAATGGTAGGTTAACAGCTGAATGGTAGGCCAACAGCTGAATGGTAGACTAACAGCTGAATGGTAGGCCAACAGCTGAATGGTAGGCTAACAGCTGAATGGTAGGCCAACAGCTGAATGGTAGGCCAACAGCTGAATGGTAGGTTAACAGCTGAATGGTAGGCTAACATGTGCCACTTGTGTTAAGGGCTTGGTGAAGAGGAACACGCTGCTGTTTTACCTACTTCACCACTGACCGACACCTCATGTTGTGGACTTATTTTAATGATTATATTCTAATGTTGCGTGAAGCCCCCGGTCACACAGTTACAATGTGAACTGTTTTAATATTGTGTTGTAAGTCAGAGTCCTCACTAACTTTGTACTGTTCTCCTTTTAGGCCTGGTGCTGCATGGGGACCCAAGATGGGAACAGGTAATGGCCGCTCCAGTGGTAGTGGTAATCCCCCTTTTTACTTTAGTTGCTAATTTTTTGTAGTTAATTCATTTTTTGTTTGGTTTGATGCATGCTGTGGTTTATCGGGGTGCCGCTGCCCTGGACGGTCAGACTGCCACCCATGCCCCCAGCATTGGCCCATATGTGTAGGCTACAGTATATTGCTTTGTTCATCCAAAATGGTAATCTGTACGTTTATCCCACTAGATGTAATCTCTTTTATTAATGATGATATTTGGTTGACTAAAATGTTGTTTTCAAATAAAGCTTTTGTACTTTATGCCACGCCTCTGCCTCACATATTTAACAGCACAATGAACCTTGTGGGGAGTTATTATGTTATACAGGTGATTAGCATCAACAGTCTTAGGCTTCAAAGAGCGCCCTCTGCTGTCCTAAAGGCAAAGCCACTGGGCTGAGTGAGTTGGCCAGATTTAACCCATTCAGACCGGGAACGCATCTGTGTGACATTTTAAGATTTATTTGGGCTATTTAAAAAATAGCAGATCTACAAGCTCATAGCGCGCTATGAGCTTGTAGATCTGCTATTTTTCATTAGCCAAAGAAAAATGACACACAGATGCTTTCCCGGTCTTCATGGGTTAAGGACTGGACACTCCTTTTTCCAGTGTCCGTTAGCTTTACAATAATGACATAAACTCACTGATTTACAGTGGTGGGAAAGGACTCAAATTATTTACTTAAGTAAAAGTACCAATACTGCAATATAGAAATATTCTGTTACAAGTAAAAGTCCAGAATACAAAATTTACTTGAGTAAAAATTGAGTTTAAAAACAGCAGATCTACAAGCTTGCGAGTCGCAACGCATTGTGAGCTTGTAGATTGGCTGTGTATAAAATGGGGCTTAAGTGGTTAATGTATGTTTTGTAATATAATGACGTATATCTGCAAAATAACTAGTAACTAAATTAGTGGAGTAAGAGTACAATATTTTCCTTGAGATGTAGTGAGTAAAAGTATTGGAAATAATCCAGTTAAAGTGAAAATTCCTCAAGTGTACTAATTTACAGTACTTGAGTAAATTTTCTTAGTTACTTTACACCACTGGATATTAGGACTGGACACTCCTTTTTTCAGTGTCCCTTAGCTTTACAATAATAACAAACACCCACTAATTTGTCATGTGTGCCTGGTGTCACCCTGGTGTCACCCTGTGGTCAGAGACCCTGTGGCCATGAAACTCTGGAGACAGACAGACAGACCTGGCTGCCCAGAGAGGAGAGGCTGTGCTGTCATTGTGATGAGGGAGCTGTAGAGACAGAATTACACTTCCTAACACAAAGTAAAAACTACACAAATATCAGGGAGGAGTTCTTTACAAAAAAAATCTAAATAAACTGCCCTGAATTCCGTAGTATGACAGAAAGGGAGAAATGACACTCCTTCTGGGGGAACAGAAAGAATGTGCAGTTTTAGCTGCAAAATATGTGGATTCCTGTCACAAGAAAAGGGACAACCAGTAGGACACAGATGTATACCATGTTTTACTTACACCATCTCCTTTATTTATGTCATTTCATTGATTGTATTTTGTTACGTTGTTTGTTGTAATAATATAGTTGTAATTGTGCTTTGGCAACACTTCCCCAGAATGTCATACCAATAAAGCCTTTTGAATTGAATTCAGACAGACAGACAGACAGACAGACAGACAGACAGACCCCTACTTGACATAAGATATAAATGAACAGTAGTCTATATAATACTTAGTTTTCTCAAATGAAGACGGACCACTGGCCTGGACATGTGTGCAGCCGGGTTTGGCTTGTCTTGATATGCTTCGTTGCGTGTGGCGTCGTGCAGCGAAAATAGACGATCTACAAGCTCACAGCGCATCGTGCTGCGACACGTTGTGAGCTTGTATGATGATCTGCCATCTTCAGTGTGTGACACCACACGCAACTAAGTATCAAGCCTTTACTAGAGATGTAACGTACGGCATGGATTAAGAGGACAATTCTTTCAACATATAAAACGTTGTATTCAAGTTCAGGAGAGAAAACATGAGGCCCAATTATGTTTCTTATTCCTTTATTGATATTGTGACATTCCATTCAAACCAAGCAAATTAAAGCCAAAATCTAACATCTGAACTTCAAACCATTGATGATCAGGGGCCCAGATCCCAGGGGGGAAGGAGGGGACATGTCTGACATGTTCCTCCAATAAAGTATCTTTAAATAAATGATATTATTTAAAATCTATATTTAATAGAAGCTGATTCCACTGAAGATTTTTTTTTTTAAAGCAAAACAAAAAAACGTTGATATTTAGTATGAGTTATTGGTTGATATATTGATTCTTGTACCACACCTCAAGTCCATCTGTGCTTATTACCAAGATGTTTTACTGTACCAATTCTTAATAGTTAAATATTGAAATAGAATCCCAATCAATTGTAATGTAAACATTACAAATGTAATAACAAATTCTAAACAACTTCTTATCAGGTAACAACTACAAATTCTTGTAACTCATGTCTTGCATTACCAATGCTGGCCAAATCAATCAACTACATGGCAGAAAACACAAGCATCACACATCCCACTACCCACTACATGCCTGACCTCGCAAAAGAAAAAAAAAACTCCCACAGACGTACAGTGACTGACCTGCTTCACACTGTCACCCGTCTACACATGACATCTTATGTCATACGTCCTTGTTATGCTGCAGGACCACATTGGAAACAAGTGTTTCATTACGCTTTAATGTGTTATCCTAGGTTTAAGTTGTTTTGTGATTTTGCTCGTATATTTTTACCAAAATCAAATCAAATCTCAAATGATGTGAATTAATGTGAAAGTATCAATGTTTGTAAGTCCTGCAGTTAAACATGGAGGCATGTTAATGTGTTTGTTGTTAAATCATGTGATGTCAACCTATAATGGATTATTTACATCATAACATCATAACATTATAGTTTGTTTCATGCATTGAACATGGATTTGGTGTTTAGTTTTTTATACCAAATGTCAGACAAACTGTAATCATTGTGACCATTATTAGTTAGTTTAACATCCTAGCATTAGCTCTGTTGGTGATATTATTGATGTGAAGATTCCTTCTTTGTGGTTCCCTCCTGAGTTGTAATGAGATCTGCTCCCCTGCTCGTGATTAGTGATTACATATAAATCATTACTTAATATAAATGATTGCATGTCATCAGTGTTTCCCATTAATTTCATAGACTGTGGCGGACCACCATTGTTTAATTTGGGTGGACCTGGGTACACCCACACCTCAGACCACCCTAGAGGATCAGGTCCACCCATCACAGGGAAACAAAAAAAGGGTTAAACCTTACCCCAACCTTTAACTTCACAAACACTATGCCTAAACCTAAATTTAACCCTAACCATAACCTCACAGAAACTATGCCTATAAACCTAACCTTAACCTTTAACCTCACAAACACTATGCCTAAACCTAACCTTAACCATAACCTCACAGAAACTATGCCTATAAACCTAACCTTAACCCTAACCATAACCTCACAGAAACTATGCCTATAAACCTAACCTTAACCTTAACACTAACCTTTAAATTCACAAAAACTATGCCTAAACCTAACCTTAACCCTAAAAGGTTGATGATGTCATCATTGTGCTGCTGTTACGACTATTTAAAAGCTGATTGGACACACATGTATTTCTTCCTCTCACACCCAGGTGTTCTGTGAAAAGACAATAGACCAATAAGAATCAGAATGTATTAACTGTGTGAACATGTTAACACTTTATAATAACCTTCCCTTATAATAGTAAATGAATCATTCATAAATTATTAGTTTAAATAAATGATGTGTTATTCATAACATGTTAAACAGTCGGTTAATGATGTAACAAGTTATTAGTAAACTACTTAAAAACCTAACCTCCCAGCACCCTCCCTGCAACTACAGTAACCATCAAAGTAGAAACAACTCAGTCCATTCAAACAACATTTGACCAATACTTTGTCAATAGTGTATCTTAGTAGGAAGGGCAGCTCAGTTGGTAGAACACTCTCCTTTGGACCACAAGGTTCTGTCTTTGATCCTGTTAGTGATGGAATGATCAGTGTTTTCAATTAACTGAATCATTGGGTTCAGTTCACTGAAATGTTGTGTTCAAATGATTGGTTCAGAGATTGGCTGCATTGTGTCGTCTCTTCACTTCCTGACTGAGTCACTGAACGTCCTCTCAGGCTATGGGATCTAAACTCCTTCGTCATGTTAAACATGTTTATATTTGATTGATGATGAATGGTCCAAACTACACAGTTCACCAAGAGGACCCCCCCCCCATCTGACCACATTGTCATCAGTGTTGTCTGATACAACAAATCATTTGATTATTAAATTTGATTATTAGATTCATTATTATAAGAAATTAAGCAGAAGACACATGATGATGTGAATTCACACGACCGGGATGGTTTACCAGGCTAGTTGTTTCACTTCTTACCCAAGCATGTTGTTTTGTGTATGTTTTCTAGTTTTATACACTTTTATACATTAAAACTGTATGAATGTATATATAAAAAAAGTATAGTAAAAAGAAAGAGGGAGTGAACCTGGGTGTGTGGGTGGAGTCTAAAGATTCTCATCATTGGTTGTCGGCACCAGAATACGACCTGATAGAAGAAGAAGAGAGACAGTTAAAACAGACACACAAATACATCCCATGTACTGTATTGTGTGTATTTCTCCTTAAATGCATAAATGTACACACAACACAATAACACAACAACATTATGGTTCAGTCATCAGGGTCACATGTTGCAACAGAACTAATGTGAACATTTGACTCTTATTTAAGACTAAATGTGACAACATAGAACACACTTTGACCTCTAACAAGGTCGTCTAAACTGGTCTAAACCGGTTAAGGTTCTAAACCAATATAAACCAATTTAGGTTGTGGCTTTACATGTTTGTTTGTTTGCATTTCTGTGAGGGTTCCACATGTCATGTGATCCTCTGTTGACCTGACCTCATTTCTTCCACTGTTAGTAGATTTATTAATTAAACATGTTCATTAAACATGCTAATTAAACATGTTAATCACCTCGTTTCTTCCACTGGAAGTAGATGAATCCAGACAGGAACAAGACCAGACCCAGAACCAGACCTGATGCTCCCATGGCCACCTTGTTCTTCACTGACTCTGGCATGGAGTCATCTGATAATACAAATATTATATTAATTATATTATTACAGTAGATTAAAACACCTTGTTCTTCACTGACTCTGACATGGAATCATCTGTGTCATTATAGATTTGAGCTATAACTATTATTTTATACTTAGGCTATTCAGAAATAGCAGATCTGATATTTTTGAAACAGACATTTGACAGTTACAAATGTTTGCTTTAAAAAAAAAATAGCATCTGCTATTTATGAATATCCCAAAGTATAAAATAATGGTTATAGCTCAAATCTAAAATGACACAGATGTGTTCCTGGATTGAATGGGTTAAGTAAGTAAGCCTCGCCGAGCCATGTGACCCATAGGGGGAGGAGCCTATTTGATTTGATTTGATTTGATTTATTTGAAAAGCCATCACCACATGGTCACCGCAGTTCGAGGATAACACAAGAAAGTCCTGAGACTTATTTCCGTTGAGGTCCTCTTACAATTAACAATCAATACGTTAAAAATACTTTACAATACAACACATGTAACTAACGTAACGCTACATAGACACAAGTGACATACACAGTACAGACACAGTACACATTACACAACAATACAAAACACAAGTAACATTCACTGTACTTACATACAAACAATACAGGAACACAAGTAACATACACAGTACACAAACAAGTGCTACCTTATCTTTCCTAGTCTAATGACCCTCTATAGGGGAACCTTTTCTAATAGACATGATTTAGTTTTGTATTTAAAAGTCCTCAGATTTGTTGTCAGTTTGACACTGTTTTCGAGGTCATTCCACTGTGTGGCTCCTATGTAAGTAAATGATTCCCTGCCTACTTTACTTTTAAAAGCCGGAAGGCTCACGTCTGCTACACTGGCTCTGGTGAAAAAATGGTGTACTTCACTTCTCTGAGTAAAACATGTCTTTAAAAATATGGGGACCTCTCCATATATTATCTTATGAACCATGGTCAATCTGGCCATGATTACCCTGGATTCTACTGGGAGCCAGTTGAGTTCTCTAAACTGGTTCCTACCTATATGGGATCTGGGTCCTAACCCTAGAATGACCCTGATCAGTCTATTCTGAGCTGACTGTAGCTTTGATTTGAGGGATTTCAATAAGCCCTCGAACCAAGATGTACAAGCAAAATCAAAATGGCACATAATAAGAGAATTGGCTACCACCTGTTTTGTCTCCCTATCCAAGTACCTTGCTGTTCTTGCCAGAAATTTAGTCAGTCCGGAGACTTTGCTCAGTACCTTGCTGGCCATATTTCGGCCATCTAGGTTACCCTCCAAGATACAACCCAGGTATTTCACCGATGATTTAGCTTCAATGAAGTCAGAATTTAATTTGACCTTGAAATCAGGGCTCTTTCCTAATTTGATTTTAGAACCAAATAGAATAGATTCCGACTTCCCTGTGTGTAAAGATAACTTATTATCTATAAGCCAGGAATTAACCTTTGTCAATTCCTCACTCAGGGAACTCTCCAGTGTGGATTGTTCCTTATGGGACATCAGCAGAGCAGAATCATCAGCATACAAGAACAAATCACAGTTACAGGCGTCTGTCATATCATTCACGTATACCAAAAACAGTGCTGGGCCTAGAATGCTTCCCTGTGGAACACCACATTTCATGAAGCTTGAATCTGACAAAATACCATTTACCTCTACCCTCTGTTCGCGGTCCGTTAGGTAGGATTGAAACCATTTGCATGCTGCCCTGTCTGCCCCCAGGGCCTCAAGCTTGTTGAGAAGTCTACTGTGGTTCACCGTGTCGAATGCTCTCCGTAAGTCCAGTAGTACCATTCCACACAGCTTCCCACTATCAACCTCTTTCCTAATTTGTTCCGTTAAGAATAGTAAGCATGTGTCAGTTGAGTATGACTTTCTAAAGCCTGATTGCAGTTTGTACATTAGATTGTTCCTATTTAAGTACTCGTTTAGTTGGTCATTGATTACCCTCTCAAATATTTTTGACACTGAACCCAAAACTGACACCGGTCTATAGTTACCGGGGTCATTTTTGGCTCCTTTTTTGTACAGGGGGAGTATTTTGGCCTTTTTTAGGTCATGGGGGAAGACACCCTGTTCAATTGATAGGTTGAAGATGTGCGTGATACTGGGCGCTATCTGCAATGCAGCATCCCTTAAAAAGAGAGGAGCTATTCCATCCAGGCCTGTGGCCTTAGCGCAATTGATCTTGGACAGCATCTCATAGACCACCTCCACCTCTACCTTCTGCAGGGAGAATGAGTTGGAACACACTCCTTGTTTCCCATAAAACTCCCTGACCCTGTCTATGTCATAAATCCCAGGTGCCAATGGCAATTTGGAGACCAGGTCTGCTGCGACATTTGTGAAATAATCATTGAATTTATTTGCAACCAATTTTTTATCGAATTCCATCTCTTCATTAATTTTAAGACCTATATTACTGCATTTATTGCTTTTGATTTTATCTCCTGCACCTAGTTCTTTTAGGGTTTTCCAGAGTTTTTGAGTGTTGCTTTTATTTTCTATTATTTGTTCTTTATAGTGAGTCTGTTTTGTGCTAATAATGAGCCTCTGAGTTTTATTCCTCAGCTCTCTAAAAAGGGCCAAATATTCTACTGTGTTTGTTTTACAATAGCTCTTGTGAGCTTTCTCTCT
Organism: Gymnoscopelus microlampas; assembly: GCF_963454915.1. Lineage (NCBI taxonomy): Eukaryota > Metazoa > Chordata > Actinopteri > Myctophiformes > Myctophidae > Gymnoscopelus > Gymnoscopelus microlampas. The sequence goes on along the minus strand of NC_139941.1, from coordinate 53,602,809 downwards.
GGACTTGATTGACTCCAAAATGTCATTATTGAACCAGCGGCTGGACCTCTGTTTGATTCTCACCTGCCTAAGTGGTGCGGTTGAGTCAATAGCTTGGTGGAAGATCTTCCCAAAAGCTTCCCATGCTTTATTGACACAACCACATGTTAAACCTGGAGACCAGTCCTTCTTGTCTATTTGCTCTATGAATTTTTCTGCTGTATAATTTTTGAAAGTCCTTGCAAGGACAGTCTTGTGAGCATGAAATCTTACCTTCTCTATTCTCCTTGTACAGTATGTCAAAGTGATCGCTGATGCCATACACAATGGTGCCACTCTGTGATACCTTAGTGACATCTGAAACTAGAATGAGATCAATGATGGATTTCGTTGTTTCACTTACTCTCGTGGGTTGTTTTATTAATTGTCTAAAACCAAAGGAGTTACACAAGTTTTCAAACCCTTTAAAGGTAGGGTGGGCAGGTTTAGATACATCTGTGTTCATGTCCCCCATTATCAGAGTCTCCATTGAATCAGCAACGTTGGATAACACTGTGTCCAATGAGTTGTAAAACTCTGTCTGATCTGGAGGTCTGTAACAAGCCCCAAATAATATGGGTTTTGTTTTGGTTAAACAAATGTCCAACCATACGATTTCCAGGTCATTCATGAGATCTTCTCTGAGGTTAAAGGAAATGTCCGAGCGTACATAAACACATATTCCACCCCCTTGACGATTTCTGTCTTTCCTCACTATGTTATAATTCATGATTGCTATTTCCGAATCATTAATGCTAGGGTCGAGCCAGGTTTCTGAAAAACATATTATTCCTACTTCAGATAGCTTTACAATTTTCCTAATTTCTTCAATTTTAAAATACAGGCTCCTCACATTAAGGTGTAAAAAGTGCAGACCTTTTCTACTGAATGCTGCCTTGTAATCCAACTCCGTTACTGTCGGTGGTCTTGTCTCGGGTGAGGGTCCGCTGGCGCTGGACCTCTCGATGCTTGACGTTGCCTGGAACGCAGCCGGTGTCCTCCTAGACTCCGGATTCCTGCCATCAAGCAACGCCGCTCCGTCGCTCCGGAACGTCTCCATGCACCTCCCGATGCTTGACTCTGCCTGGAACGCAGCCGGTGTCCTCCCAGACACCGGATTCCTGCCATCAGCCATCGCCGCACCGTCGCTCCGGAACGTCTCCATACTCCTGCCGATGTTTGACGCTGCCTGGAACGCAGCCGATGTCCTCACAGACACCGGATTCCTGCCATCAGACAACGTTGTTCCGTCGTTCTGGAACGTCTCCATGGTCGCCTCGCTTGACACTGCCTGGAACGCAGCCAGCGTCCTCCCGGACACTGGAATCCTGCCATCAGCCAGTGTACTACCGCTCTGGAACGACCCGGTGTTTGACGAGTTTGATGCTGCCTGGAACGCAGCCAGGTTCCTGCCATCAAACAGAATACCTGCGATGATGATGAGACATCGGAGTAACGGAGGAGGAAGATGTAGCCATACCAGTAGAATGTTTGCAGCTTCAGGTGCTAGTGGCCACACCGGCTGCTGCTGGATGTTGTTGTTCTGTAGCCTGCTAGCCACATTAGCATGTGTTGGGGGTGCCTGAGTTGTTGGTTGTGGCCCCGGGTTCCGTTCCACGTCGCCCGCTAGCAGTAGAATCACAGCAACCTGGGCCCAGCCTCTATAGGAGCGAGATGTAACCCTCTCTTCACTTTTGGAAGGAGTCCTAGCGTGACCGTTCTCCAACAGTCCAGAAAACAGTAGGAATTGGCTTCTCTCTGCTGGTGAGTAGAGGCTTTCTCTCAGCTTGTTGTTGTTTAGCGTGAGATGCCGTGACTGAAGCAAACATACGCATGCTATTAAAAGTCCTATCGCAATCCACGAGGGTGCTGTTGTTCTTACCCGTGGTTTCCCTAACGATTTTGCTGCTTTATCCGCGTAAAAGCGCTTAAATAACTTAAAAGTTTGCCGCGACGCGTTGCGAGCCAAACCGGCGGCGGCCATCTTGTTAGCTTTCGAGTGACTAGTTCTATCTCTTGATTCTGTAGCGTGGAGCGGCTTGATGTGATTCTAGTCACAGAGACTTACCCCCCCCCAACCCAACCCTTGATGTGACTCTAGTCACAGAGACTTACCCCCCCCCCCCCCCCAACCCTTGATGTGACTCTAGTCACAGAGACTTACCCCCCCCCCCCAACCCTTGATGTGACTCTAGTCACAGAGACTTACCCCCCCCCCCCAACCCTTGATGTGACTCTAGTCACAGAGACTTACCCCCCCCAACCCAACCCTTGATGTGACTCTAGTCACAGAGACTTACCCCCCCCAACCCAACCCTTGATGTGACTCTAGTCACAGAGACTTACCCCCCCAACCCAACCCTTGATGTGACTCTAGTCACAGAGACTTACCCCCCCCAACCCAACCCTTGATGTGACTCTAGTCACAGAGACTTACCCCCCCCCCCCAACCCTTGATGTGACTCTAGTCACAGAGACTTACCCCCCCCCAACCCAACCCTTGATGCTGAGTGCCAAGCAGGGAGGCATTGGGTCACTTTGATAGTCTTTGGTACGACCCGGCCAGGGATCAAACTCCAACCTCTCAATCTTAGGGCAGACACTCTAACCACTAGACCATTACCATTGATATTAATGCAGCATTTATATAAGACCAGTTCCATCTCTCAGGACTGTTCTCATACTTTACAGTCACTTTCAGCCCCTTCACTCCAGCAGCTTCTGACCCTGATGTGGAAATTCTATCATTTCTATAAATGTCTGTATCTGCAGCCATTAGTAAACTAAGATGATGTACCTCATCTAGACAAGACACTTTAAGTAGGTGAGGCTCCTGTCATGACCTTCTTATTAGAATGGTAACTTTTTTAGGATGTTTTAATATATTTGTATTTTATTTCTGGTGTGTGTATTATTATTGTGACTTGTTTTTAATTGGATTGCTGTGTTTCCTTTCTGCAAAACAAATGTACCTTCAGTTACAAAAAGAGAAGAATCCTTGAACCCTTAAAATAGAGTGTAGTGTAACACATTACAGTAGATTACAGTAGAATACAGTAGATTACAGTAACTGACCCCAGTCCATCTTGATAGGCGCAGTCAGACTGGGATGTTCCACCATGCATGTGATGATCTCTCCTGATCTGTAACACACACACACACACACACACACACACACACACACACACACACACACACACTCACACACACACACACACACACACACACACACACACACACACACACACACACACTACAATTAGGCACCATAGCACTAGACCGTTATAGGCAATAAGACAAGCTTATACTGATATTTTCTCCACCTAAAATAATCATGACGTGCGTGTGTCCTCAAGTTGAATGTGTGTCCATGTGGATCTGCTCAGAGCTGAAGCGGCCCCTCCTCCCCGCCCGGTCTGGCAGTGAGTGAGCAGCTGTTAATTAGCACTAACATTAGGACAGATTGTGAAAGTAGACGATCTACACGCTGAAACGCCCCGCGATTCAACACATTGATCCATTGATCTTTGTTATTATTTAGTTTTTTGGAGAAAAAAAAAAGGTTTGACTATTTTTGTGTAGGAGCGTGAATGCCCCGCTGGGCTCTCCTCCGCTCTAGTGTTTATTGTGTATTCCACTATTCCCTCCCCATTGCAGAAAAAATAGGAAGGCAGAAGAAACTTAGTAACGAGATATGCACGTTATAGCGTATTCCTGTGTGTGTATTCATGTATAACACACTCACTCGCGGGTCTCTGTGTGCGTTCGTCATGCTTGCACGACGACGAGCTTTCTGCGTAGTTGTGTCTGGAGTAGACTGGTGATAAACACGGGACTCGGGAGCAATCGTGTGTGTGTGTGTGTGTGTGTGTGTGTGTGTGTGTGTGTGTGTGTGTGTGTGTGTGTGTGTGTGTGTGTGTGTGTGTGTGTGTGTGACTTAATATTAGCCTACCAATTAATGGGCAATTTTCAGCAAGTGAGTAACACTTGATTTATTTTTAAAGAATATATGTATCGGTGTCTATTAGGTGTGTATTTCTATGTATAGGTGTCTGTTGGGTGTGTACCTGGGTGTGTACTCCAGGTAGGAGTGGTACTGGTAGTACCAGTCTCCATCAGACAGCTCGGCAGTAGAGGAGAGACCAGAGGTCAAAGGTTCTTGACCTATCCACCAGGTCACCAGGATCACTTGAGGATAGAAGTCGTAGCTGCTGCACCTCAGCATGTGAGTGTGTTCACCACGACGAGGGGGAGTCTCTGACTTCAGTCTCACTTTGGGCTCCACTGGATAAATTAGATTATTATTATTATTAATATTATTATTATTATTATTATTATTATTATATAACCGTCATAGGAAAATGTCATTATCATTAATAATTGTAATCATCCAAATGAGATCCAAATGATTCAGAAAGCCGCAACACACTTGGTCTTCAACCAGCAAAAATGTTAATGTTTCCCGCCTCTCCCCCGTTCTCCTCTCCCTCCATTGGCTCCGGGTCCATTTAGTTGCATTTGTACACTCTCAGAGTTACAGATCCACACGGGTCCATTTGGTTCCTATCCATCATTTAGCTGGGGACCCCTGGAACCCCCTCAAGTACCCCTGGGGGTCCCCGGACCCCACTTTGAGAACCAATGATGTAGACAGATGCCAGGTTCATTGTAGACCTGCCATCCTATAGTTTGGATAGTTTCAATGTACATATTATTTATTTGTATGATACTAGAAGTTCGGGCCGCTATACGCGGCCCGAACGTCTAGCGTGACGCGGCGTCCACTTGGCAGTGCCACATTACCGGCACCTCACAGTGTGAGAGAGAGTTTTGTGCTCCCCTAAATCCACGCCAGGCTATGAAAATACCCACTTGACAAACAGGTGACGTGCATGACCTCTGCAATGACCAAAACCCACTTTGTGATTACTCACACCTGGCATGGCAGACCTGTGAGCAGTGTGCAGTGGTGTAGAATGTTAAAAGATAGACCAAATGGCAGGAGATGAAGTGAGCAGTTTATTTGTGTAAAAGGTGGATAAGAATGAGAAGGTGTGAAAGACAGTGGCGTCGTCGTCATGTCCACAGGTTGTCATGGCAGAGCCTGCAGAATGGGAGAAAAGGAGAAGGAGTCAAGCACGCAATGTGAGACGTACACCATGGATCATGTGAGAGTGAAGACAGTGATGTTTGTGTGAAGTTGTAGGCATTGTTAGTTATGTAGAGCAATCCGAAATGACAGATGGAAGAATGCAACAGCCTTACCTCAGTGGGGAAGAAGCACTTTTGTGAAAACCACGTTTTCAGTGACGTTTGCAGTGTGGTCTTCCTGCTGGTGTATGGCATACTTCAGGGCTGCTGGGTCACCCGTTCTGGAACTGGCAACATATAGCTGTCCGTGAGTGAAGACAGGGGATCGAAGCCAGACCCCAACTGTTGTAAGTGTTTGCCCTTGTGATTTGTTGATGGTGGTGGCGAAAGCAGTGCGGACTGGAAACTGTCGCCTGGCCCAGTCAAAAGTGAAAAGTCCAGCATCAGGAATGAACTTGATCCGAGGGATGAGGACCTCCTTTTGCGTGGCGGCTATTTTGCACAGCAGCAGCTTGTTGTTGAGGGTCCTCTGAAATAAGAGTTTTGTCCCATTGCAGAGTCCGTCTTTGGGGCTGAGGTTGCGGAGTAGCATCAAAGGCATGCCAGGCTTGAGGGTGATGATGTGCCTGGGAAATCCATGGGGGCAGAGGGTGTTTAGATATTCCACGTTGAAGCGCATTGCATCTTGGTCGTGCTCCAGGGTGTCAGCACTGCTCAGCTTGGTGGAGGTACCTGGCATCCAAATTTAATTCTGGACTTTTACTTGTAATTGAGTATTTTTATAGTGCAGTATTGGTACTTTTACTTAAGTAAATAATTTGAGTACTTTTTCCACCACTGCCCACGGCGATCATCATGTCATTTGGAGATATCCAGTGCTGACGTCATGCTGATGTGAAACTCCATATATGGATATAACAGTGATGGAACTTACACACACGGGGACAGGAACGTACACACACGGGGACATTCGACACTGGATTCAAATTGTAAGGTAGATTACTATTTATCACTATGGAAGCCGTCGAACTGGTGCGATCTGACGGCATCCTAGAATTTATAGGTAGGATGTGATGTCATGCTGTCGTGAGATTACGTCACACTGGCGTTGTGTCCATATTCGGGACGACCGTCTCATCGTCATCGTCATCTTGGTAACAGGTTGGTTTGTTGTGATGATGTAGTGTAAAGTTTCAGACAGACAGTAAGAGTGATGCAACGTACATACTGACAACCGACATACTGACAACCGTTCTGGCGCAGGTTCCAATTGTAAGGTAGATATATAAAGCCATAATAGGAGATGTTCCCAATGGAGCTATGCCCAAATATGGAGTGTGTTGTCTGACCTCACTTGGGTCTCGTTGGGCGGTGGTCGGCGATGACGCTAAGGAACAACATGGCCGACTGTAATGTTGTGAGTTTGTGTTGGCCGCAATTAATTATGCTGCGAGGGGGCAGATGTGTGCTGAGCAGTATGAAGTGGCCTACAGACTGCGCGTAGTAATTCTGCACGTTGTGGCGTGTCTTGTTAGTGACATTGATATGTTGTTTTTGTGTTTAGTCCCACACAGTGGCAGTTTTTTTTGGGGGGTTTTGGGTTTAGAAATGTATATATAGATAGATTATACTGTTTAGACCAGTGGTTCTCAAACTTTTTCATGTCAAGGACCCCCAAAATGATATGTATTTGGCCGCGGACCCCTATCGCAAAATATTTTGTTCCAGGGACCCCCCAGAAGCAAAGATTTGAGTTACAAATGTTCGCTTTGAAAAATATATATTCAAAGATTTGCACAAGTTTTCACGATTTTTCAAAAATAGCAGATATACAAGCTCATAGCGCGGCACTCGGTGCCGCGCTATGAGCTTGTATATCTGATATTTTTGAATAGCCAAAGTAGAAAAGGTTAAAGTGGTTAAAATGATTGTGATGCTATATTAACACATTTTGCTGGGGATCCCCTGGAATCCCCCCAAGGACCCCTGGGGGTCCCCGGACCCCACTTTGAGAACAAATGGTTTAGACTGATGATAGGTTCTTGGTTTACCTATGATCCTAGATTACTATTTCTCTGCATTTGATGTATTACCTTGTGTTTTCCTTGCTTACTGTAAATCACTCTGGATTAAGAGTCTGATAAAAATGCCTGCATTGTAACTGTAACTGTAAATGTCAGTCTTTGGCCACCAGATGGCATCAGAGTACTGTAGATTCTCCAATAGTCTACAGTTTTCTACAATGTAGAATTCATTTATATAATATAATCTAAACATATTGAATAATTCACAGTTACACAGTGCTTTACATAAACAACAATAAACCAAGCAATATCATTTTATGAAAATAGCTCAAATGAAGAAGAGTAGAAACAAACAAAAACAATACACATAATCCTGTAAAATATTACTAAAGTGATTATAAGCATACAAAACAAACTAGTAAAGACAATAATTAAAATATGAAATCAGGAGGTGAAATGAAGTGTATAGAGGTGTGTTTTAGCCTGCATGGTTCTTTTTAAAGTTAATTTAAAAACATTAATCCTGGTGTCTCTGTTTTAGGAAGGTCATTATATGAGGGTGAAAACACTCAGAAATAGATCTATATGTTTCATTTATACTTGGTGTACGATGGTGACACCACATGCTGTGAGCTTGTAGATCTGCTATTTCCACTGTGTGACAGTGTGTTAGGATACAGTATAAATCAAGAGGATCTGAAATGTTTCTCAGCAGATAAAGAAATATGTAATAATTATTATGATCAATATTAACACCATGAATCATCTCTGAATAGAATCATGTGATTTCATGTTATAGTTTATGAGGTGATGAGTGTTGAGTGTTGCTCTGAGATCAGCTCACCTCTCTTGTTCAGAACACGGGGGTAGTAGTTCTCAATGTTGGGTTTGCAGTTTGCCTCTCGGTTTGCTCTCATCGCAGCCAGTGCTCCAGGATCTTTATTGAGGCGCTCTGCGTTCTTCACACCATACTCAGTGTATCCAACATACTGATCTACTCTACTGTCCCACCTGAGGATCTCATCACCATCGAAATTGAATGACTGTATGTACTGTATGTCCTTCAGCTCACTGGAGTTAAACACACAGCGGGAAGCCTTATAGTACACATATCCATCTGGAAATAGACAATTAAAAATGTCATTAATGTTCAGTTTTATTATCATCTGTATAATATCAACACTAGCCTTCAAATGGATTTTGGTATACGTCTTTAAGTACATGTACTCAAGTACTGTACTTAAGTACAATTTTGAGGTATGTGTACTTTACTCGAGTATTACACTTTTACTTCTACTCCACTACATCCCGGAGGCAAATATTGTACTTTTACTCCACTACAATTATTTGAAAATTTTAGTTAAAAACTTTAGGCTAACTGCCCCTAACTGCCCCCCATCGGCCATATATTACTTTATGTAGTGATACATATCCTATATATATATATATATATATATATATATATATATCACTACATCACTATGTGATATATATCATATATATCACTAAATAAAGTCTAAAATAGGTTCAGGTGCGCTGGGGGGATGCACAATATAAGGTGCGGGTCACACATGCATGCATTTTGTTTTTATTAATTAATAAATTAAACGACCATTAAAACAACAGTAACAACACACTCTACCAGCCTTCAGCGATGGAAAAAGTACTCAAATGTTTAAGTAAAAGTAAGTAAAAGCATCAATACTGCAAAGTAGAAAATAAATACTCACAATTTTAAGTCAAGTTCAAAATACGGGCTGCAGTGGTTAAAGGGCAAGACCACTTTGGTAGAGGTTTGGGTTGTGTAGTTACCTTGCCATGATGTAACTCCAAAGGTGGACAAGAAATCAAAAATAATTGCTCCATTGATTAGAAATTGATAATTCAAAATATGCTCCTCATTGACTTACATTGTACGGTAAAACTGCTCTCAAAGTCACTCTTTTAGCACAAAAACGAACGCAAACAAAGTTGATTCAGACAATATAGAACATCACCAAACCCAAAACTGTTTTTTTTTTAAATAAAAATGTCAAATTCCTGTTGATTTTGCCATTTTTAATAAGTAGAAAACCCCGACTGGATCGGCGGATCCGGATCCAGATCTTCAAATAGTAAAATCAACAGGAAGTTGACATTTTTATTAAAAAAACAAACAATACCGGGTTTGGTGATGCTCTATATTGTCTGAATCAGCTATGTTTGGGTTCATTTATGTGCTAAAAGAGTGACTTAGAGATCTGTTTTACCGTACAATGTAAGTCAATGAGGAGCAAATTTTGAATTATCAATTTCTAATCAATGGAGCAATTATTTTTGATTTCTTGCCCACCTTTGGAGTTACATCATGGCAAGGTAACTACACAACCCAAACCTCTACCAAAGTGGTCTTACCCTTTAAGGTATGTTTTGTAATAATCAAAATCTACAAAGTAACTAGTAACTAAAGTTTTCAAATATTTGTAGTGGAGTAAAAGTACAATATTTGCCTCTGAGATGTAGTGAAGTAGAAGTAAAAGTATTAGAAATTGGAAATACTCGAGTAAAGTACAAATACCTCAAAACTGTACTTAAGTACAGTACTTGAGTTAAAGACGTATACCAAAATCAATTTGAAAAACATTGCTTCTCACTGTTCTCAGGTAAAATAGCGATTAATTTTGATTAATTAATTACAAAGCCTCTAATTAAGTTCCAGAGTTCCAGCCCTAATTTTGATATGTTTTATTATATAATGGTAACTGTTGTATAATCGTATTGTCTTGGATTTTGACATGATTGATGTCTGCTAGTTAATAACGATTGTTTTAATAGTATTATACCTTTCACTGGTGGTTTCTTCAAGCCAGTGCGAGCGGTGTCCAGCTGGGATTTGCAGAAGTCCTGCTGACCCAAATCATATGCATAACCTCCTGGGATGTTCATATGATCTACAAACGGAGGCTGAGGCTCCACCTCCTTCCCTTTGTTGTAGTCTGCGTAGAACAACACTTCACCATCCAGTGCTATCATGAACTCTTTATATGGGTCTTTAACTGTGTCTGAACAGCCAAGGAGTAGAATCTGCTCATGGAACACTGTAAATAAAACAAAGATGACATTAAATTCAACAACAAACTTCTTCACAGTGACAATAACACATAATCATCATGTTAAACAATCATGTTTGGTTCTTATATGAAGTGAAAGGTTGGATATTAAAAGTATCTTCCTGTCAAACGTTTTATTCACACTGAAACAGATTCAAATGTTTTTATGTATTTATTTATTTATTTTTATTATGAAAGTAATTAATAAGGAAAAATGTATTTCATGATGATGGGTTAGTTCGGAAATTACGCACCGGAGCACACTCGCCTATTAGTTTGTATTGGCCAGTGCGCTCAGTGCTGTATTTTCGAACACGCCCGATGTCACAACAACCCAGGTATCAAATCATGTCAGATTTCTAGAGTGACGACGTCTCCACGCCCCGCCCACCACAGCGTCCGCTCGTCAGGACCCGACGTCTCTGTGTCGTCCTTGATCAGTGTTTACCGCGCACACCCGGCGCAGCGGTAACTAAGTACATTTTTTAAGTACAATTTTGAGGTATTCTTTACTTTACTTGAGTATTTCAAATTTTCAGGACTTTTACTCCACTACATCTCAGAGACAAACATTGTACCTTTACTCCACTACTATTATTTGACAACTTTAGTTACTGGTTACTTTGTAGATTTTGATTATTATTACAAAACATACATTACCCACTTCAGACCTAGGCCTATATATATTTTGGCCATTTGAAAACAGCAGATCTAGAAGTTCACAATGTGTTGCATAGCAACGCATTGTGAACTTGTAGATCTGCTATTTTCAAAAGATGTTCATGAATACGTTTTAGACAAAACTTGTGAAACAGGACATTCTTCATATTCTTCATAATGACTATACTTGTACTTTTGGTACTTTAAGTAAATTATTTTACCAATAAATAATAAAGTATACTTTACAATAATAAATAAGTAAAGTAAACCCCACACAGTGTAACATTTCTTTAACAGTTAAAATAGTATATTTTACATAGCAGCAGTTAGGAAGAGGTATAAAATGTACAACCATATGTGTGCAACACTCTTGTATGATGAAATATGGAGATGTGAGGTTTCTGGAATCCCCAGGGTTCTATAATAGGCCCCTCCTCCTCCCTCTGCACAAAACCCTCATTTTCATGACATTTTTCATTATATTCTCCATATTTCATGATATCACAACAACAGTTCCTAACATCTGTTTTAATAGACCCCTTAACAGACGACGTCATACTGGCTGCGTGCAGCCAGTATGCGCGCAACGAAACCCATTATATCAGGTCTCGTTAGGACGCGTCTCACTAGCCAACACACACAAGAGGGGGTTGGGGTGTGCTGAAACCAGTGCACCCCGAAACAGGTTGGGAATTGATTGCGTGAAACAATCACCTGTGCGTCCAGGCTCAATGTTAGTAAACAAATAATTGGTCTATGTTTATGTATTTAGACCAACATTCAAGATTCAATATTGTAGGTAGTAAAAGGTGTGTGTGTGTGTGTGTGTGTGTGTGTGTGTGTGTGTGTGTGTGTGTGTGTGTGTGTGTGTGTGTGTGCGCGCGTGCGTGCGTGCGTGCGTGCGTGCGTGCGTGCGTGCGTGCGTGCGTGCGTGCGTGCGTGTCATTTGTTTGTATATCGCATTGTTCATATTTGTTTTTATATAATAACAGTAGATATAAATGTATATATTATATAATAACATAAATATAATGTACTTACTTCCTGGGATCGCTTTGACATGAAGTACAGAGGAGAGGATGAGGAGGGTGGCTGTAATCTTCATCATCACTGATCAAAACTGAACTGAATTTAATAGATGAGAATAAACAGATGAGAATAAACAGATCAGAATAAACAAATGTTTACTGAAAGAGAAGTTCTGGAGTCTGAAAGAGAATGAAGGAGGACTCGTTCTTTAGTTCAGAAGAATCAGCCAATCAGATTAAAGATATGATGTTACATCATCTGTTTCCAGAAAGACGACAGTCTGTATTATTGCACATAATCATGTATGGTATATAGCTGCTTATGCACCTTATATCTCCTCATGTACATACTGTACCTTATGCACCTTATGTCTAATCTCATGTGTATACTGTACCTTATGCACCTTATGTCTAACCTTGTGTACATAATGTACCTTATGCACCTTATGTCTCCTCGTGTACATACTACCTTATGTACCTTATGTCTCATATACATGTTGTACCTTATGCACCTTATGTCTCCTCATGTACATACTGTACCTTAAGCACCATATGTCTAACCTAATGCACATACTGTACCTTATGCGCCTTATGTGTCATATACATACTGTACCTTATGCACCTTATGTCTCCTCATGTACATACAGTATGTAAATATTTTTGTTTAATTAATCTCTTATTCTCTCCTTGCCCCCCCGTCTTCTTTTCTTTCTCTTTCTGAAAATAACTAAAACGATGGAGCTGCTAAAAACATAATTTCACCCACTTCTTTACACCTTTAACCTGTGATGTGACAATAAAGATGATTCTGATTCTGTTGAAGAGAAACACAAGAAAGAAACAAAGTAAAATGTTGTAATTAATGAAAAGCTTTCAGATGAGACATGATGGGAGGCTAAAGGTTAAAGTTCATCACTTCAGATTGAAGTGATTACAGATTATTTAAAATGTAATAAAATAAATAATGTTTCTCATGTAGTTGCTGTTGGAGGGCAACGGGTGGGGGGTTCCAATCCACACCAAACTTTACACAAACACTGTTCAGGTCTGGTAAGAGAATAGTCTCACCAAATAAACTGAATGTCACACATATGGTTCTACAGCAGTGTTACACAGTGTTTAACACTTCATAAATTATGGACAGAACTCAGAGACCATTGGATTGGAAGGCTGTGCAGTAAAAGTCTATTTAGTCTATTCATTTACTTTTAATAATGTATAAGCTAAGGTGTTCTACATTCTCACACAAAGGAGTCACATTTGACCTCCTAACTCAACCACATATTCTTGGTCAAAGGTCAAAGGTGACATCTTGGAGCATCAGAGTGGTTAAAGGTAGCCTGGGATCAAATACCATTTTCAGGTTTCTGGTCCGGTCTGGAGTGGAAATAACTTTACGTCATCAGGCGGCCGGAACCCACGACCGGAACCTCCAGCGCCGTGCGCCTCCAAAATGATTCCCCTAGTTTAAAACTTGTTTAGTTTGGTATAATCGTTTAGTTTCTTTTGGTATAATAATGGTTTGGTATGTTCATCTTTTATTCTAACTCGTAGCGTGACTAGAAATACTAAACAAACTGATTCACATTATGTGGGGAACAACAACAATGTGACACCAACCGGAACCAACCACCAGAACACAATTGTTTTGTATTACTTTTTTCTAAACCGGATCACAGGGCTCAGTTTTAGAATGAATACCAGGCTTTCTTCCAACCTGCTCATCAGAAGCAGTTAGGGGATCAGTGCCTTGCTCAAGGACACTTCAACATGAAGCCAGGAGGAGTCAGGAATCAAACCGGGAACCTCTGTAATCTGAACTCACAGACGCTCCTCTAATCCAAGCCTCATTACATCTCACTGATGAAACATCACGTCATGTGATCAAAGTGTTACTTCAGAGGTGTGTGTGTGTGTGTGTGTGTGTGTGTGTGTGTGTGTGTGTGTGTGTGTGTGTGTGTGTGTGTGTGTGTGTGTGTGTGTGTGTGTGTGTGTGTGTGTGTGTGTGTGTGTGTGTTTAGCATTGCTGGTAAAATGCTGTTCATGTTCATTAAACATCAATCCAAGCCTCATTACATCTCACTGCTGAAACCATCAAATGTCTTTACAAACATATTGGTCATGTGATCAAACTGTCACGTGGGAGGAAATTCAAACATGTGTGTGTGTGTGTGTGTGTGTGTGTGTGTGTGTGTGTGTGTGTGTGTGTGTGTGTGTGTGTGTGTGTGTGTGTGTGTGTGTGTGTGTGTGCCTCATTACAACTTTTGTTACTATAGTTACTCTGTAGATTATTATTACAAAACATGCATTAACCACTTCAGCCCTATATACTTTTCGGCCGATCAACAAGCTCATATTGCGTTGCATCGTGACGCATTGTGAGCTTGTAGATCTGCTATTTTCAAAATATTTTTGGACATTTCATACATTTGAAAACTTGTGAAATGGGACATTCTGCATAATGAGTACTTTCTACTTTTGGTATTTGGTATTTTGATTCCAATACTTTTGTTCTTCTACATTGCAGTATTGATATTTTTAATAAGTAAAACATTTGAGTACTTTTTCCACCACTGCCCCCATGTGAACCTCTCCATTAACCAGCTCTGAAATGAGAGACATTTCATGCACTGGAACAGGAACAACAAACATCCTCATTCCCTGAAACGAAATGCTCTCCCCTGTATCAGTTTGAGTTGTAAAAGGTAACACAGACTCTGGTACAAAAGAATCTAATGACCCACAGTCTGGTAGCACCCTCACTGGCACCTGTTTGTCACTTCCCATCACCCATACCAAACCATTAGAAATGAATGGCAAGTATGTGTAGCAGGATGGGCGTCTCCCACTCTGCCCATGGCTCATGCTCCTCCCACTAATCAGTGGGCTGATTGGCTGCAGTATTTAGGCAGTGCTCCTTCTGCCTGCTGGAAGTGTCTCCTCTTGTTTGGTGTGAGTGTCTTCAGACTGGTCTCTTTGACCAAAGCTGGCTCGTTGGGCTTCAGCTAAGCCACGCTTGCCCACGGCGTGTGTGGGTCCTTCCTTCTTCACAATGTATCAGGGCAGGTATGTCTCTATTGTTCAGCAAGTGCCGCAGTGTATAGTAGTTATGGTCATAAACTTGACAGTTTGTGTTATGTTCTTTAGTCCCTGTGTGCGGCTGTCTGTCCCCCCCCCCCCCGTCCCCCCCCCCCCAGCTGGGTCTGTGGTGGGTGACTGAGCCACACAGAGGTGTGTCTGTGTGCATGGCGAGGTGTGCGCTTTGCCCTTGAATGCATGGTAGGTTTGCCTCTGTCTTTTTGTTGTGGCAATGATTTTAACATGAGCACTATTGAATGGTAGGCCAACAGCTGAATGGTAGGTTAACAGCTGAATGGTAGGCCAACAGCTGAATGGTAGGCCAACAGCTGAATGGTAGGTTAACAGCTGAATGGTAGGTTAACAGCTGAATGGTAGGTTAACAGCTGAATGGTAGGTTAACAGCTGAATGGTAGGTTAACAGCTGAATGGTAGGCTAACAGCTGAATGGTAGGTTATAACAGCTGAATGGTAGGTTAACAGCTGAATGGTAGGCTAACAGTTGAATGGTAGGCTAACAGCTGAATGGTAGGCTAACATGTGCCACTTGTGTTAAAGGCTTGGTGAAGAGGAACACGCTGCTGTTTTACCTACTTCACCACTGACCGACACCTCATGTTGTAGGCTTATTTTAATGATTTTATTCTAATGTTGCGTGAAGCCCCTGGCCACACAGTTACAATGTGAACTGTTTTAATATTGTGTTGTAAGAGTCCTCACTAACTTTGTACTGTTCTCCTTTTAGGGCTGCATGGGGACCCAATGTGGGAACAGGTGATGGCCGCTCCAGTGGTAGTGGTAATCCCCCTTTTTACTTTAGTTGCTAATTCATTTTTTGTTGGTTTGATGCATGCTGTGGTTTATCGGGGTGCCGCTGCCCTGGACGTTCAGACTGCCACCCATGCCCCCCAGCATTGGCCCATATGTGTAAGCTACAGTATATTGCTTTGTTCATCCAAAATGGTAATCTGTACGTTTATCCCACTAGATGTAATCTCTTTTATTAATGATGATATTTGGTTGACTAAAATGTTGTTTTCAAATAAAGCTTTTGTACTTTATGCCACGCCTCTGCCTCACATATTTAACAGCACAATGAACCTTGTGGGGGAGTTATTATGTTATACAGGTGATTAGCATCAACAGTCTTAGGCTTCAAAGAGCGCCCTCTGCTGTCCTAAAGGCAAAGCCACTGGGCTGAGTGAGTTGGCCAGATTTAAGGACTGAACACTCCTTTTTCCAGTGTCCGTTAGCTTTACAATAATGACACAAACTCACTGATTTGCAGTGGTGGGAAAGGACTCAAATTATTTACTTAAGTAAAAGTACCAATACTGCAATATAGAAATATTCTGTTATAAGTAAAAGTCCAGAATACAAAATTTACTTTGTAAAAATTGAGTTTAAAAACAGCAGATCTACAAGCTTGCAAGTCGCGACGCATTGTGAGCTTGTAGATCGGCTGTGTATAAAATGGGGCTAAAGTGGTTAATGTATGTTTTGTAATATAATGACGTATATCTGCAAAGTAACTAGTAACTAAATTAGTGGAGTAAAAGTACAATATTTGCCTTGAGATGTACTGTAGTGAGTAAAAGTATTGGAAATAATCCAGTAAAGTGAAAATTCCTCAAGTGTACTTATTTACAGTACTTGAGTACATTTTCTTAGTTACACCACTGGATATTAGGACTGGACACTCCTTTTTTCAGTGTCCCTTAGCTTTGTCACCCACTGATTTGTCATGTGTGCCTGGTGTCACCCTGGTGTCACCCTGTGGCCATGAAACTCTGGTGACTTCTTCACAAAAAAATCTAAATAAACTGCCCAGAATTCCTAAGTATGACAGAAATGGAGAAATGACACTCCTTCTGGGGGAACAGAAAGAATGTGCAGTTTTAGCTGCAAAATATGTGGATTCCTGTCACAAGAAAAGGGACAACCAGTAGGACACAGATGTATACCATGTTTTACTTACACCATCTCCTTTATTTATGTCATTTAGTTGATTGTATTTTGTTACGTTGTTTGTTGTAATAATATAATAATTGTAATTGTGCTTTGGCAACACTTCCCCAGAATTTCATGCCAATAAAGCCTTTTGAATTGAATTCAGACAGACAGACAGACAGACAGACAGACATACCCCTACTTGACATAAGATATAAATGAACAGTAGTCTATATAATACTTAATTTTCTCAAATGAAGACGGACCACTGGCCTGGACATGTGTGCAGCCGGGTTTGGCTTGTCTTGATATGCTTCGTTGCGTGTGGCGTCGTGCAGCGAAAATAGACGATCTACAAGCTCACAGCGCATCGTGCTGCGACACGTTGTGAGCTTGTATGATGATCTGTGTGACACCACACGCAACTAAGTATCAAGCCTTTACTAGAGATGTAACGTACGGCATGGATTAAGAGGACAATTCTTTCAACATATAAAACGTTGTATTCAAGTTCAGGAGAGAAAACATGAGGCCCAATTATGTTTCTTATTCCTTTATTGATATTGTGACATTCCATTCAAACCAAGCAAATTAAAGCCAAAATCTAACATCTGAACTTCAAACCATTGATGATCAGGGGCCCAGATCCCAGGGGGAAGGAGGGGACATGTCTGACATCATGTTCCTCCAATAAAGTATCTTTAAATAAATTATATTATTTAAAATCTATATTTAATAGAAGCTGATTCCACTGAAGATTTTTTTTGTTTAAAGCAACAACAAAAAAAACGTTGATATTTAGTATGACTTATTGGTTGATATATTGATTCTTGTACCACACCTCAAGTCCATCTGTGCTTATTACCAAGATGTTTTACTGTACCAATTCTTAATAGTTAAATATTGAAATAGAATCCCAATCAATTGTACTGTAAACATTACAAATGTAATAACAAATTCTAAACAACTTCTTATCAGGTAACAACTACATATTCTTGTAACTCATGTCTTGCATTACCAATGCTGGCCAAATCAATCAACTACATGGCAGAAAACACAAGCATCACACATCCCACTACCCACTACATGCCTGACCTCGCAAAAAAAAAAACTCCCACAGACGTACAGTGACTGACCTGCTTCACACTGTCACCCGTCTACACATGACATCTTATGTCATACGTCCTTGTTAGTTATGCTGCAGGACCACATTGGAAACAAGTGTTTCATTACGCTTTAATGTGTTATCCTAGGTTTAAGTTGTTTTGTGATTTTGCTCGTATATTTTTTACCAAATCAAATCAAATCTCAAATGATGTGAATTAATGTGAAAGTATCAATGTTTGTAAGTCCTGCAGTTAAA
Source organism: Gymnoscopelus microlampas (assembly GCF_963454915.1). Taxonomy (NCBI): domain Eukaryota; kingdom Metazoa; phylum Chordata; class Actinopteri; order Myctophiformes; family Myctophidae; genus Gymnoscopelus; species Gymnoscopelus microlampas. Next base: position 53,584,508 of record NC_139941.1, on the reverse strand, counting down.
CATGGAGGCATGTTAATGTGTTTGTTGTTAAATCATATGATGTCAACCTATAATTAATTATTTACGTCATAACATTATAGTTTGTTTCATGCATTGAACATGGATTTGGTGTTTAGTTTTTGCCAAATGTCAGACAAACTGTAATCATTGTGACTATTATTAGTTAGTTTAAAATCCTAGCATTAGCTCTATGTTGGTGATATTATTGATGAGAAGATGGTTCCCTCCTAAGTTGTAATGAGATCTGCTCCCCTGCTCGTGATTAGTGATTACATATACATCATTACATATCATCATCATTACTTAATATAAATGATTGCATGTCATCAGTGTTTCCCATTAATTGCATAGACTGTGGCGGAGCACCATTGTTTAATTTGGGTGGAACCGGGTATACCCACACCTCAGACCACCCTAGAGGGTTTAGGTCCACCCTAGAGGATCAGGTCCACCCATCACACGGAAACAAAAAAAGGGTTAAACCTAACCCTAACCCCAACCTTTAACTTCACAAACACTATGCCTATAAACCTAACCTTAACCCTAACCATAACCTCACAGAAACTATGCCTATAAACCTAACCTTAACCATAACACTAACTCTTTAAATTCACAAAAACTATGCCTAAACCTAACCTTAACCCTAAAAGGTTGATGATGTCATCATTGTGCTGCTGTTACGACTATTTAAAAGCTGATTGGACACACATGTATTTCTTCCTCTCACACCCAGGTGTTCTGTGAAAAGACAATAGACCAATAAGAATCAGAATGTATTAACTGTGTGAACATGTTAACACTTTAGAACAACCTTCCCTTATAATAGTAAATTAATCATTCATAAATTATTAGTTTAAATAAATATGTTATTCATAACATGTTAAACAGTTGGTTAATGATTTAATGATTTAAAACTATGCTGTAAATAGTTAAAAAAACAAGTTATTAGTAAACTACTTAAAAACCTAACATCCCAGCACCCTCCCTGCAACTACAGTAACCATCAAAGTAGAAACAACTCGGTCCATTCAAACAACATTTGACCAATACTTTGTCAATAGTGTAACTTAGTAGGAAGGGCAGCTGAGTTGGTAGAACACTCTCCTTTGGACCACAAGGTTCTGTCTTTGATCCTGTTAGTGATGGAATGATCAGTGTTTTCAATGTACTGAATCATTGGTTCAGTTCACAGAAATGTTGTGTTCAAATGATTGGTTCAGATTTTGGCTGCATTGTGTCGTCTCTTCACTTTCTGACTGAGTCACCCATGAACGTCCTCTCAGGCTATGGGATCTAAACTCCTTCGTCATGTAAAACATGTTTATATTTGATTGATGATGAATGGTCCAAACTTACACAGTTCACCAAGAGGACCCCCCCCCTCCATCTGACCACATTGACATCAGTGTTGTCTGATACAACAAATCATTTGATTATTAAATTTGATTATTAGATTCATTATTATAAGAAATTAAGCAGAAGACACATGATGATGTGAATTCACACGACCGGGATGGTTTACGAGGATTGTTTCACTTCACACTAGCATGTTGTTTTGTGTATGTTTTATAGTTTTATACACTTTTATACATTAAAACTGTATGAATGAATACGTAAAAAAGTTTAGTAAAAAGAAAGAGGAAGTGAACCTGGGTGTGTGGGAGGAGTCTAAAGATTCTCATCATTGGTTGTCGGCACCAGAATACGACCTGATAGAAGAAGAAGAGAGACAGTTAAAACAGACACACAAATACATCCTATGTACTGTATTGTGTGTATTTCTCCATAAAATGCATAAATGTACACACAACACAACAACACAACAACATTAGGGTTCAGTCATCAGGGTCACATGTTGCATCAGAACAAATGTGAACATTTGACTCTTATTTAAGACTAAATGTGACAACATAGAACACACTTTGACCTCTAACAAGGTCGTCTAAATTGGTCTAAACCGGTTAAGGTTCTAAACCAATATAAACCCATTTAGGTTGTGGCTTTACATGTTTGTTTGTTTGCATTTCTGTGAGGGTTCCACATGTCATGTAGTCTCGCGTAGCCAGACCCCACAGAAAATGAAAAACAGCGACCTCTGCTTTTCTGAGGAATCTGTTCTTGAGAGATTACATGTCATGTGATCCTCTGTTGACCTGACCTTATTTCTTCCACTGGTAGTAGATTTATTAATTAAACATGTTAATGAAACATGTTAATTAAACATGTTAATTAAACATGTTAATCACCTCGTTTCTTCCACTGGAAGTAGATGAATCCAGACAGGAACAAGACCAGACCCAGAACCAGACCAGATGCTCCCATGGCCACCTTGTTCTTCACTGACTCTGACATGGAGTCATCTGATAATACAAATATTATATTAATTATATTATTACAGTAGATTAAAACACCTTGTTCTTCACTGACTCTGACATGGAATCATCTGTGTCATTATAGATTTGAGCTATAACTATTATTTTATACTTAGACTATTCAAAAATAGCAGATCTGATATTTTTGAAACAGAGACATTTGTTGAGACATTTGACAGTTACAAATGTTTGCTTTAAATATATCTATTAAAAGATTTGCAAACATTTTTCAAAAATAGCAGATCTACAAGCTCGTAGCTTGTAGATCTCGGTGCCGCACTATGAGCTTGGAGATCTGCTATTTTTGAATATCCCAAAGTATAAAATAATGGTTATAGCTCAAATCTAAAATGACACAGATGTGTTCCTGGATTGAATGGGTTAAGTAAGTAAGCCTTGCCGAGCCATGTGACCCATAGGGGGAGGAGCCTATCTCTTGATTCTGTAGCGTGAGGCGGCTTGATGTGACTCTAGTCACAGAGACTTACCCCCCCCAACCCAACCCTTGATGTGACTCTAGTCACAGAGACTTACCCCCCCCCCCAACCCAACCCTTGATGTGACTCTAGTCACAGAGACTTACCCCCCCCCAACCCAACCCTTGATGTGACTCTAGTCACAGAGACTTACCCCCCCCCCAACCCAACCCTTGATGTGACTCTAGTCACAGAGACTTACCCCCCCCAACCCAACCCTTGATGTGACTCTAGTCACAGAGACTTACCCCCCCAACCCAACCCTTGATGCTGAGTGCCAAGCAGGGAGGCATTGGGTCACTTTGATAGTCTTTGGTACGACCCGGCCAGGGATCAAACTCCAACCTCTCAATCTTAGGGCAGACACTCTAACCACTAGACCATTACCATTGATATTAATGCAGCATTTATATAAGACCAGTTCCATCTCTCAGGACTGTTCTCATACTTTACAGTCACTTTCAGCCCCTTCACTCCAGCAGCTTCTGACCCTGATGTAGAAATTCTATCATTTCTATAAATGTCTTTGTATCTGCAGCCATTAGTAAACTAAGATGATGAACCTCATCTAGACAAGACACTTTAAGTAGGTGAGGCTCCTGTCATGACCTTCTTATTAGAATGGTTACTTTTTTTAGGATGTTTTAATGTGTTTGTATTGATTTTTATTTCTGGTGTCTGTATTATTATTGTGTCTTGTTTTTAATTGGATTGCTGTGTTTCCTTTCTGCCAAATAAATGTACCCTCAGTTACAAAAAGAGAAGAATCCTTGAACCCTTAAAAAAAGAGTGTAGTGTAACACATTACAGTAGAATACAGTAGATTACAGTAACTGACCCCAGTCCATCTTGATAGGCGCGGTCAGGCTGGGATGTTCCACCATGCATGTGATCTTCTCTCCTGATCTGTAACATGCACACACACACACACACACACACACACACACACACACACACACACACACACACACACACACACACTCACGTTTTTGCACACGCTGATGATCCTCTTCAAAAAGCACAGCATGTTTTCTATCTGATGAGGTTGATCAGTACCTACGCACAGGTGCCCCCCCCCCCCCTCCTGCACCGTGGTTGGGGGGGGGGGGGGGGGGGCAATAGACCGTTATAGGCAATAAGATAAGCTTATACTGATATTTTCTCCACCTAAAATAATCATGACGTGTGTGTGTCCTCAAGTTGAATGTGTGTCCATGTGGATCTGCTCAGAGCTGAAGCGGCCCCTCCTCCCCGCCCGGTCTGGCAGTGAGTGAGCAGCTGTTAATTAGCACTAACATTAGGACAGATTGTGAAAGTAGACGATCTACACGCTGAAACGCCCCACGATTCAAAACATTGATCCGTTGATCTGTGTTATTATTTAGTTTTTTGGAGAAAAACAAAAGTTTGACTATTTTTGTGTAGGAGCGTGAATGCCCCGCTGGGCTCTCCTCCGCTCTAGTGTTTATTGTGTATTCCACTATTCCCTCCTCATTGCATAAAAAATAGGAAGGCAGAAGAAACTTAGTAACGAGATATGCACGTTATAGCGTATTCCTGTGTGTGTATTCATGTATAACACACTCACTCGCGGGTCTCTGTGTGCGTTCGTCATGCTTGCACGACGACGAGCTTGCTGCGTAGTTGTGTCTGGAGGAATCGTGTGTGTGTGCGTGTGCGTGTGCGTGTGTGTGACTTAATATTAGCCTACCAATTAATGGGCCATTTTCAGTAAGTGAGTAACACTCGTTTTATTTTTAAAGAATATATCTATAGGTGTGTATTTCTATGTATAGGTGTCTGTTAGGTGTGTACCTGGGTGTGTACTCCAGGTAGGAGTGGTACTGGTAGTACCAGTCTCCATCAGACAGCTCTGCAGTAGAGGAGAGACCAGAGGTCAAAGGTTCTTGACCTATCCACCAGGTCACCAGGATCACTTGAGGATAGAAGTCGTAGCTGCTGCACCTCAGCATGTGAGTGTGTTCACCACGACGAGGGGGAGTCTCTGACTTCAGTCTCACTTTGGGCTCCACTGGATAAATAAGATTATTATTATATAACCGTCATAGGAAAATGTCATTATCATTAATAATTGTACATCATCCAAATTAGATCCAAATGATCCAGAAAGCTGCAACACACTTGGTCTTCAACCAGCCAAAATGTTCACGTTTCCCGGCTCTCCCCCGTTCTCCTCTCCCTCCATTGGCTCCCAGTTGCTGCCCTCACAGAGTACAAAACACTGATGTTGGCCTACAAAGCAACCAAACGTATGACCCCCCCATATCTTCAAGCCTGATCCAACCCTACAACCCCTCACCCTCCACACGTCCTAGACTCTTCTTCCTTCTCTAAAACACCCTGGACAACGCTCCACACGTCCTACACTCGTCTCCCTTCTGGCTCCCAAACTGTGGAACAAACACCCCATTGCAGTCATAACTGCAGACTCACTCCCAATCTACCACCATAATCTGAAGACTCTCCTCTGTGACTTGACCTAGCCTTGATGACCTTCAGTCTCATGCAAAGGTTAAAATGTCATTTAGATATCATGTTAGATGCCAGGTTCATTGTAGACCTGCTATCCTATAGTTTGGATAGTTTTAATGTATATATTATTTATTTGTTTGATATTATACTGTTTAGACCAGTGGTTCTCAAACTTTTTCATGTTAAGGACCCCCAAAATGATATGTATTTGGCCGCGGACCCCCATCGCAAAATATTTTGTTCCAGGGACCCCCCAGAAGCAAAGATTTGAGTTACAAATGTTCGCTTTGAAAAATATATATTCAAAGATTTGCACAAGTTTTCACGATTTTTCAAAAATAGCAGATATACAAGCTCGGTGCCGCGCTATGAGCTTGTATATCTGATATTTTTGAGTAGCCAAACTAGAAAAGGTTAAAGTGGTTAAAATTATTGTGATGCTATATTAACACATTTTGCTGGGGATCCCCTGGAATCCCTGGTCCCCGGACCCCACTTTGAGAACCAATGGTTTAGACTGATGATAGGTTCATGGTTTACCTATGATCCTAGATTACTATTTCTATGCATTTGATGTATTACCTTGTGTTTTCCTTGCTTACTGTAAATCACTCTGGATTAAGAGCGTCTGATAAATGCCTACATTGTAAATTGTAACTGTAAATGTCAGTGTTTGGCCACCAGATGGCACCATGGTACAGTAGATTCTACAATAGTCTACAGTTTTCTACAACGTAGAATGCATTTATATAATATAATTTAAACATATTAAATAATTCAAAGTTACACAGTTCTTTACATAAACAACAATAAACCAAGCAATATCATTTTATGAAAATAGATCAAATGAACAAGAGAAACAAACAAAACAACACACATAATCCTGTAAAATATTACTAAAGTGATTAAAAACATACAAAACAAACTAGTAGAGACAATAATTAAAATATAAAATCAGGAGGTGAAATGAAGTGTATAGAGGTGTGTTTTAGCCTGCATGGTTCTTTTTAAAGTTAATTTAAAAACATTAATCCTGGTGTCTTTGTTTTAGGCAGGTCATTATATGTAGGTGAAAACACTCAGAAATAGATCTATATGTTTCATTTATACTCGGTGTACGATGGTGACACCACATGTTGTGAGCTTGTAGATCTGCTATTTCCACTGTGTGACAGCCTGTTAGGATACAGTATAAATCAAGAGGATCTGAAATGTTTCTCAGCAGATAAAGAAATATGTAATAATTATTATATGATCAATATTAACACCATTAATCATCTCTGAATAGAATCATGTGATTTCATGTTATAGTTTATGAGGTGATGAGTGTTGAGTGCTGCTCTGAGATCAGCTCACCTCTCTTGTTCAGAACAGAGGAGTAGTAGATCTCAATGTTGGGTTTGCAGAGTGTCTCTCGGTTTGCTCTGATCCCAGCCAGTGCTGTAGGATCTTTATTGATGTGCTCTGCGTTCTTCACACCAAACTCAGTGTATCCAACAAACTGATCTACTCTACTGTCCCACCTGGCCAACTCATCGCCATCGAAATTATATGACACTATGTACTGTATGTCCTTCAGCTCACTGGAGTTAAACACACAGCGGGTAGCCTTATAGAACACATATCCATCTGGAAATAGACAATTAAAAATGTCATTAATGTTCAGTTTTATTATCATGTGTATAATATCAACACTAGGCTAACTGCCCCCATCGGCCAAATATGTCTACTACATAAAGTCTAAAATAGGTTCAGGATGTGAAATCTGTCATTAGAATGTTTTGAATGTATATAGAATATCATAAATACAATGAGATTGAGCTAGCAGTTACATTAAGGGGGTGCACAATGTAGTGCCTGCATTTTTTTTTTAAATTCATTGATAAATAAACGAAAATAAAAAAGTACTCAAATGTTTTACTTAAAGGTAGGCTAAGTGATATTATTGGGTTAAAACAAAAAGTATTTTGTTAAAAGGTTAAAGCACTATATTGTGATAGTAATCATTGCTATAGAGTGTTTGTTCAGTAACAGGAGTCTCCCCGTCTCTCCAGCTCTTTAATAAACAGAAAATACATTTTTCAGTAGGTGTCAAAAAGTAACCATTTTAAGCCTCATTTTAATAGTGTTCCAGTTCCAATTTTTTCTGCTCATTTCTTAGTGTCATCACTTCCAATTTCACTTGTTTAATTTATATCCTGATTGAGTTCTCTATCCTGATTGGATGAAATTGGAAATGAAACGGAAACTGAAACGAAAATGCATTTTCTGTTTAATAAAGAGGTGGAGAGACAAGGAGACTCCTTTTACTGAACAAACACTCTATAGCAATGAGTACTATCAGAATATAGAGCTATTTAACACTTATTTTAACCAAAGAAAATCACTTACCCTACTGTTGAATATTCTGTGTAACACACCGTGGTTAAATAACGTGGAATAAACGCAAGCCGTTAGTGGGGATGCAGGACAAAGGAGACTAGTCCGTGGTGATAATGTTCCTCCGTGTCTTTATTTGTCGACAAGGAGCATAAAAGGTAACTGCAGAGGGTCCAGGATTAGCAGCACCCTGCTTTCACATTCAACAGGCGCATATATACTCTAGATTTCAAAATAGGCTCCTTGGTTTCAGAGCCCCTCCTGTCCTCATTTTCAACCAATCACAGGCTGATCCGTCATGGCCGAGCGGGCAGCCAACTGCGCATCTTTAATAGGGTCACACACAATGCCTTGAAATCAATTCCACAATAATATGCTTTCAGTACAGAACCACATTTCACAATTAAGTTTCATTATGAGATTAATACTCTGCACATTATACACTTTAAAATGGTACCAAGAATCATGTTCTCATTCATCTGTAAACAATAGTTACTCTATGAGGCTTAGGGTTAGGAACAGGAATCAATTCAAAGTGGATACTTTTACTTCTCCTGGCTTCTACTTTAGTTAAAATCACACAGGCCATAGATAAAGACTTTGTTCATTTTACTTCAGTATATGTTTTTACCCAGAAATAATAGTTACACAATCAAAGCAACTTTGTTTTTCATTCAAGTGAGTTAGATTCATTCAAGTGAGTTTCATTCATGTGGGCTTGTGGTCACAGGGCTGTTCAGACAGGTAGGCCTATGCTAAATAGAATACCATGGGGTCGAGCCTCAAAGCAAATGATCACAATAGAACAAAAGCTTTTCTTCCTGGTGCAAACACAAATCTCTTTTGTTAACCAAGGCGAGGTGTTTGTCTTTGTCTCCCCAAACACCCATTTGGTTACCGGGGCCGTCTCTCCCAGCAGAGGGTCTATTGTCACAACACAGCAAATGTCCATGTCCCTTTAAGGAACATTTTAAAGAACCTAAATTTAATCATTCTACTTGTACCAATTAAATAAGTCAAGTTGTGGCCTATTTTATGTATGATTATGTTATGAAATATACAGCATAACCCCTCTCAGAAGACTTATAACGTCTTCTGTAAATCAGAGCTTTAGGATATATTTCAGCACAAAATCATAATCCAAACCTCTGCCTGGGAAACAACCTGCAAAAAGTTAGTGTACGCAATACCCCTCTTGATTGTAGAATGGTAACCTATACAAATCAAAAATAATACCAAAACCTTAATTTTAAAATCAGTTCCATCTGCACATCACTCATTGGCTTAGTTCAACTGAAATATGTCTATCAACCAAGGCACGTTTGTGTCGCGAACCACATTCGTTTCCTCAATAGCTAGAGAATCATTTGACAGATCCAATATATATAGTCGCGGCACGCCACTCCAGTCGTGTTCAATCTCAATTTCTCCCCGAAAAGAATACGATCGAGTTCGCTTCTTGGCCAAAGTAGCGACTCTCCCACGCGTGCACTCGTGGGTCGTAATCTCTCAAAGAAAAACCTTGATCTCAACACAACCGGGTCAGCACATCACAACAATACACTAGAGACCAGTCAAATTATTAAACCGCCATGAATGAAGCACAAATCAAATTTAACCTTTGTAATAAAATAAAACCAAAACAATTCATCAAATAAACCAATTAATATCAAGCATAGTCTGTATCTCATTACAACCTGCAACAAGCATAATAAAAAAAAAGACATCATGAATACATTACGATATGTGGTTTACAGGAGGTTCACGCGCTTACAGAAGGAACTTCTGTATTTTTCTTTTTTCGCCTATACTAACAAACGCAATCTTCTTCTTGTTCCTGTATTTATGGAATGTTCAGTCATTGAAGCAAAAAACTGTTCACAGCTTGGGACAAGGGAAAAAGAAAAGGGGGGTTTGTGAAAATGATGCAAGCGTGGGGGTGTAGTGTCATTTTCCAATGACACTTACTGGGGCATTTCTCTGTGCTTGCAAAAGGCGTGTGAAAACTTACACGGATCGCCAAAAATCACCCCTCCACTGAGAGAGGGTATGGCAACTTGGTGGAATCTCCAAGTCCTGCAGATCTGGATCTGGAACATCTAGCCGTCCGCTTGACGTCTGTGGCTCTATCCTTCTGCCGTCGTGTAGTGTTGTAGTTCGATGAGTAGACAGATGAGAAGTTGACCTCAGGTTGAAGATTCACACCGCCCCTGGTTTGCAGAGCTGAGTTGAAACAGTAGACCTTCTCGTCTTTTGCAGTCATCTCCTAGATCTGAGGCCCCGTCCCCTTCTGGATCACTATGAGGCCACACCCTGGTCTCCTGTAGAGCTGATGGCGGGGGTAGAGTCCCTTCCTGGTGTAGCTGTCTCACTTTTGGCAGCAGGAACAGTGATGAGTCGAGGTTGTCACTTGTAGCCGCTGTCATCCCGTGTGGACCTCCGCCGACATGATTCGTTTGACCTCTCCTCGACACCCGGTTCTGACAGCCTGATTCCTCTGACAGCTTATCACCTATCCGTTCACCTCCTCCTCAGCATCTCCATTCCTTCCTAGCACGAGAAGATTTTGGAAAAAACGTCCCTACACTTTCCTAAGAAATAAAACATGCACCCCTTTAAGTCAATACACTCACACAAGAGGTGTTACTCATTCACTCAATTTAGTTCATGCAAAGGTATTAGTGTAGGTCACGAAAAACTCTTAATTAAATATTGATCTGGCCTATGAACTGGTCAGTTTGTTCCTAAAAAAATACTATGTCCAAAACCCCAATTTTAAATGTTCCCTTTTATACCTCCCCTCTTGAGACATAAGGCCATACTAATGGACATCATGTCTCATTAAACCCCAAAAGATCAGCACTGAAGTCCCAAAATTACAAAAATGTTATACTGTGCACTGTAGCAACAGCTAAGTTTCTCCACGGTGTCTCAGTACTGACAACAATTTACCATTCGTGTATGACGCTCACCGAACCAGTTTACTGGATCTGTCCCAATCCACACCTTACTGGGAAAAATGGCCAAACAATTTAGTCCTAATTATTCTTATTATCGTACATAGACCTATAGCTATACTCGAAACGAGCAGGAAAAAATACCAGTGTCAAAAAAACTAACAGCATCTCTAGCTCCTTTCAACAAACCATCCTATACTAGGTTAAAACTTTGTCAAATTTAGTCAACCACCTGAAAGCATATTAGACTCTATGCTAAATCTCAATTAGAATATGGACAGTGATCACTATTATATTTCAAAATAGGTAGAAACTAAAATCGTGGCTTCGCTTTTTTTTTTTTTTTTTTTTTTCAATGGTGACTCAGGGTTTTCTTTTCTTGTCAACAACGGTTCATGTATTCCATCATTGCCCTACGTCACCTGTTCCAATATGTCCAGCTAAAGTAATGTCTCTGTACGTTTCAACTTTTGAAATGTCTCTAGCCATATATCTTCTTGTCATCCATACGGCAGGGAGCAATAACTGAAGTGGGTTGCCCGGATAGTGGACAATGTCGTGCAAAATGAGTCTTCTGACCACATGTGAAGCAGCCTGCATAATCGGGAAGAGCTGTGTTCCTCGGCCCAGGATTTCTGTATGCCAGTCTTGACCGATATGGATACTGTCGTGTAGGTACAGAGGCTGCAGCATATGGCACAGATTCTGAATCATCCGATTGTATGTAAGGGGTGAGAGTCTGCTGTGGTGCAGACTGGTAGCCATCTGGATGGGGGACCCGCTGTTGATGAACTATGTGCCCCTGCTGCACACAGTCAGGGAGTCGCCAGGTGGGACTGAAACCTGGTAAAATCTGTGGGGTACCTTGTAGAAGAGCTGGGGCTGACCGTGGAGCAATGGGGTTGACAGCCGGTGGTGTCTGGTTACACTGCCGCCAGGAATGTCCATGTCTCTGACAGATGTAGCACGGCCCTCTGACGGGACTTTCATGATGTCGTCGTAACGGCTTTGGGCTTGCCTGTCTGTCACCTGCTTCCTGGGCACCTGCTGTACCTCTGCTCTTCGGGTCTGGTCTCGCCAAATCAACCACTGCTCCAGCTCCCAGCCCGTCTCGTAGTCCATTGTCACTGCAATGCCCTGTGTCCAGGGCTGACAATTGGTCGATAGGTTTCTCACCCGGTGATACAATGAGATCAGAAGATGCAGCGCTCCTCTCAGCTGGTCCTGGGCGTACCTGCGCGGTTGTCATCCTGGTTTGGCATCTCTCATAAGCCTCAGTTAATTTTCTACCCTTTTTGAAAAACAATTTAAATACTGTATTCTCCTTTGCCTTTGTGTCTGAGCAATCCTTCTGATATGCTCTAGCAAGCATTCCGAATGTGTCAATAATTTTTGGGTCAAATATGCTGTCTTGTGGCCAAGGATTTGAAGGGTGCAACAACTTGTTCTCCCATATTCCCAAAATTTTGCTGATCACATCAATAAAAGAATCCTCTTGTTGCAAGGAGTGTTTCTGCTGTACCGATACCATAATCGTTGATCAAATATCCAACTGATATTAAACCACAATTATTATCACGTTACTCCAACCTCTATAGGTATTCCCCTCTGGAATCAGATTTTACTTACACTATACTATGTTTTATATCAATTTTTTCTTCTAAAAATCACACACAAATCATAAATGTCTCGAGTCCACAACGGACCTCTGTCAGTTTCTTAAGAACAGTTTTGAAGGAGAAATAATATGGGAATATTATAATGCAAGTGTGAGGTGTCTGTACCACTTAACACACATGTGAGTCAACCCAATAGTGTTGCTCCTATATCCTAAGTATGCCAAATCAAATATAGAACAAATGTATTGAATTCATATAAATTTGTAAGTCTGGTCAATACGTTACTTTAATCCCAGACATGAACCGTCCTCTATTAGCCAGGACTGGAAACAACTCAACCGAATTTGGCGCTCCCCTCCCACGGAAAACTATGAACAGACATGAACGGATTAAATTAGACACAATACAGACAAACAACATTAATCCAGCATACTTAACAGTGAACTTACACACAAGAAACACCATAGAATACCAATAGGCTGAATAACTGGTTAGACAAAGACTGTTAAAAGAAAGGATAACTCCTAAAAGTTAGAAATGTTAAAGTACAAAAAAACACAGAACCTCTCAAACTTCTCATTCATACAGTGTGCATGCAACCTTTTTGTCTACCCCTAGGTGAAGTCAGTCCAGGTGTTTGGATGCGTCAACCACTGGAAGGGGCAGGTTCATAAAATAGGAACCACTCCCACTGCAAGATGCGTCACCAGACACTAACCTAAATATATCTCTTAACCACCAGAGCGCGATAATCGACAAACTAAAATGATAACACAATGTTCTGTAGTTCTGAGTTCTACCACTGTGGTGGAAAACTACAACTCCCAAACTGTCTACTTGAATTAATAAACTAAAATTGAATTCACTTTAGCAAAATAAGAATCACCAATATCTCCCCGTTGCAACAATTCAGACGCTTTTTGGAATAAGCCCCCAAACCCCTGCAATTAGAAAGATTGAGAAACTTCTACTTAATCGTCCTCCTTTTTAGCCTTTTATTATAACCAAACCCTAAATACCCCCCTCTGTATTCAATCACAAATATAAGCATCACTTACGATCCAGTAACCAACCAAAATGTAACACTTCCATGAATTAAAACACACAGATCGTATCACACCTATAGTTTGACTATAATTAACATGATTTGTCCACATGTCGCTACAAAACGTCACCCCAATAGTCGACCCTTAGTATTATCAAAAAAATAACAATGACCCCGTCGAGTCCCCTAGCGTCCTAGGTTTGCTGTTTCTCAGAAAAATAGCCATACGTCAATAAGGAGGAACAAATTTATAGTACTTAAACATTTAGTTAAATTAAATCTGTCGTGTATAAAACACAAAACGGACCGAATTCAAATCTTTTTAACAAATCTTTTCCTTTATATTATCTTAGTATTATTATTATCGTAATACTAAACACCATACTTTAGCACGAATTGAAATAATTATAATTAATCTACTCCTACATGCCATTATTACACTAACAATTATTTTCGTCCCTTTTTTCAACTATATTTAACACTCCAAAAAGATCATCTTCATTGATTTTAGGCCTAAATAATCATATCTGTGTAATTTCAACCTAAGTCCTTAGATAATTATTTCATACTATTTATTTCAGCTTCATCATCCCCTCACGACACATAAAACAATTGAAATGTGTCGGTAACGAATTCCAACTCGCCAATAACTCACAAATACAACCTATTTAAACATTTTACAATAGAACAAGCCATCTTCCTCAATACTGCTAATAAACTCCTTTCACATAAAAAACAACTTCAAACCTCAACCTCTTTGTCAAAACGTACAACTATAAGTGCTTCAAATCATCACAACAGACACAACCTTACTCAAAACATCAAACATCAAACACGTACTTGAACACACCTACCCATGGGCTAACAAAATCAAATCCACAGAACCAAATTATCTACAAAAATGGAAGTACTACGAAATCAAATAAAGACCACATCCCTCCTCATGCATAATATCGGCCAACATTAAATTAACGAAATACACTGCTACCACGAAAGCAGAATAAACCGCATAAAAGAGTTATTGCATAAATGTAAAAAGTGTAAAGAAATAAAGAAATCAAATTTAAACCACACAAACCATAGCCGTGCCAAGCTAATCATCTTCCCTTCTGCAAATAATCAGCCAATTTCTCGTACTTAGCATCTTGCAAACATATTAGACTCCAACCCCTATATGCCTCTTTGACAAAAATGGCAGCTGAATGCGGTCAAAACTACAGCGCCTCGTCAACATTTCTTATTTGTAAGGTTACTTGCTTATACTTCCGGCAATGGGTCTGGAATATATTCACTACTAACTGTCTCGCAATTGAACTGAAGATTTAAAGAACATCAAGATAATTAAGCGTAACTTGTTTAAAAGTTTGGAAAACGATTATGAGTGCAGTAAAAACAGCTAAAAAGAGAACAAAGGAAACAAAAGAAGATTTTCAGACTTAAAGGGAACCACAAAGCGACTCCCAAGAAACTACAAAGCAAGATGGCCGCAAAACCGCTAGACCACTGTAGCCAAAATACTTAGAATTCGATCTCAACACCAAATGTAATCACCAAAGGACAAGTATTACACGCCGAAGCCCCAATAATATGCCTCAACCGTGTGACTAAGAGAGGTGAAAACGATCGGGCCTACTACAAATCTAATTATAATAACCCAACAGACCAACGTGTACAAGCACCACACCACAGTGTAATCATGAATGGGATATGTAGAAAGAGAAACCTATTATTGTCGGTTACTGTAACATGAAGTCCTATGATATTGTTATAAATCCAAACGGGTACGGTAACCAGGCTAATTATCTTCCCCTCTGCAAATACTCAGTCAACTACCTGTACTTAACATCTTGCAGATATATAAAAATATATCCACTATTAACTGGCTTGCAATTGAACTGAAGATTTGCAGAAAATCAAGACAACCAAGCGTAACTTATTTAAAAGTTTGGAAAACGAAACAGCTCCAGATATAGTCAATTATCACAGGACATTGTATAGAAAAACTACAGACTAGCAAAAGCTAGTTTGAAAGAGAAAGAGGAAAAAAAAAACAATAACAGAAAAGATACAGACATGAGCTGTATTTCACCAAAAAGAGCACAATGGAAGAAGGAGAATTAGCCAGCCAAATTTACATGCTGAGAAAAGATAAGCCTTAGTGACATTCACAACAAGAGCAAGTTTCAGCAGAAACATAAAAGTGTTTGCAGAGCCACTTAACCAGCCCCAATCATAAACGCAACGCATTTCGCATGTACTCCTAAACAGAAACCAAACATAATTTCATCAAATATCATCTTTTTACTTCAGCATTCGCAATGCTATATTCCTGGCCTACACCAACACTTTCCCCAGGGATAAAGACCGGGCTTAACGAGTCGTTAAAAAACACATCGCCACTTTTTCATCCATCGCCCTTCACCTCCAACAAAAGTATCACCTATAGCCGAACGAACGATTCATGCCTCTTAGCATTCCATATGCTACTACACCTCTAGTCATAGACATTTTACGGGCGTCTAGCACTCGTGGTCTAGCGCGCGCCGATGTCTCCAAACGCCTGTACATAACGCTTAGAGCTTATAACCGGGATCCATGTAAAAAATAAACATGGCATTTCAAATGCCACACATAGGTATAACGGAGCTGGCTTATCCTCTCACACTCGGGTAACATCTAAAATGTATCTCTCTTATCCCTACACGGTAGAACACTACAAAATACATAACCATACGAATTCAACCCTATTCTGCTATACTACTCAACGATTTGACTCGACTAATTGTTAGACTTATGCCGAGAATAATATTCATAATCACAAGTATCTTCCATTGTTCCCAAGACACAGTCAAGGCCACGAGTGACCAGCCCTTACGCCAGCGTGCCACTATGAGCACGTTTTGAGGACACACAGATTGCCACTAAGTCCCCATACCATTATTTACAGTTAAATTTTCACGGGAAGGCTATAAAAGCGAAGCCCCAACTTTCAATGCCTCAGTTCTCAATATCGCAACAAGGTACGTTTAAGCCATATTACACAAGAGGTTCTGCATCCTCTTTATGCGCATAACCAGCATACCAAATTACACATGTGTTGTACTGCCGCTAACAAGCCGTGAGCCCATATAGAGCCCCTAAACCTGTATTATTGTACTTCAAAGTACCCATTATCCTCACGGCCTCCCCAATCCATACATCCCCCATAAATGCGCACGTTGCCACGTATGTGTACACAGAATACAAGAAAACAACAGGATCTTTAACGAGTACCCCCTCAGATAAAACCATTTCACAGAAATGTGGCTATAGTAACACTCACCGTTTGAGCAGCACAAAACTCCACACATCCAGAAAAAGTCCTCCTAAGGCGGATAGTTAAATCGTCTGCCGAACAACGCCAACTGTTGAATATTCTGTGTAACACACCGTGGTTAAATAACGTGGAATAAACGCAAGCCGTTAGTGGGGATGCAGGACAAAGGAGACTAGTCCGTGGTGATAATGTTCCTCCGTGTCTTTATTTGTCGACAAGGAGCATAAAAGGTAACTGCAGAGGGTCCAGGATTAGCAGCACCCTGCTTTCACATTCAACAGGCGCATATATACTCTAGATTTCAAAATAGGCTCCTTGGTTTCAGAGCCCCTCCTGTCCTCATTTTCAACCAATCACAGGCTGATCCGTCATGGCCGAGCGGGCAGCCAACTGCGCATCTTTAATAGGGTCACACACAATGCCTTGAAATCAATTCCACAATAATATGCTTTCAGTACAGAACCACATTTCACAATTAAGTTTCATTATGAGATTAATACTCTGCACATTATACACTTTAAAATGGTACCAAGAATCATGTTCTCATTCATCTGTAAACAATAGTTACTCTATGAGGCTTAGGGTTAGGAACAGGAATCAATTCAAAGTGGATACTTTTACTTCTCCTGGCTTCTACTTTAGTTAAAATCACACAGGCCATAGATAAAGACTTTGTTCATTTTACTTCAGTATATGTTTTTACCCAGAAATAATAGTTACACAATCAAAGCAACTTTGTTTTTCATTCAAGTGAGTTAGATTCATTCAAGTGAGTTTCATTCATGTGGGCTTGTGGTCACAGGGCTGTTCAGACAGGTAGGCCTATGCTAAATAGAATACCATGGGGTCGAGCCTCAAAGCAAATGATCACAATAGAACAAAAGCTTTTCTTCCTGGTGCAAACACAAATCTCTTTTGTTAACCAAGGCGAGGTGTTTGTCTTTGTCTCCCCAAACACCCATTTGGTTACCGGGGCCGTCTCTCCCAGCAGAGGGTCTATTGTCACAACACAGCAAATGTCCATGTCCCTTTAAGGAACATTTTAAAGAACCTAAATTTAATCATTCTACTTGTACCAATTAAATAAGTCAAGTTGTGGCCTATTTTATGTATGATTATGTTATGAAATATACAGCACTACCTTTAAGTAAAAGTATCAATACTGCAAAGTAGAAATACTCTGTTACAATTAAAAGTCCGGAATTCAAAATACTTGAGTAAAAGTATAAAAGTATTTGCATCAAAATGTACTTAAAGTACCAAAAGTAAAAGTACTCATTTTACAAAATGTCCCATTTCAAATTTTCAAATGAATACAAATCTCTTGAAAATATCAGATCTACAAGCTCACAATGCCTCGCACTTATCGGTTATTTTCAAATGGCCGATATAGGGCTGAAGTGGTATGTATGTTTTCTAATAATAATCAAAATCTACAAAGTAACTAGTAACTAAAGTTTTCAAATAATTGTAGTGGAGTAAAATTATAATATTTGCCTCTGAGATGTAGTGGAGTAGAATTAAAAGTATTAGAAATTGGAAATACTCGAGTAAAGTACAAATACCTCAAAATTGTACTTAAGTACAGTACTTGAGTACATGTACTTAAAGATGTAGGCTATACCAAAATCCATTTGAAAAAAATTGCTTCTCACTGTTCTCAGGTAAAATATTGATGTGATTAAAATGTGTGTGTGTGTGTGTGTGTGTGTGTGTGTGTGTGTGTGTGTGCGTGTGCGTGCGCGTGCGCGTGTGTGTATTCAACCGTTTTAACTATTGTGTTCATAGTATTCATGTACCTTTCACTGGTGGTTTCTTCAAGGCAGTGCGAACGGGGTCCAGCTGGGCTTTGCAGTAGTACTGATCACCCAAAGCTCTTTCATAAGCTCCTGTGAAGGTCATATGATCTACAAACGGAGGCTGAGGCTCCACCACCTTCCCTTTGTTGTAGTCTGCGTACACCAACACTTCACCATCCAGTGCAAACATCCACTCTTTATATGAGTCTTTAACTGTGTCTGAACAGCTAAGGACATAACTCTGCTCATGGAACACTGGAAATAAAACAAAGATGACATTAAATTCAACAACAAACTTCTTCACAGTGACAATAACACATAATCATCATGTTAAACAATCATGTTTGGTTCTTATATGAAGTGAAAGGTTGGATATTAAAAGTAGCTTGCTAATGTTTTTTATGTATTTATTTATTTGTATCATGAAAGTAATTCATAAGGAATGATTTATTTCATGATGTCACAACAACAGGTATCAAAATCATGTTAGATTTCTAGTGTGATGACGTCTCCACGCCCCGTCCACCCAGCCCCGTCATGAACGCGCGTGCATGTGCGCCCGGAAAATTGTGCGCCCCGAAAATGTTGCGGTTATTAGTGGTTTCTGATACTTTTTTTCGCGGGTTTGTGACGGATTTCGGGTACATAAACAACGGTTAACAATTACAATGTTAAGGGGCCCACCCAGGTTTATTTTTTAATTCATTATTATTTTTTTTATATATATTTTTTTATTTACATTGGTGCCCCTAACGTCATGGGCCCCAACGCAACCCCATTGTCTGCATGACGGTAGTGACGCCCCTGCGTTCACCACAGCGTCGTCCTTGATCAGTGTTTACCGTGCGCAGCGCCGAGCACACACCCGGCGTAGCGGTAATTAAGTACATTTACTCAAGTACAATTTTGAGGTATTTTTTTTACTTTACTTGAGTATTTCAGATTTTCAGTACTTTTACTCCACTACACCTCAGAGACAAACATTGTACTTTTACTCCACTAGGCTACTATTATTTGACAACTTTAGTTACTAGTTACTTTGTAGATTTTGATTATCATTACAAAATATACATTACCCACTTCAGACCTATATATATATATATATATATATATATATATATATATATATATATATATATATATATATATATATATATATTATGTTGGCCATTTGAAAATAGCAGATCTACAAGTTCACAATGCATGGCATAGTGAGGCATTGTGAACTTGTAGATCTGCTTTTTTCTAAAGATTTTTTTAACTTGTGAAACAGGACGTTCTGCATAATGACTAATTCTACTTTTGGTACTTTGAGTAATTTATTTTACCAATAAATAATACATTATAAATAAGTCAAATAAACCCCACACTGTAACATTTCTTTAACAGTTAAAATAGTACATTTTACATAGCAGCAGTTACAAAGAGGTATAGAATGTACAACCATATGTGTGCAACACTCTTGTATGATAAAATATAGAGATGTGAGGTTTCTGGAATCCCCAGGGCTCTATAATAGGCCCCTCCTCCTCCCTCTGCACAAAACCCTCATTTTCATGATGTATTATATTATATTCTCCATATTTCATGATGTCACAACAACGCTGTGTGTGTGTGTGTGTGTGTGTGTGTGTGTGTGTGTGTGTGTGTGTGTGTGTGTGTGTGTGTGTGTGTGTGTGTGTGTGTGTGTGTGCGTGCGTGCGTGCGTGCGTGCGTGCGTGCGTGCGTGCGTGCGTGCGTGCGTGCGTGTGTGTGTGTCTGTGTCTGTGTGTGTGTGCGTGCGTGTCATTTGTTTATATTGTGCATTGTTCATATTTGGTTTATATAATAACAGTATATATATATATAATGTACTTACTT
>NC_139941.1:53546692-53559192 GCF_963454915.1 Gymnoscopelus microlampas | reverse complement strand
GTAAAAACTACACAAATATCAGGGAGGAGTTCTTTATAAAAATTCAAAATAAACTGCCCTGAATTCCGTAGTATGACAGAAAGGGAGAAATGACACTCCTTCTGGGGGAACAGAAAGAATGTGCAGTTTTAGCTGCAAAATATGTGGATTCCTGTCACAAGAAAAGGGACAACCAGTAGGACACAGATGTATACCATGTTTTATTTACCACACCATCTCCTTCATTTTGTTGAATGTATATTATGTTTGTTGTTTATGTCATCATTGTAATTGTGCTTTGGCAACACATGTCAAATGTCATGCCAATAAAGCCAATTGAATAGACAGACAGACAGACAGACAGACAGACAGACAGAGACCCCTACTTGACATATAAGATATAAATGAACAGTAGTCTATATAATACTTATGTGTGCAGCCGGGTTTGGCTTGTCTTGATATGCTTCGTTGCGCGTGGTGTCGTGCAGCGAAAATAGCTGATCTACAAGCTCACAGTGCATGTCGATGCGTGACACCACACGCAACTAAGTATCAAGCCTTTACTAGAGATGCAGTGTACGTCATGGATTAACCCATTTAGACCTGTTGCTACCTATACGTTGTTATACCTTTCAATCCGGATGCCACCTCTGTGTCTCATTAGTTGTTGCTATAATATAGTAACATCATTTTTTATTTTTTGTAAGAATTTGAACATTTTCAGAAAACTATGGTTAGGTTTTAGAAGGCGTTTTTAGAATCGGCCTCAGGTCTAAATGGATTAAGAGGACAATTCTTTCAACATAAAACGCTGTATTCAAGTTCAGGAGAGTTCAGTAAAGACAATGATCTTGAACGCTGCCTTCAGGTAGGACATGGAAAGGACACATCGTTCAGCGCACCTGGGGAAAAACACATTTGGTGGATGTGGAGGTTGGCTTCTCATGTATTTATAATGCAAGAGAAGACAGTTAAGAGAAAACAGACAGTTAAGAGAAAATACTGTATGAGTGAAATGTAAGAAAACATTAGGCCCAATTATGTTTCTTATTCCTTTATTGATATTTTGACATTCCATTCAAACCAAGCAAATTAAAGACAAAATCTAACATCTGAACTTCAAACTATTCATGATCAGGGGTGCAGATCCCAGGGGGGAAGGAGGGGACATGTCTGACATATTCCTCCAATAAAGTGTCTTCAAATAAATTATATAATTTTAAATCTCTATTTAATAGAAGCTGATTCCACTTTTGAAATCATTCTCACATACAGTAAACACAATACTTTGTGAAGGTTTTGTTTTTGATACCCGTGTGTCCTGATCATCAACAACTGCCAAATAAATGAATCCACAAGCTTCATCATCATCACTTGTCCACAGAGCTGTTAACTAGTTTAATGAGTGAAGTTCAGCCAATATGAACGGATAGAAACACAACAGTGGAGCTGAAAAACGGAAAGATAAATAATACTGACCAAGGAATATCTAAACTGTCTGAATTAGACACATATTTTGTACTTTATTTTAGTAAAGTTTGCACAACCTTTCTGTTGTTAACTCTCATTGTGTCACTGTCACAACGCAGATCGCTCATTCTCCTTATTAACATAATTAAAATTAATAATTAAAACCTCATGGGAATTCAAATACATTTATTGGACTATTTATTTTTTGTTATGCTGCCTGACCACATAGGAAACAAGTGTGTTTTCAAAAGTGTTTCATTATGCTTTAATGCGTGATCCTAGGTTTAAGTTGTTTTGACTTTTGCTCGTATATCTTTTACCAAAATCAAATCAAATCAAATCTCAAATGATGTGAATTAATGTCAAAGTATCGATGTTTGTAAGTCCTGCAGTTAAACATGGAGGCATGTTAATGTGTTTGTTGTTAAATCATGTGATGTCAACCTATAATGGATTATGGATTATCATAACATCATAACATTATAGTTTGTTTCATGCATTGAACATGGATTTGGTGTTTAATTTTTTATACCAAATGTCAGACAAACTGTAATCATTGTGACCATTATTAGTTAGTTTAAAATCCTAGCATTAGCTCTATGCTCTAAGTGATATTATTGATGTGAAGATTCCTTGTTCGTGGTTCCCTCCTAAGTTGTAATGAGATCTGCTCCCCTGCTCGTGATTAGTGATTACATAAACATCATTACATATCATCATCATTACTTAATATAAATGATTGCATGTCATCAGTGTTTCCCATTAATTTCATAGACTGTGGCGGACCACCATTGTCTAATTTGGGTGGACCCGGGTATACCCATCACCTCAGAACACCCTAGAGGGTTTAGGTCCACCCATCACAGGGAAACAAAATAAAGGGTTAAACCTAACCCTAACCCAACTTTTAAATTCACAAACACTATGCCTAAACCTAAACTTAACCCTAACCATAACCTCACAGAAACTATGCCTATAAACCTAACCTTAACCTTAACACTAACCTTTAAATTCACAAAAACTATGCCTAAACCTAACCTTAACCCTAAAAGGTTGATGATGTCATCATTGTGCTGCTGTTACGACTATTTAAAAGCTGATTGGACACACATGTATTTCTTCCTCTCACACCCAGGTGTTATGTGAAAAGACAATAGACCAATAAGAATCAGAATGTATTAACTGTGTGAACATGTTAACACTTTAGAATAACCTTCCCTTATAATAGTAAATTAATCATTCATAAATTATTAGTTTAAATAAATGATGTGTTATTCATAACATGTTAAACAGTCGGTTAATGATTTAAAACTACGCTATAAATAGCTAATAGATCATGAACAAGTTATTAGTAAACTACTTCAAAACCTAACCTCTCAGCACCCTCCCTGCAACTACAGTAACCATCAAAGTAGAAACAACTCAGTCCATTCAAACAACATTTGACCAATACTTTGTCAATAGTGTATCTTAGTAGGAAGGGCAGCTCAGTTGGTAGAACACTCTCCTTTGGACCACAAGGTTCTGTGTTTGATCCTGCTAGTGATGGAATGATCAGTGTGTTCAATGAACTGAATCATTGCTACAGTTCACTGAAATGTTGTGTTCAAATGATTGGTTCAGAGTTTGGCTGCATTGTGTCGTCTCTTCACTTCCTGACTGAGTCACTGAACGTCCTCTCAGGCTATGGGATCTAAACTCCTGCGTCATGTAAAACATGTTTATATTTGATTGATGATGAATGGTCCAAACTACACAGTTCACCAAGAGGACCCCCCCCCCATCTGACCACATTGTCATCAGTGTTGTCTGATACAACAAATCATTTGATTATTACATTTGATTATTATATTCATTATTATAAGAAATTACGCAGAAATTAAGCAGAAGACACATGATAATGTGAATTCACACGACCGGGATGGTTTACCAGGCTAGTTGTTTCACTTCTTACACTAGCACGTTGTTTTGTGTATGTTTTCTAATTTTGTACACTTTTATACATTAAAACTGTATAAATGTATATATAAAAAGGTTTAGTAAAAAGAAAGAGGAAGTGAACCTGGGTGTGTGGGAGGAGTCTAAAGATTCTCATCATTGGTTGTCGGCACCAGAATACGACCTGATAGAAGAAGAAGAGAGACAGTTAAAACAGACACACAAATAAATCCTATGTACTGTATTGTGTGTATTTCTCCTTAAAATGCATAAATGTACACACAACACAATAACACAACAACATTAGGGTTCAGTCATCAGGGTCACATGTTGCATCAGAACTAATGTGAACATTTGACTCTTATTTAAGACTAAATGTGACAACATAGAACACACTTTGACCTCTAACTAGGTCGTCTAAACTGGTCTAAACCGGTTAAGGTTCTAAATGAATTTAGGTTGTGGCTTTACATGTTTGTTTGTTTGCATTTCTGTGAGGGTTCCACATGTCATGTGATCCTCTGTTGACCTGACCTCATTTCTTCCACTGTTAGTATATTTATTAATTTTCTCCGCCAGGAGACTATGTTTTCACTTTCCGTCCCCGTCCCCCCCTCGGCCAAGCTAACATTGGTTAAGCCTCACGTGACACGTGACAATACGTTGAAAGAGTGTGCTCTGATTGGCTAGTGAGACGCATGACGTATAGCGGCCTATAAATAGATGTGTCACTTTGAAAGAGTCTTGGTCTCTTTCAAAGTGAGGTAAGACAGGAATAATCACGAAATGGCTGAGAAATGGCGGAGCAATAAATTATGTAGACACACTGGTGTCATCACAATACGTAATATAAATAGCTTAGACAGGATTAATCAAGAACAGTACTTTCCAGTCACAGTTGATGACACAGTGCAACTAACTGTTATTATGCAAACTGAAGAAGCTAATCATTGTCTGCAAACTGATGAAGAAGCAAAGGCGCAACGCCTATCATCAAAGTTCCAATCTTGGAATAAATTCCAATATGTGCTGGCGGAGACTTGTGCTCCGAGGAGCACATTTTCTAGTTAAACATGTTAATGAAACATGTTAATCACCTCGTTTCTTCCACTGGAAGTAGATGAATCCAGACAGGAACAAGACCAGACCCAGAACCAGACCTGATGCTCCCATGGCCACCTTGTTCTTCACTGACTCTGGCATGGAGTCATCTGATAATACAAATATTATATTAATTATATTATTACAGTAGATTAAAACACCTTGTTCTTCACTGACTCTGACATGGAATCATCTGTGTCATTATAGATTTGAGCTTTAACTATTATTTTATACTTAGGCTATTCATAAATAGCAGATCTGATATTTTTGAAACGGAGACATTTGACAGTTACAAATGTTTGCTTTAAATATATATATTAAAATATATATATTTACATTTTTATACAGATCTACAAGCTCGTAGCTTGTAGATCTCGGTGCCGCTCTATGAGCTTGGAGATCTGCTATTTTTGAATATCCCAAAGTATAAAATAATGGTTATAGCTCAAATCTAAAATGACACAGATGTGTTCCTGGATTGAATGGGTTAAGTAAGTAAGCCTTGCCGAGCCATGTGACCCATAGGGGGAGGAGCCTATCTCCTGTTTCTGTAGCGTGAGGCGGCTTGATGTGACTCTAGTCACAGAGACTTACCCCCCCCCCAACCCAACCCTTGATGTGACTCTAGTCACAGAGACTTACCCCCCCCCCAACCCAACCCTTGATGTGACTCTAGTCACAGAGACTTACCCCCCCCAACCCAACCCTTGATGTGACTCTAGTCACAGAGACTTACCCCCCCCAACCCAACCCTTGATGTGACTCTAGTCACAGAGACTTACCCCCCCCAACCCAACCCTTGATGTGACTCTAGTCACAGAGACTTACCCCCCCCAACCCAACCCTTGATGTGACTCTAGTCACAGAGACTTACCCCCCCCAACCCAACCCTTGATGTGACTGTAGTCACAGAGACTTACCCCCCCAACCCAACCCTTGATGTGACTCTAGTCACAGAGACTTACCCCCCCCAACCCAACCCTTGATGTGACTCTAGTCACAGAGACTTACCCCCCCCCAACCCAACCCTTGATGTGACTCTAGTCACAGAGACTTACCCCCCCCCCAACCCAACCCTTGATGTGACTCTAGTCACAGAGACTTACCCCCCCCAACCCAACCCTTGATGTGACTCTAGTCACAGAGACTTACCCCCCCCCAACTCAACCCTTGATGTGACTCTAGTCACAGAGACTTACCCCCCCCAACCCAACCCAACCCTTGATGTGACTCTAGTCACAGAGACTTACCCCCCCAACCCAACCCTTGATGTGACTCTAGTCACAGAGACTTACCCCCCCAACCCAACCCTTGATGTGACTCTAGTCACAGAGACTTATCCCCCCCCCAACCCAACCCTTGATGTGACTCTAGTCACAGAGACTTACCCCCCCCCCAACCGAACCCTTGATGTGACTCTAGTCACAGAGACTTACCCCCCCCCCAACCCAACCCTTGATGTGACTCTAGTCACAGAGACTTACCCCCCCCAACCCAACCCTTGATGTGACTCTAGTCACAGAGACTTACCCCCCCCAACCCAACCCTTGATGCTGAGTGCCAAGCAGGGAGGCATTGGGTCACTTTGATAGTCTTTGGTATGACCCGGCCAGGGATCAAACTCCAACCTCTCAATCTTAGGGCAGACACTCTAACCACTAGACCATTACCATTGATATTAATGCAGCATTTATATAAGACCAGTTCCATCTCTCAGGACTGTTCTCATACTTTACAGTCACTTTCAGCCCCTTCCACCTGATTCGGATGCTATCAATGCATAGAATGGGAGATTATCACGTTCTATCAGACCATTGAATGGGCGAAGTAGGCGACCTACTAGCTACCCCGCGATTTATCAGACCATTCATTGGGCGTAATCAGGAGCTACAGACCTACCGACGGAGATGACTTAAATAGTTCAGTTTCGGTTTTAGTTTTGGTTGTTTTGGTTTCGGAGCGGTGCGACGCTCGCCTATGCCTACTCAGCGCCGTTCGAGTTATGTACCGATACGCACAGAATCCTAAATATTGTTGTGGGGACTGCTCCGCCTCCGTCGGTAGGTCAGTAGCTCCTGATTACGCCCAATGAATGGTCTGACAAATCGCGGGGTAGACAGTAGCTCGCCTACTTCGCCCATTCAATGGTCTGATAAAACGTGATAATCTCCCATTCAATGCATTGATAGCATTCGAAGCCGGTGCCCCTTCACTCCAGCAGCTTCTGACCCTGATGTGGAAATTCTATACATTCTATAAATGTCTTTGTACTTGCAGCCATTAGTAAACTAAGATGATGTACCTCATCTAGACAAGACACTTTAAGTAGGTGAGGCTCCTGTCATGACCTTCTTATTAGAATGGTAACTTTTTTAGGTTGTTTTAATGTATTTGTATTGATTTTTATTTCTGGTGTCTGTATTATTATTGTGTCTTGTTTTTAATTGGATTGCTGTGTTTCCTTTCTGCAAAACAAATGTACCTTCAAAGAGAAGAATCCCTGAACCCTTAAAACAGAGTGTAGTGTAACACATTACAGTAGATTACAGTAGATTACAGTAGAATACAGTAACTGACCCCAGTCCATCTTGATAGGCGCGGTCAGGCTGGGGTGTTCCACCATGCATGTGATCTTCTCTCCTGATCTGTAACACACACACACACACACACACACACACACACACACACACACACACACACACACACACACACACACACACACACACACACACACACACACATGTTTTCTATCTAATGAGGATGATCAGTACCTACGCACAGGTGCTGAGGGGGCACCCAAAATGAGCCATGCCGCTCATCATAATAACTAAACGATGAACTATTATATTTAAATTTAAGATTAAAAACACAACTACAATTAGGCACCAGAGCACTAGACCGTTATAGGCAATAAGATAAGTTTATACTGATATTTTCTCCACCTAAAATAATCATGACGTGCGTGTGTCCTCAAGTTGAATGTGTGTCCATGTGGATCTGCTCAGAGCTGAAGCGGCCCCTCCTCCCCGCCCGGTCTGGCAGTGAGTGAGCAGCTGTTAATTAGCACTAACATTAGGACAGATTGTGAAAGTAGACGATCTACACGCTGAAACGATTCAACACATTGATCCGTTGATCTTTGTTATTATTTAGTTTTTTGGAGAAAAACAAAAGTTTGACTATGTTTGTGTAGGAGCGTGAATGCCCCGCTGGGCTCTCCTCCGCTCTAGTGTTTATTGTGTATTCCACTATTCCCTCCCCATTGCAGAAAAAATAGGAAGGCAGAAACTTAGTAACGAGATATGCACGTTATAGCGTATTCCTGTGTGTGTATTCATGTATAACACACTCGCTCGCGGGTCTCTGTGTGCGTTCGTCATGCTTGCACGACGACGAGCTTGCTGCGTAGTTGTGTCTGGAGTAGACTGGTGATAAACACGGGACTCGGGAGGAATCCTGTGTGTGTGTGTGTGTGTGTGTGTGTGTGTGTGTGTGTGTGTGTGTGTGTGTGTGTGTGTGTGTGTGTGTGTGTGTGACTTAATATTAGCCTACCAATTAATGGCCAATTTTCAGCAAGTGAGTAACACTTGTTTTATTTTTAAAGAATATATGTGTAGGTGTGTATTTCTATGTATAGGTGTCTGTTAGGTGTGTACCTGGGTGTGTACTCCAGGTAGGAGTGGTACTGGTAGTACCAGTCTCCATCAGACAGCTCATCGGTAGAGGAGAGACCAGAGGTCAAAGGTTCTTGACCTATCCACCAGGTCACCAGGATCACTTGAGGATAGAAGTCGTAGCTGCTGCACCTCAGCATGTGAGTGTGTTCACCACGACGAGGGGGAGTCTCTGACTTCAGTCTCACTTTGGGCTCCACTCCTAAAAAAGATGACTATTGTTGTTTCCGCCAGGAGACATTGTTTTCACTTTCCGTGAAACAAGCTAACATTGGTCAAGCCTCACGTGACACGTGACAATATGGTGAAATAGTGTGATCTGATTGGCTAGTGACGTATAGCGGCCTATAAATACATGTGTCACTTTGAAAGAGTCTGTGCCTCTTTCAAAGTGAGGTAAGACAGGAATAATCACGAAATGGCTGAGAAATGGCGGATACTGTAACAATTGGATAGGACACTTACACAGACAGGACAGATAGGACACTTACACAGACAGGACGGATAGGACACTTACATAGACAGAACGGATAGGACACTTATACAGACAGGAGGGATATGACACTTACACAGACAGGAGGGATAGGACACTTATACAGACAGGACGGATAGGACACTTATACAGACAGGACGGATAGGACAGTTATACAGACGGATAGGACACTTGTGTCATGTTACTATGACACAGTAACATGTTCTATTGTTTGTAAGAATTAGAACATAAGAATTAGAACATAACCAACATTCCCAACACAAGTCTGCTGGCGGAGACTTGTGCTCCGATGAGCACTTTTTCTAGTTATTATTATTATTATTATTATTATTATTATTATTATATAACCGTCATAGGAAAATGTCATTATCATTAATAATTTTACATCATCCAAATGAGATCCAAATGATTCAGAAAGCCGCAACACACTTGGTCTTCAACCAGCCAAAATGTTCACGTTTCCCAGCTCTCCCCCGTTCTCCTCTCCCTCCATTGGCTCCCAGTTGCTGCCCTCACAGAGTACAAAACACTGATGTTGGCCTACAAAGCAACCAAAGGTATGACACCCCCATATCTTCAAGCCTGATCCAACCCTACAACCCCTCACCCTCCACACGTCCTACCTAGACTCTTCTTCTCTAAAACACCCTGGACAACGCTCCACACGTCCCAGACTCATCTCCCTTCTGGCTCCCAAACTGTGGAATAAACTCCTAATTGCAGTCAGAACTGCAGACTCACTCCCAATCTACCACCATAATCTGAAGACTCTCCTCTTCTAGACTGAAAGAACGAGCCCAATCGATGGTCTTGAAGGGCGGAGCCAAACCCAGGCGCTGGATTCCAGCGCCTGGGTTTGGAGCACTCTGATTGGTTAGGAGATAACAAGGTCCTAAGACCAGCGTTCCTGCAAGGTTCTCCCAGGCTTTTTTTCTTTTGAAACAAAAAAAAAGGCATGGGTTTCCGAGGCTACTCCTCTTCAGACTCCACCTTTGCCCTTAGCACTAGACCACTAGACCTAGCCTTGATGACCTTTCAGTCTCATGCAAAGGTTAAAATGTCATTTAGATATCATGTTAGATGCCAGGTTCATTGTAGACCTGCTATCCTATAGTTTGGATAGTTTTAATGTATATATTATTTATTTGTTTGATATTATACTGTTTAGACTAGTGGTTCTCAAACTTTTTCATGTCAAGGACCCCCAAAATGATATGTATTTGGCCGCGGACCCCCATCGCAAAATATTTTGTTCCAGGGACCCCCCAGAAGCAAAGATTTGAGTTACAAATGTTCGCTTTGAAAAATATATATTCAAAGATTTGCACAAGTTTTCACGATTTGTCAAAAATATCAGATATACAAGCTCATAGCGCGGCACTCGGTGCCGCGCTATGAGCTTGTATATCTGCTATTTTTTAATAGCCAAAGTATAAAAGGTTCAAGTGCTTAAAATGATTGTGATGCTATATTAACACATTTTGCTGGGGACCCCCTGGAATCCCCCCAAGGACCCCTGGGGGTCCCCGGACCCCACTTTGAGAGCCAATGGTTTAGACTAATGATAGGTTCTTGGTTTACCTATGATCCTAGATTACTATTTCTATGCATTTGATGTATTACCTTGTGTTTTCCTTGTTTACTGTAAATCACTCTGGATTAAGAGCTTCTGATAAATGCCTGCATTGTAAATTGTAACCGTAAATGTCAGTGATTGGCCACCAGATGGCACCAGAGAACTGTAGATTCTACAATAGTCTACAGTTTTCTACAACATAGAATGCATTTATATAATATAATTTAAACATATTAAATAAGTCACAGTGCTTTACATAAACAACAATAGACCAAGCAATATCATTTTGCTAATGATATTGCTTAATAAACAAACAAAACAATACACATAATCCTGTAAAATATTGTGATTAAAAACATACAAAACAAACTAGTAAAGACAATAATTAAAATATAAAATCAGGAGGTGAAATGAAGTGTATAGAGGTGTGTTTTAGCCTGCATGGTTCTTTTTAAAGCTCATTTAAAAACATTAATCCTGGTGTCTCTGTTTTAGGCAGGTCATTATATGAGGGTGAAAACACTCAGAAATAGATCTATATGTTTCATTTATACTCTGTGTACGATGGTGACACCACATGTTGTGAGCTTGTAGATCTGCTATTTCCACTGTGTGACAGCATGTTAGGATACAGTATAAATCAAGAGGATCTGAAATGTTTCTCAGCAGATAAAGAAATATGTAATAATTATTATATGATCAATATTAACACCATTAATCATCTCTGAATAGAATCATGTGATTTCATGTTATAGTTTATGAGGTGATGAGTGTTGAGTGCTGCTCTGAGATCAGCTCACCTCTCTTGTTCAGAACATTGGAGTAGTAGTTCTCAATGTTGGGTTTGCAGCGTGCCTCTGGTTGTGCTCTCATCACACGCAGTTGTGTAGGATCTTTATTGAAGCGCTCTGCGTTCTTCACACCAAACTCAGTGTATCCAACAAACTGATCTACTCTACTGTCCCACCTGAGGAACTCATCACCATCGAAATTCAATGACTGTGTGTACTGTATGTCCTTCAGCTCACTGGAGTTAAACACACAGCGGGTAGCCACATAGTACACATATCCATCTGGAAATAGACAATTAAAAATGTCATTAATGGTCAGTTTTATTATCATCTGTATAATATCAACACTAGGCTAACTGCCCCCCATCGGCCAAATATGTCACTACATAAAGTAAAATAGGTTCAGGATGTGAAATCTGGCATTCGAATGTTTTGAATGTATATAGAATATCTTAAATACAATGAGATTGAGCTACAGTTACATTAAGGGGGTGCACAATGCAGTGCGTGCATTTTTTTAAATTCATTGATAAATAAACGAAAATAAAAAAGTACTCAAATGTTTTACTTAAAGGTAGGCTAAGTGATATTATTGGGTTAAAACAAAAAGTATTTTGTTAAAAGGTTAAAGCATTATATTCTGATAGTAATCATTGCTATAGAGTGTTTGTTCAGTAACAGGAGTCTCCCCGTCTCTCCAGCTCTTTAATAAACAGCAAATACATTTTTTGGTAGGTGTCAAAATCTCAGCCAATCAGGAGAAAGTAACCATTTTTAAGCCTCATTTTAATAGTGTTCCAGTTCCAATTTTTTCTGCTCATTTCTTAGTGTCATCACTTCCAATTTCACTTGTTTAATTTATATCCTGATTGAGTTCTCTATCCTGATTGGATGAAATTGGAAATGAAACGGAAACTGAAACGAAAATGCATTTTCTGTTTAATAAAGAGGTGGAGAGACAAGGAGACTCCTTTTACTGAACAAACACTCTATAGCAATGAGTACTATCAGAATATAGAGCTATTTAACACTTATTTTAACCAAAGAAAATCACTTACCCTACCTTTAAGTAAAAGTATCAATACTGCAAAGTAGAAATACTCTGTTACAATTAAAAGTCCGGAATTCAAAATACTTGAGTAAAAGTATAAAAGTATTTGCATCAAAATGTACTTAAAGTACCAAAAGTAAAAGTACTCATTTTACAAAATGTCCCATTTCAAGTTTTCAAATTAATAAAAATCTCTTGAAAATATCAGATCTACAAGCTCACAATGCCTCGCACTTATCGGTTATTTTCAAATGGCCGATATAGGGCTGAAGTGGTATGTATGTTTTCTAATAATAATCAAAATCTACAAAGTAACTAGTAACTAAAGTTTTCAAATAATTGTAGTGGAGTAAAATTATAATATTTGCCTCTGAGATGTAGTGGAGTAGAATTAAAAGTATTAGAAATTGGAAATACTCGAGTAAAG
>NC_139941.1:53526692-53541692 GCF_963454915.1 Gymnoscopelus microlampas | reverse complement strand
GTTAGTGAGGGACGAGTGGAGAAGAGATCCAGTAGAACTAAAACACATTAAAGTCATTTTATGTTTGGTTGCGCTCAGGTGTTGTGCTCTGAAAATAGCAGATCTACAAGCTCACAACGCGTCGCAGCACGACGCGTTGTAAGCTTGTAGATCGGCTATTTTCAGCATGTAACCAAGTGTAAAATCAGCCATTACAACGCCATCAAGGCGCCGCCACAATACATTTTAGTCGACTAAATCAACTGTAGATTGACAAAAATCTTATGGTATTTAGTCGACTAAAACTAGACAAAAACTAAAACATTTCAGATGACTAAAATATGACAAAAACTTAATGGAATTTCATTCAAAAGACTATGACTGAAACTAAATCAAAATTTGCTGTCAAAATCCACACTGTGTCAAATCTCTATGTCTTTTTATTAGTTTGTCTCAAAGGTATAAACACTAATTGCACCTATTTGCATTGTATAATATCTAATGTTTTGTCTGAAATGTTGTCTTTTGAAATCTGCAGGTTCCAGTCCAGATGATGAAGATGATGGAGGAGGAGTTTGATGTCTACATTGACCAGCAGATCTCCACCACCGTCCTCCGTTTACCCTTCAACAACTCCTACTCCATGCTGCTGATGCTGCCTGACAGAGGCACAAATCTGACTCAACTGGAGGAGGCCATCTGTCCCATGCACTACACCAAGTGGCTCAATGGGATGAAGAAAAGGTCTGAAATTACACTTAAAAAAACACCCTGTTGCAAATGTTTAGATAGCCAATCTGCAAGCTCAAAATATGTTGTGTAGATTTGCTATTGCTGAAGATTTTCTGAAAAAATGCCCAAAATAGGGACATCATATATTACACATTACTTATTACTTTAAATTAAAATGATTAATAAAAATAACAAATAAAAACGCTTTTCAAGGTACCTAAAGTCGCTTTGCTAAAGTATGTTAGAATATTACTTTCTGTGCAAAGTAATGACCTTTGCATTACTTTCACAAACCACTTAAAGTCAGAGATAGATAAATCAATTCCAGAATGATCTTATAACATGATCATCCACAATATTTTGCCGTATATGGTCTTAAGTGTGTTTTGTATTTCCTTTTCAGGGAGTACTATTTATTTGTTCCCAAGTTTTCCATCAAGACTAAGATGAACCTGAACGCTGTGCTGCGTCAGATGGGAATAACAGACGTGTTTGGTGCTGCAGCTGATCTCAGTGGCATTGCAGAGGCTGTGTCTGTGTCAGAGGTAAGAGCTGTCACAACGGATCACTGTCTGTCTAGTTCAGTGGTTCTCAAACATTTTTGTCTCAGGTCACCCTACAAATAACCTTTTCATCCACGGCACCCCTGAATGACATTGTTACTTTATAGCACTTTATTTATTGTACTATTAACGGTACGTAAACATGTAAATCTTTCCCCTAAAGATACAATATTTCACGAGGAAACTTGTAGAGAATATTTGTCTCCATTATTTAGGACAGACTGAAAATAACTTTTATATACTTGGTGTTTAACCACTGAAACCCCAGCATTCCTATTCTCGGGGAACATTCACCAAAAATAGCCGATCTACAAGCTCACAACGTGTCACAACATGACGCGTTATGAGCTTGTAGATCTGCTATTTTTACTATATACTTGGAGCACTGTAGGCTGAAAGGCAGCAAAGTACAGTTTAACTAAAGTATATAGAGGGTCTAAGTGGTTAAACTGAAGTGACATTGATAAATTCCAAATATTATCAAAGTATTCTGAGGCACCCCTGACACCCTAGGGTGCCGCAGCACCCACTTTGAGAAGCCCTGGTCTGGTTGTCCCTTCTTTTATATTACAACAAAGGACAGAGACGGTCCATCAGTCCAGCAGCCACCAGGCTCCTCAACCAAGCCTGACCCCCATGTTTGGTTCTATTCTTGGATGAATACAAGAACGGTATGGTGACATAAATGTATAGATTGCCAAGTATATGCTCTGCTGAAATCTTCCTAATAAATGGTCTAAACTTCACCTGACCGGAATATAATATTTCTATATTAACGGTCGCCCCCCAAATCACGCTCGTACCGGGTCAAATCCGGCGAGCTCGGAATGGTCGGAACCACCAGGTATTTCTGGCCACCAGAACCTATAGTCGGCCACGTTTGACGTCTCGGGGGGTCGGCTCAGCGACTCGAATGGTGAAGCCGCCTTCGGCACCCAATGTGTCACAATGCTCACAATAGTTTTAAATGTAAAAGCCAAATATATATCTATTTGGGGGTCCTTGACACAAAAAAAGTTTGAGAACCACTGAACTAACGGGTCCATTTGGTTCCATTTGTACACTCTTATTAAGACGGATTTCCAAATGCATGGCCTCACCCTACCCCACACCACACCGCCCACTTGTGCCTTGGTTTCCACTACAATGAAGTGGGTAGAGTGGTGTGTAAGTGGTACTAAACTGGTGCCTAAAAAGTACCCAGTCCTGGGTAGGTCTGAGCTAGGCCAAGCTGGGCCACGTGCACAGGTGATTTGCATTTGTATACAGGACAGTTGGCCACTCACCTACATTCCATTGTTAGGCAAAAATTTACATTACAAATGAGTGTGAATGACCGGAGTCTGCTACTCATACCTGTGGATTTGAGCAGGGGTACTTTTGTGTAATGGAAACGGTAGATATTTTGACGCGGTGTGGTGTGGTGTGGTGTAGTGTGGTGTGGTGTGGTGTGGTGTGATGTGATGCTTAAGCTGCAGTGGAAAGGGGGCAATAGAGTTAAATTGACATAGATTTTACAATATAAATTGCGGTCCAAGTGATAGAAATGCGATTAAATGGGGGTCCGTAGCCCTAATGCATGTCAAACTGCCAGGGGTCCTTGAAATTAAAATAGTTGAGAATCACTGCTAGAGCCGTAAAAAATCTTCTCTTATGGGGGTCCCTGGCATATCTTTTGAAATGGGGGTCCGCGGGCTAATAAGTGTCAATTTGGGGGTCCTTGACATGAAACAGTTTGAGAACCACTGCTCTAATACATGTGAAAGTTGAACAGTTGAGCCACAGGAGGGCGCTGCGTCTCCATCAACATCAGCAACACCGCCAGCTGTAACGCATCAAGTTGGGGGGGTGTTACAAAGCCAACGGTGACCTGTATAATTCTGTGACTCTCCTGTGTTTTTGTCTGTTTGTCCTCTCAGGAGCTTCTCCTTGGTTTTATTATTTGAATAAAAAACGCGTCACATCGTGTTGTGAGCTTGTAGATCTGCTATTTTCAAATAGTCTATGTATAAAATAGGGCTGAAGTGGTTAATGTATGTTTTGTAATAATAATCAAAATCTACAAAATAACTGGTAACTAAAGTTTTCAAATAATTGTAGTAAAAAGTACAATATTTGCCTCTGAGATGTGTACTGGAGTAGAAGTAAAAGTAAATACTCAAGTAAAGTAAAAGTACTGTACAGTACTATACTTGAGTAAATGTTGGCCTAGTTACTTTCCACCACTGCACATGATTGTATGGGTCACCAATGTGTGTGTAACATCAGCGGGATGCGGAACAGAGGAGAGGCGAGGTGTTTAGTTACTTTAGTTACTTTACTTTGATCATGAGAATAAAAGCAATAAGACATAAAACACTAGAAGAAGAAGAAGAAGATGTCTGGTAAGATCTACTTCCTGTTTATGTTTTTAAAGAGACTGAGGATGTTTGTGTTGTCAACACTGTGTGTGTGTGTGTGTGTGTGTGTGTGTGTGTGTGTGTGTGTGTGTGTGTGTGTGTGTGTGTGTGTGTGTGTGTGTGTGTGTGCCTGCATGTGCGTTTGGCAGGTTATCTTACTATCTGTAACCTCCAGGGGGGGGGGGGGCTTTTATTAGAAAGTGGTTGGGCAAAATCAAAACATATTTAGTATTTTTGCATTTTTATTTGATGTATTTGCTGAGCTGTCACATCACCTGATTATAACCTGAGTAGTAATTGGTTTGTGAAAGAAAGACACAACTAATGAAGTGAGCAAAAATAAATGATGGTTATCAATGATATACTTTATTATTGTATTTATAGGCTGTTGATAAATAGGGCTTTTTCATGTTATTAAAAAAATGTCAAAATTAGAGGAAAATAGCCAATCTACAAGCTTCACTGAAGATGTGTCCAGATTAGGCATCAGTAGATGTATGTACATACACAGTACTATTAATTACCAATATTCCATCATTCCACCACCATTATTATAATGATTCATCAAATGACCGTCCTAGCTTCCAATAACAGCATTTCATTGGCCTATAAACTGTTTTTTCAGAAATAAACAGACCAACTGCATCTTTTACATTATTGTAACTAAACATGAACCCATTAAAACCCATTAAGGAACGCATCTGTGTAACCACTTTAACCATTATTTTATACTTTGGCCATTCAAAAATAGCAGATCTACAAGCTCATAGCGCGGCACTCGGTGCCGCGCTATGAGCTTATAGATCTGCTATTTTTGAAAAATCATTTTATCTTTTGAATAAACTTTGAATAATGACCACTGATTATTGCAACATAAGATTTTTCAAAAAACTGTTAGAATTTAGAAGACATTTGTAGAATCCCCAGAAGCAAAGATTTGAGTTAAACATATTCAAAGATTTGCAAAAAAAAACGTGTTTTTCCCCCAAAAATAGCAGATATACAAGCTCATAGCAATGAGCTTGTATATCTGCTATTTGTGAATAGCCAAAGTATAAGCTAATGGTTAGAGTGGTTAAAATCAAACAGATGCTTTCCCAGTCTTTGGGTTAAGAAAACAAAGCAGTGAATGTATCCTCATGAATGTGTTTCTGTGTAGCCAAGCTACTAGCCTTGTACATTATGCTAACATGAGAGAATACATATTACACCTATATTAGGTATCCTCTAAAATGATACTATGGGCAGGGTTCACATGACAATATAGCATTTAAAAATATATAAAATAAAATAAAAAGGTCCTCAAAAACTATTATTCGAATATTTGATTATTCTGACCCATCCCTACTTCTTTTATGCATATTTTCCCCACCTCTCTCTCTCTCTCTCTCTCTCTCTCTCTCTCTCTCTCTCTCTCTCTCTCTCTCTCTCTCTCTCTCTCTCCAGACTCCCCTCGCTCTCATCTCTCCTCTCTCACCATGAGGCTGAAGGATAAGCTCCACTCTCCTAAGGTGAAGAGCCCAGCGGAGAGAATCAAACGCACCCAGTCCCAGCGCCCCGTCTCAGCCTGCATTCAACCAGACGTCAGCGGCACATAGACACACTGCAAGGTGCACACACACACACACACACACACACACACACACACACACACACGCACGCACACACGCGCACACACACGCACACGCACGCACGCACGCGCACACGCACACGCACACGCAATGACAACAGAAAGACTAGATACAAAAAACATTCATAAATTCCTAAACAGCTCTCATGGTATAATCCAGTTGTCCTTGTTTTCTATTCTTTTCCCCTTTCCTTAAAGTGAACTTTAAACCTGTAAACCTGTGATGTGATAAATAGAATAAAGTCTGGGTCTTTATCCAGTCCCTGTCCTCATTGTCTCCGCCAGAGGTGGAGAGTATGTTTTCGTTCATGTCCTTCCGTGTGTCCGTCCGTCTCAGCCAAGCTAACATTGGTCAAGCTTCACGTGACACGTGACAATATGTCACGTGTCACGTTGTCACCAATGCTTTGATTGGCTAGCGAGACGCATGACAAAATAAAATCCTATAAATAGGTGTGTCACTTCAAAAAATCATTTATATTTTTTGAAGTGAGCTTCCATCAGCCAAGCTAACATTGGTCAAGTGACACGTGACAATATGTAATATAAATAGGTAAGACAGGATTAATCAGGAACAGTACTGGCGGAGACCTGTGCTCCGAGGAGCACATTTTCTAGTTACTTCTGAAACAGTGGTTCTCAAAGTGCGGTCAGGGGTCCGCCGGGGTTCCATCAGGAGGTTCCAAAAAGACCCTTACAGGGTCTGTAACACTGAGTGTGTGCAAAGGGAACCAAATGGACCCTCAAGACCCGTCCTCATGCTCATTATTATAATGATATGGTTACATTGTTGTCTGCTATGTCTGTGTCTCAGAGGAGGCATTAAATGTGGCATCATGGTGAAAGTCTGTTCCGTATTTGGGATTTCAATAATTGGGTCTTATCAGTACAGTTACATGAGCAAAGAGCCATTTAGGTACAGAGGTGGTGAGTGGGTGGGTGTCATATGGGTTTTATAGAGATTGTTGGCTTTTCAGAGGACAGTGTTACTTGAGGTCAGGAGGAGATCAAATTCTACCAGTTCTAACTTACCAAACCAATTTATTTTTTTTGGTTTGGTAAGGTAGCTTCGATAGTTGGTTGATCTTGATGAGAAATCTTCTATTATGATGACCTTGCATAGTTGTGAATTAAGGTATGCCAATGGAACAATGGAAAAAGAAAGATGAGAGTAAAAACCATCACGTACCTGTATGTACATGATGAGTGTTTAGATAATGACGATAAAGGGCATGACAGCATTTAAAGGAATGCAGTGTCACAACTATAGTTCCATGCAAGGGCTCCTAACTTTGATCAGAGGTGAGTTAACTTCTAAGCTGGAGGTCTGATGGTGATTGTGGACCCCAGGCTGTGGATCAAAGGTTTCCACAGATTATGATTGTGGAGCGTTATTATAGTTAGGCCTATATATTGTAATTTCACTTGGAAACACTTTTCTCTCAACGGTGAAAATCTTTTTTGTCTGTCTGTCTGTCTGTAGACAGACCGGCTTAGACCTAACCACATTATAACTAAAGATTAGACCTAACCACATTATAACTAAAGATTAGACCTAACCACATTATAACTAAAGATTAGACCTAACCACATTATAACTAAAGAAAAAGATAAGTACATCACTATTGGAATGAACTTACACAATCACAACACAAACTAGACACATATTTGGCCCTAAACAGACGGTATACTGTGGCACACTACCTAAGCACAGTAACTGATAAAAACCTGAGAAAGACATTGACAATGTACAGACTGAGAGATCATAGTTTGGCCAGACAGACAGACAGACAGACAGACAGACAGACAGGTCAATAGAGAAGGACAGACACAGAGAGGAGAGGCTGTGCTGTCATTGTAATGAGGGAGCTGTAGAGACAGAATTACACTTCCTAACACAATGTAAAAACTACACAAATATCAGGGAGGAGTTCTTTATAAAAAATTCAAAATAAACTGCCCTGAATTCCGTAGTATGACAGAAAGGGAGAAATGACACTCCTTCTGGGGGAACAGAAAGAATGTGCAGTTTTAGCTGCAAAATATGTGGATTCCTGTCACAAGAAAAGGGACAACCAGTAGGACACAGATGTATACCATGTTTTACTTACACCATCTCCTTTATTTATGTCATTTTGTTGAATGTATATTATGTTTGTTGTTTATGTCATCATTGTAATTGTGCTTTGGCAACACATGTCAAATGTCATGCCAATAAAGCCTATTCAATTGAATAGACAGACAGACAGACAGACAGACAGACAGACAGACAGACAGACAGAGACCCCTACTTGACATATAAGATATAAATGAACAGTAGTCTATATAATACTTATGTGTGCAGCCGGGTTTGGCTTGTCTTGATATGCTTCGTTGCGCGTGGTGTCGTGCAGCGAAAATAGCCGATCTACAAGCTCACAGTGCATGTCGATGCGTGACACCACACGCAACTAAGTATCAAGCCTTTACTAGAGATGCAGTGTACGTCATGGATTAAGAGGAC
The DNA here is from genome assembly GCF_963454915.1 of Gymnoscopelus microlampas. NCBI lineage: Eukaryota > Metazoa > Chordata > Actinopteri > Myctophiformes > Myctophidae > Gymnoscopelus > Gymnoscopelus microlampas. The sequence continues at coordinate 53,533,886 of NC_139941.1, read as the reverse complement.
AATTCTTTCAACATAAAACGCTGTATTCAAGTTCAGGAGAGTTCAGTAAAGACAATGATCTTGAACGCTGCCTTCAGGTATGACATGGAAAGGACACATGGTTCAGCACACCTGGGGAAAAACACATTTGGTGGATGTGGAGGTTGGCTTCTCATGTATTTATAATGCAAGAGAAGACAGTTAAGAGAAAACAGACAGTTAAGAGAAAATACTGTATGAGTGAAATGTAAGAAAACATGAGGCCCAATTATGTTTCTTATTCCTTTATTGATATTTTGACATTCCATTCAAACCAAGCAAATTAAAGCCAAAATCTAACATCTGAACTTCAAACTATTCATGATCAGGGGTGCAGATCCCAGGGGGGAAGGAGGGGACATGTCTGACATATTCCTCCAATAAAGTGTCTTAAAATAAATTATATGATTTTAAATCTCTATTTAATAGAAGCTGATTCCACTTTTGAAATCATTCTCACATACAGTAAACACTATACTTTGTGAAGGTTTTGTTTTTGCTACCCGTGTGTCCTGATCATCAATATAAATGAATCCACAAGCTTCATCATCATCACTTGTCCACAGAGCTGTTAACTAGTTTAATGAGTGAAGTTCAGCCAATATGAACGGATAGAAACACAACAGTGGAGCTGAAAAACGGAAAGATAAATAATACTGACCAAGGAATATCTAAACTGTCTCAATTAGACACATATTTTGTACTTTATTTTAGTAAAGTTTGCACAACCTTTCTGTTGTTAACTCTCATCGTGTCACTGTCACAACGCAGATCGCTCATTCTCCTTATTAACATAATTAAAATTAATAATTAAAACCTCATGGGAATTCAAATACATTTATTGGACTATTTATTTTTTGTTATGCTGCAGGACCACATAGGAAACAAGTGTTTCATTACGCTTTAATGTGTTATCCTAGGTTTAAGTTGTTTTAACTTTTGCTCGTATATCTTTTACCAAAATCAAATCAAATCAAATCAAATCAAATCAAATCTCAAATGATGTGAATTAATGTCAAAGTATCGATGTTTGTAAGTCCTGCAGTTAAACATGGAGGCATGTTAATGTGTTTGTTGTTAAATCATGTGATGTCAACCTATAATGGATTATGGATTATCATAACATCATAACATTATAGTTTGTTTCATGCATTGAACATGGATTTGGTGTTTAGTTTTTTATACCAAATGTCAGACATACTGTAATCATTGTGACCATTATTAGTTAGTTTAACATCCTAGCATTAGCTCTGTTGGTGATATTATTGATGTGAAGATTACTTGTTTGTGGTTCCCTCCTAAATTGTAATGAGATCTAATCCCCTGCTCGTGATTACTGATTACATATAAATCATTACATATAAATCATTACTTAATATAAATGATTGCATGTCATCAGTGTTTCCCATTAATTTCATAGACTGTGGCGGACCACCATTGTTTAATTTGGGTGGACCTGGGTATACCCACACCTCAGACCACCCTAAAGGGTCCAGGTCCACCCATCACCTCAGACCACCCTAAAGGATCAGGTCCACCCATCACAGGGAAACAAAAAAAGGGTTAAACCTAACCCTAACCCCAACCTTTAACTTCACAAACACTATGCCTAAACCTAAACTTAACCTTAACCATAACCTCACAGAAACTATGCCTATAAACCTAACCCCAACCTTTAACCTCACAAACACTATGCCTAAACCTAAACTTAACCATAACCTCACAGAAACTATGCCTATAAACCTAACCTTAACCTTTAACCTCACAAACACTATGCCTAAACCTAACCTTAACCCTAAAAGGTTGATGATGTCATCATTGTGCTGCTGTTACGACTATTTAAAAGATGATTGGACACGCATGCATTTCTTCCTCTCACACCCAGGTGTTCTGTGAAAAGACAATAGACCAATAAGAATCAGAATGTATTAACTGTGTGAACATGTTAACACTTTAGAATAACCTTCCCTTATAATAGTCAATTAATCATTCATAAATTATTAGTTTATTTTATAATTAGTAAATGATGTGTTATTCATAACGTGTTAAACAGTCGGTTCATGATTTAATGATTTAAAACTATGCTATAAATAGTTAATAGATCATGAACAAGTTATTAGTAAACTACTTAAAAACCTGACCTCCCAGCACCCTCCCTGCAACTACAGTAACCATCAAAGTAGAAACAACTCAGTCCATTCAAACAACATTTGACCAATACTTTTTCAATAGTGTATCTTAGTAGGAAGGGCAGCTCAGTTGGTAGAACACTCTCCTTTGGACCACAAGGTTCTGTCTTTGATCCTGATAGTGATGGAATGATCAGTGTTTTCAATGAACTGAATCATTGACTGTTCACTGAAATGTTGTGTTCAATGTACTGAATCATTGGGTTCAGTTCACTGAAATGTTGTGTTCAAATGATTGGTTCAGAGTTTGGCTGCATTGTGTCGTCTCTTCACTTCCTGACTGACTCACTGAACGTCCTCTCAGGCTATTATATGGGATCTAAACTCCTGCGTCATGTAAAACATGTTTATATTTGATTGATGATGAATGGTCCAAACTACACAGTTAACCAAGAGGACCCCCCCCCCCCCCCCATCTGACCACATTGACATCAGTGTTGTCTGATACAACAAATCATTTGATTATTAAATTAGATTATTCGATTCATTATTATAAGAAATTAAGCAGAAGACACGTGATAATGTGAATTCACAAGGCCGGGATGGTTTACCAGGATAGTTGTTTCACTTCTTACACTAGCATGTTGTTTTGTGTATGTTTTCTAGTTTTATACACTTTTATACATTAAAACTTTATGAATGTATATGTAAAAAAGTTTAGTAAAAAGAAAGAGGAAGTGAACCTGGGTGTGTGGGAGGAGTCTAAAGATTCTCATCATTGTTTGTCGGCACCAGAATGCGACCTGATAGAAGAAGAGAGACAGTTAAAACAGACACACAAATACATCCTATGTACTGTATTGTGTGTATTTCTCCATAAAATGCATAAATGTAAACACAACACAATAACACAACAACATTAGAGTTCAGTCATCAGGGTCACATGTTGCATCAGAACTAATGTGAACATTTGACTCTTATTTAAGACTAAATGTGACAACATAGAACACACTTTGACCTCTAACTAGGTCGTCTAAACTGGTCTAAACCGGTTAAGGTTCTAAACCAATAGAAACCAGTTTAGGTTGTGACTTTACATGTTTGTTTGTTTGTATTTCTGTGAGGGTTCCACATGTCATGTGATCCTCTGTTGACCTGACCTAATTTCTTCCACTGGTAGTAGATTTATTAATTAAACAAGTTAATGAAACATGTTAATTAAACATGTTAATCACCTCGTTTCTTCCACTGCAAGTAGATGAATCCAGACAGGAACAAGACCAGACCCAGAACCAGACCTGATGCTCCCATGGCCACCTTGTTCTTCACTGACTCTGGCATGGAGTCATCTGACAATACAAATATTATATTAATTATATTATTACAGTAGATTAAAACACCTTGTTCTTCACTGACTCTGACATGGAATCATCTGTGTCATTTTAGATTTGAGCTATAACTATTATTTTATACCATGTGGCCCATAGGGGGAGGAGCCTATCTCCTGTTTCTGTAGCGTGAGGCGACTTGATGTGACTGTAGTCACAGAGACTTACCCCCCCCCAACCCAACCCTTGATGTGACTCTAGTCACAGAGACTTACTTGATACTGAGTGCCAAGCAGGGAGGCATTGGGTCACTTTGATAGTCTTTGGTATGACTCGGCCAGGGATCAATCTCCAACCTCTCAATCTTAGGGCAGTCACTCTAACCACTAGACCATTACCATTGATATTAATGCAGCATTTATATAAGACCAGTTCCATCTCTCAGGACTGTTCTCATACTTTACAGTCACTTTCAGCCCCTTCACTCCAGCAGCTTCTGACCCTGATGTGGAAATTATATAATTTCTATAAATGTCTTTGTACCTGCAGCCATTAGTAAACTAAGATGATGTACCTCATCTAGACAAGACACTTTAAGTAGGTGAGGCTCCTGTCATGACCTTCTTATTAGAATGTTAACTTTTTTAGTATGTTTTAATGTATTTGTATTGATTTTAATTTCTGGTGTCTGTATGTTTGTGTCTTGTTTTTAATTGGATTGCTGTGTTTCCTTTCTGCAAAACAAATGTACCTTCAGTTACAAAAAGAGAAGAATCCTTGAACCCTTAAAAAAGAGTGTAGTGTAACACATTACAGTAGATTACAGTAGATTACAGTAGATCTGGTAGATTACAGTAGAAGTACAGTAACTGACCCCAGTCCATCTTGATAGGCGCGGTCAGGCTGGGATGTTCCACCATGCATGTGATCTTCTCTCCTGATCTGTAACACACACACACACACACACACACACACACACACACACACACACACACACACACACACACACACACACACAAACTACAATTAGGCACCATAGCACTAGACCGTTATAGGCAATAAGATACTGATATTTTCTCCACCTAAAATAATCATGACGTGCGTGTGTCCTCAAGTTGAATGTGTGTCCATGTGGATCTGCTCAGAGCTGAAGCGGCCCCTCCCCGCCCGGTCTGGCAGTGAGTGAGCAGCTGTTAATTAGCACTAACATTAGGACAGATTGTGAAAGTAGACGATCTACACGCTGAAACGCCCCGCGATTCAACACATTGATCCATTGATCTTTGTTATTATTATTTTTTTTGGAGAAAAACAAAAGTTTGACTATTTTTGTGTAGGAGCGTGAATGCCCCGCTGGGCTCTCCTCCGCTCTAGTGTTTATTGTGTATTCCACTATTCCCTCCCCAATGCAGAAAAAATAGGAAGGCAAGAGTAACTTAGTAACGAGATATGCACGTTATAGCGTATTCCTGTGTGTGTATTCATGTATAACACACTCGCTCACGGGTCTCTGTGTGCGTTTGTCATGCTTGCACGACGACGAGCTTGCTGCGTAGTTGTGTCTGGAGTAGACTGATGATAAACACGGGACTCTGGAGGAATCGTGTGTGTGTGTGTGTGTGTGTGTGTGTGTGTGTGTGTGTGTGTGTGTGTGTGTGTGTGTGTGTGTGTGTGTGTGTGTGTGTGTGTGTGTGTGTGTGTGTGTGTGTGTGTGTGTGTGTGTGTGTGTGTGTGTGTGTGTGTGAGACTTAATTTTAGCCTACCAATTAATGGGCCATTTTCAGTAAGTGAGTAACACTCGTTTTATTTTTAAAGAATATATCTATAGGTTTGTATTTCTATGTATAGGTGTCTGTTAGGTGTGTACCTGGGTGTGTACTCCAGGTAGGAGTGGTACTGGTAGTACCAGTCTCCATCAGACAGCTCAGCAGTAGAGGAGAGACCAGAGGTCAAAGGTTCTTGACCTATCCACCAGGTCACCAGGATCACTTGAGGATAGAAGTCGTAGCTGCTGCACCTCAGCATGTGAGTGTGTTCACCACGACGAGGGGGAGTCTCTGACTTCAGTCTCACTTTTGGCTCCACTGGATAAATAAGATTATTATTATCATTATTATTATTTCACTTATATAACTGTCATAGGAAAATGTCATTATCATTAACAATCGCTCAACGCTCCACACGTCCTAGACTCTTCTCCCTTCTGGCTCCCAAACAGTGGAATAAACTCTCCATTGCAGTTAGAGCTGCAGACTCACTCCCAATCCACCACCATAATCTGAAGCCTGTAGCACTTGACCTAGCCTTGATGACCTTGCAGTCTTATGCAAATGTTAAAATGTATTTTAGATATGTTATGTAGACCAGTGGTTCTCAAACTTTTTCGTGCCAAGGACCCCCAAATAGACACTTATTAGACCGCGGACCCCCATTTGAAAAGATAAGCCAGGGACCCCCATAATAGAAGATTTTTACGGCTCTCTAGCAGTGATTCTCAACCATTTTAATTACAATGACCCCCAGTTTGACAAGCATTAGGCTACGGACCCCCATTTAATGACATTTATATCCCTGGGACCTCAATTTATATTGTAAAATCAATGTTAATTTAACTCTGAGAGTGTACAAATGGAACCAAATGGACCATATCGGGTCCATTTGGTTCCATTTGTACACTCTCAGAGTTACAGACCCACACGGGTCCATTTGGTTCCTATCCATCATTTAGCTGGGGACCCCTGGAACCCCCTCAAGTACCCCTGGGGGTCCCCGGACCCCACTTTGAGAACCAATGATGTAGACAGATGCCAGGTTCATTGTAGACCTGCCATCCTATAGTTTGGATAGTTTCAATGTACATATTATTTATTTGTATGATATTATACTGTTTAGACCAGTGGTTCTCAAACTTTTTCATGTCAAGGACCCCCAAAATGATATGTATTTGGCCGCGGACCCCCATCGCAAAATATTTAGTTCCAGGGACCCCCCAGAAGCAAAGATTTGAGTTACAAATGTTCGCTTTGAAAAATATATATTCAAAGATTTGCACAAGTTTTCACGATTTGTCAAAAATATCAGATCTACAAGCTCATAGCGCGGCACTCGGTGCGGCGCTATGAGCTTGTAGATCTACTATTTTTGAATAGCCAAAGTATAAATGGTTAAAGTGGTTAAAATTATTGTGATGCTATGTTAACACATTTTGCTGGGGACCCCCTGGAATCCCCCCAAGGACCCCTGGGGGTCCCCGGACCCCACTTTGAGAACCAATGGTTTAAACTGATGATAGGTTCTTGGTTTACCTATGATCCTAGAATACTATTTCTATACATTTGATGTATTACCTTGTGTTTTCCTTGCTTACTGTAAATCACTCTGGATTAAGAGCGTCTGATAAATGTCTGCATTGTAAATTGTAACTCTAAATGTCAGTGTTTGGCCACCAGATGGCACTAGAGTACTGTAGATTCTACAATAGTCTACAGTTTTCTACAACGTAGAATTCATTTATATAACGTAATTTAAACATATTAAATAATTCACAGTTAGCCTATACAGTGCTTTACACAAACAACAATAAACCAAGCAATATCATTGAATGAAAATGATATTGCTTAATAAACAAACAAAACAACACACATAATCCTGTAAAATATTGTGATTAAAAACATACAAAACAAACTAGTAAAGACAATAATTAAAATATAAAATCAGGT
>NC_139941.1:53489192-53521692 GCF_963454915.1 Gymnoscopelus microlampas | reverse complement strand
TGTTCCACAAATGTGTTTTGCTAAATTAGACCTGCTGGTGGCGCTATAAAGGCCAATGTGAATGTGAAAAGGGGGGCATTTCTTCCTCGGCCTAGTGGGAATCTGCATGCAAACTTTCACGGAAATTGCACACTGCATTCATGTTTTGAGGCATTTTGTTTAAAACTGACCAATCCTGCAAACTTTGGAAGCCACTGTAAGCCAAATAGGATGGAATATGAAATATCTGACAGATCCATCAGAATCACATGACTATGGAGATGCAGTGTACCAATTTGCGTGTTTTTTGGACATAATCTGAAGGAATAATCTCCAAAAATGTATTTTACATAAATCGGCCTCCTGGTGGCGCTGTAAAAAGCAGATGTGAAAAATGCTGTCCAATGTTTTTCCTTGGCCTCTAGGGAGTGTGCGTGCAAAGTTTCACGCAGATCGGTGCAGTTATAGTTAAAAATGCAAATCGGCCAGTTATAGCGCCACCATGAGGCTGATTTGAAAATGTTCAAGTGGCATTTCTTCCTCGGCCTAGTGGGAATGTGCGTGTGCAATTTTATGGAAATGGCAAGCTGCGTTCATGATTGGAGGCAGTTTGTTCAAAACGGACCAATCCTGCAAACTTTGGAAGCCAACCTTAGCCAATGAGGATGCAATATGGGAAATCGGACAGATCCGGGTTGATCACATGACTATAGAGATACTGTGTACCGATTTGCATGACGTTTGGTTAAAAGCTGTAGGTGTAATGAGAAAAAATGGGTTTTGCACAAATCGGCCTCCTGGTGGCGCTATAACAGGCCCATGTGAAAAATGTGGGGCAGAGGTTCTGAATTGGCATCCAGGGAGTGGGTGTGCACAGTTTCGCAGCGACCGGGCCAACGGTGCCGGAGATTAGCTGTTAACACACAGACAGGACACACACACACACACACGGACGGACGGACGGACGGACGGAGGGTAAAACATACTCTCTCGCCATGCCTTTCGGCCTGGCGGAGACAATGAATGGCAAGTATGTGTAGCAGGATGGGCGTCTCCCACTCTGCCCATGGCTCATGCTCCTCCCACTAATCAGTGGGCTGATTGGCTGCAGTATTTAGGCAGCGCTCCTTCTGCCTGCTGGAGGTGTGTCCTCTTGTTTGGTGTGAGTGTCTTCAGACTGGTCTCTTTGACCAAAGCTGGCTCGTTGGGCTTCAGCTAAGCCACGCTTGCCCACGGCGTGTGTGGGTCCTTCCTTCTTCACGATGTATCAGGGCAGGTATGTCTCTATTGTTCAGCAAGTGCCGAAGTGTATAGTAGTTATGGTCATAAACTTGACAGTTTGTGTTATGTTCTTTAGTCCCTGTGTGCGGCTGTCTGTCCCCCCACGCCCCCCCCACCCCCCCCCCCCCCCCCCAGCTGGGTCTGTGGTGGGTGACTGAGCCACACAGAGGTGTGTCTGTGTGCATGGCGAGGTGTGCGCTTTGCCCTTGAATGCATGGTAGGTTTGCCTCTGTGTTTTTGTTGTGGCAATGATTTTAACATGAGCACTATTGAATGGTAGGCCAACAGCTGAAAGGTAGGTTAACAGCTGAATGGTAGGCCAACAGCTGAATGGTAGGTTAACAGCTGAATGGTAGGCCAACAGCTGAATGGTAGGTTAACAGCTGAATGGTAGGCCAACAGCTGAATGGTAGGCCAACAGCTGAAAGGTAGGTTAACAGCTGAATGGTAGGCCAACAGCTGAATGGTAGGCCAACAGCTGAATGTTAGGCCAACAGCTGAATGGTAGGCCAACAGCTGAATGTTAGGCCAACAGCTGAATGGTAGGTTAACAGCTGAAAGGTAGGCCAACAGATGAATGCTAGGCCAACAGCTGAATGGTAGGTTAACAGCTGAAAGGTAGGCCAACAGCTGAATGGTAGGTTAACAGCTGAAAGGTAGGCCAACAGATGAATGGTAGGCCAACAGCTGAATGGTAGGCCAACAGCTGAATGGTAGGCCAACAGCTGAAAGGTAGGCCAACAGCTGAATGGTAGGTTAACAGCTGAATGGTAGGCCAACAGCTGAATGGTAGGCCAACAGCTGAATGGTAGGCCAACAGATGAATGCTAGGCCAACAGCTGAATGGTAGGCCAACAGCTGAATGGTAGGCCAACAGCTGAATGGTAGGCCAACAGATGAATGGTAGGCCAACAGCTGAATGGTAGACCAACAGCTGAATGGTAGGCCAACAGCTGAATGCTAGGCTAACAGCTGAATGGTAGGTTAACATCTGCCACTTGTGTTAAGGGCTTGGTGAAGAGGAACACACTGCCTTTGCCTACTTCACCACTGACCGACGCCCCATGTTGTAGGCTTATTTTAATGATTTTATTCTAATGTTGCGTGAAGCCCCCGGTCACCCTGTTACAATGTGAACTGTTTTAATATTGTGTTGTAAGAGTCCTCACTAACTTTATACTGTTCTCCTTTTAGGCCTGGTGCTGCATGGGGACCCAAGATAGGAACAGGTGATGGCCGCTCCAGTGGTAGTGGTAATCCCCCTTTTTTACTTTAGTTGCTAATTTGTTGTTGTTAATTCATTTTTGTTTGGTTTGATGCATGCTGTGGTTTATCGGGGTGCCGCTGCCCTGGACGGTCAGACTGCCACCCATGCCCCCAGCATTGGCCCATATGTGTAGGCTACAGTATATTGCTTTGTTCATCCAAAATGGTAATCTGTACGTTTATCCCACTAGATGTAATCTCTTTTATTAATGATGATATTTGGTTGACTAAAATGTTGTTTTCAAATAAAGCTTTTTTACTTTATGCCACGCCTCTGCCTCACATATTTAACAGCACAATGAACCTTGTGGGGAGTTATTATTTTATACAGGTGATTAGCATCAACAGTCTTAGGCTTCAAAGAGCGCCCTCTGCTGTCCTAAAGGCAAAGCCACTGGGCTGAGTGAGTTGGCCAGATTTAACCCATTCAGACCGGGAACGCATCTGTGTGTCATTTTAAGATTTATTTGGGCTATTTAAAAAGATAGCAGATCTACAAGCTCATAGCGCGGCACTGAGTGCCGCGCTATGAGCTTGTAGATCTGCTATTTTTCAATAGCCAAAGCAATATAAAAATGACACACCGATGCTTTCCCGGTCTTCATGGGTTAAGGACTGGACACTCCTTTTTCCAGTGTCCGTTAGCTTTACAATAATGACATAAACTCACTGATTTGCAGTGGTGGGAAAGGACTCAAATTATTTACTTAAGTAAAAGTACCAATACTGCAATATAGAAATATTCTGTTACAAGTAAAAGTCCAGAATACAAAATTTACTTGAGTAAAAATTGAGTTTAAAAACAGCAGATCTACGAGCTTGCGAGTCGCGACGCATTGTGAGCTTGTAGATCGGCTGTGTATAAAATGGGGCTAAAGTGGTTAATGTATGTTTTGTAATATATTCAATTTTTCAATTCAATTCAAAGGGCTTTATTGGCATGAGAAAACATACGTTTACATTGCCAAAGCAAAAAGCACAATACAACAATACAGCAATACAATCAAAATAAAAAATGTACATTTGAAAGTCAGAATTTTCAATAGATCAATTTCTATGTACCAAGATCACTGGGTGCAAATATAGTGCAGGAATATACACAATGATTAGTCTTTAGGGTGGTTGTGTTCCGTTCGATATCCTTCTCCTATCACAGCAGCTCACGAATCTTGCTGCTGTGTTTGCACATTGTTGTACTTCGCCCAGCAGATATGGGAGTTTTTTGTCATTGGTCATGTTTTCAAAATCTCTGTGTGTGGTTGTAATCTGTGGGAAGTATGTGTCTCTGATGTCTTGGTACAAAGGACAGACGGTTAGGAAGTGTAGCTCGGTTTCCACTTCCTTTTGTGTGCAGTGGGTGCATAGTCTGTCTTCTCTCGGGATACAGGTCTGCCTGTGACGACCTTTCTCGATCGCAAGACTGTGCTCACTGAGTCTGTACCTAGTTAAGATTTTTCTTTGTTTTGGGTCGGTCACGGTGCACAGGTATTCTGCCACTGCGTATTCTCTGTTTAGGGCCAGATAGCATTCTAGTTTACTCTGCTTTTGTGTTGCTTCTTTCCAATGTGTCAGGTAGTTTTCCTTTTGCTGTTTTATAATTTTGTTTGGTCCGATGGGTTTTCTATCTTGTGGCTCTGTTTGTGTTTGTGCCCGGAGTTCCATGGCCAGCTGGCTGAGGGGGCATCTCTCTAGGGTTTCGCTGTGTGTGAGTGCTTTGTTATGGAGTGCATCTAGGTCGCTTTCTTTTAGGTGGTTGTAGAACTTAAGTGCTCTCTTTTTTATTTTGATTATGAGTGGGTATCGTCCTAGTTCTGCCCTGCATGCATTATTTGGTGTTTTTCGCTGGGTACGGAGAATGGATTTGCAGAATTCTGTGTGTAGGGTCTCGGTTTGGTGTTTATCCCATTTTTCAAGGTCATGGTTTGCTAATGGTCCCCAGATCTCACAACCATAGAGGGAAATTGGTTCTATCACAGAGTCCAGTATTTTAAGCCAGGTTTTAATTGGGATGTCTATTTTGATGTTTCTTTTGATAGCATAGAATGCCCTTCTTGCCTTGTCTCTCAGGTCCTTTACAGCTTGGTTGTAGTTCCCTGTGCTGCTGATGTTTAGGCCAAGGTAGGTATAGTTTTTTGTTTGTTCTAGTGGGATCGTATTTAGGAAAAATTGATGGTTTTGGCGGCTGGATCTTTTTTGAAATATCATGATTTTAGTCTTAGTTAGGTTCACTGTCAGGGCCCATGTCTGTGAGAATTTGTGTAGGAGATCAAGTTGCTGCTGTAGTCCTTCCTTGGTTGGAGACAGCAGCAGCAGGTCATCTGCGAAAAGTAAGCATTTGATTTCTGTGTTTGCCAAGGGGATGCCTGGAGCTGTAGACTGTTCTAACGTTTTTGCTAACTCGTTGATATATATGTTGAAGAGTGTTGGACTCAGGCTGCATCCCTGTCTAACTCCTCGGCTTTGGGGGAAAAAGTCTGTGTGCTTTTCGCCTATTTTAACTGCGCATTTGTTGTTTGTGTACATTGATTTTATGATGTCATAGGTTTTCCCCCCTATGCCACTTTCCAATAGTTTGTACATCAGACCCTCATGCCAAATTGAATCGAATGCTTTTTTGAAGTCGACAAAGCAGGAGAATAATTTGCTTTTGTTTTTGTTTATTTGGTTGTCAATTAGGGTGTTTAGAGTGTAAATGTGGTCTGTTGTGCGATATTTTGGTAGAAAGCCAATTTGTGATTTGCTCAGGACATTGCTTTCTGTGAGGAAGTTTAGGATTCTGTTGTTGAGGATCATGCAGAGGATCTTTCCGAGGTTGCTGTTTACACAGATCCCACGGTAGTTATTTGGGTCATATTTGTCTCCACTTTTGTGGAGTGGCGTTATCAGCCCTTGATTCCATGTGCTGGGGAAGATCCCAGAGCTCAGCACTATATTTAGGAGTTTTAGTATGGCCATTTGGAATTTGAGGTCGGTGAATTTTATCATTTCATTTAGAATACCGTCTGCCCCACAGGCCTTCTTGGTTTTAAGTGTTTTTATTTTGTCTTGTAGTTCTTTTAGGTTGATTTGGGAATCTAGTGGATTCTGGTAGTCTTTTACGGCTGACTCTAGGTTTTGTAGTTTATCTTTTATTTGTTTTTGCTCTTTGTTTTTCTCGATTGGGCCAAAGAGGCTAGAAAAATGATTCACCCATATATCTCCATTTTGGATGGGTAGTTCGTCCTGTTTTAGTTTATTAAGTCTGTTCCAGTTTTCCCAGAAGCTGTTTGTCTGTATGGAATCTTCGATATCTTGCAGTTGGTTTCTAACATGTTGATTTCTTTTTTCTCTTACTGTGTTTTTGTATTGTTTCAGTGTTTCTCCATATTGGAGACGTGTGTTGTGGTTGTCTGGATCTCTGTGTTTTTGGTTTGATAGTTTCCTTAATTTTTTCCTGAGATTATTGCAGTCATTATCGTACCATTTGTCATTTTCAACGTTTTTTCTGGCTTTCCTGTTTGATACTTTTAAGTTTGCTAGTGAGGCTGTTAGTTCAAATATATGATTGAGGCCTTCTACTGCCCTGTTTACACTTTCACTGTTTTCTTCAAAGGTTTTTTCTAGGAAATGATCCAGTTGTGATTGGACTTGTTTTTGCCTAATAGCATTTTGGAAAGCTTCTGCGCTATGTTCATTCCATTTGTAACGTTTTCTTATAGTATGTAGTTTGTTTGGCGTTTGTTCTTTGTGTCTGTGTGTTGATCTGTTTAGATAGGCTGTGATTCTGTTGTGGTCTGACAGGGGTGTTTGCGGGCTGACTGTGAAGGCTCTGAGCGATGCTAGGTTTATGTCCGTGATAAAGTAATCTACCGAGCTGTTTCCCAGGGATGAGCTGTATGTATATCTACCGAAGGAGTCCCCTCGGAGTCTACCGTTAACAATGTACAGACCCAGTGAGCGACAGAGCTGTAGCAGTTGTGACCCATGTTTGTTTGTTGTTTTGTCGTGATTGTATCTCGGGGGACATGTTGGGGAGCTGATGTTTCCCCCTCCTGGTAGGTGTTTGTTTCCCTGTGTGTTGAGGGTGTCAGGCCCTTGTCCTGTTCTGGCATTTAGGTCCCCACAAATTACAATGTGACCGTGTGCCTGGAAACGGCTGATATCCTCTTCTAGTGTGGGGAAAAAGTCCTCTGTATAGTAAGGGGATTCAATTGGGGGGATGTAGGTGGCACACAGGTAGACATTTTTTTCGGTTGTGGTAAGTTCCTTGTTTATTTCTAGCCAGATGGAAGATGTTCCAGTTTTGACTAGCTTAATGGCGTGGACTAGTTCTGATTTGTACCATATTAGCATACCTCCAGAGTCCCTTCCCTGGGTGACTCCTGCCAGCTTTGTAGATGGTACCACAAGTTCTCTGTAGCCAGTAGGACAGCCAGTGGGGCCGTCCCCTTTGTGCCATGTCTCTTGTAGAACAATGATGTCTATGTTTGCAATCTCTTTGGCAAAGTCTGTGGTTCTGCTCTTGATGCCAAGGGCAGTCGACCTCAAACCTTGTATATTCCAGGATGATATAGTGAGTGATTTGTACTCCATTATTCACATTGTTGTTACATTCCAGGGGTTCTGCCCTGGGCCCATGCTGTGTAGAAATCCCTGAACATCTGCTCGATACTGTGTGTGCTGGGGATGGCTCTGGTTACCGCCTGTGCGTATGTGTATGGTTGGAGAGGGAGGGGGAGGGTGGGCGGTGGTGAGGCTGGTGCAAGAGGGTATGGGATGGACATCAGTGGTGTGGGTGTGCTGTGTGTGGGATGAGGTCTGGGTGGGGCAGTGAGGGTAGGCCTCAGGGGTGTGGTTGGGCCACCCTGTTGTGTGGCATGGGGTCTGGATGGAGCGGAGAGGTGTCTAGGAGAGGGTCTGCTAGGTTGATAGGGGTGGTGACGTCTAGTAGAGTGTCCTCTGGGTGTAGGATGTTGTCCACGATGGTTGCGTGTGTAGGGTGTTGTGTCTGTAGGATAGTCGCGGTCGAGTGCTATGTCCTTCAGGCTCTTTGCAAAGGTTGGAATTTCAGCCTTGCGGATGTGTACCTCGTCGTGTAGGCTTCCCTTGTGTAGGGTTGGGTGTTCTGCGAAGTGGACCTTACTCTTCCTTGCACAGATTCTGGAGGTCTGTGCGTTGATTTCGTTGATGTAGTCGTATTCGACGTCGCCTCTGTGTAGCAGTGCCGAGATGACTACTTTTGCGTTGGGAAATGTTGAGGTGGCTTTCTCTATCATTCTCTTGGTAGACGTAACCATCTCGTAGTTTTCCTGTACCCATATGTCGTTTGTGCCCGTGTGAATTATTATGTGGCTGGGGGAGCCCAGCCGGTCCCTTGTCAACAGCTCCATCGCACGTGCTGTGTTTCGACATCTGATGAGTTCAACTCTGTGCTTTGGGAAGAGCTTTTTTGCATCAATGTATTTCCCATTTGAGTCAGTCAGGAGTACAATTTCTGGGTTTTGTGGCTGGCGGTTTTCTGGAGGTGTGGCAGTGGGGGAGGGTTGGGATGGGTCCTCTTGAGTTGGGGTGAGAACGATCTCTTGGGAGAGTGCTTGGCTTTGAGGTCCCGTTGATTGGTCACGGCTATCTGCTATTTCTCCCTGCTGATAGCTGGTTGGAGTTGCTTCCCTTTCAAGCCTTTCTATCTCTCTCCTGAATGCCCCTATTTCCTTTTCCTGTCTTTCTCTTAGCATTTCTAGCTCCTTTCCCATGTCTTCCTTTAGCTGTCTTAACTCCTTTCCCATATGTTCTTGTAGCTGTACCAACTCCTGTTTGAGCTTCAACTCACTGTCTTGCAGCCTTTTCACCCTTTCTTTAAGCTCACTCTCTTCCTGTTCCTTTCTGGTACTGGCCCTGGGAGCTGTCTGTTCTTGTCTGTACTCTGACAGCTGTTGTTCCATCTGTACCTGTCTATATTCTAGGCTATGGAATTGTTCAGCCAACTGGGTAAGCAGGTTTGGCTCTATGGTGTGACCTTTTGTGGTACTGGTTTGTGGGGGTGGGGGTGGACTATCTACTGTGGTTGGGTGTGGTGTTGTGTCTATGTCTCTACTGTTTGGAGTGCTCTTTTCTTTTGCCATCTCCTTGATTTTGGTGAAGTCATTCTCTATGGGTGTTCTGTACCCCTGGATTGTTACTTTTCCAGTGTTGAAAATGTTTACAGTGGTGGTTCCTTTCTCTGAGTGCATTTTAAGGCTACATCCCTCAGTCAGATGTGCCTGTTTTATCTCTGTGTAGTGCTCTTGTGTGGCTTCAATCCATGCCTGAGGACTATGTGTGGAAAAGATTAGGTTTGTTATAACCTTCTTTGCGTTACAGTCTGCATAAAGTGTCTCTCTGTTATTTGTCAGGAGTTCAGTCCTGTAAATATCCTTTTCTTTAATGGATTTTGCTTGGGTTGGGTATTCAATTAGAATTGGTGTTGTGTGTGTGTGTGCTATAGCTAGTGTCTCAGTTGCCATGGTTGCCATTGTTCAGTTTCACACCTAGCTCACCTACTTTCACGCCTATCTACCTGGCCCCTGTCTAACACCCCTCCCCCGATACCTTCCTTTGTTATGCTACTACTGCACTGCTACTACTATTGCTACTGCGACTAGTATATATGTTTAAAAGTTTAAATGTTTGAACTGTTCCAATGCAGTTTACTACGATTTCTACAGTATTCTATTTTACTACAATCTTACTACAGTCTTACTACACTCCAATGGCTCTAGACTAGAGTTCTGCAATGTATCTCCAAACTGCAGGCGTACTTACTCAAGTTCTTTGTGTGTCTTTTCTGGTAAAGAGCGAGTTTTAACTCCAAATGTTTTGTTGAGTGGTAAAAACGTTGTTTTATTCCTTGTTGTCCTTGTTGTCCTTGGTAGATCCTTTTTTGGTCTTTGTGAAAAGTGTTAAAAGTATTTCACAAAAGTCTTTAAGAAGTATTCCAGTATCCAAGGCTCAGGAGCTCACAAAAACACAACCTTCTCCCTCGACAGTCACTCTGCGTATATCGACGTATATCTGCAAAGTAACTAGTAACTAAATTAGTGGAGTAAAAGTACAATATTTGCCTTGAGATGTAGTGAGTAAAAGTATTGGAAATAATCCAGTAAAGTGAAAATTCCTCAAGTGTACTTATTTACATTACTTGAGTAAATTTTCTTAGTTACTTTACACCACTGGATATTAGGACTGGACACTCCTTTTTTCAGTGTCCCTTAGCTTTACAATAATAACAAACACCCACTGATTTGTCATGTGTGCCTGGTGTCACCCTGTGGTCAGAGACCCTGTGGCCATGAAACTCTGGAGACAGACAGACAGACAGACAAATAGAGAAGGACACAGACACAGACAGACCTGGCTGCCCAGAGAGGAAAACTACACAAATATCAGGGAGGAGTTCTTTACAAAAAAATCTAAATAAACTGCCCAGAATTCCTAAGTATGACAGAAAGGGAGAAATGACACTCCTTCTGGGGGAACAGAAAGAATGTGCAGTTTTAGCTGCAAAATATGTGGATTCCTGTCACAAGAAAAGGGACAACCAGTAGGACACAGATGTATACCATGTTTTACTTACACCATCTCCTTTATTTATGTCATTTCATTGATTGTATTTCGTTACGTTGTAATAATATAATAATTGTAATTGTGCTTTGGCAACACTTCTCCAGAATGTCATACCAATAAAGCCTTTTGAATTGAATTCAGACAGACAGACAGACAGACAGACAGACCCCTACTTGACATAAGATATAAATGAACAGTAGTCTATATAATACTTATGTGTGCAGCCGGGTTTGGCTTGTCTTGATATGCTTCGTTGCGTTTGGCGTCGTGCAGCGAAAATAGACGATCTACAAGCTCACAGTGCATCGTGCTGCGACACGTTGTGAGCTTGTATGATGATCTGCCATCTTCAGTGTGTGACACCACACGCAACTAAGTATCAAGCCTTTACTAGAGATGTAACGTACGGCATGGATTAAGAGGACAATTCTTTCAACATATAAAACGTTGTATTCAAGTTCAGGAGAGAAAACATGAGGCCCAATTATGTTTCTTATTCCTTTATTGATATTGTGACATTCCATTCAAACCAAGCAAATTAAAGCCAAAATCTAACATCTGAACTTCAAACCATTGATGATCAGGGGCCCAGATCCCAGGGGGGAAGGAGGGGACATGTCTGACATGTTCCTCCAATAAAGTATCTTTAAATAAATGATATTATTTAAAATCTATATTTAATAGAAGCTGATTCCACTGAAGATTTTTTTTTTTTAAAGCAAAAAAAAAAACGTTGATATTTAGTATAAGTTATTGGTTGATATATTGATTCTTGTACCACACCTCCTCAAGTCCATCTGTGCTTATTACCAAGATGTTTTACTGTACCAATTCTTAATAGTTAAATATTGAAATAGAATCCCAATCAATTGTAATGTAAACATTACAAATGTAATAACAAATTCTAAACAACTTCTTATCAGGTAACAACTACATATTCTTGTAACTCATGTCTTGCATTACCAATGCTGGCCAAATCAATCAACTACATGGCAGAAAACACAAGCATCACACATCCCACTACCCACTACATGCCTGACCTCGCAAAAAAAAACAACTCCCACAGACGTACAGTGACTGACCTGCTTCACACTGTCACCCGTCTACACATGACATCTTATGTCATACGTCCTTGTTAGTTATGCTGCAGGACCACATTGGAAACAAGTGTTTCATTACGCTTTAATGTGTTATCCTAGGTTTAAGTTGTTTTGTGATTTTGCTCGTATATTTTTACCAAAATCAAATCAAATCTCAAATGATGTGAATTAATGTGAAAGTATCAATGTTTGTAAGTCCTGCAGTTAAACATGGAGGCATGTTAATGTGTTTGTTGTTAAATCATGTGATGTCAACCTATAATTAATTATTTACATCATAACATTATAGTTTGTTTCATGCATTGAACATGGATTTGGTGTTTAGTTTTTGCCAAATGTCAGACAAACTGTAATCATTGTGACTATTATTAGTTAGTTTAAAATCCTAGCATTAGCTCTATGTTGGTGATATTATTGATGAGAAGATTCCTTGTTTGTGGTTCCCTCCTAAGTTGTAATGAGATCTGCTCCCCTGCTCGTGATTAGTGATTACATATACATCATTACATATCATCATCATTACTTAATATAAATGATTGCATGTCATCAGTGTTTCCCATTAATTGCATACACTGTGGCGGAGCACCATTGTTTAATTTGGGTGGAACCGGGTATACCCATCACCTCAGAACACCCTAGAGGGTTTAGGTCCACCCTAGAGGATCAGGTCCACCCATCACACAGAAACAAAAAAAGGGTTAAACCTAACCCTAACCCCAACCTTTAACTTCACAAACACTATGCCTATAAACCTAACCTTAACCCTAACCATAACCTCACAGAAACTATGCCTATAAACCTAACCTTAACCATAACACTAACTCTTTAAATTCACAAAAACTATGCCTAAACCTAACCTTAACCCTAAAAGGTTGATGATGTCATCATTGTGCTGCTGTTACGACTATTTAAAAGCTGATTGGACACACGTGTATTTCTTCCTCTCACACCCAGGTGTTCTGTGAAAAGACAATAGACCAATAAGAATCAGAATGTATTAACTGTGTGAACATGTTAACACTTTAGAACAACCTTCCCTTATAATAGTAAATTAATCATTCATAAATTATTAGTTTAAATAAATATGTTATTCATAACATGTTAAACAGTTGGTTAATGATTTAATGATTTAAAACTATGCTGTAAATAGTTAAAAGATTATGAACAAGTTATTAGTAAACTACTTAAAAACCTAACATCCCAGCACCCTCCCTGCAACTACAGTAACCATCAAAGTAGAAACAACTCGGTCCATTCAAACAACATTTGACCAATACTTTGTCAATAGTGTATCTTAGTAGGAAGGGCAGCTCAGTTGGTAGAACACTCTCCTTTGGACCACAAGGTTCTGTCTTTGATCCTGTTAGTGATGGAATGATCAATGTTTTCAATGTACTGAATCATTGGTTCAGTTCACTGAAATGTTGTGTTCAATGAACTGAATCATTGGGTTCAGTTCACTGAAATGTTGTGTTCAAATGATTGGTTCAGAGTTTGGCTGCATTGTGTCGTCTCTTCACTTTCTGACTGAGTCACCCATGAACGTCCTCTCAGGCTATGGGATCTAAACTCCTTCGTCATGTAAAACATGTTTATATTTGATTGATGATGAATGGTCCAAACTTACACAGTTCACCAAGAGGACCCCCCCACCCCCCCCCCATCTGACCACATTGACATCAGTGTTGTCTGATACAACAAATCATTTGATTATTAAATTTGATTATTAGATTCATTATTATAAGAAATTAAGCAGAAGACACATGATGATGTGAATTCACACGACCGGGATGGTTTACGAGGATTGTTTCACTTCTTACACTAGCATGTTGTTTTGTGTATGTTTTCTAGTTTTATACACTTTTATACACTAAAACTGTATGAATGAATACGTAAAAAAGTTTAGTAAAAAGAAAGAGGAAGTGAACCTGGGTGTGTGGGAGGAGTCTAAAGATTCTCATCATTGGTTGTCGGCACCAGAATACGACCTGATAGAAGAAGAAGAGAGACAGTTAAAACAGACACACAAATACATCCTATGTACTGTATTGTGTGTATTTCTCCATAAAATGCATAAATGTACACACAACACAACAACCTTAGGGTTCAGTCATCAGGGTCACATGTTGCATCAGAACTAATGTGAACATTTGACTCTTATTTAAGACTAAATGTGACAACATAGAACACACTTTGACCTCTAACTATGTCGTCTAAACTGGTCTAAACCGGTTAAGGTTCTAAACCAATATAAACCAATTTAGGTTGTGGCTTTACATGTTTGTTTGTTTTGCATTTCTGTGAGGGTTCCACATGTCATGTGATCCTCTGTTGACCTGACCTCATTTCTTCCACTGTTAGTAGATTTATTAATTAAACATGTTCAGTAAACATGTTAATCACCTCGTTTCTTCCACTGGAAGTAGATGAATCCAGACAGGAACAAGACCAGACCCAGAACCAGACCTGATGCTCCCATGGCCACCTTGTTCTTCACTGACTCTGGCATGGAGTCATCTGACAATACAAATATTATATTATATTATATTATTACAGTAGATTAAAACACCTTGTTCTTCACTGACTCTGACATGGAATCATCTGTGTCATTTTAGATTTGAGCTATAACTATTATTTTATACTTAGGCTATTCAAAAATAGCAGATCTGCTATTTTTTAAACAGAGACATTTGTTGAGACATTTGACAGTTACAAATGTTTGCTTTAAATATATATATTAAAAGATTTGCAAACATTTTTCAAAAATAGCAGATCTACAAGCTCGTAGATCTCGGTGCCGCACTATGAGCTTGTTGGAGATCTGCTATTTTTTAACACAAAGATGTGTTCCTGGACTGAATGGGTTAACCCAACCCTTGATGTGACTCTAGTCACAGAGACTTACCCCCCCAACCCAACCCTTGATGCTGAGTGCCAAGCAGGGAGGCATTGGGTCACTTTGATAGTCTTTGGTATGACCCGGCCAGGGATCGAACTCCAACCTCTCAATCTTAGGGCAGACACTCTAACCACTAGACCATTACCATTGATATTAATGCAGCATTTATATAAGACCAGTTCCATCTCTCAGGACTGTTCTCATACTTTACAGTCACTTTCAGCCCCTTCACTCCAGCAGCTTCTGACCCTGATGTGGAAATTCTATAATTTCTATAAATGTCTTTGTATCTGCAGCCATTAGTAAACTAAGATGATGTACCTCATCTAGACAAGACACTTTAAGTAGGTGAGGCTCCTGTCATGACCTTCTTATTAGAATGGTAACTTTTTTAGGATGTTTTAATGTATTTGTATTGATTTTTATTTCTGGTGTCTGTATGTTTGTGTCTTGTTTTTAATTGGATTGCTGTGTTTCCTTTCTGCAAAACAAATGTACCTTCAGTTACAAAAAGAGAAGAATCCTTGAACCCTTAAAAAAGAGTGTAGTATAACACATTACAGTAGAATACAGTAGAATACAGTAGATACAGTAGATACAGTAGATATAGTAGATTACAGTAACTGACCCCAGTCCATCTTGATAGGCGCGGTCAGGCTGGGATGTTCCACCATGCATGTGATCTTCTCTCCTGATCTGTAACGCACACACACACACACACACACACACACACACACACACACACACACACACACACACACACACACACACAGACACAAACTACAATTAGGCACCATAGCATTAGACCGTTATAGGCAATAAGATACTGATATTTTCTCCACCTAAAATAATCATGACGTGCGTGTGTCCTCAAGTTAAATGTGTGTCCATGTGGATCTGCTCAGAGCTGAAGCGGCCCCTCCTCCCCGCCCGGTCTGGCAGTGAGTGAGCAGCTTTTAATTAGCACTAACATTAGGACAGATTGTGAAAGTAGACGATCTACACGCTGAAACGCATCGCGATTCAACACACTGATCCGTTGATCTTTGTTATTATTTAGTTTTTTGGAGAAAAAAATAAGGTTTGACTATTTTTGTGTAGGAGCGTGAATGCCCCGCTGGGCTCTCCTCCGCTCTAGTGTTTATTGTGTATTCCACTATTCCCTCCCCATTGCAGAAAAAATAGGAAGGCAGAAGAAACTTAGTAACGAGATATGCACGTTATAGCGTATTCCTGTGTGTGTATTCATGTATAACACACTCGCTCGCGGGTCTCTGTGTGCGTTTGTCATGCTTGCACGACGACGAACTTGCTGCGTAGTTGTGTCTGGAGTAGACTGGTGATAAACATGGGACTCGGGAGCAATCGTGTGTGTGTGTGTGTGTGTGTGTGTGTGTGTGTGTGTGTGTGTGTGTGTGTGTGTGTGTGTGTGTGTGTGTGTGTGTGTGTGTGTGTGTGTGTGTGTGTGTGTGTGTGTGTGTGTGTGTGTGTGTGTATGACTTAATATTAGCCTACCAATTAATGGGCCATTTTCAGTAAGTGAGTAACACTCGTTTTATTTTTAAAGAATATATCTATAGGTGTGTATTTCTATGTAAAGGTGTCTGTTAGGTGTGTACCTGGGTGTGTACTCCAGGTAGGAGTGGTACTGGTAGTACCAGTCTCCATCAGACAGCTCGGCAGTAGAGGAGAGACCAGAGGTCAAAGGTTCTTGACCTATCCACCAGGTCACCAGGATCACTTGAGGATAGAAGTCGTAGCTGCTGCACCTCAGCATGTGAGTGTGTTCACCACGACGAGGGGGAGTCTCTGACTTCAGTCTCACTTTGGGCTCCACTGGATAAATGAGATTATTATTATTATTATTATATAACCGTCAAAGGAAAATGTCATGATCATAATGATGATAATGAATGATTATAATGATGAAAGCTGCACGCACGTCTTCAACCAGCCAAAACGTTCGTATTTGATATTATACTGTTTAGACTGATGATAGGTTCATGGTTTACCTATGATCCTAGATTAATATTTCTATGCATTTGATGTATTACCTTGTGTTTTCCTTGTTTACTGTGAATCTCTCTGGATTAAGAGTCTGATAAATGCCTACATTGTAAATTGTAACTGTAAATGTCAGTGTTTGGCCACCAGATGGCACTAGAGGACAACGTTTCATAAAGTACTGTAGATTCTACCATGGTCTACATTTTTCTACAACGTAGAATGCATTTATATAATATAATTTAATCATATTGAATAATTCACAGGTACACAGTGCTTTACATAAACAACAATAAACCAAGCAATATCATTTAATGAAAATTGCTCAAATGAACAAGAGTAGAAACAAACAAAACAATACACATAATCCTGTAAAATATTGTGATTAAAAACATACAAAACAAACTAGTAAAGACAATAATTAAAATATAAAATCAGGTGGTGAAATGAAGTGTATAGAGGTGTGTTTTAGCCTGCATGGTTCTTTTTAAAGTTCATTTAAAAACATTAATCCTGGTGTCTCTGTTTTAGGAAGGTCATTATATGAGGGTGAAAACACTCAGAAATAGATCTATATGTTTCATTTATACTCTGTGTATGATGGTGACACCACATGTTGTGAGCTTGTAGATCTGCTATTTCCACTGTGTGACAGCCTGTTAGGATACAGTATAAATCAAGAGGATCTGAAATGTTTCTCAGCAGATAAAGAAATATGTAATAATTAGTATATGATCAATATTAACACCATTAATCATCTCTGAATAGAATCATGTGATTTCATGTTATAGTTTATGAGGTGATGAGTATTGAGTGCTGCTCTGAGATCAGCTCACCTCTCTTGTTCAGAACAGAGGAGTAGTAGATCTCAATGTTGTGTTTGCAGCGTGTCTCTCGTTGTGCTCTGTATGCAGCCAGTGTAGTCTAGGATCTTTATTGCCGCGCTCTGCGTTCTTCACACCAAGCTCAGTGTATCCAACAAACTGATCTACTCTACTGTCCCACCTGAGGAACTCATCACCATCGAAATTCATTGACCATATGTACTGTATGTCCTTCAGCTCACTGGAGTTAAACACACAGTGGTGAGCCTCATAGAACACATATCCATCTGGAAATAGACAATTAAAAATGTCATTAATGTTCAGTTTTATTATCATAATGTATAATATCAACACTAGGCTAACTGCCCCCCCATGGACATAGAAATACTCTGTTACAATTAAAAGTCCGGAATTCAAAATACTTGAGTAAAAGTATAAAAGCATTTGCATCAAAATGTACTTAAATTACCAAAAGTAAAAGTATTCATCATACAAAATGTCCCATTTCAAATTTTCAAATGTATACAAATCTTTTGAAAATATCAGATCTACAAGCTCACAATGCCTGCGCTTGTATAGAGCGGCTATTTTCAAATGGACGATATAAGGCTGAAGAAGTGGTTACTGTATGTTTTGTAATAATAATCAAAATCTACTAAGTAACTAATAACTAAGGTTTTCAAATAATTGTAGTGGAGTAAAAGTACAATATTTGCCTCTGAGATGTAGTGGAGTAGAATTAAAAGTATTAGAAATTGGAAATACTCGAGTAAAGTACAAATACCTAAAAATTGTACTTAAGTACAGTACTTGAGTACATGTACTCAAAGACGTATACCAAAATAATTGCTTCTCACTGTTCTCAGGTAAAATATTGATGTGATTAAAATGCGATTAATTTTGATTAATTAATTACAAAGCCTCTAATTAATTAGATGAATTCTTTTAATCGACTCCCAGCCCTAATTTTGCTATGTTATGTATGTTTTATTTTGATGGTAGCTGTTGTATAATCGTATTATCTTGGATTTTGAAACGATTCATGTCTTTTATTAAAGTGTGTGTGTGTGTGTGTGTGTGTGTGTGTGTGTGTGTGTGTGTGTGTGTGTGTGTGTGTGTGTGTGTGTGTGTGTGTGTGTGTGTGTGTGTGTGTGTGTGTGTGTGTGTGTGTGTGTGTGTCTGTGTGTGTGTGTGTGTGTGTGTGTTCAACCGTTTTAGTTAATAACTATTGTGTGCAGTATTCATGTACCTTTCACTGGTGGTTTCTTCAAGGCAGTGCGAGTGTTGTCCAGGTTGGCTTTGCAGTAGTGCTGATCAGCCACAGCATTTTGATAAGCTCCTGGGTAGGTCATATGATCTACAAACGGAGGCTGAGCATCCACCGCCTTCCCTTTGTTGTAGTCTGCGTACACCAACACTTCACCATCCAGTGCAAACATCCACTCTTTATATGAGTCTTTAACTGTGTCTGAACAGCCAAGGACTGTAGTCTCCTCATGGAACACTGTAAATAAAACAAAGATGACATTAAATTCAACAACAAACTTCTTCACAGTGACATTAACACATAATCATCATGTTAAACAATCATGTTTGGTTCTTATATGAAGTGAAAGGTTGGATATTAAAAGTATCTTCCTGTCAAACGTTTTATTCACACTGAAACAGATTCAAATGTTTTTATGTATTTCTTTATTTATTTTTATTATGAAAGTAATTCATAAGGAATGATTTATTTCATGATGTCACCAGTGGTGGAAAAAGTACTCAAATTCTTTACTTAGGTAAAAGTACCAATACTTCAAAATAAGAATACTCTGTTACAAGTATAAGTCCAGAATTCAAAATTTACTTGAGTAAAAGTACAAAAGTATTGGCATCAAAATGTACTTAAAGTACCAAAAGTAAAAGTACTAAAATGTTTGAAAATAGCAGATCTACAAGCTCACAACGCGTGCTTCGCGACGTGTTTTGAGCTTGTAGATCTGCTATTTTCAAATAGCCTATGTATGAAATAGGGCTGAAGTGGTTAATGTATGTTTCATAATATCCTAATTTATATCTGAAAAGTAACTAGTAACTAAAAGTTTTTAAATAAATGTAGTGGAGTAAAAGTACAATATTTGCCTCTGAAATGTAGGCCTAGTGGAGTAGAATTAAAAGTATTGGAAATTGGAAATACTCAAGTAAAGTACAAATACCTCAAAATTGTACTTAAGTACAGTACTTGAGTAAATGTACTTAGTTACTTTACACCACTGGATGTCACAACAACCCAGTTATCAAATCATGTTAGATTTCTAGTGTGATGACGTCTCCACGCCCCGCCCACGGTTCACCGCAGCGTCGTCCTTGATCAGTGTTTACCGTTCGCAGCGCCAAGCACACACCCGGCGCAGCGGTAATTAAGTACATTTACTCAAGTACAATTTTGAGGTATTTTTTTACTTTACGTGAGTATTTCAAATTGTCAGTACTTTTACTCCACTACACCTCAGAGACAAACATTGTACTTTTACTCCACTAGGCTACTATTATTTGACAACTTTAGTTACTAGTTACTTTGTAGATTTTGATTATTATTACAAAACATACATTACCCACTTCAGACCTATATATATATATATATATATATATATATATATATATATATATATTATGTTGGCCATTTGAAAATAGCAGATCTACTAGTTCACAATGCATGGCATAGTGAGGCATTGTGAACTTGTAGATCTGCTTTTTTCTAAAGATTTTTTTTATACATTTTAGACAATAACTTGTGAAACAGGACATAATGACATAATGACTACTTCTACTTTTGGTACTTTGAGTAATTTATTTTACCAATAAATAATACATTATAAATAAGTAAAATTAACCCCACACGGTGTAACATTTCTTTAACAGTTAAAATAGTATATTTTACATAGCAGCAGTTACAAAGAGGTATAAAATATACAACCATATGTGTGCAACACTCTTGTATGATGAAATATAGAGATGTGAGGTTTCTGGAATCCCCAGGGTTCTATAATAGGCCCCTCCTCCTCCCTCTGCACAAAACCCTCATTTTCATGATGTATTATATTATATTCTCCATATTTCATGATGTCACAACAACGCTGTGTGTGTATGTGTGTGTGTGTGTGTGTGTGTGTGTGTGTGTGTGTGTGTGTGTGTGTGTGTGTGTGTGTGTGTGTGTGTGTGTGTGTGTGTGTGTGTGTGTGTGTGTGCGCGTGCGTGCGTGTGTGCATGTAATTTTTTGTATTGTGCATTGTTCATATTTGGTTTTATATAATAATAGTAGATATAAATGTATATATTATATAATAACATAAATATAATGTACTTACTTCCTGGGATCGCTTTGACATGAAGTACAGAGGAGAGGATGAGGAGGGTGGCTGTAATCTTCATCATCACTGATCAAAACTGAACTGAATTTAACAGATCAGAATAAACAGATGAGAATAAACAGATCAGAATAAACAGATGTTTACTGAAAGAGAAGTTTTGGAGTCTGACGGAGAATGAAGGAGGACTCGTTCTTTAGTTCAGAAGAATCAGCCAATCAGATTAAAGATATGATGTTACATCATCTGTTTCCAGAAAGACGACAGTCTGGATTATTGCACATAATCATGAATGGTATATAGCTGTTGCTTATGCACCTTATGTCTCCTCATGTACATACTGTACCTTATGCACCTTATGTCTAACCTAATGCACATATTCTACCTAATGCACCTTATGTCTCCTCATGTAAATATTGTACCTAATGTCTAACCTCATGTACATACCGTACCTTATGCACCTTATGTCTCGTCATGTACATACTGTACCTTATGCACCTTATGTCTCCTCATGTACATACAGTATGTAAATATATTTTTTTAATTCATCTTTTATTTTCTCCCCCCGTCTTCTTTTCTTTCTCTTTCTGAAAATAACTAAAACGATGGAGCTGCACAAAAGATAATGTCACCCACTTCTTTACACCTTTAACCTGTGATGTGACAATAAAGATGATTCTGATTCTGTTGAAGAGAAACACAAGAAAGAAAGAAAGTAAAATGTTGTAATTAATTAAAAGCTTTCAGATGAGACATGATGGGAGGCTAAAGGTTAAAGTTCATCACTTCAGATTGAAGTGATTACAGATTATTTAAAATATGAATAAATTAAATAATGTTTCTCATGTAGTTGCTGTTGGAGGGCAACGGGTGGGGGGTTCCAATCCACACCAAACTTTACACAAACACTGTTCAGGTCTGGTAAGAGAATAGTCTCACCAAATAAACTGAATGTCACACATATGGTTCTATAGCAGTGTTACACAGTGTTTAACACTTCATATGGACACAACTCAGAGACCATTGGATTGGAAGGCTGTGCAGTAAAAGTCTATTTAGTCTATTCATTTACTTTTAATCATTTATAAGCTAAGGTGTTCTACATTCTCACACAAAGGAGTCACATTTGACCTCCTAACTCAACCACATCTTCTTGGTCAAAGGTCAAAGGTGACATGTTGGAGCATCAGAGTGGTTAAAGGTAGCCTGGGATCAAATACCATTTTCAGGTTTCTGGTCCGGTCTGGAGTGGAAATAACTTTATGTCATCAGGCGGCCGGAACCCACGACCGGAACCTCCAGCACCGTGCGCCTCCAAAATGATTCCCCTAGTTTAAAACTTGTTTAGTTTGGTATAATCGTTTAGTTTCTTTTGGTATAATAATGGTTTGGTATGTTCATCTTTTATTCTAACTCGTAGCGCGACTAACGAGACTAAACAAACTGATTCACATTATGTGGGGAACAAAAACAATGTGACACCAACCGGAATCAACCACCGGAACAAGATTGTTTTTTCCCCCTTTTTTCTAAACCGGATCACAGGGCTCAGTTTTAGAACGAATACCAGGCTTTCCTCCAACCTGCTCATCAGAAGCAGTTAGGGGTTCAGTGCCTTGCTCAAGGACACTTCAACATGAAGCCAGGAGGAGTCAGGAATCAAACCGGGAACCTCTGTAAACTGAACTCACAGACGCTCCTCTAATCCAAGCCTCATTACATCTCACTGATGAAACCATCACGTCATGTGATCAAAGTGTTACTTCAGAGGTGTGTGTGTGTGTGTGTGTGTGTGTGTGTGTGTGTGTGTGTGTGTGTGTGTGTGTGTGTGTGTGTGTGTGTGTGTGTGTGTGTGTGTGTGTGTGTGTGTGTGTGTGTGTGTGTGTAACCACGCGCGCGCGTGGTTGAACTCACCACTGAAGCTTCTGACTGGAAACTCAAACTTGAATTTCACTTCCTGATTCACCCAGCAGCCAATTATAATTATTCTTTTATTAAACATCACCAGTTACTAACTTACTAGAGAGACATGTTGATGTCAACAACCTGACAGACTGTACATAATTATGTATTTATTCATTGTTTGTTTTATTTGACTCTATAGGTAATGTCAACGTGTTGCTCATGTCAATAAGGACACTTTACATCTGATGTAATTAAAAAGTTGCAACAGACAGACAGACAGACAGACAGACAGACAGACAGACATTTTAACAATGTATTTATGTCCACACAAGTGAAACTCCCAGGGTGGTGTAGTCTGGTATTCTGTTTCAGGGCCTAAGTGCCCTGGCTACATTTGCTAATGTATGTTTATAATGTATTGTTTTTGTCTTTACAGCACTTTGGTTGACATGGTCATGTTAAATGTGCTATAAATACAGTTTTAGTTGAGTTGAGTTGTTACATAATTATGAAGTAAAACAGTCATCACTATTATTGAGCTTTTTGTCTTGCAGTGGAAACACATAAATGTGAATTAGTTTTGTTGAAATCAGCCAATGTGTGTGTGTGTGTGTGTGTGTGTGTGTGTGTGTGTGTGTGTGTGTGTGTGTGTGTGTGTGTGTGTGTGTGTGTGTGTGTGTGTGTGTGTGAGAGTGTGAGTGTGTGTGTGTGTGTGTGTGTGTGTGTGTGTGTGTGTGTGTGTGTGTGTGTGTGTGTGTGTGTGTGTGTGTGTGTCAAGCTTCCCACTGGAAACTTCCCAAACGTTATTTCACTTCCCTATTCACTCAGAGAGAGAGGAGAGAGAGAGAGAGAGAGAGAGAGAGAGAGAGAGAGAGAGAGAGAGAGAGAGAGAGAGAGAGAGAGAGAGAGAGAGAGAGAGAGAGAGAGAGAGAGAGAGAGAGAGAGAGAGAGAGAGATTGTTGTCACATGATCTAGAAGCTTCTATCACTTAAAGGACAAGACGACTTTGGTAGAGGTTTGGGTTGTGTATTTACCTTGCCATGATGTAACTCCAATGGTGGACAAGAAATCAAAAATAATTGCTCCACAAACAAAGCTGATTCAGACAATATGGAACATCACCAAACCCAGTACTGTGTTTTTAAAATAAAAATGTCAACTTCCTGTTGATTTGACTATTTTTATTAGGAAGAAACCCCGACTGGTTCTACGGATCCAGATGTTCAAATAGTAAAATGCATTCAAATTTAAATGTTTAGCTTTGCGGGAATTTGTGCTTTATTTCAATAGGTCAGTGTAGAGACAGTCAAGGTGGGGGAGAAAGTAGGGGAGTGACAAAGAGCAATGGTTGAGCTGGTCTGGGAATCGAACCAGGGAATCACTGTCATGGCATTAGAGCCTTACTTGCTAAAAAATGGTGATTTCAAATTGTACATAATAGAGTTGAATTTGAACCCTATGAATAGGGCTGAGAGCCCACGAAAGATGAAAAGATGGTTTGGTACTAAGACCCCCCAATACCCGTCCAGTCAACACCCAAAGAAACGTGAGTCAGACACCTGGTACATCCAAAAATGATCAGTCTGTATTGCTCGAGTGTGTACACGGAGGCAGTACAAGTTACATACAAAAATATCAATCACACACTGATGATTCAATAACAGGCCATAGTATTTATACACAGTTGGACTTCAATGACATCAGACATAGGTGCATCCTTATGATTGGCTTTAAGACCCTCAGACGTAGGATGGGAGTCGTAGGATGGACAGGCGTCTGGCTGTCTCAATAACAAGTTGTTGTTCATCTTAGGGTGTCCTTGTGTACAATTCTCGGTTCCATAAACAAGTTGTTCCTTCGATATCATAGGACATGTGTATGGTTTTATCTGTGACAGGGTGACAGCTGACAGAGTAAATTAGTGACAATATCCCGGTCATACAGATCATCTTACACAGATACAGGTCATTTGGAATTTAATCACAAAGTGTTGACCAAGACAGGTTTTTACTGATTGGAAACATATGGAGCCAGCACCAGATAGCAAATATGGGGCCAGCTACATGGCCTTGGTAGGGAAAGTGTAGTAGAGTTACAAAAAGGCATGTTTAAAAGACTGAAGTACAGGCCCAAAAAGACATCACTATATTAATTTGACTGGTTAGATCGATATTTCTAGATCATATCAATCTGGTCCACAAAACATATCTATCAGTCCCCAGTTCTTTGGGGACTAGATTGGTAGATTACATTGAAAGAAAATTTAATTAATTAATTAATTCATATAAGGAGACATGTTCAGATACATGTAGACATAAATTGCTTTTTAAATTGTATTAAAGGACTATAAGGGCAAAATCAAATTGTTATTTATTCAGATAACTTTTTAAATTTTACTTCAAAAGGACTGTATATAATGGTTATTTTATTCAATTAGGAAGCAAGACAGGGTTATATTTCATGAGATTCTGAGACACCACACAACAAGTTTTCCCTTGCAATTTGCAAATAACTTTATTATAATTCAAAAAAAATCTCAGCTAATGTACTGTCCCAAACAAACCTTTTCAAAATATGTTTAGATTTAATCAATTTTCAGCACAGTTAATGACATTGGCAGCTTAGCCTGAGAGTGAGAGAAAACTGACCAGTCCGACATTTTCAAATTGCAATCTGACAGGAAACCTACGTGTCCTGGTCCGATTCTGTGCATGTCCAGAAATAGAAAAGTTACCCTCCTCGTTGTGAAGCTGCGGTCCAGTGCTTTATTTAACAAGTTGACCTGTAGGTCCAAGTATTTGAAAAATGGAACGGTACACTCCTGATCCTGTATTTATTACATCTTTACACTTTATTTAGGGAAAAACTCACGTGGAATGGTCTTAAAACTCAAGAAATACTTCCTGATTGCATCATGTAGGCATGGGGGCATCAAACAGCTATCCAAGACATTAGTTGAAATCTGTAAGATAGATGGAAATCAAATTTACTGTTTGGCATGAGACCTACAGTTGACTATAGTATGAAACAGAGTTTAAAACAGTTTGGAATAAAATTAAAGTTTTAGCCCTGTATGTCACAATTAGCAGGTATTGTGACATTATTGTTGTCCAGGAATTGGATTAATGGAGTGGCTTACATTCTCGTTCTAAAATGAAACAAAGACAAACAAAGCACATTAAACATTTAAATCATATTTAAATCAAGTATTCATCAAACTCCCCTCTATTTGACACCAATATATCTGTAATATAGTGTGTGTCAGAGGATGAATTTGTTGATGAGAAAGAAAAAAAATCAAACTGAAAATCAAGAGAAAAAAATGAAAAAAAAAAAAAATTCAAACATTTTTTTTTTAAAGTTATAATTAAAATATTTAAAATTAAAATATAACAATGAAAAATAAGGAATAAACATCTTTGTTCTGAAGAGTATATTAGAGTTAGGTAAAGTACACCAAAATAAATTGAAATTAAAACTTTCAAAAAGAGCAGATCTACCAGCTCAAAAAAAATCTTAAGTTAAAATGATAAAATATTTTCAAAACTTTTAAAATAATTCAAAATGACTTTATAATAAACTTAATATTATAGTTATTTTTTTCCAATATTGATATTAGAACATATTGAATCGTATTAGGGTTAATTTAACTGAGATGGGTTGAATGAAGTTGAACAATGGAGGCTGTAGGGGCAATCGTTGCTAAGCAACGTGGCAGTTAGGATTACGAGAACTAACACTTCCTGTAAGGAATTATGGGTAATGTAGTTTTAGAGACCAGAGTGGTAAACTAATTTTAACTGACTGGAGAATGACTGAAATTTGGACTAAGATTGTCAGAGAACGAGCAAGACAGACAAACGCGCATTCAAACATTCACGCCTGCCTGCATAGCTGAATCGCTCACGCACATAGAAAATAGAGAAAGATAAAAACTTTCACTCTCTCTCACTCCCTAGTACCCACACACACTGTAGAAGACAGCACTGGCGGACCCACACAGAGAGAGAGAGAGAGAGAGAGAGAGAGAGAGAGAGAGAGAGAGAGAGAGAGAGAGAGAGCAAGAGAGAAAAAAACAATCGCTCATTAATACACACAGACCTACCGAACATACATATTTCAGCGACAAACTAAATTTGGAATGAGAAATATTTTACTGACTGGGTTCAGTATTAGGCTACTTATTAGTTTAAATTATATTAAAAATATTTAAAACTTAGAATTTAAAACTTATTATTATGGCAAAATATATTCACTGGTTCAAAGGAATATAAAATGTATTATTAAGGCATTAAAAGTTAAAACTTATTGTTTAAAACTCAATATATTAAATGGATGGATGATTTAACAGTGGTCAACATAAAACCGGTCTGTGTTCAATATATATAACTTTGACTGATGACAGAAGAAATCATAGAGAAAGAAAATATATATATTTAACAAACCATATAAGACAAAACAAACAAACAAAAAAATGTACTGACAAAGTAAGTAAAACACAAACTTCAAACGGACTCGGGCCGAAGCAGAAGTTTCTGAATTACCCGGACGGACGGACGGACGGACGGACGGACGGACTGTGAGCTGATATGAGACCCGATAAGGTGGACGTATTATGCCTGTCTATCAGTAGACTAGAACATTAACCCACATACAGGGGTTAATCTTAGGTCAAATATCAGTATAGAAGGAAAAATTAGTACATTATGACAACGATAAAATAAAACAACCTAAATAAAGACCACTGTATTCTAAATAAGAGGATAATTTATGAGACATTTAGGAATGTCCTCCCAGGAATATAAGGTGATAAAACTGACTCCCTGGCGGAGCTGTGTTAAACAGTAATTTAAAAACAGGCTGATAATTTATGAGACAAATAGTTCGGTAAAGACATTAAAATAAAAATAAATAAAAAGGTATACTCATCAGATCAAGGTTCACATGGAGAAGTTACGTGGAGATCCCAATCACTGGATCATGGTAAAATAAAATAAAAATATATACATACCGAATCAATGGTTCAGGGATCCTGACGCCGATGGCTGGACCATGTGGAATTTGAGACATGTCGAGAGTCACAGGGCAAGTCCAAAGGTCCAGCGATCGCGTCCAGGTCCAAAACAAAATAAATAAAATAAAAAATGTGATACTGTTCAAAGATAACCTTCATCTGAATAGAAGTGATACATCGTTACACCCAAGGCTGGTTCGTTTGATACGTATTAAAACATGGTCTGCCAGGGGAAGAGAGTCTGACCGTACAGTTCCGGTCAATAGCTCAGTTCCCCCCGTCCACCCTGTTTTAAACATATCCGGCATTGATTGACCAATATGTGTCAGATATTAATAATCAAATATGGTCTGTAAATAGGGTAATATCTAACCTCTGTCCTTTTTGACCCATGACCTGCAGCTCATGAGTCAGAAACGGAGTTTGGCTAGTATAGTGACTTTTGATTGATGTCAATTTGTCCTAATGGAAACTGACATTCCTCGTTTTCCTCCTGACATACTGTATCCGACATACTGTATCTGATATACTGTATCTGGCATACTGTATCTGATATACTGTATCCCAGGGGGAAAGATTTATATATTTAGGTCCGTAATATGGCATAAATGTAAGGTGCTATAAAGTAACAATGTCATTCAGGGGTGCCGTGGGTGGAAAAAATATTTACAGGATAGGCACAAGTTCAGAGTGTTCTCATAACAATTCGGTCACAGACTTTTCTAAGACAGCAAAACTGGTCTAAAATGAAATCCTTTTAAAAAAAAATATATATATATGGTAATATTTTCATCAATTATAAAAAATACAATTTTAAAAATGGTTTAAGAACTTTCAAAACAAGCCTTCATAGCATAATATTATAGTGTTAAAGTAGTCTTCTCTGTGAGCCATTATTAACCATAGCCTACTTTGTTATGAGAACAGCTCCGACCAAGAGAATGTAAACAGATAAGCTGAGAGCCTACTCTGAGAATCTAGCAAAATACTTTAAGACAGTTAAAAACCGACTATAAAAATGAAATTAAATGAAGTTCCTTTTTAAGTAAATGGATATGAATTATTATTAAAAACTGAGCAAATTGTACCAGGATTCATATTTAATGTGTAAATCTTTGTTGGAGTTCCAGAGGGGCACAGGAGGCGTAATGTTAAAATGCACACCTTACCTCTGTTGTGACCCCTCTGAAATCCACTGACCTCTGATCCCAATACGGTCTTGGGTCACCCAAAAAAATCTTTACATCAGTAATTTGGATCTGAATGGATCTCGGCTGTCTTCGGGGTACCGGTGATGCTATGAGGCATAAGAGCAGAGTAGACATGGAAAAGGTGTTATAACAAATACTATAGGGTGGAATTTTAACATGAGGTCAAAAATGATGGTTGATCAAAGAAACAAAAGGTGGGATTCCGTTTATGCCAGAAACAATTTCCCCGTCGCCATAAATAGAATCCCCTCAGCTACCAAAACAAAATAAATACTAAACTATCCGCTAACGAGAAAGAAAAACATGAAACAGGTTTAACTTAAGACCAGACCATCAGAAACTGAACTAATGAATGTCAACTAATCAAATGGAATTAATACGCTGGGGTGCTCTGGGTGTCGTGGAGATGCAGGTGCCAAGTCCTAGTCACACATTAGGCACAGCAGAGAAGGAGAGGACAGCCGGCGCACTCCCAGCGTCATAGGGGTCATAGGTGGGTGTCTAGCCAATACCAGGGCCCCAAAACCAGCAGGGAGGAGAGACAGTAAACACAAACAAAGCAACATTAGTGAACACAATCAACAGTGGTATGGGGTGTGCAGTGGTATGGGGTGTGCGAGCACATAATCATCAAGGACTAATTCCTTTTAAGTGTTTTTAAAAGTTACAATAGAATATAAAGTTAATTTTCTGTTAACAATTGAAAGTGGGACCCATATGAATGGGAACAAGACAACCAATGTGAGAGATTACTACTAAATGGGTTAACAATCTGAATCGTCTTTAATATAAATGTAACAGGTATGTATATGGACACATATGAACCTCTAATTTGAATTTCATGAAGTGAGTGGGCTAGGGTAGATGATTCCTGTCGCTAGTGGTGAAGGCCCAGCAGTGTAACCCGGGTGTGTTATATTACCTTGATTTAGTCGGCTTGGCCCGTGATCGTGGCGTTGTGAATTGGGTGTTACCTGTTGTTCTGGAGTGGTCACAGCCTGTGTGACAATAACTTTCAGGTCTGGCTCGGCCATGTATGAAGTAACTGTAGCTATGAGATTCCCCATGATGTGAAGTTGAACTGATAATAATACAAAATACTGTATTATACTATATTGAAACAGGAATGAAATAAAAATGTTAAAGTTTTTAAATGGAAAACAATTGAATGGTGTATCTGGATTATATGATACTATACTAATTTCCCTCTGATTGGCACATACTGAATGTATCTGTGTGTGTCAAGGTTTAAATGATCTACAAAATTAAAGTAACAGCAACTCTAAGGGAAAAATAATACAAATGTCCGATAAGTACGGGTAATGATAAAGTTAATGCAGTGTAAACTATCCCTCCTTTTTGATTTGACACAATGCAACAGAGTGTCAATCAATCACCCGAAGTAGTAAAGTGGAGTGCAGCGGGGAGAATAATCTCGGCGGGGGAAAAAAAATAGGCCACAGAGGCTGCAGTTTACTCCAAGGTCAATGTGATAAGACCCGGGTGATGGGTGTAGTTGGATGGAGAGAGAGAGAGAGTTTATATGCACAGAACAGCTGTAATGGCACAATGTAACTCACAATTCAAGGCATAGGCCTACACACTAAAAAATAAAATGTACTCGTAGAGTAAATAACAGTAATCAATCAAAAACATAAGCTGTCAACGCAGGACCTTATACAGGAGTGTCCGCTTTGGAACCTTATGCTGTAATTAAAATTAAGATAGCCTGGCATCTATCTTGGGAACCCGCAATTTCGCTGTGTTCCATATATCAAATATAAGCGTGCAGACCCTCGCACGTCAAACAAAGCCCTCTCAAGTTGAGTATAGGGAGGTGTAGGAGGTGAGGGACACAAATATATTAATATATCATGTATAACCAGCAGCGCTACCGGTGTATACGGCCAGAATTAAAGGCTAATGGTGTGAACGTATTATACAAACACCCCTGTTCAAACACCAAGACCTCGGAGCAAAAACCCACAGGGTGAGCCACGGGGAAATGATGAAACAAATATATTTGTATAAATAAAGTATGGGTCCAGTATATGCGTGCAGGCCACACGGCAGACCAAGCCCCCACAGTTGGGGCCGAGTATGCGGTGGTGGCATGAACATATACAGAGCGGAGCATACTCTCTGTGTGCAGCACACCAAAAGCAATCAAGTACTAACTAAAACAACAAAAACAAAGACAAACAAAACATATAACAAGTACTATACTATAGCCTCCCGTGTGAGCAATACAGAACTTTCACATACCCAAAGTGTCTGGTTTCAGGGCGGCTGATAAGAACCGTCTCACCTCGCGTGGATGAACAGATCGGCCCTCTGGAGTGTCGACTGGAGGAGGAGGAGGTGGGGGTCCAAAAAAGGAAAAGTATCAAAAGAACTGAATCTGAATTCACCGCTGAATCGTCACCCAGAAGGAATGCAAAAATAAAGACTGTTATTTTTCCTTATCAACCATATATATAGATACTTATGCAGGGCGAAAACATCACATCAGTATGTATACAAGGCGACAAAGAAAAAAACGGACTCAGAACAATTTGAAAGCTGATTCTAAACACACCGGTCGAGAGAAAATTATAAAAATTATAATTTCGGGTGAATGTTTAACCGTTTATCGAAGGACCATTAATAGAGTTGAATTTGAACCCTATGAATAGGGCTGAGAGCCCACGAAAGATGAAAAGATGGTTTGGTACTAAGACCCCCCAATACCCGTCCAGTCAACACCCAAAGAAACGTGAGTCAGACACCTGGTACATCCAAAAATGATCAGTCTGTATTGCTCGAGTGTGTACACGGAGGCAGTACAAGTTACATACAAAAATATCAATCACACACTGATGATTCAATAACAGGCCATAGTATTTATACACAGTTGGACTTCAATGACATCAGACATAGGTGCATCCTTATGATTGGCTTTAAGACCCTCAGACGTAGGATGGGAGTCGTAGGATGGACAGGCGTCTGGCTGTCTCAATAACAAGTTGTTGTTCATCTTAGGGTGTCCTTGTGTACAATTCTCGGTTCCATAAACAAGTTGTTCCTTCGATATCATAGGACATGTGTATGGTTTTATCTGTGACAGGGTGACAGCTGACAGAGTAAATTAGTGACAATATCCCGGTCATACAGATCATCTTACACAGATACAGGTCATTTGGAATTTAATCACAAAGTGTTGACCAAGACAGGTTTTTACTGATTGGAAACATATGGAGCCAGCACCAGATAGCAAATATGGGGCCAGCTACATGGCCTTGGTAGGGAAAGTGTAGTAGAGTTACAAAAAGGCATGTTTAAAAGACTGAAGTACAGGCCCAAAAAGACATCACTATATTAATTTGACTGGTTAGATCGATATTTCTAGATCATATCAATCTGGTCCACAAAACATATCTATCAGTACAATATAAGGTATTTCCATGCATCTCATAGATTCAGCATTCAGCATCATTCCATAAGATTAATTGCATAATATTTTACAGTCCAATTGGACCTTATACTTAATTCCTCACAAAAGGTGTGTATACTACATCGTCTCTGTCGGGTGGAAACCTCATATGTCCAGAACTGTTAATTTTCAGGATTCAAATAAAAAATCATCAAAAGTAACAGATCTACAAGCTCAAAACGTGTCGCTTCGCGCCACGCTTTGAGCTTGTAGATCTGCTACTTTTGATGATTTTTTGTGACGCTGCATGATCAAGTAGGACATTCATTTACAAAAAAATCACACCTGTGTGAAGGTAGCGGCGCCTTTGATACATTTTGTCATCAATAAGTGTTTATAATGTGTTTATAGCCACGTGTCACGTGAAGCTTGACCAATCACTTTGTTGACGTGTCTGACCAATCAGAACGTTGACGCAAAAGCCAGGTATAGAGGGCTAATATCCGCTCTATACCTAAAGGTATAGAGCGGCTAGCGCCGCTAAAAAACCTCACAAAGTTAAAATATGGAGATAAGAGGTTTCTGCCCAACTACACATGTTAACCACAAATAGCTGATATACAAGCTCACATGTGTGTTGTGTTTTCACTATTTTTTTATTCATGACATTT
>NC_139941.1:53416692-53484192 GCF_963454915.1 Gymnoscopelus microlampas | reverse complement strand
AAGTAATTTTATGCTTGGTTGCGCTCAGGTGTTGTGCTCTGAAAATAGCAGATCTACAAGCTCACAACGCGTCGCAGCACGACGCGTTGTAAGCTTGTAGATCGGCTATTTTCAGCATGCAACCAAGTGTAAAATCAGCCATTACAACGCCATCAAGGCGCCGCCACAATACATTTTAGTCGACTAAATCAACTGTAGATTGACAAAAATCTTATGGTATTTAGTCGACTAAAACTAGACAAAAACTAAAACATTTCAGATGACTAAAATATGACAAAAACTTAATGGAATTTTATTCAAAAGACTATGACTGAAACTAAATCAAAATTTGCTGTCAAAATCCACACTGTGTCAAATCTCTATGTCTTTTTATTAGTTTGTCTCAAAGGTATAAACACTAATTGCACCTATTTGCATTGTATAATATCTAATGTTTTGTCTGAAATGTTGTCTTTTGAAATATGCAGGTTCCAGTCCAGATGATGAACATGGAGGTTCGATGGTTCGATGTCTATATATATATGTCTATATATATATATATATATATATATATATTATATATATATTTTTTAAAAGCCTATTAAATCCAAGGGCCCCCATTGGCTCAGGGCCCTGTGCACGTGCAAACTTTGCCCAAGCCATAATCCGTCCCTGCCGGCAGATCTCCACCACCGTCCTCCGTTTACCCTTCAACAACTCCTACTCCATGCTGCTGATGCTGCCTGACAGAGGCACAAAGCTGACTCAACTGGAGGAGGCCATCTGTCCCATGCACTACACCAAGTGGCTCAATGGGATGAAGAAAAGGTTTAAAATTACACTTAAAAAAACATACCCTGCCTGGGCCGTGGCGTCGCGGTCCAGGCACCCTCGGTTGAAATCCCTTAACTGACAACGTGTCGCGGGTTCGCGTCCCGTTCCCGACGACCTTTGCTGCGTGTCTTCCCCCATCTCTCTCCCCCGTTTCCTGTCAAAAAGCCCCCCAAAAAAAAAAAAAAAAAAAAAAAAACATATCCTGTTGCAAATGTTTAGATAGCCAATCTGCAAGCTCGAAATATTTTGTGTAGATTTGCTATTGCTGAAGATTTTCTGGAGAAATGCCCAAAATAGGGACATCATATATTACACATTAAAATGATTAATAATAATAACAAATAAAAACGCTTTTCAAGGTATACCTAAAGTCGCTTTGCTAAAGTATGTTAGAATATTACTTTCTGTGCCAAGTAATGACCTTTGCATTACTTTCACAAAACACTTAAAGTCAGAGATGGATCAATCAATTCCAGAATGATCTTATAATAACATGATCATCCACAATATTTTGCCGTATATAGTCTTAAGTGTGTTTTGTATTTCCTTTTCAGGGAGTACAATTTATTTGTTCCCAAGTTTTCCATCAAGACTAAGATGAACCTGAACGCTGTGCTGCGTCAGATGGGAATAACAGACGTGTTTGGTGCTGCAGCTGATCTCAGTGGCATT
Source organism: Gymnoscopelus microlampas (assembly GCF_963454915.1). Lineage (NCBI taxonomy): Eukaryota > Metazoa > Chordata > Actinopteri > Myctophiformes > Myctophidae > Gymnoscopelus > Gymnoscopelus microlampas. Next base: position 53,482,707 of record NC_139941.1, on the reverse strand, counting down.
GCAGAGGCTGTGTCTGTGTCAGAGGTAAGAGCTGTCACAACGGATCACTGTCTGTCTAGTTCAGTGGTTCTCAAACATTTTTGTCTCAGGTCACCCTACAAATAACCTTTTCATCCACGGCATCCGTGAATGACATTGTTACTTTATAGCACTTTATTTATTATCATATTAACGGTGCGTAAACATGTAAATCTTTCCCCCAAAGATACAATATGTCACGAGGAAAATTGTAGAGAATATTTGTCTCCATTATTTAGGACAGACTGAAAATAACTTTTATATACTTGGTGTTTAACCACTGAAACCCCAGCATTCCTATTCTGGGGGGGACATTCACCAAAAATAGCCGATCTACAAGCTCACAACGTGTCACAACATGACGCGTTATGAGCTTGTAGATCTGCTATTTTTACTATATACTTGGAGAACTGTAGGCTGAAAGGCAGCAAAGTACAGTTTAACTAAAGTATATAGAGGGTCTAAGTGGTTAAACTGAAGTGACATTGATAAATTCCAAATATTATCAAAGTATTCTGAGGCACCCCTGACACCCTAGGGTGCCGCAGTACCCACTTTGAGAAGCCCTGGTCTAGTTGTCCCTTCTTTTATATGACAACAAAGGACAGAGACGGTCCATCAGTCCAGCAGCCACCAGGCTCCTCAACAAAGCCTGACCCCCATGTTTGGTTCTATTATTGGATGAATACAAGAACGGTATGGTGGCATAAATGTATAGATTGCCAAGTATATGCTCTGCTGAAATCTTCCTAATAAATGGTCTAAACTTCACCTGACCGGAATATAATATTTCTATAATAACGGTTCTGGCCACCAGAACCTATAGTCGGCCACGTTTGACGTCTCGAGGGGGGCGTCTGCTCAGCGACTCGAATGGTGAAGCCGCCTTCGGCACCCAATGTGTCACAATGCTCACAATGGGTCGCAATACAACGCATTGTGAGCCTGTAGATCTGCTATTTTCAAACGTTTTTTTTTATACAATTTGAACTTGTGAAATGGGACCATCACAATGATTACTTTTACTTTTGGTACTTTAAGTATATTTTGATACCAATACTTTTGTTCTTTTACTCAAGCACATTTTGAATACGGGACTTATTTCTACATTGCAGTATTGATGCTTTTACTTAAAGGTAGGTAAGGTAAGTGATATTTGTTTTATTTATTTTTTTGTTAAAAAGGTTAAAGTAGTATATTGTGATAGTAATCATTGCTACAGAGTGTTTGTTCGGTCACAGAGTTCTCTCCAGCTCTTTAGTAAACAGAATATAGTACATTTTCAGGTAGGTGACACAGTTTAAGCCAATCAGGAGAGAGCATTGAAAATTAATTTTCTGTTTAATAAAGAGCTGGAGAGACATGGGAGACTCCTTTTTCTGAACAAACACTCTATAGCAATGAGTACTATCAGAATATAGAGCTATTTAACACTTATTTTAACCAAAGTAAATCACTTACCCTACCTTTAAGTAAAAAATGTGAGTACTTTTTTTCACCACTGCAGGTCGTGCACCAAGCCACGCTGGACGTAGACGAGACTGGAGCGACTGCGGCTGGAGTTACAGGCATCCGCATCGTCCCATACAGTAGTTTTATAGTCCCTGAGCTGAAGTTCGATCGTCCCTTCATGGTTCTCATCGCCGACTCTGACAACATCCTGTTTGTGGGAAAGATCGTCAATCCAAACGTCTGACGAGACAAACTGTCTGATTGATTGATTGAATACTTTATTTAGAAATTTGCTCATGAAAGTACAGTTTAAATACAAGGTCAACTAAATAGGCCCATGAAAGCCTAATGGCAGTGGTGGAAAAAGTACTCAAATTCTTTACTTAAGTAAAAGTACCAATACTGTACAACATAAATATAGAATTACTCTGTTACAAGTAAAAGTCCAGAATTCAAAATGTACTTGAGTAAAAGTACAAAAGTATTGGCATCAAAATGTACTTAAAGTACCAAAAGTAAAAGTACTAAATGTTTGAAAATAGCATGCGATGCGACGCGTTGTGAGCTTGTATATCGGCTATTTTCAAATAGCCGATGTATAAAATAGGGCTGAAGCGCTTAATATATGTTTCATAATATCATAATTTATATCTGAAAAGTAACTTGTCACTAAAGTTTACAAATAATTCTAGTGAAGTAAAAGTACAATATTTGCCTCTTGAGATGTAGTGGAGTAGAAGTAAAAGTATTGGAAATTGGAAATACTCAAGTAAAGTACAAATGCCTCAAAATTAAGTACAGTACTTAAGTAAATGCACTTAGTTACTTTACACCACTGCCTAATGGCTTGTTTCAAATGGGGTTCCCATGTACTCAATTCATCATAGTGAGATAAATAGACAGACACAAACTGTCTGTTCACAATCATTCAATCACAGATGTTGACTGTCAACGTATTAAATCCTCTCTAAACCTGTTTTCTTGTTGTGGTCCCTTCATTTTATAATCCTGACATCTGTATTGTTTATATTTGGTTCTTGGCTTTCTGAGTAGTTTTAAATGTAAAAGCCAAATATATATCTATTTGGGGATCCTTGACACAAAGAAAGTTTGAGAACCACTGCTCGAATACATTGGTTCTCAAAGTGGCGTCCGGGGACCCTCAGGGGTCCTTGAGGGAGTTCCAGGGGGTCCCCAGCTAAATGATAGATTAGGCACCAAATGGACCCTTATAACTCTGAGAGTGTACAAATGGAACCAAATGGACCATTTGGTTCCATTTGTACACTCTTAGAGTTAAATTGACATAGATTTTACAATATAAATTGCGGTCCAAGTGATAGAAATGCGATTAAATGGGGGTCCGTAGCCCTAATGCATGTCAAACTGCCAGGGGTCCTTGAAATTAAAATGGTTGAGAATCACTGCTAGAGCCGTAAAAAAATCTTTTCTTATGGGGGTCCCTGGCATATCTTTTGAAATGGGGGTCCGCGGTCTAATAAGTGTCAATTTGGGGGTCCTTGACATGAAACAGTTTGAGAACCACTGCTCTAATACATGTGAAAGTTGAACAGTTGAGCCACAGGGGGGCGCTGCGTCTCCATCAACATCAGCAACACCACCAGCTGTAACGCATCAAGTTGGGGGGTGTTACAAAGCCAACGGTGACCTGTATAATTCTGTGACTCTCCTGTGTTTCTGTCTGTTTCTCCTCTCAGGAGCTTCTCCTTGGTTTTATTATTTGAATAAAAAACGCGTCACATCGCGTTGTGAGCTTGTAGATCTGCTACTTTCAAATAGCCTATGTATAAAATAGAGCTGAAGTGGTTAATGTATGTTTTGTAATAATAATCAAAATCTACAAAGTAACTAGTAACTAAGGTTTTCAAATAATTGTAGTAAAAAGTACAATATTTGCCTCTGAGATGTGTACTGGAGTAGATGTAAAAGTAAATACTCAAGTAAAGTAAAAGCACTGTACAGTACTATACTTGAGTAAATGTTGGCCTAGTTACTTTCCACCACTGCACATGATTGTATGGGTCACCAATGTGTGTGTAACATCAGTGGGATGCGGAACAGAGGAGAGGCGATGTGTTTAGTTACTTTAGTTACTTTACTTTGATCATGAGAATAAAAGCAATAAATCATAAAACACTAGAAGAAGAAGATGTCTGGTAAGATCTACTTCCTGTTTATGTTTTTGAAGAGACTGAGGATGTTAGTGTTGTCAACACTGTGTGTGTGTGTGTGTGTGTGTGTGTGTGTGTGTGTGTGTGTGTGTGTGTGTGTGTGTGTGTGTGTGTGTGTGTGTGTGTGTGTGTGTGTGTGTGTGTGTGTGTGTGTGTGATGGTTATCAATGATAGACTTTATTATTGTATTTATAGGCTGTTGATAAATAGGGCTTTTTCATGTTATTAAAAAAATGTCAAAATCAGAGGAAAATCGCCAATCTACAAGCTTCACTGAAGATGTGTCCAGATTAGGCATCAGTAGATGTATGTACATACACAGTACTATTAATGACCAATATTCCATGATTCCACCACGATTATTATAATGATTCATCAAATGACCGTCCTAGCTTCCAATAACAGCATTTCATTGGCCTATAAAACTGTTTTTTCAGAAATAAACAGACCAACTGCATCTTTTACATTATTGTAACTAATATTAACCCATTAAAACCAGGAACGCATCTGTGTAACCACTTTAACCATTATTTTATACTTTGGCTATTCAAAAATTGCAGATCTACAAGCTCATAGTGCCGCGCTATGAGCTTGTACAGTAGATCTGCTTGTAGATCTTTTTGAAAAATCGTTTTATCTTTTGGATAAGCTTTGAATAATATATATAAATATATAATTTTTTTTTTTTAAACCAAACATTTATTACTCAAATCTTTGCTTCCTGGGGGGTCCCTGGAACAACATATTTTGAGATGGGGGTCCGCGGCCAAATACATATCATTTTGGGGGGTCCTTGACATGAAAACGTTTGACAACCACTGCAACATAAGAGTTTTCAAAAAACTGTTAGAATTTAGAAGACATTTGTAGAATCCCCAGAAGCAAAGATTTTAGTTACAAATGTTAGCTTTAAAAATATATATTCAAAGATTTGCAAAAAAAAAACATGATTTTTCCAAAAATAGCAGATATACAAGCTCATACTGTAGCTACTGTATGAGCTTGTATATCTGCTATTTGTGAATAGCCAAAGTATAAGCTAATGGTTAGAGTGGTTAAAATCAAACAGATGCTTTCCCAGTCTTTGGGTTAAGAAAACAAAGCAGTGAATGTATCCTCATGAATGTGTTTCTGTGTAGCCAAGCTACTAGCCTTGTACATTATGCTAACATGAGAGAATACATATTACACCTATATTAGGTATCCTCTAAAATGATACTATGGACAGGGTTCACATGACAATATAGCATTTAAAAATATATAAAATAAAATAAAAAGGTCCTCAAAAGCTATTATTCGAATATTTGATTATTCTGACCCATCCCTACTACTTTTATGCATATGTTCTCCACCTCTTTCTCTCTCTCTCTCTCTCTCTCTCTCTCTCTCTCTCTCTCTCTCTCTCTCTCTCTCTCTCTCTCTCCAGACTCCCCTCGCTCTCATCTCTCCTCTCTCACCATGAGGCTGAAGGATAAGCTCCACTCTCCTAAGGTGAAGAGCCCAGCGGAGAGAATCAAACGCACCCAGTCCCAGCGCCCCGTCTCAGCCTGCATTCAACCAGACGTCAGCAGCACACAGACACACTGCAAGGTACACACACACACACACACACACACACACACACACACACACACACACACACACACACACACACACACACACACACACACACACACACACACACACACACACACACACTTGGATGAATGACAACAGAAAGACTAGATACAAAAAAACATTCATAAATTCCTAAACAGCTCTCATGGTATAATCCAGTTGTCCTTGTTTTCTATTGTTTTCCCCTTTCCTTAACTCTTTGACTGCCAGAGTTTTTCAGTAAAGTGTCAGCCCAGTGCCAGAGATTCTGAGTATTTTGCCCCATCTTTGATGACTCACAGCATATGTTGTGTTTTGACTAAAATGACACAAAATATCTCAAAAGAGAGCTGTGGCTGTCTACTTTACGCAGGACAAAAAAGTGAGTTGCTAGCATATGCCGTTCTGTAGTTATCGGCAGTTGAATATAGCTTGGTTTCAGCGAAATCAGCCCTTTTCAAATGTAAACCTGAGAAAACAGGCTTTTAGTGAAAGATGCTCTCTGGAAGAGATTTTTTTTTTTTTTTTTTTTTCCTCCTCCGTGGTATCAGATATGTGAACCATAGTTGTTATCAAACTAATTACAAAAAAAAAAAAAAAAAAAACACCTCAGAAAGTCATTTTTTACAGAGTTTTACATTCAAAGATCAGTTGTGAAGTGTCAGCCCAGTGCCAGAGATTGAGCATTTTGCCCTATCTTTGAAGACTCACAGAATGTTGTGTGTTACTAAAATGACACAAAATATCTCAAAAGAGAGGTCTGGCTGTCTACTTTACACAGGAGAAAAAGTTAGTTGCTAGCATGTGCTGTTCTTTACTTTTCTGCAGTTGAATATAGCTTGGTTTCAGAGTTTTATATTCAAGAGCAGCTGTGCAGTTTACATCCAAGTGCATCTTTCAGTGCACTAAATCTATTGCATATCTGTTTGTGTCACAAATACTATATATATATACACACACACACCCCCAACATCAATGGCATGAAACAGAATATAAACAATATATACAGTCCACAAAATAGTGTCCACAAAACTATGCATCACCATTTAGTTAGAAAAGGGATAATTAGCTTGCTTCCAGTATACATATAAAAAAACAATACTATATACTACATCTTGTGTACAGGACAGGTTATTGTTACATTACATCTTGTGTTCAGGTACATAAGCGTAAAACTTTTTTACTTTTTTTCTGTACTTCCATCTACTGTTGTTCTCATGTCTTACTAAATAAAGTACATCAATCAATCAAACTTCACTGTTTTCAATGTTCAATACTTCTACTCCACTACATCTCAGAGACAAACATTGCACTTTTACTCCACAAATGATTTGAAAACCCTATACACTTGGCTATTTGAAAATATCTGATCTACAAGCTCACAACGCGTCGCCTTGAACTTGTAGTTCAGTTCACTTCGTAGTGTGTCTCTGAGTGGTACTTCTCATAACACTCATCCGGGTGCATGGGCACTTTGCATTTTGTACACCACCACCTTGTCTCCCTCCGCTCTCCGGTGGCTTTCGTGCAAATCCTGCATCGCCTGCGTGGCCCCTTGCATCCGGCGTATGGGAGGCAACTTTGCCAGTACGTGGCCTGCCAAGTCGGGCTCCAGCCTAGCCTGAGGGTCGTGGTAGGGTGCCCTTTCTGCCCTAGGCGCCTTTGCAGGTGGAGGGGCATTCCTCCCTTCTAGCTCACCCCCAGCAGCTCTCGGGGGGGGCTGGGCTGGGCTGGTCCAGGACTTTACCACACATTTCATGAACTCTAGAAGACGTTTGCATTCGCCCTGTGGATTCTTGTTCCTGTAGATTATAAATGCATTGAACATACAAATTTCGAACAAATAGATTACAAATTTGTTTGTCCACTTGTTGGACTTTCTGACAAACGGGTAGTATGTAATGTTCTGGTCCAATCTATCCACCCCGTTCATGGACTTGTTGTATGCGACAACACAAGAGGGCTTCGCTTTGACCACTGTCCGACTCGGCTCACCCTTCTTGCCTTTCTGCCATACTGTGACGTTCTCGGTCTCAATCTGATGGAAAGTGGAGACCATTCTGACGATGTTCTTGTCCCGCCACCCCAAGACCATCACCTTGTCGTTGTGCCTTGAGATGGAATCTCCAACTTTCAGGTCAGCAGTAGTGAGCTCTCGAATGAGTGATGGTTCGCCTCGGTTCCGCCGCAGTGTACCGCAGACATGGGTCTGGAGGGTTAGCAGTATGTCACACATGCCTACAGAGTTATAGAAATTGTCCATATATAATCTGTGGCCAGAACCGGCTAAACCATCCAGAAGACCGGTCACTGTGTCAACCAGGGGAATCTGTTCTTCTCCACGACCGCAGTATGGCCTCATGTTGAAACAATATCCTGTCTCAGAGTCGCACAGGATGTAGGATTTTATGCCGTATTTGACAGGTTTCATGGGATTGTACACCTTGAAATTTAGCCTCCCACGAAACAGCAGTGTACCTTCATCTATACAAATGTTTTTGTTTGGTTGGTACATATCACGAAATTTGGCAACAATATAATCTAAAACTGGGCGGATTTTGGCCATCCTGTCCTTACCAGCCACAGGAGTAGCATTGTCACTGAAATGAAGGAAACGGGAAATAATTTGAAACCTGTTGCGACTCATGTGGTTGCTGAAGAAGGGGGTTGAATAGACGTCTTCAGTCGACCAGTACATCGAAAGCTCTGGCTTTCGAATGATGCCAGTCAGAAAATGGAGGCCAAGGAAGGTTTTTAGTTCTGGGATGTCAACAGGGTGCCACTCCCGAGCCCGAGAATACGGCTGCATTTCTTCGATAGCTGCTATGCACTGGTCAGCATACAAATTTGTCTGAGTGACAATTTGTTGGAGGAGCTCCTCAGTCAAGAAAAGCTCCAGGAAGTCCACTGCGTCCTCAGACTGGAGAGCAGCAGCAGCACCGCGTGGTCCAGGCTCTGCAGTAAAAGAGATGTATCTTGGATACCAGTCTCCAGTTTCCTTCCACACATCTGCAGCTGGAGCCAGACTGGGTCCCCCACGTCCTTCACCACGTCCTGCACCACGTCCTGCACCTCTGCTACGCCCCGGCCTGCCACAAGCTCTACCTCTGCTCTGTTGCCGCCCTGTAAATTATAGAATACATAATTACTATAAAATACATATTTTTTCATTTGTGTGGTACTGTAAGTGATGGATAATTAGTTTGATAACAACTATGGTTCACATATCTGATACCATTGAGGAGAAAAATAAACGGCTCCAGAGATTTCTGCTCCAGAGAGCATCCTTTTAGCTTGCTTCCACAATAAATATATATAAAAAGATACTATTGTCGGTCAGTCACAGTTTGAACTATTCAGCACAAGAACTTTTTTCTTACCTCTCTTGGATTTGCCAACAGGTGGCAAGGTAGACTCCTCCTTCTCCAACTCCTCCTCCCCCTCCTCTTCTAAAATCACAGTAGTAAAATAGAAAATAGTTTAGTAAATATGATCAAAATCATCTTAGTGTTATTTACACTCCCAGCATGTCTCAGGCTGGTCCATGCATTTATGATGTAAGGTAAAATGATTCTTACCATCACTACTACTGCTCTCCCCATCAGCACCGCCACCTGTAGCCCCAGCCCCACTGGTACCAGGCAACTCCTCGTCATCTGAAAACAGTGAGATTTTGGAAGTTTGGTAAATGTGATTTACACAAAATCAAATCAACGCTCCTCTTATCCAGAGCTACTTACAATAAGAACACATCAAAAGATACAGTAGCCTACAATGTAGGCTACTGTCTTAGATCAAAGACTTGAACTGAAAACAAAGGTCATGTCATGTAAACAACAATGTTTAGATCTTCATGGGGTTCTGAGCCCCCCTCCCTGCATCTGCTTGAACTATTGTAGATCATAGACCTGACCTGACAACAAAGGTCATGTCATGAAAACAGCAATGTTTACATCTTCATGAGGTTCTGTCAACAAGCATGTTCACTCACCTTTGATGTCATTTCACATCAAAGGGTGGTAACTTATGCACATGCATAAGTTGACCTTTGTTGTCAGGTCAGGTCTATGATCAACAATAGTTCAAGCAGATGCAGGGAGGGGGGCTCAGAACCCCATGAAGATCTAAACATTGTTGTTTACATGACATGACCTTTGTTTTCAGTTCAGGTCTTTGATCTAAGACAGTTCAAGCACATGCAGGGAGGGGGGCTGTTGGCACCTGGCCTCCACCACCCTCTTATTTTTTTGGACAGTTCAACATCCATTCATTTGTGTTGCTATGATTTATAATAACCACTAGATGTCATCATTACCACCATACACTTTTTACCATGCCATATGGTCTATATCTATATGGGCCAAGTTCTTGCGCATAAGACATCCAATGTACTATATTTTCGAATGTTTTTTTATACATTTTATACAGTACGACATGCACATCCATAACACGAATTTGAGCTGGCGATGAACACATTATATAAAGCAGATCGCACACCGAGTGCTCCAACTTTGAGGTGTAATAAAAAAAGATAGCAAATCTACAAGCTCACAACGTCGCAAGCGATGCATTGTGAGCGTGTATATCGGCCATTTTCAAATGATTTTTATAGCGACGCGTTGTGAGCTTGTAGATCTGCAAGCTCACAACGCGTCGCTATAAAAATCATTTGAAAATGGCCGATCTACACGCTCACAAACACACACACACACACACACAGTCATTTTATCTGGAGGCTAGGCTGCAAGTTGCGCAGCGGGCCTTTTACGCGCGCCGTTCGTGTTGGGTTTGAGCAATGAACAATATATAAAGCAGATGAAAGAATAGTATGAATGAAAAGTTCTTCTTCACACACACACACACACACAGTCATTTTATCTGGAGGCAAGGCTGCAAGTTGCGCAGCGGGCCTTTTACGCGCGCCGTTCGTGTTGGGTTTGAGCAATGAACAATATATAAAGCAGATGAAAGAATAGTATGAATGAAAAGTTCTTCTTACCACTGTCAATGACAGGAAGATCGGGTCTCGTGGGTTCCCACACATCCCCGGAATCACAGTCGTCTGAGAATGAGAGTGTGGAGCACTGTGGAGAATTGAATGGGGACTCCACGAACTCACGACGCTCTCGATAGTCCCGATCCGCTGTTTTTCGGGCACTGCAACGACGTTTTGGAGGTGTGTCGGTTCCGACACTAGTCTCCGGTCCAGCCTCGACACCAGGTTCATCTTCACCAGACAGCTCGGAATCGGTCTGCGGCAGGGCCTTTTGTTGAACCCAATACTGCATCGACTCCTCCAGGGTACGCTGCCGTAAAGAGCCTGCGGCGCTCGGTGTGCTGATCGGCCGAGCAGCCGCGGGGAGAGGCCGTTTGAGCCTAGGCTTTCTTGGCATGGCTGTATAAAACTAACTAAAACTAACACTGAAATAAACTACAAACTAAATAAACTCACTCACCTCACTCCTCACTCTCAACGCCCTTCTCTCAACTCACTATAAACATACAATACAATTACACAAACTTTTTTTTTTACTTTTTTTTTTTTTTTTACACAAATACAGAATACAAATACAATAAACTAAATCTGCTCTTTCCTCACTCCTCTCTCTCTGTCAACTCTCTTCCCTATCAATACAAATAAGCTAAATCTAACTAAATCTCCCGATCCCTAAACTCTAAAACACTAACACTATCTCTGTCTATCTCTCTCTGTCTCTCTCTTTCCCTCACTCCTCTCTCTCTGTCAACTCCCTTCCCTATCAATGCCAATAAACTAAATCTAACTAAATCCCCCGATCCCTAACACTAACACTATCTCTCTGTCTATCTCTCTCTCTGTCTGTCTGTCTCTCTCTGTCTCTCTCAATCACTGTCTGTCTCTGCTCAAATCACGTACCTACTCCCACGATCAGAGCAGTGTTTCTGGGAGCTATTTATTTGTTTTGGTTTGATCACGTGGTTAACTGGTGGATTTCTGGTTAACCCTATGTGACCCAGACAAGTCAAGGACACCAAAAGATGCGGAAAAGCCCCCTCTATTGTAAAACCACTGAAAACCCAAAACGCGTCTAACGCGTCGACGGCCAACTGGACAAAGTAGCAATTGACGCGTTTTCGAGTCAACGGCAGTAAAAGAGTTAACCCATTGAGACCTGAAGCCGATTCTACATGTCTCCTAAATCTCAACAGTTTTCTGAAAAACGTTTGTTTTTCTATATCAGTGGTGCTCAATCTTTTTCATGTCAAGGACCCCCAAAATTATATGTATTTGGCCGCGGACCCCCATCAAAATATTTTGTTCCAGGGACCCCCAGAAGCCAAGAATAGAGTTAAAAATGTTCGCTTTAAGAATATAAATATTCAAAGATTTGCACACATTTTCACGATTTTTCAAAAATAGCAGATCTACAAGCTCATAGCGCGTCACTCGGTGCCGCGCTATGAGCTTGTATGTCTGCTATTTTTGAATAGCCCAAAGTGTAACCCAATGGGTTAAACTGAACTTTACACCTGGCTGTAAACCTGTGATGTGATGAATAGAATAAAGTCTGGATCTTTATCCAGTCCCTGTCCTCATTACTTCTGAAACAGTGGTTCTCAAAGTGCGGTCAAGGGACCCACCGGGGTTCCATCAGGAGGTTCCGAAAGGACCCTTACAGGGTCTGTAACACTGAGTGTGTGCAAAGGGAACCAAATGGACCCTCAAGACCCGTCCTCATGCTCATTATTATAATGATATGGTTACATTGTTGTCTGCTATGTCTGTGTCTCAGAGGAGGCATTAAATGTGGCATCATGGTGAAAGTCTGTTCCGTATTTGGGATTTCAATAATTGGGTCTTATCAGTACAGTTACATGAGCAAAGAGCCATTTAGGTACAGAGGTGAGTGGGTGGGTGTCATATGGGTTTTATAGAGATTGTTGGCTTTTCAGAGGACAGTTACTTGAGGTCTGCCTGTCTGTAGACAGACCGGCTTAGACCTAACCACATTATAACTAAAGATTAGACCTAACCACATTATAACTAAAGATTAGACCTAACCACATTATAACTAAAGATTAGACCTAACCACATTATAACTAAAGATTAGACCTAACCACATTATAACTAAAGAAAAAGATAAATACATCACTATTGGAATGAACTTAGACAATCACAACACAAACTAGACACATATTTGGCCCTAAACAGACGGTATACTGTGGCAGACTACCTAAGCACAGTAACTGATAAAAACCTGAGAAAGACATTGACAATGTACAGACTGAGTGATCATAGTTTGGCAATACAGACAGACAGACAGACAGACAGACAGACAGACAGACAGGTCAATAGAGACAGACAGACAGACAGACAGAGAAGGGCAGACACACACACACACAGACAGACAGACAGACAGACAGACAGACAGACAGACAGACAGACAGACAGACAGACAGACAGACAGACAGACAGGTCAATAGAGACGGGCAGACACACACAGACAGACAGACAGACAGACAGACAGACAGACAGAGAAGGGCAGACACAGACAGACAGACAGACAGACAGACAGACAGAGAAGGGCAGACACAGACAGACAGACAGACAGACAGACAGACAGACAGACAGACAGACAGACAGGTCAATAGAGAAGGGCAGACACAGACAGACAGACAGACAGACAGACACACAGACAGACAGACAGGTTAATAGAGAAGGGCAGACACAGACAGACAGACAGACAGACAGACAGACAGACAGACAGACAGACAGGTTAATAGAGAAGGGCAGACACAGACAGACAGACAGACAGACAGACAGACAGACAGACAGACAGACAGACAGACAGACAGACAGGCCGATAGAGAAGGGCAGACACAGACAGACAGACAGACAGACAGACAGACAGACAGACAGACAGACAGACAGGTCAATAGAGAAGGACAGACAGACAGACAGACAGACAGACAGACAGACAGACAGACAGACAGACAGACAGACAGGTCAATAGAGAAGGACAGACACAGAGAGGAGAGGCTGTGCTGTCATTGTGATGAGGGAGCTGTAGAGACAGAATTACACTTCCTAACACAATGTAAAAACTACACAAATATCAGGGAGGAGTTCTTTATAAAAAATCTAAATAAACTGCCCTGAATTCCGTAGTATGACAGAAAGGGAGAAATGACACTCCTTCTGGGGGAACAGAAAGAATGTGCAGTTTTAGCTGCAAAATATGTGGATTCCTGTCACAAGAAAAGGGACAACCAGTAGGACACAGATGTATACCATGTTTTACTTACACCATCTCCTTTATTCATGTCATTTTGTTGAATGTATATTATGTTTGTTGTTTATGTCATCATTGTAATTGTGCTTTGGCAACACATGTCAAATGTCATGCCAATAAAGCCTATTCAATTGAATAGACAGACAGACAGACAGACAGACAGACAGACAGACAGAGACCCCTACTTGACATATAAGATATAAATGAACAGTAGTCTATATAATACTTATGTGTGCAGCCGGGTTTGGCTTGTCTTGATATGCTTCGTTGCGCGTGGTGTCGTGCAGCGAAAATAGCCGATCTACAAGCTCACAGTGCATGTCGATGCGTGACACCACACGCAACTAAGTATCAAGCCTTTACTAGAGATGCAGTGTACGTCATGGATTAAGAGGACAATTCTTTCAACATAAAACGCTGTATTCAAGTTCAGGAGAGTTCAGTAAAGACAATGATCTTGAACGCTGCCTTCAGGTATGACATGGAAAGGACACATCGTTCAGCACACCTGGGGAAAAACACATTTGGTGGATGTGGAGGTTGGCTTCTCTTGTATTTATAATGCAAGAGAAGACAGTTAAGAGAAAATACTGTATGATTGAAATTTAAGAAAACATGAGGCCCAATTATGTTTCTTATTCCTTTATTGATATTTTGACATTCCATTCAAACCAAGCAAATTAAAGCCAAAATCTAACATCTGAACTTCAAACTATTCATGATCAGGGGTGCAGATCCCAGGGGGGAAGGAGGGGACATGTCTGACATGTTCCTCCAATAAAGTGTCTTAAAATAAATGATATAATTTTAAATCTCTATTTAATAGAAGCTGATTCCACTTTTGAAATCATTCTCCCATACAGTAAACACAATACTTTGTGAAGGTTTTGTTTTTGCCACCGTGTGTCCTGATCATCAACAACTGCCAAATAAATGAATCCACAAGCTTCATCATCATCATCTTCATCATCATCATCACTTGTCCACAGAGCTGTTAACTAGTTTAATGAGTGAAGTTCAGCCAATATGAACGGATAGAAACACAACAGTGGAGCTGAAAAACGGAAAGATAAATAATACTGACCAGGGAGTATCTAAACTGTCTGAATTAGACACATATTTTTTTAGTAAAGTTTGCACAACCTTTCTGTTGTTAACTCTCATCGTGTCACTGTCACAACACAGATCGCTCATTTTTTGTTATGCTGCAGGACCACATTGGAAACGAGTGTGTTTTCAAAAGTGTTTCATTACGCTTTAATGTGTGATCCTAGGTTTAAGTTGTTTTGACTTTTGCTCGTATATCTTTTACCAAAATCAAATCAAATCAAATCTCAAATGATGTGAATTAATGTCAAAGTATCGATGTTTGTAAGTCCTGCAGTTAAACATGGAGGCATGTTAATGTGTTTGTTGTTAAATCATGTGATGTCAACCTATAATGGATTATGGATTATCATAACATCATAACATTATAGTTTGTTTCATGCATTGGACATGGATTTGGTGTTTAATTTTTTATACCAAATGTCAGACAAACTGTAATCATTGTGACCATTATTAGTTAGTTTAAAATCCTAGCATTAGCTCTATGTTGGTGATATTATTGATGTGAAGATTCCTTGTTTGTGGTTCCCTCCTAAGTTGTAATGAGATCTGCTCCCCTGCTTGTGATTACATATACATCATTACATATCATCATCATTACTTAATATAAATGATTGCATGTCGTCAGTGTTTCCCATTAGTTGCATAGACTGTGGCGGACCACCATTATCTAATTTGGGTGGACCCGGGTAAACCCATATCCTCAGACACCCCAGAGGGTTCAGGTTCACCCTAGAGGATCAGGTCCACCCATCACAGGGAAACAAAAAAAGGGTTAAACCTAACCCTAACCCAACTTTTAAATTCACAAACACTATGCCTAAACCTAACCTTAACCCTAACCATAACCTCACAGAAACTATGCCTATAAACCTAACCTTAACCTTAACACTAACCTTTACATTCACAAAAACTATGCCTAAACCTAACCTTAACCCTAAAAGGTTGATGATGTCATCATTGTGCTACTGCTACGACTATTTAAAAGCTGATTGGACATGTATTTCTTCCTCTCACACCCAGGTGTTCTGTGAAAAGACAATAGACCAATAAGAATCAGAATGTATTAACTGTGTGAACATGTTAACACTTGAATAAGGGGCACTTGAATGGGGCGGCAGTGGTTCAGGGGTAGAGTGGACGGGTAGAGTGAACTGGAAAACCGCAAGGTTCCCAGTTTGATCCCGGGCTGGGGCGCTCCCCTAGAGTTAGTGTCGAAGTGTCCTTGAGCAAGACGCTGAACCCCTAATTGCTCCCGATGAGCAGGTTGGTGCCTTGCATGGTTTCCTCCGCCATCGGTGTATGAATGTGTGTGTGAATGGGTTAATGGCACAATCAATGTAAAGCGCTTTGGATAGAAGCGCTATATAAATGCACCATTTACCATTTTTGAATAACCTTCCCTTATAATAGCAAATTAATCATTCATAATTTATTAGTTTAAATAAATGATGTGTTATTCATAACATGTTAAACAGTCGGTTAATGATTTTAAACTACGCTATAAATAGTTAATAGATTATGAACAAGTTATTAGTAAACTACTTAAAAACCTAACCTCCCAGCACCCTCCCTGCAACTACAGTAACCATCAAAGTAGAAACAACTCAGTCCATTAAAACAACATTTGACCAATACTTTGTCAATAGTGTATCTTAGTAGGAAGGGCAGCTCAGTTGGTAGAACACTCTCCTTTGGACCACAAGGTTCTGTCTTTGATCCTGCTAGTGATGGAATGATCAGTGTTTTCAATGTGCTGAATCATTGGGTTCAGTTCACTGAAATGTTGTGTTCAAATGATTGGTTCAGAGTTTGGCTGCATTTGCGTGATTCAGTCAGGAAGTGAAGAGACGACACGTCTCTTCACTTCCTGACTGAATCACCAGAACGTCCTCTCAGGCTATGGGATCTAAGCTCCTACGTCGTGTAAAACATGTTTATATTTGATTGATGATGAATGGTCCAAACTTACACAGTTCACCAAGAGGACCCCCCCCCCCCCCATCTGACCACATTGACATCAGTGTTGTCTGATACAACAAATCATTTGATTATTACATTTGATTATTAGATTCATTATTATAAGAAATTAAGCAGAAGACACATGATGATGTGAATTCACACGACCGGGATGGTTTACCAGGCTAGTTGTTTCACTTCTTACACTAGCATGTTGTTTTGTGTTTGTTTTGTAGTTTTATAGACTTTTATACATTAAGACTGTATGAATGTATATGTAAAAAAGTATAGTAAAAAGAAAGAGGAAGTGAACCTGGGTGTGTGGGAGGAGTCTAAAGATTCTCATCATTGGTTGTTGGCACCAGAATACGACCTGATAGAAGAAGAAGAGAGACAGTTAAAACAGACACACAAATACATCCTATGTACTGTATTGTGTGTATTTCTCCATAAAATGCATAAATGTACACACAACACAATAACACAATAACACAACAACACAACAACATTAGGGTTCAGTCATCAGGGTCACATGTTGCATCATAACTAATGTGAACATTTGACTCTTATTTAAGACTAAATGTAACACTGATGTATTAAAGCTAAATTTGACAACATAGAACACACTTTGACCTCTAACTAGGTCGTCTAAACTGGTCTAAACCGGTTAAGGTTCTTAACCAATATAAACCAATTTAGGTTGTGACTTTACATGTTTGTTTGTTTGCATTTCTGTGAGGGTTCCACATGTCATGTGATCCTCTGTTGACCTGACCTCGTTTCTTCCACTGTTAGTAGATTTATTAATTAAACATGTTAATTAAACATGTTAATCACCTCGTTTCTTCCACTGGAAGTAGATGAATCCAGACAGGAACAAGACCAGACCCAGAACCAGACCTGATGCTCCCATGGCCACCTTGTTCTTCACTGACTCTGGCATGGAGTCATCTGATAATACAATTATTATATTAATTATATTATTACAGTAGATTAAAACACCTTGTTCTTCATTGACTCTGACATGGAATCATCTGTGTCATTATAGATTTGAGCTATAACTATTATTTTATACTTAGGCTATTTAAAAATAGCAGATCTGATATTTTTGAAACAGAGACATTTGTTGAGACATTTGACAGTTACAAATGTTTGCTTTAAATGTATATATTAAAAGATTTGCAAACATTTTTCAAAAATAGCAGATCTACAAGCTTGTAGCTTGTAGATCTCGGTGCCGCACTATGAGCTTGGAGATCTGCTATTTTTGAATATCCCAAAGTATAAATTGAATGGGTTAAGTAAGTAAGCCTTGCCAAGCCATGTGACCCATAGGGGGAGGAGCCTATCTCCTGGTTCTGTAGCCTGAGGCGGCTTGATGTGACTCTAGTCACAGAGACTTACCCCCCCCCCCAACCCAACCCTTGATGTGACTCTAGTCACAGAGACTTACCCCCCCCCCCAACCCAACCCTTGATGTGACTCTAGTCACAGAGACTTACCCCCCCCCAACCCAACCCAACCCTTGATGCTGAGTGTCAAGCAGGGAGGCATTGGGTCACTTTGATAGTCTTTGGTATGAGCCGGCCAGGGATCAAACTCCAACCTCTCAACCTTAGGGCAGACACTCTAACCACTAGACCATTACCATTGATATTAATGCAGCATTTATATAAGACCAGTTCCATCTCTCAGGACTGTTCTCATACTTTACAGTCACTTTCAGCCCCTTCACTCCAGCAGCTTCTGACCCTGATGTGGAACTTCTATAATTTCTATAAATGTCTTTGTACCTGCAGCCATTAGTAAACTAAGATGATGTACCTCATCTAGACAAGACACTTTAAGTAGGTGAGGCTCCTGTCATGACCTTCTTATTAGAATGGTAACTTTTTTAGGATGTTTTAATGTATTTGTATTTATTTTTATTTTATATATTCTTAAAACAGAGTGTAGTGTAACACGTTACAGTAGAATACAGTAGATATGGTAGATTACAGTAGAATACAGTAGAGTACAGTAGAGTACAGTAGAATACAGTAGAATACAGTAGATTACGGTAACTGACCCCAGTCCATCTTGATAGGCGCGGTCAGGCTGGGGTGTTCCACCATGCATGTGATCTTCTCTCCTGATCTGTATCACACACACACACACACACACACACACACACACACACACACACACACACACACACACACACACACACACAAACTACAATTAGGCACCATAGCAT
Organism: Gymnoscopelus microlampas; assembly: GCF_963454915.1. NCBI lineage: Eukaryota > Metazoa > Chordata > Actinopteri > Myctophiformes > Myctophidae > Gymnoscopelus > Gymnoscopelus microlampas. The sequence continues at coordinate 53,463,874 of NC_139941.1, read as the reverse complement.
TAGACCGTTATAGGCAATAAGATACTGATATTTTCTCCACCTAAAATAATCATGACGTGCGTGTGTCCTCAAGTTGAATGTGTGTCCATGTGGATCTGCTCAGAGCTGAAGCGGCCCCTCCTCCCCGCCCGGTCTGGCAGTGAGTGAGCAGCTGTTAATTAACACTAACATTAGGACAGATTGTGAAAGTAGACGATCTACACGCTGAAACGCGCCGCGATTCAACACATTGATCCGTTGATCTTTGTTATTATTTAGTTTTTTGGAGAAAAAAAAAAGGTTTGACTATGTTTGTGTAGGAGCGTGAATGCCCCGCTGGGCTCTCCTCCGCTCTAGTGTTTATTGTGTATTCCACTATTCCCTCCCCATTGCAGAAACAATAGGAAGGCAGAAGAAACTTAGTAACAAGATATGCACGTTATAGCGTATTCCTGTGTGTGTATTCATGTTTAACACACTCGCTCGCAGGTCTCTGTGTGCGTTTGTCATGCTTGCACGACGATGAGCTTGCTGCGTAGTTGTGTCTGGAGTAGACTGGTGATAAACATGGTGTGTGTGTGTGTGTGTGTGTGTGTGTGTGTGTGTGTGTGTGTGTGTGTGTGTGTGTGTGTGTGTGTGTGTGTGTGTGTGTGTGTGTGTGTGTGTGTGTGTGTGTCTTAATATTAGCCTACCAATTAATGGCCAATTTTCAGCAAGTCAGTAACACTTGTTTTATTTTTAAAGAATATATGTATAGGTGTCTATTAGGTGTGTATTTCTATGTATAGGTGTCTGTTAGGTGTGTACCTGGGTGTGTACTCCAGGTAGGAGTGGTACTGGTAGTACCAGTCTCCATCAGACAGCTCATCGGTAGAGGAGAGACCAGAGGTCAAAGGTTCTTGACCTATCCACCAGGTCACCAGGATCACTTGAGGATAGAAGTCGTAGCTGCTGCACCTCAGCATGTGAGTGTGTTCACCACGACGAGGGGGAGTCTCTGACTTCAGTCTCACTTTGGGCTCCACTGGATAAATAAGATTATTATTATTATTATTATTATTATTATTATATAACCGTCATAGGAAAATGTCATTATCATTAATTGTACATCATCCAAATGAGATCCAAATGATCCAGAAAGCCGCAACACACTTGGTTTTCAACCAGCGAAAATGTTCACGTTTCCCGGCTCTCCCCCGTTCTCCTCTCCCTCCATTGGCTCCCAGTTGCTGTCCTCACAGAGTACAAAACACTGATGTTGGCCTACAAAGCAACCAAACGTATGACACCCCCATATCTTCAAGCCTGATCCAACCCTACAACCCCTCACCCTCCACACATCCTAGACTCTTCTCCCTTCTGGCTCCCAAACTGTGGAACAAACTCCCCATTGCAGTGAGAACTGCAGACTCACTTTTGAATTCCAGACTTTTACTTGTAACAGAGTATTTCTAGATTGAAGTATTGATACTTTTACTTAAGTAAAACATGTGAGTACTTTTTCCACCACTGGTTAGAATTGCAAACTCAGTCCCAATCTTCCACCATAATCTGAAGACTCTCCTCTTCAGACTCCACCTCAGCCTGTAGCACTAGACCTAGCCTTGATGACCTTGCAGTCTTATGCAAAGGTTAAAATGTAATTTAGATATCATGTTATGTACATAGATGCCAGGTTCATTGTAGACCTGGCATCCTATAGTTTGGATAGTTTTAATGTACATATTATTTATTTGTTTGATATTATACTGTTTAGACTAGTGGTTCTCAAACGTTTTCATGTCAAGGACCCCCAAAATGATATGTATTTGGCCGCGGACCCCCATCGCAAAATATTGTGTTCCAGGGACCCCCCAGAAGCAAATAGTTAAGTTACAAATGTTCGCTTTGAAAAATATGTATTCAAAGTTTTGCACAAGTTTTCACGATTTGTCAAAAATATCAGATCTACAAGCTCATAGCGCGGCACTCGGTGCCGCGCTATGAGCTTGTAGATCTGATATTTTTTAATAGCCAAAGTATAAAAGGTTAAAGTGCTTAAAATGATTGTGATGCTATATTAGCACATTTTACTGCGGACCCCCTGGGATCCCCCCAAGGACCCCTGTGGGTCCCCGAACCCCACTTTGAGAACCAATGGTTTAGACTGATGTTAGGTTCTTGGTTTACCTATGATCCTAGATTACTATTTCTATGCATTTGATGTATTACCTTGTGTTTTCCTTGTTTACTGTAAATCTCTCTGGATTAAGAGCGTCTGATAAATGCCTTCATTGTAAATTGTAACTGTCAGTGTTTGGCCACCAGATGGCACCATAGTACTGTAGATTCTACAATAGTCTACAGTTTTCTACAATGTAGAATGCATTTATATAATATAATTTAAACATATTAAATAATTCACAGTTACACAGTGCTTTACATAAACAACAATAAACCAAGCAATATCATTCAATGAAAATAGCTCAAATGAAGAAGAGTAGAAACAAACAAAACTACACATAATCCTGTAAAATATTACTAAAGTGATTAAAAAACATACAAAACAAACTAGTAAAGACAATAATTAAAATATAAAATCAGGAGGTGAAATGAAGTGTATAGAGGTGTGTTTTAGCCTGCATGGTTCTTTTTAAAGTTCATTTAAAAACATTAATCCTGGTGTCTCTATTTTAGGCAGGTCATTATATGTAGGTGAAAACACTCAGAAATAGATCTATATGTTTCATTTATACTCGGTGTACGATGGTGACACCACATGTTGTGAGCTTAGTTAGATCTGCTATTTCCACTGTGTGACAGCCTGTTAGGATACAGTATGAATCAAGAGGATCTGAAATGTTTCTCAGCAGATAAAGAAATATGTAATACTTATTATCAGATCAATATTAACACCATTAATCATATCTGAATAGAATCATGTGATTTCATGTTATAGTTTATGAGGTGATGAGTGTTGAGTGCTGCTCTGAGATCAGCTCACCTCTCTTGTTCAGAACACGGCGGTAGTAGACCTCAATGTTGGGTTTGCAGCGTGTCTCTCGGTTTGCTCTCATGTCAGCCAGTGCTCTAGGATCTTTATTGCCGCGCTCTGCGTTCTTCACACCAAGCTCAGTGTATCCAACATACTGATCTACTCTACTGTCCCACCTGAGGATCTCATCACCATCGAAATTCATTGAGTATATGTACTGTATGTCCTTCAGCTCACTGGAGTTAAACACACAGCGGTAAGCCACATAGAACACATATCCATCTGGAAATAGACAATTAAAAATGTCATTAATGTTCAGTTTTATTATCATCTGTATAATATCAACACTAGGCTAACTGCCCCCCATCGGCCAAATATGTCACTATAAAGTAAAATAGGTTCAGAATGTGAAATATGGCATTCGAATGTTTTGAATGTATATAGAATATCTTAAATACAATGAGATTGAGCTAGTAGTTACATTAAGGGGGTGCACAATGCAGTGCGTGCATTTCTTTTTAAATTCATTGATAAATAAACGAAAATAAAAAAGTACTCAAATGTTTTTCTTAAAGGTAGGGTAAGTGATATTTGTGGGTTAAAACAAAAAGTATTTTGTTAAAAGGTTAAAGCATTATATTCTGATAGTAATCATTGCTATAGAGTGTTTGTTCAGTAACAGGAGTCTCCCCGTCTCTCCAGCTCTTTAATAAACAGAAAATACATTTTTCGGTAGGTGTCAAAATCTCAGCCAATCAGGAGAAAGTAACCATTTTTAAGCTTCATTTTAATAGTGTTCCAGTTCCAATTTTGCCTGCTCATTTCTTAGTGTCATCACTTCCAATTTCACTTGTTTAATCTATATCCTGATTGAGTTCTCTATCCTGATTGGATGAAATTGGAAATGAAACGGAAACTGAAACGAAAATGCATTTTCTGTTTAATAAAGAGGTGGAGAGACAAGGAGACTCCTTTTACTGAACAAACACTCTATAGCAATGAGTACTATCAGAATATAGAGCTATTTAACACTTATTTTAACCAAAGAAAATCACTTACCCTACCTTTAAGTAAAAGTATCAATACTGCAAAGTAGAAATACTCTGTTACAATTAAAAGTCCGGAATTCAAAATACTTGAGTAAAAAAGTATTTGCATCAAAATGTACTTAAAGTACCAAAAGTAAAAGTACTCATTTTACAAAATGTCCCATTTCAAGTTTTCAAATGAATACAAATCTCTTGAAAATATCAGATCTACAAGCTCACAATGCCTCGCACTTATCGGTTATTTTCAAATGGCCGATATAGGGCTGAAGTGGTCTGTATGTTTTCTAATAATAATCAAAATCTACAAAGTAACTAGTAACTCAAGTTTTCAAATAATTGTAGTGGAGTAAAATACAAATACCTCAAAATTGTACTTAAATACAGTACTTGAGTACATGTACTTAAAGATGTAGGCTATACCAAAATCCATTTGAAAAAAATTGCTTCACTGTTCTCAGGTAAAATATTGATGTGATTAAAATGTGTGTGTGTGTGTGTGTGTGTGTGTGTGTGTGTGTGTGTGTGTGTGTGTGTGTGTGTGTGTGTGTGTGTGTGTGTGTGTGTGTGTGTGTGTGTGTGTGTGTGTGTGTGTGTGTGTGTGCGCGTGTGTGTGCGCGTGTGTATTCAACCGTTTTAGTTAATAACTATTGTGTTCATAGTATTCATGTACCTTTCACTGGTGGTTTCTTCAAGGCAGTGCGAATGGTGTCCAGCTGGGCTTTGCAGAACGCCTGATCACCCAAATCTATATCATAACCTCCTGTGAAGGTCATTGGAGCCACAAACGGAGACACCACCTCCTTCCCTTTGTTGAAGTCTGCATAGTACAACACTTCACCATCCAGTCCCATCATCCCCTCTTTATATGAGTCTTTAACTGTGTCTGAACAGCTAAAAAACTTAATCTGCTCATGGAACACTGGAAATAAAACAAAGATGAAATTAAATTCAACAACAAACTTCTTCACAGTGACAATAACACATAATCATCATGTTAAACAATCATGTTTGGTTCTTATATGAAGTGAAAGGTTGGATATTAAAAGTATCTTCCTGTCAAACGTTTTATTCACACTGAAACACATTCAAATGTTTTTATGTATTTATTTATTTTTATTATGAAAGTAATTCATATGGAGTGATGTATTTCATGATGTCACAACAACCCAGGTATTAAATCATGTTAGATTTCTAGTGTGATGACGTCTCCACGCCCCGCCCACGGTTCACCGCAGCGTCGTCCTTGTGTGTGTGTGTGTGTGTGTGTGTGTGTGTGTGTGTGTGTGTGTGTCTCTGCGTATGTGTGTATGTGTCTGTCTGTCTGTCTGTCTGTCTGTGTGCGTGTGCGCGCGCGTGTGTGTGTGTGTGTGTGTGTGTGTGTGTGTGTGTGTGTGTGTGTTTGTTTGTTTGTGTGTGTGTGTGTGCGTGCGTGTTTGCCATTTGTTTGTATTGTGCATTGTTCATATTTTGTTTTATATAATAACAGTTGATATAAATGTATATATTAAATAATAACATAAATATAATGTACTTACTTCCTGGGATCGCTTTAACATGAAGTACAGAGGAGAGGATGAGGAGGGTGGATGTAATCTTCATCATCACTGATCAAAACTGAACTGAATTTAAAAGATGAGAATAAACAGATCAGATAAACAGATGTTTACTGAAAGAGAAGTTCTGGAGTCTGAAAGAGAATGAAGGAGGACTCGTTCTTTAGTTCAGAAGAATCAGCCAATCAGATTAAAGATATGATGTTACATCATCTGTTTCCAGAAAGACGACAGTCTGTATTATTGCACATAATCATGAATGCTATATAGCTGCTGCTATGCTTATGCACCTTATATCTAACCTCATGTGTATACTGTACCTCATGCACCTTATGTCTCCTCATATACATACTGTACCTTATGCACCTTATGTCTCCTCATAATACATACTGTACCTTATGCACCTTATGTCTCCTCATGTACATACAGTATGTAAATATTTTTGTTTAATTCATCTTTTATTCTCTCCTTGCCCCCCCGTCTTCTTTTCTTTCTCTTTCTGAAAATAACTAAAACGATGGAGCTGAACAAAAAGAAAAAATCACCCACTTCTTTACACCTTTAACCTGTGATGTGACAATAAAGATGATTCTGATTCTGTTGAAGAGAAGAAAGTAAAATGTTTCAAGAAAGAAAGAAAGTAAAATGTTGTAATTAATGAAAAGCTTTCAGATGAGACATGATGGGAGGCTAAAGGTTAAAGTTCATCACTTCAGATTGAAGTGATTACAGATTATTTAAAATATGAATAAAATAAATAATGTTTCCCATGTAGTTGCTGTTGGAGGGCAACGGGTGGGGGGTTCCAATCCACACCAAACTTTACACAAACACTGTTCAGGTCTGGTAAGAGAATAGTCTCACCAAATAAACTGAATGTCACACATATGGTTCTACAGCAGTGTTACACAGTGTTTAACACTTCATATGGACACAACTCAGAGACCATTGGATTGGAAGGCTGTGCAGTAAAAGTCTATTTAGTCTATTCATTTACTTTTAATCATTTATAAGCTAAGGTGTTCTACATTCTCACACAAAGGAGTCACATTTGACCTCCTAACTCAACCACATCTTCTTGGTCAAGGGTCAAAGGTGACATGTTGGAGCATCAGAGTGGTTAAAGGTAGCCTGGGATCAAATACCATTTTCAGGTTTCTGGTCCGGTCTGGAGTGGAAATAACTTTACGTCATCAGGCGGCCGGAACCCACGACCGGAACCTCCAGCGCCGTGCGCCTCCAAAATGATTCCCCTAGTTTAAAACTTGTTTAGTTTGGTATAATCGTTTAGTTTCTTTTGGTTTAATAATGGTTTGGTATGTTCATCTTTTATTCTAACTCGTAGCGCGACTAGCGAGACTAAACAAACTGATTCACATTATGTGGGGAACAAAAACAATGCGACACCAACCGGAACCAACCACCGGAACAAGATTGTTTTTCCCCCTTTTTTCTAAACCGGATCACAGGGCTCAGTTTTAGAATGAATACCAGGCTTTCCTCCAACCTGCTCATCAGAAGCAGTTAGGGGTTCAGTGCCTTGCTCAAGGACACTTCAACATGAAGCCAGGAGGAGTCAGGAATCAAACCCGGAACCTCTGTAAACTGAACTCACAGACGCTCCTCTAATCCAAGCCTCATTACATCTCACTGATGAAACCATCACGTCATGTGATCAAAGTGTTACTTCAGAGGTGTGTGTGTGTGTGTGTGTGTGTGTGTGTGTGTGTGTGTGTGTGTGTGTGTGTGTGTGTGTGTGTGTGTGTGTGTGTGTGTGTGTGTGTGTGTGTGTGTGTGTGTGTGTTCAGCGTTGCTGGTAAAATGCTGTTCATGTTCATTAAACATCAGTTCAAGCCTCATTACATCTCACTGCTGAAACCATCTAATTTCTTTAAAACACACTGGTCATGTGATCATATAGTGTCACATGAGAGGTTTGTGTGTGTGTGTGTGTGTGTGTGTGTGTGTGTGTGTGTGTGTGTGTGTGTGTGTGTGTGTGTCTGTGTCTGTGTCTGTGTCTGTGTGTGTGTGTGTGTGTGTGTGTGTGTGTGTGTGTGTGTGTGTGTGTGCGTGCGTGCGTGCGTGCGTGCGTGCGTGCGTGCGTGCGTGCGTGCGTGTGTGTGTGTGCTCGTGTGCGTGTGCGTGGGTGGTTGAACTCACCACTGAAGCTTCTGACTGGAAACTCAAAGTTGAATTTCACTTCCTGATTCACCCAGCAGCCAATCACAAGTATTATTTTATTAAACATCACCAGTTACTAGAGACATGTTGATGTCAACAACCTGACAGACTGTACATAATTATGTATTTATTTATTGTTCGTTTTATTTGACTCTTGTTGGTAATGTCAACGTGTTGCTCATGTTTTAAGGACACTTTAAATCTGATGTAATTTAAAAGTTGAAACAGACACACAGACAGACAGACAGACAGACAGACAGACAGACAGACAGACATTTTAACAATTTATGTATGTCCACACAAACTCCCAGGGTGGCGTAGTCTGGTATTCTGTTTCCGGGCTTAAGTGCCCTGGATACATTTGCTAATGACTGTTAATATTGTATTTTTTTTGTCTTTACAGCACTTTGGTTGACATGGTCATGTTAAATGTTCTATAAATACAGTTTTAGTTGAGCTGAGTTGTTATATAATTATGAAGTTAAACAGTCATCAGTATTATTGAGCTTTTTGTCTTGCAGTGGAAACACATTTACTTTCAATTAGTTTTGTTGAAATCAGCAAATGGTTCGTGTGTGTGTGTGTGTGTGTGTGTGTGTGTGTGTGTGTGTGTGTGTGTGTGTGTGTGTGTGTGTGTGTGTGTGTGTGTGTGTGTGTGTGTGTGTGTGTGTGTGTGTGTGTGTGTGTGTGTGTGTGTGTGTGGTTGAAGCTTTTCACTCCCCAAACGTTAATTTCAGTTCCTGATTCACTCGGCAGCAGCCAATCAGAGAGAGAGAGAGAGAGAGAGAGAGAGAGAGAGAGAGAACTAAAACGATGGAGCTGCACAAAAAAAATCACCCACTTCTTTACACCTTTAACGTGTGATGTGACAATAAAGATGATTCTGATTCTGTTGAAGAGAAACACAAGAAAGAAAGAAAGTAAAATGTTGTAATTAATTAAACGTTTTCAGATGAGACATGATGGGAGGTTAAAGGTTAAAGTTAATCACTTCAGATTGAAGTGATTACAGATTATTTAAAATATGAATAAAATAAATAATGTTTCCCTTGTAGTTGCTGTTGGAGGGCAACGGGTGGGGGGTTCCAATCCACACCAAACTTTACACAAACACTGTTCAGGTCTGACAAGATTTTTTTTTTTTTAATCCTTTTTTCTAAACCGGATCACAGGGCTCAGTTTTAGAATGAATACCAGGCTTTCCTCCAACCTGCTCATCAGAAGCAGTTAGGGGTTCAGTGCCTTGCTCAAGGACACTTCAACATGAAGCCAGGAGGAGTCAGGAATCAAACCGGGAACCTCTGTAAACTGAACTCACAGACGCTCCTCTAATCCAAGCCTCATTACATCTCACTGATGAAACCATCACGTCATGTGATCAAAGTGTTACTTCAGAGGTGTGTGTGTGTGTGTGTGTGTGTGTGTGTGTGTGTGTGTGTGTGTGTGTGTGTGTGTGTGTGTGTGTGTGTGTGTGTGTGTGTGTGTGTGTGACTCTGTGCGTGTGTGTGTTCAGCGTCGCTGGTAAAATGCTGTTCATGTTCATTAAACATTAATCCAAGCCTCATTACATCTCACCAGTGGTGGAAAAAGTACTCAAATTCTTCACTTAAGTAAAATGACGAATACTGCAATATAAGAATACTCTGTTACAAGTAAAAGTCCAGAATTAAAAATGTACTTAATTTACTATATTTTCAAATAGCCTAGGTACAAAATAGGGTTAAAGTGGTTAATGCATGTTTCATTATATCATGATTTATATCTGAAAAGTAACTAAAGTTTTCAAATAAGAGTAGTGGAGTAGAAGTGAAAGTATTGGAAATTGGAAATACTCAACTAAAGTACAAATACCTCAAAACTGTACTTAAGTACAGTACTTAAGTAAATGTACTTAGTTACTTTCCACCACTGCATCTCACTGCCGAAACCATCAAATGTCTTTAAAAACATATTGGTCATGTGATCAAACTGTCAGGTGTGTGTGTGTGTGTGTGCGCGTGTGTGTGTGTGTGTGTGTGTGTGTGTGTGTGTGTGTGTGTGTGTGTGTGTGTGTGTGTGTGTGTGTGTGTGTGTGTGTGTGTGTGTGTGTGTGTGTGTGTGTGTGTGTTTCTCATTCCAACTTTTTGTTACTAGTAGATTATCTTTCCACTCAAACAGAGAGCGTCTCCTTCCCAAACCCCAATGGTTCTAATCAGCCCCCCGCCCACAGGAGTGGCCCAATCAGAGCCGCAGGAAGGGTGGTGCGAACGGTGCGGCCGCACCGGGCCCCGCGCTATGGGGGGCCTCGCAAAAAAACGGGAACATTTTTTTTTTAACATGACACCCAACATGACACCCAACTTAATGTTTTGAGGGCAAAAATAACCGCAAATAACCACCCAAAACTCGGATATATCCGACAGAAACCGCAAAAAAAAGCGCGCGCTCGCGCGGGTACTCCACGCGCGCTGCTCGCCAACTCCGCACCGGGCCCCGCATTTCTCCCAGACGGCTCTGGGCCCAATTCACTCACAACTTGCTACAAAAATCGCTCATGAAAAACTATATAATCTCCTACATTCCATTTTCCACCTTCACATCTGTCTCCTTCTCTAATAATCAAAAAGTGCTATATATTTCATCTCGCACTTTACTTCCGGATGGTTCGTTTTGCACCTTTTTTTGCCACATCGGTCACGGGAAAGAAATAAGCGCTGCCGTGGTCTATGGAAACGAGCCCAAAAGTGCACCCAAATAAGCCCAAAATCGCTTATACAAACAGTCAGACCTGGCAACGCAGCCTACGCCAATCATGTGTGAGAGATCTACAAGCTATGGGGCAGTGACGCCACCGTATCTTAGCAACAACGACAGCGCTCACTCTCATTGGTCGTGTCATGCCAGGAGCAGTCTCCAGACCAAGGGCGTATCGTCATAGAGGCCAATGGGGCCATGGCCCGGTCTGGAAAACTCTGCTCCCCCAGGGGAAAAAAACAAAAAATCAACATAACAACATTAGCACCCCATCACCCATTCTGTTGTAGCCAACCACAGAAATTCGCCTTTGTTTTCAAATCGGGCTTATTTGCATTCGGCCGGATTGTTAATGGGTGGCCATTAAAAACCGGTTTCCCCGTCAAACCATCGTTGCGCGAGCCCCCCCCCCCCCTCCCCGCCGGCCCGCGGGGGGGTTTCAGAATCTGGCCCGGTCCACGTTAGAACCCACCATACGCTACTGCTCCAGACAATGGCATCGCAGAGAGCTTGCTGTAGCCATCACATTCAGTCGCAGCAACGACGGACAGGGAGCTGTGATAGTGGCATGTAGCTAACGCTAACGTGGTTGTCATGCCTGCAGCGGCTGTGCAATCACTTTGTCAACAATGCACGTTCGTGTGGTGAATGTCAATATTGCTGCTCAGTTAGTCCATTGTAGATGGTGTATGTTTGTGTGTGTCTTCTGGAGAACTATGTAGCTCCACAGCAACTACAGTAACTAACGTAATGGCAGGACCGCCCCGTGCAACGCATGTTAGGCTGCATTATGGTCATGTAGTAATTTCAGATAATTTCGCTCCAATTAGAGCAGTGCTTATCAACCCTTTCAGGCCGCCGCCCCCCCCCCCCCCCCCCCCCCCCCAAATAAACGTAATTGATCTGGCCACCCCCCCATTTTGTTTGACTCCATTCCACAAGTAAATATTGTGAAAATAGCAGATCTACAAGCTCGAAACGCCTCACGTTGAGAGGCTTTGTAAGCTTGTAGATCGGCTATTTTCTACATGATTGCCTCTTTCTTAGATTATTTGACAATGTGGCCAATGTTTTTATAGTATAGTTTGTTGACTACTTTTGTTGCAGAAATGGTAATTTCCTTTACTTTCGTTTTTTTATTGTCTCCGCCAGGCCGAAAGGCATGGCGCAAGACCTGTCCGTCCGTCTGTGATAGCTAATCTCTCACATCGTTGACTTGATCGCAGCAAAACTGTGCACACACACTCCCTGGATGCCAATTCAGAACCTCTGCCCTATTTCTTTCACATGGCCCTGTTACAGTGCCACCAGGAGGCCGCTTTTTGCTAAACACCTTTTCTCACAGTACTCCTACATATTTTGCCCAAACATCACGCAAATCGGTACACAGTATCTCCACAGTCATTAAAAAAAAAGCCCTTTCAGATTCTTCATATTCCATCCTGATTGGCTAAAATGGCTTCCAAAGTCTGCAGGACTGCTCCGTTTGGACCAAAATGCCTCACATTATGAACACAGCATGCACTTTCCGTGCAACTTTGCACCCACATTCCCACTATGCCGAGGAAGAAATTCCACTTGAGATTTCTCTAATCAGCCTCATGGTGGCGCTATAACAGCCCGATGTGGAGAGTCAGTGAGAGCTGGATAAACGAGGTAAAATGTGTCAAAAGGAGTCTGTACGGCTGTCGATAAATGAACACATGACGTCGGTGGGAGAGGAGATATTGTGTCTTTTGGACAAACAGCAGCGTGGTGCTGATGTTTGTTGTGTGAAGCAGCCTAATGTCAGAGTGTTTGTGTTGGAGCGTCTCAGTGCGGCTGCAGAGTTCATGTGCAACCTCTTCCAGAGAGAGACACTAGAAACTCTGCTGGAGAAAAAAAAACACTGCTGGGCATTGACTTTCATATGGACATTGATCTACACACTGCAGGTATATCTGCTACACACACAACATCAAACTACACACTACAGGTATGATGCAGCGTCTGCATTCCAGCCTGCATGCCAGCGTAGTTCCCATATGGTTTCAAGGTGGGCTAAACCATATGGACCCCATGTCAGCAATGTCAGCGGCATCCACTTCAGTCCCAACTGCGATGCCCATGCAGGCTATAAGTAGCTTCTACCTGGCCCTTAGGTGGGCCCCAACTAGCCATGTTTATGTGGGACCAAGGCGGGTCCTAACTGGGTTTGCCCATGCAGGCTTTAACTGGGTTCTACCTGGGCCCTAGGTGTACCCTAGCCAACCAGAGTGCAGTGCCCATCGCTCCAATTGTTGTGACGTCCGGGCTCTCAATACTGCACATTGGTGGAGGAGGAGGGGCCGCAGGGCGACCGCACACATCGCTGAACCAATGGTAGCCCACAGATGTTTCCTCTGGGGATTTACAATCTGCCCCTCTATGCCACATATCATCCGCACTACAGGGTCTTCACTGACCGAGCCACGGCCCCACTGGCCCTCAGGACGCTACGCCACTTACATGAGCTGCCAAGTGGCCGCGGGCGCTACGTGGGCGTGGCCGCGGGCTAGACGCGAGCCCCCGCGTAGCGGGGGCGAGCTTCTAGTTATTACAAAACATGCATTAACCACTTCAGTTCTACAGTATATACATTTCGGGCCGATCAACAAGCTCACAATGCGTTGCATCGTGACGCATTGTGAGCTTGTAGATATACTATTTTCAAAAGATTTTTAGACATTTGATACATTTGAAAACTTAATGAGTACTTTCTACTTTTGGTACATTTTGATTCCAATACTTTTGTACTTGCAGTATTGATATTTTTAATAAGTAAAGCATTTGAGTACTTTTTCCACCACTGCCCCCATGTGAACTTCTCCATTAACCAGCTCTGAAATGAGAGACATTTCATGCACTGGAACAGGAACAACAAACATCCTCATTCCCTGAAACGAAATGCTCTCCCCTGTATCAGTTTGAGTTGTCTAAGGTAACACAGACTCTGGTACAAAAGAATCTAATGATCCACAGTCTGGTAGCACCCTCACTGGCACCTGTTTGTCACTTCCCATCACCCATACCAAACCATTAGAAATGAATGGCAAGTATGTGTAGCAGGATGGGCGTCTCCCACTCTGCCCATGGCTCATGCTCCTCCCACTAATCAGTGGGCTGATTGGCTGCAGTATTTAGGCAGCGCTCCTCCTGCCTGCTGGAGGTGTGTCCTCTTGTTTGGTGTGAGTGTCTTCAGACTGGTCTCTTTGACCAAAGCTGGCCCGTTGGGCTTCAGCTAAGCCACGCTTGCCCACGGCGTGTGTGGGTCCTTCCTTCTTCACGATGTATCAGGGCAGGTATGTCTCTATTGTTCAGCATAAGTGCCGAAGTGTATAGTAGTTATGGTCATAAACTTGACAGTTTGTGTTATGTTCTTTAGTCCCTGTGTGCGGCTGGCTGTCCCCCCACGCCCCCCCCCACCCAGCTGGGTCTGTGGTGGGTGACTGAGCCACACAGAGGTGTGTCTGTGTGCATGGCGAGGTGTGCGCTTTGCCCTTGAATGCATGGTAGGTTTGCCTCTGTCTTTTTGTTGTGGCAATGATTTTAACATGAGCACTATTGAATGGTATGTTAACAGCTGAATGGTAGGCCAACAGCTGAATGGTAGACTAACAGATGAATGGTAGGCCAACAGCTGAATGGTCAACAGCTGAATGGTAGGTTAACAGCTGAATGGTAGGCCAACAGCTGAATGGTAGGTTAACAGCTGAATGGTAGGCCAACAGCTGAATGGTAGGCCAACAGCTGAATGGTAGGTTAACAGCTGAATGGTAGGCCAACAGCTGAATGGTAGGCCAACAGCTGAATGGTAGGTTAACAGCTGAATAGTAGGCCAACAGCTGAATGGTAGGCCAACAGCTGAATGGTAGGTTAACAGCTGAAAGGTAGGCCAACAGCTGAATGGTAGGTCAACAGCTGAATGGTAGGTTAACAGCTGAATAGTAGGCCAACAGCTGAATGGTAGACTAACAGCTGAATGGTAGGCCAACAGCTGAATGGTAGACTAACAGCTGAATGGTAGGCCAACAGCTGAATGGTAGGTTAACAGCTGAATGGTAGGCCAACAGCTGAATGGTAGGTTAACAGCTGAATGGTAGGCCAACAGCTGAATGGTAGGCCAACAGCTGAATGGTAGGCCAACAGCTGAATGGTAGGTTAACAGCTGAATGGTAGGTTAACAGCTGAATGGTAGGTTAACAGCTGAATGGTAGGTTAACAGCTGAATGGTAGGTTAACAGCTGAATGATAGGTTAACAGCTGAATGATAGGTTAACAGCTGAATGATAGGTTAACAGCTGAATGGTAGGCTAACATCTGCCACTTGTGTTAAGGGCTTGGTGAAGAGGAACACGCTGCTGTTTTACCTATACTTCATCACTGACCGACACCCCATGTTGTGGACTTATTTTAATGATTTTATTCTAATGTTGCGTGAAGCCCCCGGCCACCCTGTTACAATGTGAACTGTTTTAATATTGTGTTGTAAGAGTCCTCACTAACTTTGTACTGTTCTCCTTTTAGGCCTGGTGCTGCATGGGGACCCAATGTGGGAACAGCTGATGGCCAATCCAGTGGTAGTGGTAATCCCCCTTTTTTACTTTAGTTGCTAATTTTTTGTAGTTAATTCATTTTTTGTTTGGTTTGATGCATGCTGTGGTTTATCGGGGTGCCGCTGCCCTGGATGGTCAGACTGCCACCCATGCCCCCAGCATTGGCCCATATGTGTAGGCTACAGTATATTGCTTTGTTCATCCAAAATGGTAATCTGTACGTTTATCCCACTGGATGTAATCTCTTTTATTAATGATGATATTTGGTTGACTAAAATGTTGTTTTCAAATAAATTCTTTTGTACTTTATGCCACGCCTCTGCCTCACATATTTAACAGCACAATGAACCTTGTGGGGAGTTATTATGTTATACAGGTGATTTGCATCAACAGTCTTAGGCTTCAAAGAGCGCCCTCTGCTGTCCTAAAGGCAAAGCCACTGGGCTGAGTGAGTTGGCCAGATTTAACCCATTCAGACCGGGAACGCATCTGTGTGTCATTTTAAGATTTATTTGGGCTATTTTAAAAAATAGCAGATCTACAAGCTCATAGCGCGGCACTGAGTGCCGCGCTATGAGCTTGTAGATCTGCTATTTTTCAATAGCCAAAGCAATATAAAAATGACACACCGATGCTTTCCCGGTCTTCATGGGTTAAGGACTGAACACTCCTTTTTCCAGTGTCCGTTAGCTTTACAATAATGACATAAACTCACTGATTTGCAGTGGTGGGAAAGGACTCAAATTATTTACTTAAGTAAAAGTACCAATACTGCAATATAGAAATATTCTGTTACAAGTAAAAGTCCAGAATACAAAATTTACTTGAGTAAAAATTGAGTTTAAAAACAGCAGATCTACGAGCTTGCGAGTCGCGACGCATTGTGAGCTTGTATAGTAGAGTCAAAAATGGAGGTTCCGTGACCATCCTTTGGCAAGTAAGGTTTGACGATTGATTTGACCTCTATGGACCCTTTAGAAAAGATTTAGCCCCCAGGTCCCTCCCAAAAATCCTGGCATTTTTTGCTAGACAGCCAAATTCAAAATGGCGCCCGGCGCCATCTCTAAAAATTAACTTTTGATCTGAATGACCTAGAATCATGTATGAAGGCACTTTTCCATACAAGTCAACCATGAGGATTCCAAATCTGACACAATTTTAATTGTAAGACCTTGTTTTGACTCCGAAATTCAAGATGGCCGACATCCAGTAGAGTAAAAACTTATACCCAGGGGGCAAAGGGGGGTATGCTGCATTTGTCCTGCCATAAAAGGTTGGCCACCAGAAATAATATCTATGACCCAGTAGGATCACAACCTATATGGACAACCCGGTCACCTTGCTGCTGGAAATCCAATATGGCCGCCTCAATATTATCAGAAAATAGCTTTGGCAATAACTTTTGAACCAGATGGGCTAGAAATAAAAACTTGGTGTCTATTTCATGGTTTCAGAGCATGAGAAACTCAATGGAATACTTATCTTTATGATTGGGTGTGTCTGGACCTTTCATTTGCATATTTCCAAGATGGACGCCACTCGAAAATGAGTTTTACTATGACTTTTACAGCAAAAAGTCTGCTTTTTAAGCAATATGAACACATTTGGTCAGTTTGAGCTTTAATTTATATGTTGTCAATATGGCTGCAGTCATAAATAATGTATGGTATTACATTTCCCCTCAGATTTATTGATTTATAGATCTATAGTTGTGGGGATGATTGCAGAGAAAATCGGAGAAAAAGCCCACAACGTATCTTATGTATCATTTTAATAAACTAAATACAATATAAACCGACACATGCACACTCCAAGACTTGCCATAAACTTCAACTTTAGGGCTATACAAATTAACATAGTGGTATGCATTCAAGTAACATAACAAAAGATAGACTACTTAGTGACAAATAGAGTAAAGGCGGAATTGAGGTTGCCTACAAAAGGTTCATTTTGACCTCTATGGTGCTGTCTTGCCTGCTTCTAAAGCCAATGATACTATGGTACAATGCTATTCACTGTCACTGTTGTCATGTGTTGCACTGATCCTGCTGCATCGTGTCTCCAGTCCCTGGCAACGGCATCCTAAGTAGCATGGAATTGCCTTCTTTGCACGGGAACAGTTTTTTTTGGCAGCCTTTGATACAGCTGCATGATATTGCCTTGTTCATTGACACAGGCCAGGCTGGCTCGGTAGATGCAAGGGGGACTGCATTGCTAGCACTGAGAGACAGCTCTTCTCAGGTGCAGGTCAAAGGCATTCTCTGTCGGGGGCAGCAGCTTTAAGAGGGTTGATCTATTATTGAGGAACTTGTACACTCTAAGCTTACTCAGGTCAAAATCCTCCTGGTGGTCCTCTTTGGATGTATATACAGCAATTGTGAGGTCTCGTGCCGGATTTATGGACGTCATCTGAGAGGGAATCATAAGAGTTTTCACCAAACTCCTCAAGTGCAGAGATCCAGACGCATGATGGCCTTGAACCATGCCTTCTTCCCAGTGAAGAAGGGATAGCTGGTGGTACAGTATCTCTGCCACTTAAACTATGGATAAAGGGCAGGGCACGACACTGTGCGAGCCCCAGTGCTGATACCATTTGATGGAGAGGAAGGTATGAATTTTGCTCTGTTCTCACCCACAGCTCTGGAAGGCATCTGAGATGGGTTGCTGCATAGTAAAGGCACATGATGATGTTGTCTGTGTCATTGGCATGGATGAGAACTCTGTCAACTTTGTCATTCTGGACGCTGTACAGGGTGTGGAGTATTATTCTTGTATCAGCCTCCTGTTGTGTGGATTCTAGTGCAGGGACATCTTCAATAGACCCCTCATTGATCACCACACTCCTTGTCTCTTCTTTAACCCCCCCACCCAGGTAAAGATGTGTTGGACCAAGGGCCGCCTTAAGTTTCTCATTTTCACACCATTCGTCACAGAGGAAACTCAATAGGTTTGCCTTGTTAGCTGACACAGCAAAAAACTCCTGAGGATCTGGAGCTGTGTAATGCATACTGACTTCATATTCTTTGGCAGGTTTTGGTCAAGCATATCTGTGTTCTTGCTCAGCTGTCTTAAGACTAGGTCCACTGTACCGGTCAAAACAGAAGTGAATGATCTCTGTGCCAGCAGGCACATCATTCAACAGCAGACGTTGGTATCGTTCAGCGATTGTTCCAAATGCTTCACCTTTCAGGAACGACCAATGGCGCATGGCATACATGGCATCAATAACTACTGCTGTTTTTATGTCTTCTGTAGGCAGGTCAGGGATGCATGCAACTTTGGTCTCCTCTTTCAGGACCTTAACAAGGCTTGCCTTGGTACCTGTTCTCATCCTGCCATCTTCCTGGAAGAGGGAAGGGGGGAAGTCACTGCACTCGTGGTTGCCTATAAAGACAAGGTTGAGTTCTCCACCACTGGCTATGATTTGGGTCATGCGCAGGAGGGCAGTAATTTCATTGCTCTTGCCAGGTGCTGAGGTTTTCCCCTTAGATATTTTAGATGATGTGTTTTGAGTGTAGAAAGTGTTAAGCTTCATTATGCTTGTCTTCTTCTGTTCACTGGACAGTGACTCACACAGTGCCTTCAGTGCCTCCCAGTTCTTTCACACTCATCAAGTCGTCCTTGACTGTGGAATCAGCACACTGTCCTGTAGATATGTTGATCATGGGTTAGTCTCCACTGCTGCCATGACCTTGACTACCATCTCTGTGTCCCGGATTACACGACTCTGACCAGACTCATGGTGTGGGTCTGCCATATTGACAACATATAAATTAAAGCTCAAACTGACCAAATGTGTTCATATTGCTTAAAAAGCAGACTTGTTGCCATAACAGTCAGCTGTCACTGTAAAAGTCATAGTAAAACTCATTTTCGCGTGGCGTCCATCTTGGAAATATGCAAATGAAAGGTCCAGACACACCCAATCATAAAGATAAGTATTCCATTGAGTTTCTCATGCTCTGAAACCATGAAATAGACACCAAGTTTTTATTTCTAGCCCATCTGGTTCAAAAGTTATTGCCAAAGCTACTTTCTGATAATATTGAGGCGGCCATATTGGATTTCCAGCAGCAAGGTGACCGGGTTGTCCATATAGGTTGTGATCCTACTGGGTCATAGATATTATTTCTGGTGGCCAACCTTTTATGGCAGGACAAATGCAGCATACCCCCCTTTGCCCCCTGGGTATAAGTTTTTACTCTACTGGATGTCGGCCATCTTGAATTTCGGAGTCAAAACAAGGTCTTACAATTAAAATTGTGTCAGATTTGGAATCCTCATGGTTGACTTGTATGGAAAAGTGCCTTCATACATGATTCTAGGTCATTCAGATCAAAAGTTAATTTTTAGAGATGGCGCCGGGCGCCATTTTGAATTTGGCTGTCTAGCAAAAAATGCCAGGATTTTTGGGAGGGACCTGGGGGCTAAATCTTTTCTAAAGGGTCCATAGAGGTCAAATCAATCGTCAAACCTTACTTGCCAAAGGATGGTCACGGAACCTCCATTTTTGACTCTACTAGTAGATCGGCTGTGTATAAAATGGGGCTAAAGTGGTTAATGTATGTTTTGTAATATAATGACGTATATCTGCAAAGTAACTAGTAACTAAATTAGTGGAGTAAAAGTACAATATTTGCCTTGAGATGTAGTGAGTAAAAGTATTGGAAATAATCCAGTAAAGTGAAAATTCCTCAAGTGTACTTATTTACAGTACTTGAGTAAATTTTCTTAGTTACTTTACACCTCTGGATATTAGGACTGGACACTCCTTTTTTCAGTGTCCCTTAGCTTTACAATAATAACAAACACCCACTGATTTGTCATGTGTGCCTGGTGTCACCCTGGTGTCACCCTGTGGTCAGAGACCCTGTGGCCATGAAACTCTGGAGACAGACAGACAGACAGACAGACAGACAAATAGAGAAGGACACAGACACAGACAGACCTGGCTGCCCAGAGAGGAAAACTACACAAATATCAGTTCTTTACAAAAAAATCTAAATAAACTGCCCAGAATTCCTAATTATGACAGAAAGGGAGAAATGACACTCCTTCTGGGGGAACAGAAAGAATGTGCAGTTTTAGCTGCAAAATATGTGGATTCCTGTCACAAGAAAAGGGACAACCAGTAGGACACAGATGTATACCATGTTTTACTTACACCATCTCCTTTATTTATGTCATTTCATTGATTGTATTTTGTTACGTTGTTTGTTGTAATAATATAATAATTGTAATTGTGCTTTGGCAACACTTCCCCAGAATGTCATACCAATAAAGCCTTTTGAATTGAATTCAGACAGATATAGACAGACAGACAGACAGACAGACAGACAGACAGACCCCTACTTGACATAAGATATAAATGAACAGTAGTCTATATAATAGTTTTCTCAAATGAAGACGGACCACTGGCCTGGACATGTGTGCAGCCGGGTTTGGCTTGTCTTGATATGCTTCGTTGCGTGTGGCGTCGTGCAGCGAACATAGATGATCTACAAGCTCACAGCGCATCGTGCTGCGACACGTTGTGAGCTTGTATGATGATCTGCCATCTTCAGTGTGTGACACCACACGCAACTAAGTATCAAGCCTTTACTAGAGATGTAGCGTACGGCATGGATTAAGAGGACAATTCTTTCAACATATAAAACGTTGTATTCAAGTTCAGGAGAGAAAACATGAGGCCCAATTATGTTTCTTATTCCTTTATTGATATTGTGACATTCCATTCAAACCAAGCAAATTAAAGGAGAATTACGGTCATTTTAAGTGTTATGTTTGATGTGTGTCAAATCACTTACCAACGTAGAAATGAAAATCGCGTTACTCGACAGATCCCCCTATCGACCCCCACCGTTGGGGTTGCTGGTTGCTGGTTTCTCTCCCGACCTGGCAACCTGGGGCTGCCATGCAGAGAGATAAGCAGCCCCAGCGTTAGCTCGTTCTGTTATTAGCCGTTAGCTTGTCGTGAGTTTTAGCGCCTGTTACGTTATCATGGGACTCCACAATGAGTACTAGGAGAAAAAAACAGACTTTACATTTGTTAAAATAGGCGAATTGCTGCTATCCTAGCGACTCCTATTATGACAACGGTGGGGGTCGATAGGGGGATCTGTCGAGTAACGCGATTTTCATTTCTACGTTGGTAAGTGATTTGACACACATCAAACATAACACTTAAAATGACCGGAATTCTCCTTTAAAGCCAAAATCTAACATCTGAACTTCAAACCATTGATGATCAGGGGCCCAGATCCCAGGGGGGAAGGAGGGGACATGTCTGACATGTTCCTCCAATAAAGTATCTTTAAATAAATGATATTATTTAAAATCTATATTTAATAGAAGCTGATTCCACTGAAGATTCTTTTTTTTAAAAGCAAAAAAAAAAAAACGTTGATATTTAGTATGAGTTATTGGTTGATATATTGATTCTTGTACCACACCTCAAGTCCATCTGTGCTTATTACCAAGATGTTTTACTGTACCAATTCTTAATAGTTAGATATTGAAATAGAATCCCAATCAATTGTAATGTAAACATTACAAATGTAATAACACATTCTAAACAACTTCTTATCAGGTAACAACTACATATTCTTGTAACTCATGTCTTGCATTACCAATGCTGGCCAAATCAATCAACTACATGGCAGAAAACACAAGCATCACACATCCCACTACCCACTACATGCCTGACCTCGCAAAAAAAAAACTCCCACAGACGTACAGTGACTGACCTGCTTCACACTGTCACCCGTCTACACATGACATCTTATGTCATACGTCCTTGTTAGTTATGCTGCAGGACCACATTGGAAACAAGTGTTTCATTACGCTTTAATGTGTTATCCTAGGTTTAAGTTGTTTTGTGATTTTGCTCGTATATTTTTACCAAAATCAAATCAAATCTCAAATGATGTGAATTAATGTCAAAGTATCAATGTTTGTAAGTCCTGCAGTTAAACATGGAGGCATGTTAATGTGTTTGTTGTTAAATCATGTGATGTCAACCTATAATTAATTATTTACATCATAACATCATAACATTATAGTTTGTTTCATGCATTGAACATGGATTTGGTGTTTAGTTTTTGCCAAATGTCAGACAAACTGTAATCATTGTGACCATTATTAGTTAGTTTAAAATCCTAGCATTAGCTCTATGTTGGTGATATTATTGATGAGAAGATGGTTCCCTCCTAAGTTGTAATGAGAGCTGCTCCCCTGCTCGTGATTAGTGATTACATATACATCATTACATATCATCATCATTACTTAATATAAATGATTGCATGTCATCAGTGTTTCCCATTAATTGCATAGACTATGGCGGACCACCATTGTCTAATTTGGGTGGAACCGGGTATACCCACACCTCAGAACACCCTAGAGGATCAGGTCCACCCATCACAGGGAAACAAAAAAAGGGTTAAACCTAACCCTAACCCCAACCTTTAACTTCACAAACACTATGACTAAACCTAAACTTAACCCTAACCATAACCTCACAGAAACTATGCCTATAAACCTAACCTTAACCTTAACACTAACCTTTAAATTCACAAAAACTACGCCTAAACCTAACCTTAACCCTAAAAGGTTGATGATGTCATCATTGTGCTGCTGTTAGGACTATTTAAAAGCTGATTGGACACACATGTATTTCTTCCTCTCACACCCAGGTGTTCTGTGAAAAGACAATAGACCGATAAGAATCAGAATGTATTAACTGTGTGAACATGTTAACACTTTAGAATAACCTTCCCTTATAGTAGTAAATTAATCATTCATAAATGATTAGTTTAAATAAATGATGTGTTATTCATAACATGTTAAACAGTCGGTTAATGATTTAATGATTTAAAACCATGCTAAAAGATTATGAACAAGTTATTAGTAAACTACTTAAAACCCTAACCTCCCAGCACCCTCCCTGCAACTACAGTAACCATCAAAGTAGAAACAACTCAGTCCATTCAAACAACATTTGACCAATACTTTGTCAATAGTGTATCTTAGTAGGAAGGGCAGCTCAGTTGGTAGAACACTCTCCTTTGGACCACAAGGTTCTGTCTTTGATCCTGTTAGTGATGGAATGATCAGTGTTTTCAATGAACTGAATCATTGGGTTCAGGTCACTGAAATGTTGAGTTCAAATGATTGGTTCAGAGTTTGGATGCATTGTGTCGTCTCTTCACTTCCTGACTGAGTCACTGAACATCCTCTCAGGCTATGGGATCTAAACTCCTTCGTCACGTAAAACATGTTTATATTTGATTGATGATGAATGGTCCAAACTTACACAGTTCACCAAGAGGACCCCCCCCCCATCTGACCACATTGACATCAGTGTTGTCTGATACAACAAATCATTTGATTATTAAATTTGATTATTAGATTCATTATTATAAGAAATTATGCAGAAGACACATAATTATGTGAATTCACACGACTGGGATGGTTTACGAGGATTGTTTCACTTCTTACACTACATGTTGTTTTGTGTATGTTTTCTAGTTTTATACACTTTTATACATTAAAACTGTATGAATGTATATATAAAAAAGTTTAGTAAAAAGAAAGAGGAAGTGAACCTGGGTGTGTGGGAGGAGTCTAAAGATTCTCATCATTGGTTGTCGGCACCAGAATACGACCTGATAGAAGAAGAAGAGAGACAGTTAAAACAGACACACAAATAAATCCTATGTACTGTATTGTGTGTATTTCTCCATAAAATGCATAAATGTACACACAACACAAAAACACAACAACACAACATTAGGGTTCAGTCATCAGGGTCACATGTTGCATCAGAACTAATGTGAACATTTGACTCTTATTTAAGACTAAATGTGACAACATAGAACACACTTTGACCTCTAACAAGGTCGTCTAAACTGGTCTAAACCGGTTAAGGTTCTGAACCAATATAAACCAGTTTAGGTTGTGGCTTTACATGTTTGTTTGTTTGTTTGCATTTCTGTGAGGGTTCCACATGTCACGTGATGCTCTGTTGACCTGACCTCATTTCTTCCACTGTTAGTAGATTTATTAATGAAACATGTTAATTAAACATGTTAATCACCTCGTTTCTTCCACTGGAAGTAGATGAATCCAGACAGGAACAAGACCAGACCCAGAACCAGACCTGATGCTCCCATGGCCACCTTGTTCTTCACTGACTCTGGCATGGAGTCATCTGATAATACAAATATTATATTAATTATATTATTACAGTAGATCAAAACACCTTGTTCTTCACTGACTCTGACATGGAATCATCTGTGTCATTTTAGATTTGAGCTATAACTATTATTTTATACTTAGGCTATTCAAAAATAGCAGATCTGCTATTTTTGAAACAGAGACATTTGTTGAGACATTTGACAGTTACAAATGTTCGCTTTAAATATATATATTAAAAGATTTTCAAACATTTTTCAAAAATAGCAGATCTACAAGCTCGTAGCGCGACACTCGGTTTCGCACTTTGAGCTCGGAGATCTGCTATTTTTGAATATCCTAAAGTATAACATAAGTCTAAAATGACACAGTCAGATGCGTTCCTGGATTGAATGGGTTAAGTAAGTAAGCCTTGCCGAGCCATGTGACCCATAGGGGGAGGAGCCTATCTCCTGTTTCTGTAGCATGAGGCGGCTTGATGTGACTCTAGTCACAGAGACTTACCCCCCCCAACCCAACCCTTGATGTGACTCTAGTCACAGAGACTTACCCCCCCAACCCAACCCTTGATGTGACTCTAGTCACAGAGACTTACCCCCCCCAACCCAACCCTTGATGTGACTCTAGTCACAGAGACTTACCCCCCCCAACCCAACCCTTGATGCTGAGTGCCAAGCAGGGAGGCATTGGGTCACTTTGATAGTCTTTAGTATGACCCGGCCAGGGATCAAACTCCAACCTCTCAATCTTAGGGCAGACACTCTAACCACTAGACCATTACCATTGATATTAATGCAGCATTTATATAAGACCAGTTCCATCTCTCAGGACTGTTCTCATACTTTACAGTCACTTTCAGCCCCTTCACTCCAGCAGCTTCTGACCCTGATGTGGAAATTCTATCGTTTCTATAAATGTCTTTGTATCTGCAGCCATTAGTAAACTAAGATGATGTACCTCATCTAGACAAGACACTTTAAGTAGGTGAGATTCCTGTCATGACCTTCTTATTAGAATGATAACTTTTTTAGGATGTTTTAATGTATTTGTATTGATTCTTATTTCTGGTGTCTGTATTATTATTGTGTCTTGTTTTTAATTGGATTGCTGTGTTTCCTTTCTGCAAAACAAATGTACCTTCAGTTACAAAAAGAGAAGAATCTTTGAACCCTTAAAATAGAGTGTAGTGTAACACATTACAGTAGAGTACAGTAGAGTACAGTAGAATACAATAGATCACAGTAACTGACCCCAGTCCATCTTGATAGGCGCGGTCAGGCTGGGATGTTCCACCATGCATGTGATCTTCTCTCCTGATCTGTAACGCACACACACACACACACACACACACACACACACACACACACACACACACACACACACACACACACACACACACACACACACACACACACACACACACACACACACACACACACACACACACACACACACACACACACACACACACACGCACACACACACACACACACACACACACACCAACTACAATTAGGCACCATAGCATTAGACCGTTACAGGCAATAAGATACTGATATTTTCTCCACCTAAAATAATCATGACGTGCGTGTGTCCTCAAGTTGAATGTGTGTCCATGTGGATCTGCTCAGAGCTGAAGCGGCCCCTCCTCCCCGCCCGGTCTGGCAGTGAGTGAGCAGCTGTTAATTAGCACTAACATTAGGACAGATTGTGAAAGTAGACGATCTACACGCTGAAACGTGCCGCGATTCAACACATTGATCCGTTGATCTTTGTTATTATTTAGTTTTTTGGAGAAAAACAAAAGTTTGACTATTATTGTGTAGGAGCGTGAATGCCCCGCTGGGCTCTCCTCCGCTCTAGTGTTTATTGTGTATTCCACTATTCCCTCCCCATTGCAGAAAAAATAGGAAGGTAGAAGAAACTTAGTAACAAGATATGCACATTATAGCGTATTCCTGTGTGTGTATTCATGTATAACACACTCGCTCGCGGGTCTCTGTGTGCGTTCGTCATGCTTGCACGACGACGAGCTTGCTGCGTAGTTGTGTCTGGAGTAGACTGGTGATAAACACGGGACTCAGGAGGAATCGTGTGTGTGTGTGTGTGTGTGTGTGTGTTTGTGTGTGTGTGTGTGTGTGTGTGTGTGTGTGTGTGTGTGACTTAGTATTAGCCTACCAATTAATGGGCAATTTTCAGCAAGTGAGTAACACTTGATTTATTTTTAAAGAATATATGTATCGGTGTCTATTAGGTGTGTATTTCTATGTATAGGTGTCTGTTAGGTGTGTACCTGGGTGTGTACTCCAGGTAGGAGTGGTACTGGTAGTACCAGTCTCCATCAGACAGCTCGTCAGTAGAGGAGAGACCAGAGGTCAAAGGTTCTTGACCTATCCACCAGGTCACCAGGATCACTTGAGGATAGAAGTCGTAGCTGCTGCACCTCAGCATGTGAGTGTGTTCACCACGACGAGGGGGAGTCTCTGACTTTAGTCTCACTTTGGGCTCCACTGGATAAATAAGATTATTATTATTATTATTATTATTACACTTATATAACTGTCATAGGAAAATGTCATTATTATTAACAATCGCTCAACGCTCCACACATGCTAGACTCGTCTCCCTTCTGGCTCCCAAACAGTGGAATAAACTCTCCATTGCAGTCTGAACTGCAGACTCACTCCCAATCTACCACCATAATCTGAAGCCTGTAGCACTTGACCTAGCCTTGATGACCTTGCAGTCTTATGCAAATGTTAAAATGTATTTTAGATATCATGTTATGTAGACCAGTGGTTCTCAAACTTTTTCGTGCCAAGGACCCCCAAATAGACACTTATTAGACCGCGGACCCCCATTTGAAAAGATAAGCCAGGGACCCCCATAATAGAAGATTTTTACGGCTCTCTAGCAGTGATTCTCAACCATTTTAATTACAATGACCCCCAGTTTGACAAGCATTAGGCTACGGACCCCCATTTAATGACATTTATATCCCTGGGACCTCAATTTATATTGTAAAATCAATGTTGATTTAACTCTGAGAGTGTACAAATGGAACCAAATGGACCCGACAGGGTCCATTTGGTTCCATTTGTACACTCTCAGAGTTACAGACCCACACGGGCCATTTGGTTCCTATCCATCATTTAGCTGGGGACCCCTGGAACCCCCTGAAGTACCCCTGGGGGTCCCCGGACCCCACTTTGAGAACCAATGATGTAGACAGATGCCAGGTTCATTGTAGACCTGCCATCCTATAGTTTGGATAGTTTCAATGTACATATTATTTATTTGTATGATATTATACTGTTTAGACCAGTGGTTCTCAAACTTTTTCATGTCAAGGACCCCCAAAATGATATGTATTTGGCCGCGGACCCCCATCGCAAAATATTTTGTTCCAGGGACCACCCAGAAGCAAAGATTTGAGTTACAAATGTTCGCTTTGAAAAATATATATTCAAAGATTTGCACAAGTTTTCACGATTTTTCAAAAATAGCAGATATACAAGCTCATAGCGCGGCACTCGGTGCCGCGCTATGAGCTTGTAGATCTGATATTTTTGAATAGCCAAAGTAGAAAAGGTTAAAGTGGTTAAAATGATTGTGATGCTATATTAACACATTTTGCTGGGGATCCCCTGGAATCCCCCCAAGGACCCCTGGGGGTCCCCGGACACAGCTTTGAGAACCAATGGTTTAGACTGATGATAGGTTCTTGGTTTACCTATGATCCTAGATTACTATTTCTATGCATCTGATGTATTACCTTGTGTTTTCCTTGTTTACTGTAAATCTCTCTGGATTAAGAGCGTCTGATAAATGCCTACATTGTAAATTGTAACTGTAAATGTCAGTGTTTGGCCACCAGATGGCACCATAGTACTGTAGATTCTACAATAGTCTACAGCTTTCTACAACGTAGAATGCATTTATATAATATAATTTAAACATATTAAATAATTCACAGTTACACAGTGCTTTACATAAACAACAATAAACCAAGCAATATCATTTTATGAAAATAGCTCAAATGAAGAAGAGTAGAAACAAACAAAACAATACACATATTCCTGTAAAATATTAATAAAGTGATTAAAATCATACAAAACAAACTAGTAAAGACAATAATTAAAATATAAAATCAGGAGGTGAAATGAAGTGTATAGAGGTGTGTTTTAGCCTGCATGGTTCTTTTTAAAGTTCATTTAAAAACATTAATCCTGGTGTCTCTGTTTTAGGCAGGTTATTATATGTAGGTGAAAACACTCAGAGATAGATCTATATGTTTCATTTATACTGGGTGTACGATGGTGACACCACATGTTGTGAGCTTGTAGATCTGATATTTCCACTGTGTGACAGCCTGTTAGGATACAGTATAAATCAAGAGGATCCGAAATGTTTCTCAGCAGATAAAGAAATATGTAATAATTATTATCAGATCAATATTAACACCATTAATCATCTCTGAATAGAATCATGTGATTTCATGTTATAGTTCATGAGGTGATGAGTGTTGAGTGCTGCTCTGAGATCAGCTCACCTCTCTTGTTCAGAACATCGTGGTAGTAGCCCTCAATGTTGGGTTTGCACATTGCCTCTCGGTTTCTTCTCATCGCAGCCAGTGCTCTAGGATCTTTATTCCAGCGCTCTGCGTTCTTCACACCAAACTCAGTGTATCCAACATACTGATCTACTCTACTGTCCCACCTGGTGATCTCATCACCATCGAAATTCTTTGAGTATATGAACTGTATGTCCTTCAGCTCACTGGAGTTAAACACACAGCGGGTAGCCTCATATAACACATATCCATCTGGAAATAGACAATTAAAAATGTCATTAATGTTCAGTTTTATTATCATCTGTATAATATCAACATTATTCTTTCTAACCATGATTTGTGTGCGTGGGGAACTCATTTGAAACAAGCTCAGTGCTTTTATGAGTCTTCCAGTTTAGTAGACCTTGTATTGTGAATTTGTACTTCCATGTACTGTTGTTCTCATGTCTTACTAAATAAAGTACATCAAGCAATCAGAAAAAAAACCCAGCGGTGCTCTGTGTGTAGGGGAGGGGGTGGTGCACGATGCGGTGCGGGTCATATGACGCATTTTATTTTTATTAAATGATAAATTACACGACCATAAAACAACGGTTACAAAACACTACCAGCCTCAGTGGTGGAAAAACTACTCAAATGTTTTACTTAAGTAAAAGTATCAACACTGCAATGCAGAAATACTCTGTTAATTGAAAGTCCGGAATTCAAAGTACTTGAGTAGAAGTATAAAAGTATTTGCATCAAAATGTACTTAAAGTACCAAAAGTAAAAGTACTCATTATACAAAATTTCCCATTTAAAGTTTTCAAATGTATACAAATCTTTTAAAAATAGCAGATCCACAAGCTCACAATGCCTCATGCTTGTAGATCGGCTATTTTCAAATGGCCGATGAATGGCTGAAGTGGTTTCTGCATGTTTTTTTAATAATAATCAAAATCTAAAAAAGTAACTAGTAACTAAAGTTTTCAAATAATTGTAGTGGAGTAAAAGTACTGGAAAATTACTTACTGGAAATATTTGACTCTGAGATGTAGTGGAGTAATATTAGAAATTGGAAATACTTGAGTAAAGTACAAATACCTCAAACTTGTACTTAAGTACAGTACTTGAGAACATAAAGACGTATACCAAAATCCATTTGAAAAAATTGCTTCTCACTGTTCTCAGGTAAAATGTTGATATGCGATTAAAATGCGATTCATTTTGATGAATTAATTACAAAGCCAAAGGTAGGGCAAGTGATTTTCTTTGGTTAAAATAAGTGTTAAATAGCTCTATATTCTGATAGTACTCATTGATAGAGTGTTTGTGCAGTAACAGGAGTCTCCATGTCTCTCCACCTCTTTATTAAACAGAAAATGCATTTTAAGTTCAGTTTCAGTTTAATTTCCAATTTTATCCAATCAGGATAGAGAACTCAGTCAAGATAAAGATTAAACAAGTTAAATTCGAAGTGATGACACAAAGAAATGATCAGACAAAATTGGAACTGTAATAAATGGGTACTCTCTCCTGATTGGCTGAGATTTTGTCACCTGAAAATGTATTTTCTGTTTATTAAAGAGCTGGAGAGACGGGGAGACTCCTGTTACTGAACAAACACTCTATAGCAATGATTACTATCACAATATAAGTGCTTTAACCTTTTAACAATTCACTTTTTGTTTTAACCAAAACAATATCACCTACCCTACCTTTAATTAGATTAATGCTTTTTTAATCGAGTCCCAGCCTTAATTTTGATATGTTTTACTTTGATGGTAACTGTTGTATTATCGTACTATCTTGGATTTTGTGTGTGTGTGTGTGTGTGTGTGTGTGTGTGTGTGTGTGTGTGTGTGTGTGTGTGTGTGTGTGTGTGTGTGTGTGTGTGTGTGTGTGCGCGTGCGCGCGTATATTCAACCGTTTTAGTTAATAACTATTGTGTTCATAGTATTCATTTACCTTTCACTGGTGGTTTCTTCAAGGCAGTGCGAATGGTGTCCAGCTGGTCTTTGCAGTACTGCTGATCAGCCAAAGCATTTTGATAAACTTGTGGCCAGTTCATATGATCTACAAACGGAGGCTGAGGCTCCACCGCCTTCCCTTTGTTGTAGTCTGCGTAGAACATCACTTCACCATCCAGTGCCATCATGTACTCTTTATATGAGTCTTTAACTGTGTCTGAACAGCCAATGACTTTAATCTCCTCATGGAACACTGTAAATAAAACAAAGATGATATTAAATTCAACAACAAACTTCTTCACAGTGACAATAACACATAAGCATCATGTTAAACAATCATGTTTGGTTCTTATATGAAGTGAAAGGTTGGATATTAAAAGTAGCTTCCTATCAAACGGTTTATTCACACTGAAACAGATTCAAATGTTTTTATGTATTTATTTATCTTTATTATGAAAGTAATTAATAAGGAAAAATATATTTCATGATGTAAAAAAAAACAGGTATCAAATCATGTCAGATTTCTAAAATTAAAATGTAAAACCATATGTGTGCAAAACTCTTGTATGATGAAATATGGAGATGTGAGGTTTCTGGAATCCCCAGGGTTCTATAATAGGCCCCTCCTCCTCCCTCTGCACAAAACCCTCATTTTCATGATGTATTATATTATATTCTCCATATTTCATGATGTCACAACAACAGTTCCTAACATCTGTTTTAATGTTTATGTATTTGGACCAACATTCAAGATTCAATATAACAGGTAGTAAAAGGAGTGTGTGTGTGTGTGTGTGTGTGTGTGTGTGTGTGTGTGTGTGTGCGTGCGTGCGTGTGTGTGTGCGTGCGTGCGTGCGTGCGTGCGTGCGTGTCATTTGTTTGTATTGTGCATTGTCCATATTTGGTTTTATATAATAACAGTAGTAGATATAAATGTATATATTATACAATAACAGTAGATATAATGTACTTACTTCCTGGGATCGCTTTGACATGAAGTACAGAGGAGAGGATGAGGAGGGTGGCTGTAATCTTCATCATCACTTATCAAAACTGAACTGAATTTAATAGATGAGAATAAACAGATGAGAATAAACAGATCAGAATAAACAGATGTTTACTGAAAGAGAAGTTCTGGAGTCTGAAAGAGAATGAAGGAGGACTTGTTCTTTAGTTCAGAAGAATCAGCCAATCAGATTAAAGATATGATGTCATCTGTTTCCAGAAAGACGACAGTGTGGATTATTGCACATATCATGTACGGTATATAGCTGCTGCTTATGCACCTTATGTCTCCTCATGTACATACTGTACCTTATGCACCTTATGTCTCATATACATGTTGTACCTTATGCACCTTATGTCTAACCTCATGTACATACTGTACCTTATGCACCTTATGTCTCCTAATGTACATACTGTACCTTATGCACCTTATGTCTCCTCATGTACATACAGTATGTAAATATCTTTGTTTAATTCATCTTTTATTCTCTCCTTGCCCCCCCCTCTTCTTTTCTTTCTCTTTCTGAAAGTATCTAAAACGATGGAGCTGCTAAAAACATAAAGTCACCCACTTCTTTACACCTTTAACCTGTGATGTGACAATAAAGATGCTTCTGATTCTGTTGAAGAGAAACACAAGAAAGATAGAAAGTAAAATGTGGTAACTAATGAAAAGCTTTCAGATGAGACATGATGGGAGGCTAAAGGTTAAAGTTCATCACTTCAGATTGAAGTGATTACAGACAAGTAAGACGCGCGAACGCTGGAAGCGAACGCAGCTCGAAAATATTGTGTATTTACGGACTGTGTGTGTGTGTGTGTGTGTGTGTGTGTGTGTGTGTGTGTGTGTGTGTGTGTGTGTGTGTGTGTGTGTGTGTGTGTGTGTGTTTGTGTTTTGACTAGCTGCATTCTGGCGCACTCTGTCGGCCGCACCCAGGCAGTGCAATGCACACAGACACACGCACACGCACACACACACACACACACACACACACACACACACACACACACACACACACACACACACACACACACACACACACACACACAAGCCGAGCAGACTTTCATAATAAGCTCCACTTGGGCGGAGGCGCGCCTCCTTCCGCGTTCGCAATTGTTTAAAATATGAATAAAATAAATAATGTTTCTCATGTAGTTGCTGTTGGAGGGCAACGGGTGGGGGGTTCCAATCCACACCAAACTTTACACAAACACTGTTCAGGTCTGGTAAGAGAATAGTCTCACCAAATAAACTGAATGTCACACATATGGTTCTACAGCAGTGTTACACAGTGTTTAACACTTCATATGGACACAACTCAGAGACCATTGGATTGGAAGGCTGTGCAGTAAAAGTCTATTTAGTCTATTCATTTACTTTTAATCATTTATAAGCTAAGGTGTTCTACATTCTCACACAAAGGAGTCACATTTGACCTCCTAACTCAACCACATCTTCTTGGTCAAAGGTCAAAGGTGACATGTTGGAGCATCAGAGTGGTTAAAGGTAGCCTGGGATCAAATACCTTTTTCAGGTTTCTGGTCCGGTCTGGAGTGGAAATAACTTTACGTCATCAGGCGGCCGGAACCCACGACCGGAACCTCCAGCGCTGTGCGCCTCCAAAATGATTCCCCTAGTTTAAAACTTGTTTAGTTTGGTATAATCGTTTAGTTTCTTTTGGTATAATAATGGTTTGGTATGTTCATCTTTTATTCTAACTCGTAGCGTGACTAGAAATACTAAACAAACTGATTCACATTATGTGGGGAACAACAACAATGTGACACCAACCGGAACCAACCACCAGAACACAATTGTTTTGTATTACTTTTTTCTAAACCGGATCACAGGGCTCAGTTTTAGAATGAATACCAGGCTTTCCTCCAACCTGCTCATCAGAAGCAGTTAGGGGTTCAGTGCCTTGCTCAAGGACACTTCGACATGAAGCCAGGAGGAGTCAGGAATCAAACCGGGAACCTCTGTAAACTGAACTCACAGACGCTCCTCTAATCCAAGTCTCATTACATCTCACTGATGAAACCATCAAATGTCTTTACAAACATATTGGTCATCATGTGATCAAACTGTCACGTGGGAGGAAATTCAAACGTGTGTGTGTGTGTGTGTGTGTGTGTGTGTGTGTGTGTGTGTGCCTCATTACAACTTTTGTTACTATAGTTACTCTGTAGATTATTATTACAAAACATGCATTAACCACTTCAGCCCTATATACTTTTCGGCCGATCAACAAGCTCATATTGCGTTGCATCGTGACGCATTGTGAGCTTGTAGATCTGCTATTTTCAAAAGATTTTTAGACATTTCATACATTTGAAAACTTGTGAAATGGGACATTCTGCATAATGAGTACTTTCTACTTTTGGTATTTGGTATTTTGATTCCAATACTTTTGTTCTTCTACATTGCAGTATTGATATTTTTACATAAGTAAAACATTTGAGTATTTTTTCCACCACTGCCCCCATGTGAACCTCTCCATTAACCAGCTCTGAAATGAGAGACATTTCATGCACTGGAACAGGAACAACAAACATCCTCATTCCCTGAAACTAAATGCTCTCCCCTGTATCAGTTTGAGTTGTAAAAGGTCACACAGACTCTGGTACAAAATAATCTAATGACCCACAGTCTGGTAGCACCCTCACTGGCACCTGTTTGTCACTTCCCATCACCCATACCAAACCATTAGAAATGAATGGCAAGTATGTGTAGCAGGATGGGCGTCTCCCTCTCTGCCCATGGCTCATGCTCCTCCCACTAATCAGTGGGCTGATTGGCTGCAGTATTTAGGCAGCGCTCCTTCTATCTGCTGGAGGTGTCTCCTCTTGTTTGGTGTGAGTGTCTTCAGACTGGTCTCTTTGACCAAAGCTGGCTCGTTGTGCTTCAGCTAAGCCACGCTTGCCCACGGCGTGTGTGGGTCCTTCCTTCTTCACGATGTATCAGGGCAGGTATGTCTCTATTGTTCAGCAAGTGCCGAAGTGTATAGTAGTTATGGTCATAAACTTGACAGTTTGTGTTATGTTCTTTAGTCCCTGTGTGCGGCTGGCTGTCCCCCCACGCCCCCCCCCCCCCCCCCCAGCTGGGTCTGTGGTGGGTGACTGAGCCACACAGAGGTGTGTCTGTGTGCATGGCGAGGTGTGCGCTTTGCCCTTGAATGCATGGTAGGTTTGCCTCTGTCTTTTTGTTGTGGCAATGATTTTAACATGAGCACTATTGAATGGTAGGCCAACAGCTGAATGGTATGTTAACAGCTGAATAGTGGGCCAACAGCTGAATAGTAGGCCAACAGCTGAATAGTAGGCCAACAGCTGAATGGTAGGCCAACAGCTGAATGGTAGGCCAACAGCTGAATGGTAGGTTAACAGCTGAATGGTATGTTAACAGCTGAATGGTAGGCCACAGCTGAATGGTAGGCCAACAGCTGAATGGTAGGTTAACAGCTGAATGATAGGTTAACAGCTGA
This sequence comes from Gymnoscopelus microlampas, assembly GCF_963454915.1. Classification (NCBI taxonomy): domain Eukaryota; kingdom Metazoa; phylum Chordata; class Actinopteri; order Myctophiformes; family Myctophidae; genus Gymnoscopelus; species Gymnoscopelus microlampas. Next base: position 53,428,627 of record NC_139941.1, on the reverse strand, counting down.
ATGATAGGTGAACAGCTGAATGATAGGTGAACAGCTGAATGATAGGTGAACAGCTGAATGATAGGTGAACAGCTGAATGATAGGTGAACAGCTGAATGATAGGTGAACAGCTGAATGGTAGGTGAACAGCTGAATGGTAGGTGAACAGCTGAATGGTAGGTGAACAGCTGAATGGTAGGTTAACAGCTGAATGGTAGGTTAACAGCTGAATAGTATGTTAACAGTTGAATGATAGGTGAACAGCTGAATGGTAGGTGAACAGCTGAATGGTAGGCTAACAGCTGAATGATAGGTTAACAGCTGAATGATAGGTTAACAGCTGAATGATAGGTTAACAGCTGAATGATAGGTTAACAGCTGAATGGTATGTTAACAGTTGAATGGTAGGTGAACAGCTGAATGGTAGGCCAACAGCTGAATGATAGGTTAACAGCTGAATGATAGGTTAACAGCTGAATGATAGGTTAACAGCTGAATGGTAGGCTAACATCTGCCACTTGTGTTAAGGGCTTGGTGAAGAGGAACACGCTGCTGTTTTATCTACTTCACCACTGACCGACACCTCATGTTGTAGGCTTATTTTAATGATTTTATTCTAATGTAGCGTGAAGCCCCCGGTCACACAGTTACAAGGTGAACTGTTTCAATATTATGTTGTAAGGGTCCCCACTAACTTCATACTGTTCTCCTTTTTAGGCCTGGTGCTGCATGGGGACCCAAGATGGGAACAGGTGATGGCCGCTCCAGTGGTAGTGGTAATCCCCCTTTTTAAATTAGTTAATAATTTTTTGTTGTTAATTCATTTTTTGTTTTGTTTGATGCGTGCTGTGATTTATCGGGGTGCCGCTGCCCTGGACGGTCAGACTGCCACCCATGCCCCCCAGCATTGGCCCATATGTGTAGGCTACAGTATATTGCTTTGTTCATCCAAAATGGTAATTTGTAAGTTTATCCCACTGGATATAATCTCTTTTATTAATGATGATATTTGGTTGACTAAAATGTTGTTTTCAAATAAAGCTTTTGTACTTTATGCCACGCCTCTGCCTCACATATTTAACAGCACAATGAACCTTGTGGGGAGTTATTATGTTATACAGGTGATTAGCATCAACAGTCTTAGGCTTCAAAGAGCGCCCTCTGCTGTCCTAAAGGCAAAGCCACTGGGCTGAGTGAGTTGGCCAGATTTAACCCATTCAGACCGGGAACGCATCTGTGTGTCATTTTAAGATTTATTTGGGCTATTTAAAAAATAGCAGATCTACAAGCTCATAGCGCAGCACAGAGTGCCGCGCTATGAGCTTGTAGATCTGCTATTTTAAAATGACACACAGATGCTTTCCCGGTCTTCATGGGTGAAGGACTGGACACTCCTTTTTCCAGTCCGTTAGCTTTACAATAATGACATAAACTCACTGATTTGCAGTGGTGGGAAAGGACTCAAATGATTTACTTAAGTAAAAGTACCAATACTGCAATATAGAAATATTCTGTTACAAGTAAAAGTCCAGAATACAACATTTACTTGAGTAAAAATTGAGTTTAAAAACAGCAGATCTACAAGCTTGCGAGTCGCGACGCATTGTGAGCTTGTAGATCGGCTGTGTATAAAATGGGGCTTAAGTGGTTAATGTATGTTTTGTAATATAATGACGTATATCTGCAAAGTAACTAGTAACTAAATTAGTGGAGTAAAAGTACAATATTTGCCTTGAGATGTAGTGAGTAAAAGTATTGGAAATAATCCAGTAAAGTGAAAATTCCTCAAGTGTACTTATTTACAGTACTTGAGTAAATTTTCTTAGTTACTTTACACCACTGGATATTAGGACTGGACACTCATTTTTTCAGTGTCCCTTAGCTTTACAATAATAACAAACACCCACTGATTTGTCATGTGTGCCTTGTGTCACCCTGGTGTCACCCTGTGGTCAGAGACCCTGTGGCCATGAAACTCTGGTGACAAACAGACAGACAGACAGACAGACAGAGACAGACACACACCTGGCTGCCCGGAGAGGCTGTGCGGTCATTGTGATGAGGGAGCTGTAGAGACAGAATTACACTTCCTAACACAATGTAAAAACTACACAAATATCAGGGAGGAGTTCTTTACAAAAATTCAAAATAAACTGCCCTGAATTCCTAAGTATGACAGAAAGGGAGAAATGACACTCCTTCTGGGGGAACAGAAAGAATGTGCAGTTTAAAATATGTGGATTCCTGTCACAAGAAAAGGGACAACCAGTAGGACACAGATGTATACCATGTTTTATTTACACCATCTCCTTTATTTATGTCATTTTGTTGAATGTATATTATGTTTGTTGTTTATGTCATCATTGTAATTGTGCTTTGGCAACACATGTCAAATGTCATGCCAATAAAGCCTATTCAATTGAATAGACAGACAGACAGACAGACAGACAGACAGACACCCCTACTTGACATATAAGATATAAATGAACAGTAGTCTATATAATACTTATGTGTGCAGCCGGGTTTGGCTTGTCTTGATATGCTTCGTTGCGCGTGGTGTCGTGCAGCGAAAATAGCCGATCTACAAGCTCACAGTGCATGTCGATGCGTGACACCACACGCAACTAAGTATCAAGCCTTTACTAGAGATGCAGTGTACGTCATGGATTAAGAGGACAATTCTTTCAACATAAAACGCTGTATTCAAGTTCAGGAGAGTTCAGTAAAGACAATGATCTTGAACGCTGCCTTCAGGTATGACATGGAAAGGACACATCGTTCAGCACACCTGGGGAAAAACACATTTGGTGGATGTGGAGGTTGGCTTCTCATGTATTTATAATGCAAGAGAAGACAGTTAAGAGAAAACAGACAGTTAAGAGAAAATACTGTATGAGTGAAATGTAAGAAAACATGAGGCCCAATTATGTTTCTTATTCCTTTATTGATATTTTGACATTCCATTCAAACCAAGCAAATTAAAGCCAAAATCTAACATCTGAACTTCAAACTATTCATGATCAGGGGTGCAGATCCCAGGGGGAAGGAGGGGACATGTCTGACATATTCCTCCAATAAAGTGTCTTAAAATAAATTATATAATTTTAAATCTCTATTTAATAGAAGCTGATTCCACTTTTGAAATCATTCTCACATACAGTAAACACAATACTTTGTGAAGGTTTTGTTTTTGCTACCCGTGTGTCCTGATCATCAACAACTGCCAAATAAATGAATCCACAAGCTTCATCATCATCATCACTTGTCCACAGAGCTGTTAACTAGTTTAATGTGTGAAGTTCAGCCAATATGAACGGATAGAAACACAACAGTGGAGCTGAAAAACGGAAAGATAAATAATACTGACCAAGGAATATCTAAACTGTCTGAATTAGACACATATTTTGTACTTTATTTTAGTAAAGTTTGCACAACCTTTCTGTTGTTAGCTCTCATCGTGTCACTGTCACAACGCAGATCGCTCATTCTCCTTATTAACATAATTAAAATTAATAATTAAAACCTCATGGGAATTCAAATACATTTATTGGACTATTTATTTTTTGTTATGCTGCAGGACCACATTGGAAACAAGTGTTTCATTACGCTTTAATGTGTTATCCTAGGTTTAAGTTGTTTTGACTTTTGCTCGTATATCTTTTACCAAAATCAAATCAAATCAAATCTCAAATGATGTGAATTAATGTGAAAGTATCAATGTTTGTAAGTCCTGCAGTTAAACATGGAGGCATGTTAGTATGTTTGTTGTTAAATCATGTGATGTCAACCTATAATGGATTATGGATTCTCATAACATCATAACATTATAGTTTGTTTCATGCATTGAACATGGATTTGGTGTTTAATTTTTTATACCAAATGTCAGACAAACTGTAATCATTGTGACCATTATTAGTTAGTTTAAAATCCTAGCATTAGCTCTATGCTCTATGTGATATTATTGATGTGAAGATTCCTTGTTTGTGGTTCCCTCCTAAATTGTAATGAGATCTGCTCCCCTGCTCTTGATTAGTGATTACATATAAATCATTGCATATAAATCATTACTTAATATAAATGATTGCATGTCATCAGTGTTTCCCATTAATTTCATAGACTCTGGCGGACCACCATTGTTTAATTTGGGTGGACCCGGGTATACACATCACCTCAGAACACCCTAGAGGGTTTAGGTCCACCCTAGAGGATCAGGTCCACCCATCACAGGGAAACAAAAAAAGGGTTAAACCTAACCCTAAACCAACCTTTAAATTCACAAAAACTATGCCTAAACCTAACCTTAACCCTAAAAGGTTGATGATGTCATCATTGTGCTGCTGTTACGACTATTTATAAGCTGATTGGACACACATGTATTTCTTCCTCTCACACCCAGGTGTTCTGTGAAAAGACAATAGACCAATAAGAATCAGAATGTATTAACTGTGTGAACATGTTAACACTTTATAATAACCTTCCCTTATAATAGTAAATTAATCATTCATAAATTATTAATTTAAATAAATGTGTTATTCATAACAAGTTAAACAGTCCGTTAATGATTTAATGATTTAAAACTATGTTATAAATAGTTAAAAGATTATGAACAAGTTATTAGTAAACTACTTAAAAACCTAACCTCCCAGCACCCTCCCTGCAACTACAGTAACCATCAAAGTAGAAACAACTCAGTCCATTCAAACAACATTTGACCAATACTTTGTCAATAGTGTATCTTAGTAGGAAGGGCAGCTCAGTTGGTAGAACACTCTCCTTTGGACCACAAGGTTCTGTCTTTGATCCTGTTAGTGATGGAATGATCAGTGTTTTCAATGAACTGAACCACTGGGTTCAGTCACTGAAATGTTGTGTTCAATGTACTGAATCATTGGGTTCAGTTCACTGAAATGTTGAGTTCAAATGATTGGTTCAGAGTTTGGCTGCATTGTGTCGTCTCTTCACTTCCTGACTGAGTCACTGAACGTCCTCTCAGGCTATGGGATCTAAACTCCTTCGTCATGTAAAACATGTTTATATTTGATTGATGATGAATGGTCCAAACTTACACAGTTCACCAAGAGGACCCCCCCCCCCCCCATCTGACCACATTGACATCAGTGTTGTCTGATACAACAAATCATTTGATTATTAAATTTGGTTATTAGATTCATTATTATAAGAAATTACGCGGAAGACGCATGATAATGTAAATTCACACGACTGGGATGGTTTACGAGGATTGTTTCACTTCTTACACTGCATGTTGTTTTGTGTATGTTTTCTAGTTTTATACACTTTTATACATTAAAGCTGTATGAATGTATATATAAAAAAGTTTAGTAAAAAGAAAGAGGAAGTGAACCTGGGTGTGTGGGAGGAGTCTAAAGATTGTCATCATTGGTTGTCGGCACCAGAATACGACCTGATAGAAGAAGAAGAGAGACAGTTAAAACAGACACACAAATACATCCTATGTACTGTATTGTGTGTATTTCTCCATACAATGCATAAATGTACACACAATAACACAATAATGAACACAATAACACAACAACATTAGGGTTCAGTCATCACCAGGGTCACATGTTGCATCAGAACTAATGTGAACATTTAACTCTTATTTAAGACTAAATGTGACAACATAGAACACACTTTGACCTCTAACTAAGTCGTCTAAACTGGTCTAAACCGGTTAAGGTTCTAAACCAATATAAACCTGTTTAGGTTGTGGCTTTACATGTTTGTATGTTTGTTTGTTTGTCTGTTTGTTTGCATTTCTGTGAGGGTTCCACATGTCATGTGATCCTCTGTTGACCTGACCTCATTTCTTCCACTGGTAGTAGATTTATTAATTAAACATGTTAATTAAACATGTTCATTAAACATGTTAATTAAACATGCTAATCACCTCGTTTCTTCCACTGGAAGTAGATGAATCCAGACAGGAACAAGACCAGACCCAGAACCAGACCTGATGCTCCCATGGCCACCTTGTTCTTCACTGACTCTGGCGTGGAGTCATCTGATAATACAAATATTATACTGTATGAATTATATTATTACAGTAGATTAAAACACCTTGTTCTTCACTGACTCTGACATGGAATCATCTGTGTCATTTTAGATTTGAGCTATAACTATTATTTCATACTTAGGCTATTCAAAAATAGCAGATCTGCTATTTTTGAAACAGAGACATTTGTTGAGACATTTGACAGTTACAAATGTTTGCTTTAAATATATATATTAAAAGATTTGCAAATATTTTTCAAAAATAGCAGATCTACAAGCTTGTAGCTTGTAGATCTGCTAACCCAACCCTTGATGTGACTCTAGTCACAGGGACTTACCCCCCCAACCCAACCCTTGATGCTGAGTGCCAAGCAGGGAGGCATTGGGTCACTTTGATAGTCTTTGGTATGACCCGGCCAGGGATCAAACTCCAACCTCTCAATCTTAGGGCAGACACTCTAATCACTAGACCATTACCATTGATATTAATGCAGCATTTATATAAGACCAGTTCCATCTCTCAGGACTGTTCTCATACTTTACAGTCACTTTCAGCCCCTTCACTCCAGCAGCTTCTGACCCTGATGTGGAAATTCTATAATTTCTATAAATGTCTTTGTATCTGCAGCCATTAGTAAACTAAGATGATGTACCTCATCTAGACAAGACACTTTAAGTAGGTGAGGCTCCTGTCATGACCTTCTTATTAGAATGGTAACTTTTTTAGGATGGTTTAATGTATTTGTATTGATTTTTATTTCTGGTGTCTGTATTATTATTGTCTTGTTTTTAATTGGATTGCTGTGTTTACTTTCTGCAAAACAAATGTACCTTCAGTTACAAAAAGAGAAGAATCCTTGAACCCTTAAAATAGAGTGTAGTGTAACACATTACACTAGAATACAGTAGATTACAGTAACTGACCCCAGTCCATCTTGATAGGCGCGGTCAGGCTGGGATGTTCCACCATGCATGTGATCTTCTCTCCTGATCTGTAACGCACACACACACACACACACACACACACACACACACACACACACACACACACACACACACACACACACACACACACACACACACACACACACACACACACACACACACACCCCAACTACAATTAGGCTTCATAGCATTAGACCGTTATAGGCAATAAGATACTGATATTTTCTCCACCTAAAATAATCATGACGTGCGTGTGTCCTCAAGTTGAATGTGTGTCCATGTGGATCTGCTCAGAGCTGAAGCGGCCCCTCCTCCCCGCCCGGTCTGGCAGTGAGTGAGCAGCTGTTAATTAGCACTAACATTAAAACAGATTGTGAAAGTAGACGATCTACACGCTGAAACGATTCAACACATTGATCTGTTGATCTTTGTTATTATTTAGTTTTTTGGAGAAAAACAAAAGTTTGACTATTTTTGTGTAGGAGCGTGAATGCCCCGCTGGGCTCTCCTCCACTCTAGTGTTTATTGTGTATTCCACTATTCCCTCCCCATTGCAGAAAAAATAGGAAGGTAGAAGAAACTTAGTAACAAGATATGCATGTTATAGCGTATTCCTGTGTGTGTATTCATGTATAACACACTCGCTCGCGGGTCTCTGTGTGCGTTCGTCATGCTTGCACGACGACGAGCTTGCTGCGTAGTTGTGTCTGAAGTAGACTGGTGATAAACACAGGACTCGGGAGGAATCGTGTGTGTGTGTGTGTGTGTGTGTGTGTGTGTGTGTGTGTGTGTGTGTGTGTGTGTGTGTGTGTGTGTGTGTGTGTGTGTGTGTGTGTGTGTGTGACTTAATATTAGCCTACCATTTAATGGGCCATTTTCAGTAAGTAAGTAACACTCGTTTTATTTTTAAAGAATATATCTATATGTGTATTTCTATGTAAAGGTGTCTGTTAGGTGTGTACCTGGGTGTGTACTCCAGGTAGGAGTGGTACTGGTAGTACCAGTCTCCATCAGACAGCTCGGCGGTAGAGGAGAGACCAGAGGTCAAAGGTTCTTGACCTATCCACCAGGTCACCAGGATCACTTGAGGATAGAAGTCGTAGCTGCTGCACCTCAGCATGTGAGTGTGTTCACCACGACGAGGAGGAGTCTCTGACTTCAGTCTCACTTTGGGCTCCACTGGATAAATAAGATTATTATTATTATTATTATTGTTATTATATAACCGTCATAGGAAAATGTCATTATCATTAATAGTTGCACATCATCCAAATTAGATCCAAATGATCCAGAAAGCTTCAACACACTTGGTCTTCAACCAGCCAAAATGTTCACGTTTCCCGGCTCTCCCCCGTTCTCCTCTCCCTCCATTAGCTCCCAGTTGCTGCCCTCACAGAGTACAAAACACTGATGTTGGCCTACAAAGCAACCGTATGACACCCCCATATCTTCAAACCTGATCCAACCCTACAACCCCTCACCCTCCTCCGTACTAGACTCTTCTCCCTTCTCTAAAACACCCTGGACAACGCTCCACACGTCCTAGACTCTCCATTGCAGTTAGAACCAGTGGTGTAAAGTAACTAAGTACATTTACTCAAGTACTGTACTTAAGTTACATTTTGAGTTTTTGTTTTACTTTAGTGGAGTATTTCCAATTTACTTTACTTTTACTTCTACTCCACTACATCTCGGAGGCAAATTTTGTACTTTTACTCCACTACAATTATTTGACCGCTTTAATTACTAGTTACTTTGCAGATTTAGATTATTACAAAACATACATTAACCACTTCAGACCTATATACATTTCGGCCATTTGAAAATAGCAGATCTACAAGCTCACAATGCTTCGCGATGCAACGCATTGTGAGCTTGTAGATCTTTACATTATATACATTTAAAAACTTGTGAAATGGGACATTTTGCGTAATGAGTACTTTCTACTTTTGGTACTTTTTGATACCAATACTTTTGTACTTTTATTCAAGTAAACTTTTAATTCCGGACCTTTACTTGTAACAGAGTATTTGGATTAAGTCTGATAAATGCCTACATTGTAAATTGTAACTGTAAATGTCAGTGTTTGGCCACCAGATGGCATCAGAGAACAACTTTTCATAGAGTACTGTAGAGCGTACAATAGTCTACAGTTTTCTACAACGTAGAATGCATTTATATAATATAATTTAAACATATTAAATAATTCACAGTTACACAGTGCTTTATATAAACAACAATAAACCAAGCAATATAATTGTATGAAAATAGCTCAAATGAACAAGAGTAGATACAAACAAAACAATACACATAATCCTGTAAAATATTAATAAAGTGATTAAAAACTTACAAAACAAACTAGTAAAGACAATAATTAAAATATAAAATCAGGTGGTGAAATGAAGTGTATAGAGGTGTGTTTTAGCCTGCATGGTTCTTTTTAGAGATAATTTAATAATTATATCTAAAAAAAACTTAAAACCCTGGTGTCTCTGTTTTAGGCAGGTCATTATATGTAGGTGAAAACGCTCAGAAATAGATGTTTCATTTATACTCGGTGTATGATGGTGACACCACATGCTGTGAGCTTGTAGATCTGATATATCCACTGTGTGACAGCGTGTTAGGATACAGTATAAATCAAGAGGATCTGAAATGTTTCTCAGCAGATAAAGAAATATGTAATAATTATTATATGATCAATATTAACACCATTAATCATCTCTGAATAGAATCATGTGATTTCATGTTATAGTTTATGAGGTGATGAGTGTTGAGTGTTGCTCTGAGATCAGCTCACCTCTCTTGTTCAGAACATGGGGGTAGTAGAGCTCAGTGTTGTGTTTGCAGACTGCCTCTCGGTTTCTTCTCATCACAGCCAGTTGTTTGGGATCTTTATTGAAGCGCTCTGCGTTCTTCACACCATACTCAGTGTATCCAACATACTGACCTACTCTACTGTCCCACCTGATGAACTCATCACCATCGAAATTATATGACTGTATGTACTGTATGTCCTTCAGCTCACTGGAGTTAAACACACAGCGGTGAGTCTCATAGTACACATATCCATCTGGAAATAGACAAATAAAAATGTCATTAATGTTCAGTTTTATTATCATCTGTATAATATCAACACTATTCTTTCTAACCCCCTGCTCTGTGTGTAGGGGGGGGGGGGTGCACGATGCGGTGCGGGTTATATGACGCATTTTATTTTTATGAATTGATAAATTTAACGACAATAAAACAACGGTAACAAAACAAGTACTTGAGTAGAAGTATTTGCATCAAAATGCACTTAAAGTACCAAAAGTAAAAGTACTCATTATACAAAATGTCCCATTTAAAGTTTTCAAATGTATACAAATCTTTTGAAAATATCTACCCAAGCTCACAATTTTCAAATGGCCGATGAATGGCTGAAGTGGTTATATATATTATATATTATATATATTTTTAATAATCAAAATCTAAAAAGTAACTAGTTACTAAAGGTTTCAAATAATTATTAAATTAATAAAGTACAATATTTGACTCTGAGATGTAGTGGAGTAGAAGTAAAAGTATTAGAAATTGGAAATACTCGAGTAAAGTACAAATACCTCAAACTTGTACTTAAGTACAGTACTTGAGTACATGTACAGTACTTAAAGACGTATACCAAAATCCATTTGAAAAAATTGCTTCTCACTGTAAAATGGTAAAATGTTGATATGCGATTAAAATGTGATTAATTTTGATGAATTAATTACAAAGCCAAAGGTAGGGTAAGTGATTTTCTTTGGTTAAAATAAGTGTTAAATAGCTCTATATTCTGATAGTACTCATTGATAGAGTGTTTGTGCAGTAACAGGAGTCTCCATGTCTCTCCACCTCTTTATTAAACAGAAAATGCATTTTAAGTTCAGTTTCAGTTTCATTTCCAATTTCATCCAATCAGGATCAGTCAATAAGATAAAGATTAAACAAGTGGAAAAAAGTGATGACACAAAGAAATGAGCAGGCAAAATTGTAACTGGAACATCATAAACATGAAGCTGATAAATGGGTACTCTCTCCTGATTGGCTGAGATTTTGACACCTACCTGAAAATGCATTTTCTGTTTATTATAGAGTTGGAGAGACGGGGAGACTCCTGTTACTGAACAAACACTCTATAGCAATGATTACTATCACAATATAGTGCTTTAGCCTTTTAACAATTCACTTTTTTTTTTAACCAAAATAATATCACTTACCCTACCTTTAATTAGATTAATCTTTTTTTAATCGAGTCCCAGCCTTAATTTTGATATGTTTTATTTTGATGGTAACTGTTGTATAATCGTATTATCTTGGATTTTGAGTGTGTGTGTGTGTGTGTGTGTGTGTGTGTGTGTGTGTGTGTGTGTGTGTGTGTGTGTGTGTGTGTGTGTGCGTGTGCGTGTGCGTGCATGTGTGCGTGCGTGTATATTCAACAGTTTTAGTTAATAACTATTGTGTTCATAGTATTCATTTACCTTTCACTGGTGGTTTCTTCAAGGCAGTGCGAGTGTTGTTCAGCTGGGCTTTGCAGAAGTGCTGCCGATCCAAAGCATATTGAATAGCTCCTGTGTAGGTGATATGATCTACAAACGGAGGCTGAGGCTCCACCGCCTTCCCTTTGTTGTAGTCTGCGTACACCAACACTTCACCATCCAGTGCCATCATGAACTCTTTATATGAGTCTTTAACTGTGTCTGAACAGCCAAGGAGTTGAATGTCCTCATGGAACACTGGAAATAAAACAAAGATGTTATTAAATTCGACAACAAACTTCTTCACAGTGACAATAACACATAATCATCATGTTAAACAATCATGTTTGGTTCTTATATGAAGTGAAAGGTTGGATATTAAAAGTAGCTTCCTGTCAAACGGTTTATTCACACTGAAACAGATTCAAATGTTTTTTATGTATTTATTTATCTTTATTATGAAAGTAATTAATACGGAAAAATATATTTCATGATGTAAA
>NC_139941.1:53124192-53411692 GCF_963454915.1 Gymnoscopelus microlampas | reverse complement strand
ATTATTTGATTATTACATTTGATTATTATATTCATTATTATAAGAAATTAAGCAGAAATTAAGCAGAAGACACATGATAATGTGAATTCACACGACCGGGATGGTTTACCAGGCTAGTTGTTTCACTTCTTACACAAGCATGTTGTTTTGTGTATGTTTTCTAGTTTTGTACACTTTTATACATTAAAACTGTATAAATGTATATATAAAAAGGTTTAGTAAAAAGAAAGAGGAAGTGAACCTGGGTGTGTGGGAGGAGTCTAAAGATTCTCATCATTGGTTGTCGGCACCAGAATACGACCTGATAGAAGAAGAAGAGAGACAGTTAAAACAGACACACAAATAAATCCTATGTACTGTATTGTGTGTATTTCTCCTTAAAATGCATAAATGTACACTCAACACAATAACACAACAACATTAGGGTTCAGTCATCAGGGTCACATGTTGCATCAGAACTAATGTGAACATTTGACTCTTATTTAAGACTAAATGTGACAACATAGAACACACTTTGACCTCTAACAAGGTCATCTAAACTGGTCTAAACCGGTTAAGGTTCTAAACCAATATAAACATTTCTGTGAGGGTTCCACATGTGATGTGATCCTCTGTTGACCTAATCTGAGTTCCCAGAAGTTTTCGCCAGCTCTGGCGAGGAACTTCTGGGCCACAGCCCTGGTATTTGTGGGCGGGATGTACGTCACGCTCTGAATCTGAGCGGACACGCCTCTTACCGGTCTGAGAGCTGTGCAACTCGTCTAAAAAGTCCGACGAGAGGCAAACAGCAGTACACAACAATGGCGGCCGAAATTTCTCAAAGGGAAATTGCTTCCCGTCGATCCTATTTAGATGCATCACCCACTGCATGTGGATCCCGCCCCCTTTTCTTCATTGGCTGTTGATTTGAATCACAACGCAGTGGCCGCGCCCCTGCTGTCCAAGCTCCGACGCTAACCCTCCCAGACTACTGTTGACCTGACCTCATTTCTTCCACTGTTAGTAGATTTATTAATTGTCTCCGCCAGGAGACTATGTTTTCACTTTCCGTCCCGTCCCCCCTCGGCCAAGCTAACATTGGTCAAGCCTCACGTGACACGTGACAATACGTTGAAAGAGTGTGCTCTGATTGGCTAGTGAGACGCATGACGTATAGCGGCCTGAAAAAATAGATATGTCACTTTGAAAGAGTCTTGGTCTCTATCAAAGTGAGGTAAGACAGGAATAATCACGAAATGGCTGAGAAATGGCGGAGCAATAAATTATGTAGACACACTGGTGTCATCACAATACGTAATATAAATAGCTTAGACAGGATTAATCAAGAACAGTACTTTCCAGTCACAGTTGATGACACAGTGCAACTAACTGTTATTATGCAAACTGAAGAAGCTGATCATTGTCTGCAAACTGATGAAGAAGCAAAGGAGCAACGCCTATCACCAAAGTTCCAATCTTGGAATAAATTCCAATATGTGCTGGCGGAGACTTGTGCTCCGAGGAGCACATTTTCTAGTTAAACATGTTAATGAAACATGTTAATTAAACATGTTAATCACCTCGTTTCTTCCACTGGAGGTAGATGAATCCAGACAGGAACAAGACCAGACCCAGAACCAGACCTGATGCTCCCATGGCTACCTTGTTCTTCACTGACTCTGACATGGAGTCATCTGATAATACATATATTATATTAATTATATTATTACAGTAGATTAAAACACCTTGTTCTTCACTGACTCTGACATGGAATCATCTGTGTCATTATAGATTTGAGCTATAACTATTATTTTATACTTAGACTATTCAAAAATAGCAGATCTGATATTTTTGAAACAGAGACATTTGTTGAGACATTTGACAGTTACAAATGTTCGCTTTAAATATATATATTAAAAGATTTGCAAACATTTTTCAAAAATAGCAGATCTACAAGCTCGTAGCTTGTAGATCTCGGTGCCGCTCTATGAGCTTGTAGATCTGCTATTTTTGAATATCCCAAAGTATAAAATAATGGTTATAGCTCAAATCTAAAATGACACAGATGTGTTCCTGGATTGAATGGGTTAAGTAAGTAAGCCTTGCCGAGCCATGTGACCCATAGGGGGAGGAGCCTATCTCCTGTTTCTGTAGCGTGAGGCGGCTTGATGTGACTCTAGTCACAGAGACTTACCCCCCCCCAACCCAACCCTTGATGTGACTCTAGTCACAGAGACTTACCCCCCCCCCCAACCCAACCCTTGATGTGACTCTAGTCACAGAGACTTACCCCCCCCAACCCTTGATGTGACTCTAGTCACAGAGACTTACCCCCCCAACCCAACCCTTGATGTGACTCTAGTCACAGAGACTTACCCCCCCCAACCCAAAACTTGATGTGACTATAGTCACAGAGACTTACCCCCCCCAACCCAACCCTTGATGTGACTCTAGTCACAGAGACTTACCCCCCCCCCCCCCCCAACCCAACCCTTGATGTGACTCTAGTCACAGAGACTTACCCCCCCAACCCAACCCTTGATGCTGAGTGCCAAGCAGGGAGGCATTGGGTCACTTTGATAGTCTTTGGTATGACCCGGCCGGTGATCAAACTCCAACCTCTCAACCTTAGGGCAGACACTCTAACCACTAGACCATTACCATTGATATTAATGCAGCATTTATATAAGACCAGTTCCATCTCTCAGGACTGTTCTCATACTTTACAGTCAATTTCAGCCCCTTCATTCCAGCAGCTTCTGACCCTGATGTGGAAATTCTATAATTTCTATAAATGTCTTTGTATCTGCAGCCATTAGTAAACTAAGATGATGTACCTCATCTAGACAAGACACTTTAAGTAGGTGAGGCTCCTGTCATGACCTTCTTATTAGAATGGTAACTTTATTGATTTTTATATCTGGTGTCTGTATTATTATTGTGTCTTGTTTTTAATTGGATTGCTGTGTTTCCTTTCTGCAAAACAAATGTACCTTCAGTTACAAAAAGAGAAGAATCCTTGAACCCTTAAAACAGAGTGTAGTGTAACACATTAAAGTAGATTACAGTAGATTACAGTAGATTACAGTAGAGTACAGTAGAGTACAGTAGATTACAGTAACTGACCCCAGTCCATCTTGATAGGCGCGGTCAGGCTGGGATGTTCCACCATGCATGTGATCTTCTCTCCTGATCTGTAATACACACACACACACACACACACACACACACACACACACACACACACACACACACACACACACACACACACACACACACACACACACACTCACACACGCACACACACGTTTTTCTGCTGATGATCCTCTTCAAAAAGCACAGCATGTTTTCTATCTGATGAGGATGATCAGTACTACGCACAGGTGCCCCCTCTGCACCACGGTGCAGAGGGGGCACCACATTGTAGAGGGAGGGGGGGACCACGGTGCCGAGGGGGCACCCAAAATGAGCCATGCCGCTCATCATAATAACTAAACGATGAACTATTATATTTAAATTTAAGATTAAAAACACAACTACAATTAGGCACCATAGCACTAGACCGTTATATGCAATAAGATAAGCTTATACTGATATTTTCTCCACCTAAAATAATCATGACGTGCGTGTGTCCTCAAGTTGAATGTGTGTCCATGTGGATCTGCTCAGAGCTGAAGCGGCCCCTCCTCCCCGCCCGGTCTGGCAGTGAGTGAGCAGCTGTTAATTAGCACTAACATTAGGACAGATTGTGAAAGTAGACGATCGACACGCTGAAACGCGCCGCGATTCAACACATTGATCCATTGATCTTTGTTATTATGTAGTGTTTTGGAGAAAAAAAAAGGTTTGACTATGTTTGTGTAGGAGCGTGAATGCCCCGCTGGGCTCTCCTCCGCTCTAGTGTTTATTGTGTATTCCACTATTCCCTCCTCATTGCAGAAAAAATAGGAAGGCAAGAGGCAGAAGAAACTTAGTAACGAGATATGCACGTTATAGCGTATTCCTGTGTGTGTATTCATGTATAACACACTCGCTCGCGGGTCTCTGTGTGCGTTCGTCATGCTTGCACGACGACGAGCTTGCTGCGTAGTTGTGTCTGGAGTAGACTGATGATAAACACGGGACTCAGGAGAATCGTGTGTGTGTGTGTGTGTGTGTGTGTGTGTGTGTGTGTGTGTGTGTGTGTGTGTGTGTGTGTGTGTGTGTGTGTGTGTGTGTGTGTGTGTGTTTGTGAGACATAATATTAGCCTACCAATTAATGGGCAATTTTCAATAAGTGAGTAACACTTGTTTTATTTTCAAAGAATATATATATAGGTGTCTATTAGGTGTGTATTTCTATGTATAGGTGTCTGTTAGGTGTGTACCTGGGTGTGTACTCCAGGTAGGAGTGGTACTGGTAGTACCAGTCTCCATCAGACAGCTCGTCAGTAGAGGAGAGACCAGAGGTCAAAGGTTCTTGACCTATCCACCAGGTCACCAGGATCACTTTAGGATAGAAGTCGTAGCTGCTGCACCTCAGCATGTGAGTGTGTTCACCACGACGAGGGGGAGTCTCTGACTTCAGTCTCACTTTGGGCTCCACTGGATAAATACGATTATTTTTATTATTATTATTATTATTATATAACCGTCATAGGAAAATGTCATTATCATTAATAATTGCACATCATCCAAATTAGATCCAAAAGATCCAGAAAGCTGCAACACACTTGGTCTTCAACAAGCCAAAATGTTCACGTTTCCCGGCTCTCCCCCGTTCTCCTCTCCCTCCATTGGCTCCCAGTTGCTGTCCTCACAGAGTACAAAACACTGATGTTGGCCTACAAAGCAACCAAACGTATGACACCCCCATATCTTCAAACCTGATCCAACCCTACAACCCCTCACCCTCCTCACGTACTAGACTCTTCTCCCTTCTCTAAAACACCCTGGACAACGCTCCACACGTCCTAGAC
Source organism: Gymnoscopelus microlampas (assembly GCF_963454915.1). NCBI lineage: Eukaryota > Metazoa > Chordata > Actinopteri > Myctophiformes > Myctophidae > Gymnoscopelus > Gymnoscopelus microlampas. The sequence continues at coordinate 53,406,755 of NC_139941.1, read as the reverse complement.
TCTTCTCTCTTCTCTAAAACACCCTGGACAATGCTCAAAACATCCTAGACTCTTCTCCCTCCTGTTTCCCAAATGGTGGAACAAACTCCCCATTGCAGTTAGAGCTGCAGACTCACTCCCAATCTACCACCATAATCTGAAGACTCTCCACTTCATTCTCCACCTCAGCCCGTAGCACTTGACCTAGCCTTGATGACCTTGCAGTCTTATGCAAATCTTAACATGTATTTTAGATATCATGTTATGTAGACAGATGCCAGGTTCATTGTAGACCTGGCATCCTATAATTTAGATAGTTTCAATGTACAGATTATTTATTTGTTTGATATTATACGGTTTAGACTGATGATAGGTTCTTGGTTTACCTATGATCCTAGATTACTATTTCTATGCATTTGATGTATTACCTTGTGTTTTCCTTGCTTACTGTAAATCACTCTGGATTAAGAGCGTCTGATAAATGCCTACATTGTAAATTGTAACTGTAAATGTCAGTGTTTGGCCACCAGATGGCACTAGAGTACTTTAGTTTCTACAATAGAATCACACGGCCGGAAACGGAAGGCCTACAAATTCACGCCCACTTTTGAGATAGCGCCGCTACTCGGGGTCCGTTAGAACGATGAACTGCAGCTCTCAATGCATTCCCTATGAGAGGATATGAGAGTTAGGCTTCTCTTAAAATATTCCTACATTAACTGGAGACGATATTAATTTAAATAAAAATATGTTTCCAAATGTATGGAGTGTCTTTGTCAACATTTCTTCTTGTTTTCTTAATAGTTGATGTGTTTCACATTTAATTTGCCACTTTAACGAGTTACCCATAATATTAACACAGCAGAGGGTAGACGGCAGACAGAAGTTGTCGCATTTCAGTGACATCACTGCCTTTAGCGCCGAGCGCTGACCAGTGGTGTACCCACTGTAGAGACGGGACAGGCGGTCGCCTGCCCAACTAAGATCTCGCCTCCCCTAAAAAAAAAAAATAACCCGAACATGTGTCATTGTGTGCTTAATGTCCTCAAAGTCACGCATCCAACAAGCTTTGAACCGAGCAGATTGGACATTCTGTTCCAGAGATAATGACCAAAACATATTGAAAACGGACACTTTCGCCAGTTTTCTGGGTATTGAAAACCTCAAGGGATGCGTCCGTGACGTATATACCATGCGACCACTTAAACTCTAAATCTCAGATGCTAGCGGTTTTGACATACTGATGGAGTATATTATAGTATATTGTGGGTAGTATATCGAGATGACAGATATGGGACATTAAAAAGGATAAATTAAACAAATGGGACAGTTTATTAGAACACAAAAAAAATCGCTACAGCTTCAGTAGTTAACCAGTGAAATTACGGTATTTTACAATGCCTCTCATAGAGATTGCATTGAGAGCTGCAGTTCATCGTTCTAACGGACCCCGAGTGTCAAAAGTGGGCGTGAATTTGTAGGCCTTCCGCTTCCGGCCGTGTGTGTCTATAGCCTACAGTTTTCTACAACGTAGAATGCATTTATATAATATAATTTAAACATATTAAATAATTCACAGTTACACAGTGCTTTACATAAACAACAATAAACCAAGCAATATCATTGTATGAAAATGATATTTCTTCATAAACAAACAAAACAACACACATAATCCTGTAAAATATTAATAAAGTGATTAAAAACATACAAAACAAACTAGTAATGTTTTAGCCTGCATGGTTCTTTTTAAAGATAATTTAAAAACATTAATCCTGTTGTCTCTATTTTAGGCAGGTCATTATATGTAGGTGAAAACGCTCAGAAATAGCCTAGACCTATATGTTTCATTTATACTCTGTGTACGATGTTGACACCTCATGCTGTGAGCTTGTAGATCTGCTATTTCCACTGTGTGACAGCCTGTTAGGATACAGTATAAATCAAGAGGATCTGAAATGTTTCACATTAAATAAGGAAATGTGTAATAATTATTATATGATCAATATTAACACCATTAATCATCTCTGAATAGAATCATGTGATTTCATGTTATAGTATGAGGTGATGAGTGTTGAGTGCTGCTCTCAGATCAGCTCACCTCTCTTGTTCAGAGCATCGGAGTAGTAGCCCTCAATGTTGTGTTTGCAGACTACCTCTGGGTGTGCTCTGACCGCAGCCAGTAGTCCAGGATCTTTATTCCAGCGCTCTGCGTTCTTCACACCATACTCAGTGTATCCAACAAACTGATCTACTCTACTGTCCCACCTGATGATCTCATCACCATCGAAATGATATGACTGTATGTACTGTATGTCCTTCAGCTCACTGGAGTTAAACACACAGTGGCGAGCCATATAGAACACATATCCATCTGGAAATAGATAGACAATTAAAAATGTCATTAATGTTACGTTTTATTATCATCTGTATAATATCAACACTAGGCTAACTGCCCCCATGGGCCAAACATGTCACTACATAAAGTCTAAAATAGGTTCAGGATGTGAAATCTGGCATTAAAATGTTTTGAATGTATATTGAATATCTTAAATACAATGAGATTGAGCTACCAGTTAAGTAGAGGGGTGCGGTGCGGGTCACATGCGCGCATTTTCTTTATTAATTGATAAATAAACTACCATAAAACAACAGTAACAATAGTCTCTACCAGCCTTCAGTGGTGGAAAAAGTACTCAAATGTTTTACTTAAGTAAAAGTTTCAATACTGCAATGTAGAAATACTCTGTTACAATTAAAAATCCAGAATTCAAAATACTTGAGTAATACTTAAAGTACCAAAAGTACTCATTTTACAAAATGTCCCGTTTCAAGTTTTCAAATACAAATCTTTTGAAAATAGCAGGCGCTTATCGGCTATTTTCAAATGGCCAATATAGGGCTGAAGTGGTTACTATATGTTTTGTAATAATAATCAAAATCTACAAAGTAACTAGTAACTAAAGTTTTCAAATAATTGTAGTGGAGTAAAAGTACAATATTTGCCTCTGAGATGTAGTGGAGTAGAAGTAAAAGTATTAGAAATTGGAAATACTCGAGTAAAGTACAAATACCTCAAAATTGTACTTAAGTACAGTACTTGAGTACATGTACTCAAAGACGTATACCAAAATCCATTTGAAAAAAATGCTTCTCTGATCTCAGGTAAAATATTGATGTGTTTAAAATGCGATTAATTTCGATTAATTAATTACAAATCCTCTCATTAATTAGATGAATTGTTTTAATCGACTCCCAGCCCTAATAAAGTTATGTTATGTATGTGTTTTATTGTGATGGTAGGCCTAGCTGTTAATCATATTATCTTGGATTTTTCGATTCATGTATTTGAATTGAAAATCCAAATAAATAAAGTGTGTGTGTGTGTGTGTGTGTGTGTGTGTGTGTGTGTGTGTGTGTGTGTGTGTGTGTGTGTGTGTGTGTGTGTGTGTGTGTGTGTGTGTGTGTGTGTGTATTCAACCGTTTTAGTTAATAACTATCGTGTTAATAGTATTCATGTACCTTTCACTGGTGGTTTCTTCAAGGCAGTGCGAATGTTGTCCAGGCTGTTTTTGCAGTACGCCTGCTGACCCAAAGCATAGTCATAACCTCCTGCAGGGAAGGTCATATGATCTACAAACGGAGGCTGAGGCTCCACCGCCTTCCCTTTGTTGAAGTCTGCGTAGAACAACACTTCACCATCCAGTCCGTTCATGTACTCTTTATATGAGTCTTTAACTGTGTCTGAACAGCTAAGGACTTGAATCTCCTCATGGAACACTGGAAATAAAACAAAGATGACATTAAATTCAACAACAAACTTCTTCACAGTGACAATAACACATAATCATCATGTTAAACAATCATGTTTGGTTCTTATATGAAGTGAAAGGTTGGATATTAAAAGTATCTTCCTGTCAAACGTTTTATTCACACTGAAACAGATTCAAATGTTTTTATGTATTTATTTATTTTTATTATGAAAGTAATTCATACGGAATGATGTATTTCATGATGTCACAACAACCCAGGTATCAAATCATGTCAGATTTCTAGTGTGAGAACGTCTCCACGCCCCGCCCACCGCAGCGTCCGCTCGTCAGGACCCGACGTCTCTGTGTCGTCCTTGATCAGTATTTACCGTGCGCAGCGCCGAGCGCACACCCGGCGCAGCGGTAACTAAGTACATTTACTCAAGTACAATTTTGAGGTATTTTTTACTTTACTTGAGTATTTCAAATTTTCAGTACTTTTACTCCACTACATCTCAGAGACAAACATTGTACTTTTACTCCACTACTATTATTTGACAACTTTAGTTACTAGTTACTTTGTAGATTTTGATTATTATTACAAAACATACACTACCCACTTCAGACCTAGGCCTACATATATTTTGGCCATTTGAAAATAGCAGCTCTAGATGTTCACAATGCGTTGCATAGCAACGCATTGTGAACTTGTAGATCTGCTATTTTCAAAAGATGTTTATAAATACATTTTAGACAATAACTTGTGAAACAGGACATTCTTCATAATGACTACTTCTACTTTTGGTACTTTAAGTAAATTATTTTACCAATGAATAATAAATGATACTTTACAATAATAAATAAGTAGCTAAAATAAACCCCACACGGTGTAACATTTCTTTAACAGTTAAAATAGTACAGTTTAACAGTTTACATAGCAGCAGTAGCAAAGAGGTATAAAATGTACAACCATATGTGTGCAACACTCTTGTATGATGAAATATAGAGATGTGAGGTTTCTGGAATCCCCAGGGTTCTATAATAGGCCCCTCCTCCTCCCTCTGCAAAAAACCCTCATTTTCATGATGTATTATATTATATTCTCCATATTTCATGATGTCACAACAACAGTTCATAACATCTGTTTAAATGTTTATGTATCTGGACCAACATTCAAGATCCAATACTGTATATACAGGTAGTAAAAAGAGTGTGTGTGTGTGTGTGTGTGTGTGTGTGTGTGTGTGTGCGTGCGTGCGTGCGTGCGTGCGTGCGTGCGTGCGTGTGTGCATGTCATTTGTTTGTATTGTGCATTGTTCATATTTGGTTTATATAATAACAGTAGGCCTAGATATAAATGTATATATTATATAATAACATAAATATAATGTACTTACTTCCTGGGATCGCTTTGACATGAAGTACAGAGGAGAGGATGAGGAGGGTGGCTTTAATCTTCATCATCACTGATCAAAACTGAACTGAATTTAACAGATGAGAATAAACAGATGAGAATAAACAGATCAGAATAAACAGATCAGAATAAACAGATGTCTACTGAAAGATAAGTTCTGGAGTCTGAAAGAGAATGAAGGAGGACTCGTTCTTTAGTTCAGAAGAATCAGCCAATCAGATTAAAGATACGATGTTACATCATCTGTTTCTGGAAGACGACAGTGGTGATTATTGCACATAATCATGTATGGTATATAGCTGCTGCTTATGCACCTTATGTCTCCTCATGTACATACTGTAACTGTACCTTATGCACCTTGTGTCTCCTCATGTACATGTACCTTATGCACCTTATGTCTAACCTTGTGTACATACTGTACCTTATGCACCTTATGTCTAACCGTGTGTACATGCATAACTGTACCTTATGCACCTTATGTCTAACCTTGTACCTTATGCAAAAAGTAAAATATCTGGTCTCTTCAGAAGAGAATAAAATGCTGGAGCACTCCACTGTTCTACTCTGCACATATGTATTATTATGCAGGGTGACAAGGGGGTGGAGTCTCTGAAGACCATATTCACACGGCGGCCATTTTGCTATTGAGTTAATGAAATGCAACCCTGTTTCTTCAATGCAAAATGCCAAAATGGCCGCCATGTGAATATGGTCTATTATTTCCAATTCCATAGTGTAAAATAATACCAGTCAGAGCTTGTCTCCCCCCTCCGAAAAAATCTTGCCCCCACTACTGACAGCTATAATCACGTGTGTGTGTGTGTGTGTGTGTGTGTGTGTGTGTGTGTGTGTGTGTGTGTGTGTGTGTGTGTGTGTGTGTGTGTGTGTGTGTGTGTGTGTGTGTGTGTGTGTGTGTGTGTGTGTGTGTGTGTGGTTGAAGCTCCCCAAAATTGTATTTCACTTCCTGATTCACTCAACAGCCAATCAGGATTATTATTTTATTAAACATCATCAGTTACTAGAGAGAGAGACATGTTGATGTGATCAACCTGACAGACTGACTGTACATGTATTTATTAATGTATGTGTTGTTTAATTTGACTTGCTTTGACAATGTACAAACATATCATGACAATAAGGACACTTTGAGTCTGATCTATTCCATTTCACTGTGAAATGAGCACCAACAAGGGTTAAATAAAGCTTAGTTTAGGACTAATCAAGGACTTGTTGATCTAGGATTTATTTTAATTAGAGTTGTGTCACACCACTTAATTTTAAGCATTGCTTAACAAATCTGCGATAACATCCTTAACCTGTGATTAGTGTGTGTGTTTGTGTGTGTGTGTGTGTGTGTGTGTGTGTGTGTGTGTGTGTGTGTGTGTGTGTGTGTGTGTGTGTGTGTGTGTGTGTGTGTGTGTGTGTGTGTGTGTGTGTGTGTGTGTGTGTGTGTGTGTGTGTGTGTGTGTGTGTGTGTGTGTGTGTGTGTGTGTGTGTGTGTGTGTGTGTGTGTGTGTGTGTTATTTGTTTGTATTGTGCATTGTTCATATTTGTTTTCATTTAATAACAGTAGATATAAATGTATATATTGTACAATAACATAAATATAATGTACTTACTTCCTGGGATCGCTTTGACATGAAGTACAGAGGAGAGGATGAGGAGGGTGGCTGTAATCTTTATCAAAACTGAACTGAATTTAATAGATGAGAATAAACAGATGTTTACTGAAAGAGAAGTTCTGGAGTCTGAAAGAGAATGAAGGAGGACTCGTTCTGTAGTTTAGAATAATCAGCCAATCAGATTAAAGATATGATGTTACATCATCTGTTTCCAGAAAGACGACAGTCTGGATTATTGCACATATCATGAACAGTATATAGCTGCTGCTTCATAAGTAATCAACAAACTATACTAAAAACTGGGCAAACATTGGCCAAATTGTCAATTAATATAAGAAAGAGCAAGATTTTTGAAAATAGCCGATCTACAAGCTCTTTTAGAGCATGTAGATCTATTTATCTGTGCGAACTGAGTCAAACTATATATATATATATATATATATATATATATATATGTATATTGTGGACAATAAGTTCAAGCCACGACCTGAGTTCCTGCAGACCTTGAGTCACTCCTACATGGCCGATGGGTTCAGTGTGGACTTTACCAATCCCACAGAGAGTGCTGCTGCCATCAACAAGTATGTAGGGGAGAAGACCCACGGCAAGATAGACCAACTAGTGGAAGACCTGGATCCTGAGCTTTTCTTCTTTTCTTCAGCGTTTAGTATAATTTCATATACCAGACAGAAATGAAACTTTGTTATTAGCTATTATTAACCTGATCATAGGTAGGGTTAATGAACCCCCAGTTTGATATGCATTAATCCACAGACCCCCATTTGATAACTTTAAAAAATATATATATTTTCGGCCAAATAGTCATCATGTTGACTAAGATGTACTGTATGTTCAAATGTTTTGTTGTAAAAAGAAATCATGACCGAAATAAATAAACTAACTAACTAAAATATACCCTTACAGACCCATAAGAGTCCATTTGGACCCATGGTGGTACCCAGACCCAACGTTGACAAACTGCCCTCTAACTAGTTCTATCATGGCTACAGTCACCTTCCCTCATTTAAGTTTCGTCTCACTATTGTCATCGTTGTTTCTACATTGTTTTCTGTAAAAACAGGAAATTGGCAGACTCCATTTGACGTTGCAAACACCAAGAAGGATATGTTTAATGTGGATGAGCAAAACCAGGTACTTTATCCCATAACACTACTGTCTTACCAGTGTTGATTTCGTCGACTAAAACTATGGCGAAAAATGTTCGTCGCTCACTAAATGTTAGTGAGGGACGAGTGGAGAAGAGATCCAGTAGAACTAAAACACATTAAAGTCATTTTATGCTTGGTTGCGCTCAGGTGTTGTGCTCTGAAAATAGCAGATCTACAAGCTCACAACGCGTCGCAGCACGACGCGTTGTAAGCTTGTAGATCGGCTATTTTCAGCATGCAACCAAGTGTAAAATCAGCCATTACAACGCCATCAAGGCGCCGCCACAATACATTTTAGTCGACTAAATCAACTGTAGATTGACAAAAATCTTATGATATTTAGTCGACTAAAACTAGACAAAAACTAAAACATTTCAGATGACTAAAATATGACAAAAACTTAATGGAATTTTATTCAAAAGACTATGACTGAAACTAAATCAAAATTTGCTGTCAAAATCCACACTGTGTCAAATCTCTATGTCTTTTTATTAGTTTGTCTCAAAGGTATAAACACTAATTGCACCTATTTGCATTGTATAATATCTAATGTTTTGTCTGAAATGTTGTCTTTTGAAATCTGCAGGTTCCAGTCCAGATGATGAACATGGAGGTTCGATGGTTCGATGTCTACATTGACCAGCAGATCTCCACCACCGTCCTCCGTTTACCCTTCAACAACTCCTACTCCATGCTGCTGATGCTGCCTGACAGAGGCACAAATCTGACTCAACTGGAGGAGGCCATCTGTCCCATGCACTACACCAAGTGGCTCAATGGGATGAAGAAAAGGTTTGAAATTACACTTAAAAAAACACACCCTGTTGCAAATGTTTAGATAGCCAATCTGTAAGCTCAAAATATGTTGTGCAGATTTGCTATTGCTGAAGATTTTCTGGAGAAATGCCCAAAATAGGGACATCATATATTACACATTACGTATTACTTTAAATTAAAATGATTAATGATAATAAAAAATAAAAAACGCTTTTCAAGGTACCTAAAGTCGCTTTGGTAAAGTATGTTAGAATATTACTTTCTGTGCCAAGTAATGACCTTTGCATTGCAGTTTCACAAACCACTTAAAGTCAGAGATGGATCAATCAATTCCAGAATGATCTTATAATAACATGATCATCCACAATACTTTGCCGTATATAGTCTTAAGTGTGTTTTGTATTTCCTTTTCAGGGAGTACGATTTATTTGTTCCCAAGTTTTCCATCAAGACTAAGATGAACCTGAACGCTGTGCTGCGTCAGATGGGAATAACAGACGTGTTTGGTGCTGCAGCTGATCTCAGTGGCATTGCAGAGGCTGTGTCTGTGTCAGAGGTAAGAGCTGTCACAACGGATCAGTCTGTCTAGTTCAGTGGTTCTCAAACATTTTTGTCTCAGGTCACCCTACAAATAACCTTTTCATCCACGGCATCCCTGACTTACATTGTTACTTTATAGCACTTTATTTATTGTCATATTAACGGTAAGTAAACATGTAAATCTTTCCCCCAAAGATACGGTCACGAGGAAAATTGTAGAGAATATTTGTCTCCATTATTTAGGACAGACTGAAAATATCTTTTATATACTTGGCGTTTAACCACTTAAACCCCAGCATTCCTATTCTGGGGGGGACATTCACCAAAACATTGTGACGCGTTGTGAGCTTGTAGATCTGCTATTTTTGGTGAAGAGACTTGGTGCACTGTAGGCTGAAAAAGAACGCAGCAAAGTACAGTTTAACTAAGGTCCGTTTTACTAAGTATATAGAGGGTCTAAGTGGTTAAACTGAAGTAACATTTATACATTCCAAATATTATCAAAGTATTCTGAGGCACCCCTGGCACCCTAGGGTGCCGCGGCACCCACTTTGAGAAGCCCTGGTCTTGTTGTCCCTTCTTTTATATGACAACAAAGGACAGAGACAGTCCATCAGTCCAGCAGCCACCAGGCTACTAAACAAAGCCTAACCCCCTTATGTTTGGTTCTATTCTTGGATGAATACAAGAAAGGTATGGTGGCATAAATGTATAGATTGCCAAGTATATGCTCTGCTGAAATTTTCCTAATAAATGGTCTAAACTTCACCTGACTGGAATATAATATTTCTATAATAATGGTCGCCCCCCAAATCACGCTCATCCCGGGTCAAATCCGCCGAGCTCGGAATGGTCGGAACCACCAGGTATTTCTGGCCACCAGAACCTATAGTCGGCCACGTTTGACGTCTCGAGGGGGGTCGGCTCAGCGACTCGAATGGTTGAAGTGGCCTTTGGCACACAATGTGTCACGATGCTCACAATGGGTCGCAATGAGACGCATTGTGAGCTTGTAGATCTGCTATTTTCAAACGTTTTTTTTTTTAAATACAATTTGAACTTTTGAAATGGGACCTTCACAATGATTACTTTTACATTTGGTACTTTTATTGATACCAATACTTTTGTACTTTTACTCAAGTACATTTGAATACAGGACTTCTACTTGTAACAGAGTATTTCTACATTGCAGTATTGATGCTTTTACTTTAAGGTAGAGTTAGTGATATTTTTTTATTTTATTTTTTTGTTAAAAAGGTTAAAGTAGTATATTGTGATAGTAATCATTGCTACAGAGTGTTTGTTCGGTCTCCAGCTCTTTAGTAAACAGAATATAGTACATTTTCAGGTAGGTGACACAGCTTAAGCCAATCAGGAGAGAGCATTGAAAATGAATTTTCTGTTTAATAAAGAGCTGGAGAGACATGGAGACTCCTGTTACTGAACAAACACTCTATAGCAATGAGTACTATCACAATATAGAGCTATTTAACACAAAGTAAATCACTTACCCTACCTTTAAGTAAAAAATGTGAGTACTTTTTTTCACCACTGCAGGTCGTGCACCAAGCCACGCTGGACGTAGACGAGACTGGAGCGACTGCGGCTGCAGCTACAGGCATCCGCATCGTCCCATACAGTAGTTTTATAGTCCCTGAGCTGAAGTTCGATCGTCCCTTCATGGTTCTCATCGCCGACTCTGACAACATCCTGTTTGTGGGAAAGATCGTCAATCCAAACGTCTGATGAGACAAACTGTCTGATTGATTGAATACTTTATTTAGACATTTAAAAAAAGCCCATGAAAGTACAGTTTAAATACAAGGTCAACTAAATAGCATTGAAAAGCCCATGAAAGCCATAATGGCAGTGGTGGAAAAAGTACTCAAATTCTTTACTTAAGTAAAAGTACCAATACTGCAATATAGAATTACTCTGTTACAAGTAAAAGTCCAGAATTCAAAATGTACTTGAGTAAAAGTACAAAAATATATTGACATCAAAATGTACTTAACGTACCAAAAGTAAAAGTACTAATGTGACAAGGGTGAAATGAGGGGTTCTTAAAACTTTTGTAATTTGTTTTTATTGGTGCTTAATGTGTATAATTGCCTCATTTAACCCCACCATCTTATTATTTTTGTACCAATTATTATTACGCACTGTATTGTTTATAATTGTTTTCCCCATGATCCCCTGGTCACATGTATTGAGAGACATTGAGTGGCAGAGCGGCAGTCACGCAGTCACGCCCAAGGCCACGGTCATGGCCAATGTCCCCAGACAGACTGTCACCACGGACAAATGAAAGAAGAGGGAGGTGTGGTTTGGCAGGTACAAAAGCGGAGGCGGGACCGTTTGAAAGAGAGAACAGAGCACCCAAGTGACAGAGGCGTCAGTGAGGAGAAGGACAGCAGAGGGGAAGGTTGTGCCGAGACACGGAGTAGAGGAGTGCATAGATGAAGTAGACATACCAGCCACCTAGGAGTTTGGAAGCCGAGGTGTGCCTACATTCAAAGGAGAAACCAAGAGGAGAAAGCGATCGAACCGAAGGGGAGGAAGAGGCGAGTGAGACCAGACCATATGAGAGACGAGTGAGACCAGACCATATAAGGAGCGCTGAGACTGGAAAGTGGCGATAACGTTGCATACGCAACCAACTCAGCGCCAGGTGTAAAAACCTGGCTGGCGAGTGAGTATTCGAACAAGCAACGTTGAATCCCTGTATAACCACTGCCTGAGACAACGCAAATGTATCGTGTAAATGCACAGTGAACTGGTCTAGATCTCTATAATTGCAGGCGGAGAGAAAGAAGAGAGAAGACGAAGACGACTGGCCTCAAACCCTTTCCCATCTTACCCCCATATATGGACATGCAGCATTACCCCTGAACAAACCGTGTTGAGTATCTTGAAGCACTTTATTGGCACAGCACTTTACTTGAAAAGTATTTGTTGCACAGAAACCCCCCATGCTAAGGAACCCTTGTGATTAAGCCCCGCGTAATTTGCACAACTTTATAATTTATTTTATAGTTGTTGTGTAGATTAATTGTGTTTTGTATGTTTATATAGGTTTTATTAGTATAGTGTTTATTTGATTGTTTTTAAGGCACAGAAGCCAATGTATTAGGGACCCAATAAATATGACTTACCTTTTTTGATACACTGTATTCGTGTCCAGTTTCTTAAAGGGATATTCTCATGCCAGTGTTGTATTCTCAAAACCAAAAGTATTGAAACTTACCAGTTAACCTCGAACCTGTGAAAGCCTGAAGAAGAAGTTAAAGTGTATTCAAAGGGGACTTCCCTCTATAACAAAAGTGGCGTAGTCGACAAACAATTAGTTCAGATAGGACTCACAGTAATTACGCACCCAGCACTTTATTGTGCATTTATATTTTATTGTTGTGAGTTTTATTCTGGATTATTTATTAAAGGAGAAGAGTGCAATAGTACAAACAAATTGCAAGTCAAATGTGATACAATTTCGGCCCTGTTCACATATTTGGCGTTGGCGGCAGGACTGGTTGAGAACAAACACATGAGAATACCCTTAAGAGAAACTGTACTGTTTTGTTGTTTTTGTTGCTTTTTTTTTTTTTTTTTGCTTTACGGATTCAGAATGATGATGATGGCGGTGTATCCCGGTGCCCCATGGTTACCCACCTTTGGTGGAACAGAAGGCGAGAGTAAATATAGGGAATGGAAAGACCAGATTAGAGGATTATTAAGTACCCAGGAACTACCAGAAATCAGGAAAGTTGCTATTATAATTAAAACGCTAACCAACGAAGCTAAACGGCAGATTAGTGTGGTTGAGGAGGGCGAACGCGACACAGTGGCAAAAGTTTTTAAATACTTAGATGCTTTATATAAAGAAACTGTCTCTGTCGCAGAAATGCGCTCACTATTCTATCGGTGCGCACAGCGCGCAGGAGAGAATGTACAAACTTACACCCTGAGACTTAGAGAGCTGTTTTGTGGGCTGCGGCAGCACGACCCAAGCACCGCTCCCTCCGAAGCCATTCTTCGTGATCAGTTTGTTATGGGTTTAGCTGAGGGCCCCCTGGGCCAAGCCTTAAAAATATATGCTCGACGACACCCAGATGAAGATTTTGCTGCTTTACGCGAAGAAGCCTACCTGTTAGCTGCTGAACATGGAACTACTGAAATAACGTGCCACGCTGTTAATCCTATTTCTGTCCCCTACCCTTCTCAGGACCCTGCTTGGAGAGAAAAATTAAAACAGGAAATCATGGACGACGTAAAAACTCAAATGCAAGGATTCACGCAGGAACTCATGAAGGAAATCAGACCGCTCCTCCGCACTGGCACCAATGACGCACGAGCGCGCACTCCACCGCCACCTGAGCGACGGTATACGGCCTCTCAGCGCTACGAATGGGATGAAGGAGGTAGGCCGATATGTAGCCAGTGTAGACAGGCGGGTCATATAGCGAGATTCTGTAGATCCGACCGAAGTCAGTTAAACTAGTACGCCCTGTCGCCGAGGTCCGGGGGGCAGAGGTGCAACGTTCACAAAAAAAGTTAAGGGCCAATGAAGTGTTTGTGGGGGAATGTCCGACAATTGGGATAACAATGGGGGGAGTCCAAATGAGGGGTTTATTAGATACGGGGTCTCAAGTCACATTGATGCAGCAGAGTTTGTTTAACGAAAAGTTCTCGCAAGATAAAATGGAAAATGGGCCTCTGGTGTTTAGCCTACGGGCAGCAAACGGCCTTGATCTACCCTATTCTGGCTATGCCATATTCGATTTAGAATTAGAAGGACTGAAAATACCGGGAAGAGGAATCGTAATTGTAAAAGATGAACATTGTATTGAGCCGCTGATCATTGGGATGAACGTAGTCCACGCAGTGTGGCATGCATTATTTAAACTCTCTGGGAGGTCTGTGTTTCCATGCCAACAGGAGAGGACACCATGGAAAAAAGCATTCGCCGCCTGTAGGAGAGTGGAGGCAGTGACCCACGAAGACGGAGCATTGGGCTATGTGTGGCCTGTCGGCCGACGGAGAATCCGAGTCCCCGCCCGCAGTGAGTTAGTAGTATGGGGCCGTGCCTGGAAAGGTCCAAATGGAGCCGAATACGAGGCCCTGATGGAGGCCATGCCGGAAGGAACTGATCTGGGAGTGGCCCGAGCGTTGGTCACCGTGCGTAATGGCCGAGTCCCCGTGCGCATCTGCAACCCCCACGCGTATAGCGTGACCGTGGGCAGACATCAAAAGTTAGGGAAGCTATATCCAGTGGAGGAGGCCGACGTCCGTGGACGACGAGACCTGAACCTGTCCCTAGGAACCGACGGAGCCGTGGAAGTGTCCCTGGTGAGCATCGAAGACGAGGGACCCGTGAAGACCTTACCTGAGGAGATGGAGGCGTTGACCCGGCGAGATGACCTACCTGACCAGCAGAGAGAAGAGCTGCATGCGATGATGTGTAAATGGAAGAAGGTGTTTGCAGTCCATAATGAAGATTTTGGGCAGACGGACGTGGTGCAACACCAAATACCAACTGGAGACGCGGCACCCATCCGCGAGAGGCACCGACCGCTGCCGCCCTCCATGTATAGAGAAATGAAGACCTTATTGAGTGACATGCTGGACAAGGGAGTGATAAAAGAGAGTTGCAGTCCCTGGGCAGCGCCCATTGTCCTGGTGAAGAAGAAAGATGGCAGCTGGCGTTTCTGTGTCGACTACCGTAAACTGAATGCCGTGACGCACAAAGATGCCTTCCCTTTACCTCGGATTGAAGAGACTTTAACAAGCCTGACCAAGGCTCAGTGGTTCTCCACACTCGACCTGGCCAGCGGTTATTGGCAGGTGGGTATGGACCCTCGGGATCGAGAAAAGACAGCGTTTACCACCCCTTTAGGACTGTTCGAGTTCCAACGTATGCCGTTCGGTTTATGTAACGCCCCCGCGACCTTCCAAAGATTAATGCAGCGATGCTTGAGTGGCCAGGTGACAGAGTCATTATTAGTGTACCTCGATGACATTATTGTATATTCACCTGACTTTTCCTCTCACATGCAGCACCTTGACCAGGTTTTCGAGCGGCTGTGGAGACACGGATTGAAACTGCGCCTCGATAAATGCAAGCTTCTCCAACCGGAGGTAAAGTTCTTGGGCCACGTTGTAGACAAAGAGGGAGTGCGCCCGGACCCTGAAAAGTTGGCTGCGGTAAGAGACTGGACCCCACCCTCGACTGTCCGCGAGGTCCGCGCTTTTCTAGGTCTGGCTGGTTATTATCGCCGCTTCGTGTCCTCATTTGCTGCCATAGCTAGGCCGTTAAATAGTTTGTTGATCGGAGTCCCGAATGATGTGAAGTCCCATCAGTGTAAAATAGAGTGGTCCCCTGAATGCCAAAACTCGTTTGATGCTCTTAAAACTGCCCTTACGCAGGCTCCAATACTGGCTTATGCAGATTATGACCGACCGTTTGTAGTGTATACTGATGCGAGTGGCCGCGGGCTCGGCGCCGTTCTGGCACAGGTCCAAGATGGCCAGGAGCGAGTAATCGCCTACGCCAGCCGAAGTCTACACCCTACCGAACAAAATGATGCAAATTATAGCTCCTTTAAATTAGAACTCTTGGCACTTAAATGGGCAGTGACCGAAAAATTTAAAGATTACTTAACTGGCGCTCATTTTACGATTTATACAGATAACAATCCTGTTGCGCATCTTCAAACAGCTCGACTAGGCGCGGTGGAACAGCGCTGGGCAGCCCAGCTAGCATCATTCACCTATGATATAAAGTACCGACCTGGAAAAAGCAATGCGAACGCAGATGCCCTGTCTAGGTTCCCTGTTCAACCTGTAGGAGTGGCCGTAGTGGAGTTGGCACCGGTGGAGAGAGAGGACGGGTGGGCTGGAGCTGAGTGGCGGGGAACACAGGATCGAGATCCGGACATCCAGATGGTGAAGAGTTGCGTAGAGCGGAGGAAACTGCCTACCCTTATGGAGAAGAGGAGTTGGTCACGGGAACCCAGGCAAATGTTACGACAGTGGGACCGGTTGCGCATCAGAGACAATGTGTTGTATAGGCAAGTGATTGATCAGCATACACAAGAATGTTACTTACAGCTTGTTTGTCCAGGGGCGCGACGAGAGGAGGTGTGGAAAGGACTCCATGAGGCCTCGGCACACGCCGGAGTGGACCGGACTTTGGCGCAGCTTCGGCGCCGGTTCTACTGGCCGGGCATGGAGGGGGCGGTGCGACAGTTCCAGCGAGGTTGTGTTGCCTGCAGCCTACTGAAAGACAGGATAGAGCCCAGGGCCCCCTTACAGCCATTCGAAGTATCGTATCCTATGGAGGTAGTGGCTATTGATTTTCTCACATTAGGTAGGCCGAATGACGCATGGCAGAATATTCTTGTAGCAACCGATTTATTCACCAGGTACAGTTGGGCTATTCCAACGCGTGACCAAACTGCGCCCACGACTGTCCGTGCGCTTTGGACACATATTATTCAGCCATTCGGTTGCCCGGCTCGTTTCCATTCGGACCGAGGCCCGAATTTTGAATCCGAATTAATGCAGCAATTGTGTCATACATACGGTATTACTAAGAGTCGCACCACCCCTTACCACCCAGCTGGTAATGGGGGGGTGGAGAGGTTTAATCAAACACTGTTAAACATGTTGCGCTCTCTAGATACTGATCGCCAAGGCAGATGGAATGAACACTTACCTGAGTTAGTACACGCTTATAACAATACTGAACATGGTGCGACAGGTTATGCGCCTGCGTACTTAATGTTTGGTCGCCACCTGAGGCGTCCGGTAGATGTAGCATTAGGAGTACCGTTGTCACAAAATCGAATGGGAGTGGGAGATTGGGTGCAAGATCACCAGAAACGAATGGCCACAGCGTATAGGACAGCCGAGAAAAAAATGGTGCATATAGCAGGACAGCGTAAACAGGTCTATAACCGCCGAGCCGGTATGCCACCATTGTTACCTGGAGAGAGGGTGTGGGTACGAAACCGGAACCGACAGGGACAAGGTAAACTGGGCCCATGGTGGGACCCAGAACCTTTTGTGGTATTGGAGAGGGTGGGGGATGCGGGCCTAGTATACAGGATCCGACCTGAAAAAGGAGGGCGAGATAGAACGATCCATAGGAATGCATTAAAAGTGTGTATAGCCCCCAGGTCACCGATGGAGAGCCCCGAACCTGCCCCAGTAGCCGAACCGGTGGGACCAATATGGCCGCCTTATGTAGGGTTTTTCCCCGGTCCTAGGGAACCTGAAGGTCCGCGGCGCTCTGGAAGAGCGAACCAAGGACAGCCACCTGAGAGGTACGGGCATGACGTTTAGAACCAGTTGCCAGGGACTGCCAACGAAAAAGTAGGGGGGAATGTGACAAGGGTGAAATGAGGGGTTCTTAAAACTTTTGTAATTTGTTTTTATTGGTGCTTAATGTGTATAATTGCCTCATTTAACCCCACCATCTTATTATTTTTGTACCAATTATTATTACGCACTGTATTGTTTATAATTGTTTTCCCCATGATCCCCTGGTCACATGTATTGAGAGACATTGAGTGGCAGAGCGGCAGTCACGCAGTCACGCCCAAGGCCACGGTCATGGCCAATGTCCCCAGACAGACTGTCACCACGGACAAATGAAAGAAGAGGGAGGTGTGGTTTGGCAGGTACAAAAGCGGAGGCGGGACCGTTTGAAAGAGAGAACAGAGCACCCAAGTGACAGAGGCGTCAGTGAGGAGAAGGACAGCAGAGGGGAAGGTTGTGCCGAGACACGGAGTAGAGGAGTGCATAGATGAAGTAGACATACCAGCCACCTAGGAGTTTGGAAGCCGAGGTGTGCCTACATTCAAAGGAGAAACCAAGAGGAGAAAGCGATCGAACCGAAGGGGAGGAAGAGGCGAGTGAGACCAGACCATATGAGAGACGAGTGAGACCAGACCATATAAGGAGCGCTGAGACTGGAAAGTGGCGATAACGTTGCATACGCAACCAACTCAGCGCCAGGTGTAAAAACCTGGCTGGCGAGTGAGTATTCGAACAAGCAACGTTGAATCCCTGTATAACCACTGCCTGAGACAACGCAAATGTATCGTGTAAATGCACAGTGAACTGGTCTAGATCTCTATAATTGCAGGCGGAGAGAAAGAAGAGAGAAGACGAAGACGACTGGCCTCAAACCCTTTCCCATCTTACCCCCATATATGGACATGCAGCATTACCCCTGAACAAACCGTGTTGAGTATCTTGAAGCACTTTATTGGCACAGCACTTTACTTGAAAAGTATTTGTTGCACAGAAACCCCCCATGCTAAGGAACCCTTGTGATTAAGCCCCGCGTAATTTGCACAACTTTATAATTTATTTTATAGTTGTTGTGTAGATTAATTGTGTTTTGTATGTTTATATAGGTTTTATTAGTATAGTGTTTATTTGATTGTTTTTAAGGCACAGAAGCCAATGTATTAGGGACCCAATAAATATGACTTACCTTTTTTGATACACTGTATTCGTGTCCAGTTTCTTAAAGGGATATTCTCATGCCAGTGTTGTATTCTCAAAACCAAAAGTATTGAAACTTACCAGTTAACCTCGAACCTGTGAAAGCCTGAAGAAGAAGTTAAAGTGTATTCAAAGGGGACTTCCCTCTATAACAAAAGTGGCGTAGTCGACAAACAATTAGTTCAGATAGGACTCACAGTAATTACGCACCCAGCACTTTATTGTGCATTTATATTTTATTGTTGTGAGTTTTATTCTGGATTATTTATTAAAGGAGAAGAGTGCAATAGTACAAACAAATTGCAAGTCAAATGTGATACAATTTCGGCCCTGTTCACACTAAATGTTTGAAAATAGCAGATCTACAAGCTCACAACGCGTCGCATCGCGACGCGTTGTGAGCTTGTAGATCGGCTATCTCCAAATAGCCTATAAAATAGGGCTAAAGTGATTAAAGTAGCCTATGTTTCATACTATAATAATCTATATATGAAAAGTAACTAGTAACTAAAGTTCTAGTGAAGTGAAGTAAAAGTACAATATTTGTCTCTGAGATGTAGTGGAGTAGAAGTAAAAGTACTGGAAATTGGAAATACTCAAGTAAAGTAAAAAAAATACCTCCAAATGTTACTTAAGTACAGTGCTTAAGTAAATGTACTTAGTTACTTTCCACCACTGGTCCCCATGTACTCAATTCATAGTGAGATAAATAAATAGACAGACACAAACTGTCTGTTCACAATCATTCAAGCACAGATGTTGACTGTCAACGTATTAAATCCTCTCAAAACCTGTTTTCTTGTGGTCCCTTCATTTTATAATCCTGACATCTGTATTGTTTATATTTGGTTCTTGGCTTTCTGAGTAGTTTTAAATGTAAAAGCCAAAGCCTTGAGTTGACACAAAAACAGTTTGAGAACCACTGCTCTAATACGTGTGAAAGTTGAACAGTTGAGCCACAGGGGGGCGCTGCGTCTCCATCAACATCAGCAACACCACCAGCTGTAACGCATCAAGTTGGGGGTGTTACAGAGCCAACGGTGACCTGTAGAATTCTGTGACTCTCCTGTGTTTCTGTCTGTTTCTCCTCTCAGAAGCTTCTCCTTGGTTTTATTATTTGAATAAAAAACGCGTCACATCGTGTTGTGAGCTTGTAGATCTGCTATTTTCAAATAGCCTATGTATAAAATAGGGCTGAAGTGGTTAATGTATGTTTGTAATTAATAATCAAAATCTACAAAATAACTAGAAACTGAAGTTTTCAAATAATTGTAGTGGAGTAAAAGTACAATATTTGCCTCTGAGATGTAGTGGAGTAGAAGTACAGAAAATTGGAAATACTCAAGTAGAGTAAAAATACCTCAAAATTGTATTCAGTACAGTACTTGAGTAAATGTAATTTCCACCACTGCACATGATTGTCTGGGTCACCAATGTGTGTGTAACAGCAGTGGGATGCAGAACATGAGAGGCGAGGTGTTTAGTTACTGCAGATACTTTAGATCATTTAGATTCTTTAGATACTTTAGTTACTTTACTTTGATCATGAGAATAAAAGCAATAAATCATAAAACACTAGAAGAAGAAGAAGAAGATGTCTGGTAAGATCTACTTCCTGTTTATGTTTTTAAAGAGACTGAGGATGTTTGTGTTGTCAACACTGTGTGTGTGTGTGTGCGTGTGCGTGTGCGTGTGCGTGTGTGTGTGTGTGTGTGTGAGATGGTTATCAATGATATACTTTATTATTGTATTTATAGGCTGTTGATAAATAGGGCTTTTTCATGTCATTAAAAAAATGTCAAAATTAGAGGAAAATAGCCAATCTACAAGCTTCACTGAAGATGTGTCCAGATTAGGCATCAGTAGATGTATGTACATACACAGTACTATTAATTACCAATATTCCATTATTCCACCACCATTATTATAATGATTCATCAAATGACCGTCCTAGCTTCCAATAACAGCATTTCATTGGCCTATAAACTGTTTTTTTCAGAAATAAACAGACCAAGTGCATCTTTTACATTATTGTAACTAAACATTAACCCATTAAAACCAGGAACGCATCTGTGTAACCACTTTAACCATTATTTTATACTTTGGCTAATATATATATATATATATATATATATATATATATATATATATATATATATATATATATATATATATATATATATATATGTATATATATATATATGTATATATATATATATATATATATATATATATATATATATGTATATTTAAAACAAACAAGACAACATGTTTGCTTCTGGGGGGTCCCTGGAACAACATATTTTGAGATGGGGGTCTGCGACCAAATACATATCATTTTGGGGGGTCCTTGACATGAAAAAGTTTGAGGACCACTGATTATTGCAGCATAATATTTTTCATAAAACTGTTTTTAGAATTTAGAAGACATTTGTAGAATCCCCAGAAGCAAAGGTTTGAGTTAAACATATTCAAAGATTTGCAAAAAAACATGTTTTTTTTTCTTTCAAAAATAGCAGATATACAAGCTCATAGCTATGAGCTTGTATATCTGCTATTTGTGAATAGCCAAAGTATAAGCTAATGGTTAGAGTGGTTAAAATCAAACAGATGCTTTCCCAGTCTTTGGGTTAAGAAAACAAAGCAGTGAATGTATCCTCATGAATGTGTTTCTGTGTAGCCAAGCTACTAGCCTTGTACATTATGCTAACATGAGAGAATACATATTACACCTATATTAGGTATCCTCTAAAATGATCCTATGGCCAGGGTTCACATGACAATATAGCATTTAAAAAATATAAAATAAAATAAAAAGGTCCTCAAAAACTATTACTCGAATATTTGATTATTCTGACCCATCCCTACTTCTTTTATGCATATTTTCTCCACCTCTCTCTCACTCTCTCACACTCTCTCTCTCTCTCTCTCTCTCTCTCTCTCTCTCTCTCTCTCTCTCTCTCCACACTCCCCTCGCTCTCATCTCTCCTCTCTCACCATGAGGCTGAAGGATAAGCTCCACTCTCCTAAGGTGAAGAGCCCAGCGGAGAGAATCAAACGCACCCAGTCCCAGCGCCCCGTCTCAGCCTGCATTCAACCAGACGTCAGCAGCACACACACACACAGCAAGGTACACACACACACACACACACACACACACACACACACACACACACACACACACACACACACACACACACACACACACACACACACACACACACGCACACACACTTGGATGAACGACAACAGAAAGACTAGATACAACATAATCCATTCATAAATTCCTAAACAGCTCTCATGGTATAATCCAGTTGTCCTTGTTTTCTATTGTTTTCCCCTTTCCTTAACCCATTGAGACCTGAAGCCGATTCTGCATGTCTCCTAAATCTCCACTGTTTTCTGAAAAACGTTTGTTTCTATATCAGTGGTGCTCAAACTTTTTCATGTCAAGGACCCCCAAAATTATATGTATTTGGCCGCAGACCCCCATCAAAATATTTTGTTCCAGGGACCCCCAGAAGCAAAGAATAGAGTTAAAAATGTTCGCTTTAAGAATATAAATATTCAAAGATTTGCACACATTTTCACGATTTTTCAAAAATAGCAGATCTACAAGCTCATAGCGCGGCACTCGGTGCCGCGCTATGAGCTTGTAGATCTGCTATTTTTGAATAGCCCAAAGTGTAACCCAATGGGTTAAACTGAACTTTACACCTGGCTGTAAACCTGTGATGTGATGAATAGAATAAAGTCTGGATCTTTATCCAGTCCCTGTCCTCATTACTTCTGAAACAGTGGTTCTCAAAGTGCGGTCAGGGGTCCGCCGGGGTTCCATCAGGAGGTTCCGAAAAGACCCTTACAGGGTCTGTAACACTGAGTGTGTGCAAAGGGAACCAAATGGACCCTCAAGACCCGTCCACATGCTCATTATTATAATGATATGGTTACATTGTTGTCTGCTATGTCTGTGTCTCAGAGGAGGCATTAAATGTGGCATCATGGTGAAAGTCTGTTCCGTATTTGGGATTTCAATAATTGGGTCTTATCAGTACAGTTACATGAGCAAAGAGCCATTTAGGTACAGAGGTGAGTGGGTGGGTGTCATATGGGTTTTATAGAGATTGTTGGCTTTTCAGAGGACAGTGTTACTTGAGGTCAGGAGGAGATCAAATTCTACCAGTTCTAACTTACCAAACCACATTTTTTGTTTGGTTTGGTAAGGTAGCTTCGATAGTTGGTTGATCTTGATGAGAAATCTTCTATTATGATGACCTTGCATAGTTGTGAATTAAGGTATGCCAATGGAACAATGGAAAAAGAAAGATGAGAGTAAAAACCATCACGTACCTGTACGTACATGATGAGTGATTAGATAATGATGACATGATGAATGATGACGCAACTAAGTATCAAGCCTTTACTAGAGATGCAGTGTACGTCATGGATTAAGAGGACAATTCTTTCAACATAAAACGCTGTATTCAAGTTCAGGAGAGTTCAGTAAAGACAATGATCTTGAACGCTGCCTTCAGGTATGACATGGAAAGGACACATCGTTCAGCACACCTGGGGAAAAACACATTTGGTGGATGTGGAGGTTGGCTTCTCTTGTATTTATAATGCAAGAGAAGACAGTTAAGAGAAAACAGACAGTTAAGAGAAAATACTGTATGAGTGAAATGTAAGAAAACATGAGGCCCAATTATGTTTCTTATTCCTTTATTGATATTTTGACATTCCATTCAAACCAAGCAAATTAAAGCCAAAATCTAACATCTGAACTTCAAACCATTCATGATCAGGGGTGCAGATCCCAGGGGGGAAGGAGGGGACATGTCTGACATATTCCTCCAATAAAGTGTCTTAAAATAAATTATATAATTTTAAATCTCTATTTAATAGAAGCTGATTCCACTTTTGAAATCATTCTCACATACAGTAAACACAATACTTTGTGAAGGTTTTGTTTTTGCTACCCGTGTGTCCTGATCATCAACAACTGCCAAATAAATGAATCCACAAGCTTCATCATCATCATCACTTGTCCACAGAGCTGTTAACTAGTTTAATGTGTGAAGTTCAGCCAATATGAACGGATAGAAACACAACAGTGGAGCTGAAAAACGGAAAGATAAATAATACTGACCAAGGAATATCTAAACTGTCTGAATTAGACACATATTTTGTACTTTATTTTAGTAAAGTTTGCACAACCTTTCTGTTGTTAACTCTCATCGTGTCACTGTCACAACGCAGATCGCTCATTCTCCTTATTAACATAATTAAAATTAATGATTAAAACCTCATGGGAATTCAAATACATTTATTGGACTATTTATTTTTTGTTATGCTGCAGGACCACATTGGAAACAAGTGTTTCATTACGCTTTAATGTGTTATCCTAGGTTTAAGTTGTTTTGACTTTTGCTCGTATATCTTTTACCAAAATCAAATCAAATCAAATCTCAAATGATGTGAATTAATGTGAAAGTATCAATGTTTGTAAGTCCTGCAGTTAAACATGGAGGCATGTTAGTATGTTTGTTGTTAAATCATGTGATGTCAACCTATAATGGATTATGGATTCTCATAACATCATAACATTATAGTTTGTTTCATGCATTGAACATGGATTTGGTGTTTAATTTTTTATACCAAATGTCAGACAAACTGTAATCATTGTGACCATTATTAGTTAGTTTAAAATCCTAGCATTAGCTCTATGCTCTATGTGATATTATTGATGTGAAGATTCCTTGTTTGTGGTTCCCTCCTAAATTGTAATGAGATCTGCTCCCCTGCTCTTGATTAGTGATTACATATAAATCATTGCATATAAATCATTACTTAATATAAATGATTGCATGTCATCAGTGTTTCCCATTAATTTCATAGACTCTGGCGGACCACCATTGTTTAATTTGGGTGGACCCGGGTATACACATCACCTCAGAACACCCTAGAGGGTTTAGGTCCACCCTAGAGGATCAGGTCCACCCATCACAGGGAAACAAAAAAAGGGTTAAACCTAACCCTAAACCAACCTTTAAATTCACAAAAACTATGCCTAAACCTAACCTTAACCCTTAAAGGTTGATGATGTCATCATTGTGCTGCTGTTACGACTATTTATAAGCTGATTGGACACACATGTATTTCTTCCTCTCACACCCAGGTGTTCTGTGAAAAGACAATAGACCAATAAGAATCAGAATGTATTAACTGTGTGAACATGTTAACACTTTATAATAACCTTCCCTTATAATAGTAAATTAATCATTCATAAATTATTAATTTAAATAAATGTGTTATTCATAACATGTTAAACAGTCGGTTAATGATTTAATGATTTAAAACTATGTTATAAATAGTTAAAAGATTATGAACAAGTTATTAGTAAACTACTTAAAAACCTACAGTGGTGACCTGTTCACATTTGCCTCGCAGTTTCTGAAAGGTACCTATCATTACCCAACATATCCTGAGGTTGTGAAAGGTTGGGGGTGTGGCTATCCTTGGGGGCGTGTTTTCAATTTTTCATTGCTGTAATACAGTAGGTGGACAGTGGGTGGCAGAAGAGAGCTAAAATGTTTAAAGAGGAAAGCAAATGTCTAGACTTGCCTGCTCATCTGCCATCTCTGTGTCACAAAAGTAATCTGTGGGATAATAATAATAATAAGGGTAATAATAATAATAATAATAATAATAATAAAAAATCTAGATTATTTAATTGTTCAATTATCTTAAGTAACTAAAAAGTAATATGTAATATTAATATATTGCAGAATGTCCCGTTTTTTACCACAATATAAAAATACTCTGTTACAAGTAAAAGGCCTGTGTTAAAAATATTACTGAGTAAAACTAGGCTACAAAGCCAATACAAAGGATTGGCATCAAACTATGTGCTTAGTTCGTATTATTACTATTTGAAAATATCCAATCTACAAGTTCACACGTTGTGAGCTTGTAGATTGCTATTATCTCTCTCTCTCTCTCTTTCTCTCAAAAGTATTGGTATCAAAACGTAGGCTACTTAAATTAAAAAGTAAAAGTTTTCAAACACTTTCAAGCATCGCATGCGTTTGTATATATACTACTAGTACGTGCTGTTCTTCAATACAGATCAGATAGCCTGAGTAAATTGTAACTAAAGTTTTCAAACGCTCACTGTGCATCGCATGCGTATGTATATATAGTATAAGTACAATATGCTCTCTGATACAGATCAGATAGCCTAGTGGTTATAGATAATGTTACATGATTGGACGGCCTGGGTTCGAATCCCATGTTAGTCCGGGAGCCAGGCCCAGCCCTCAGGATGTCGTCTGCTAAATTTTTTTCACTATGATTTCCTGTTAGCATATACCTTGGGCCATCACAAGTTCATACTGACCACCCCCAACTCGGGGCCGTTTGGTCTCAGGGGCCCCAAAACCCCTTTTTTGGGCCGAAATTATGTTAATGGTAATATTAATTTACTAAAATTACATAAATTGTCTTACACGTATGAAATTCGGCATGGACTATCCTGACACATAGGGGTAAGTAGCAAAATAGGATTCTAGTGCTTGCTACCATTGTATTTTTAAATATGACCTACAACATCCCCAGAAACACGAAGAAAATACTGCCCGCTTGACAAATAACAACAAAGATGATTATTTTCCAGCACTTCATGGTGCATATCACTGCCTCAATTGTATATAGAAAACTTTCCATGTCCCTAAGCTTCAATTTGAGCCCAAGATGACCTTTGTATCTTGAAAATTACTCTTTCTGTAGTCAATAGTCTGCACTATACCTCGAATCTCAGAAAATTGAATATTCATAGTCATAGTAGAGGCCCTAGAAGGGGTCCACACGCGATTGCTCATTTCTTTTCTAGTTTGGATTTTTGGCATCCATAGGACCTCTAATATAGGGAATTCGATGATTCCAAGAAAAAAAGCGGTCCAAAGTGTGTTTTTTTCAATGTTTTATTACCCCTATGAGACCTGCAGGATTGCTGAGTGGAACGGCGGCAAGACTGTCTTTCGGAGACTGTGGCACACTCAAATTTAGACGTAGCCCAAAGATAGAGATACCATTTGATTCTAGACAACCTCAGGTTTCCAATGCGACCAACGGTGTCATGCTACCTTGTCGGGAAGGGGGCTAAATACCTAATGATTCAAAAATGATTCGGCCATCACCATTTTCCAAATGGTCCCTTGACCTGTCACCTCAATATATGTGAATGTAAATGGATTACATGGATACCTACAAGGCTCCCCTGTACAGACATGTCAAATTTATGCCAATCTCATGCAGTTTCGGGCAAGAACCAATGCAGTTTTTTGCATGTAGTACAAATATGTAATTTCAACCTATTGTAAAACGAGACCACTTTACTGTATCTATAGCTGTATGAGACCACTGTACTTAATCTAGACCACTGTACTGCATCTATAGACCACTGTACTACATCAAAAGACCACTGTACTGTATCTATATACCATTGGTTCAGTGGTCTACAGAGCCTGGGAGGGCCCCACGGGGGGGTGGTCACCGAGAAGACTCAGTAGATGCAGTACATTGGTCCACAGATGCACTCCAGTGGTCTACATATGCACTCCAGTGGTCTACAGATGCACTCCAGTGGTCTACAGATGCACTCCAGTGGTCTACAGATGCACTCCAGTGGTCTACAGATGCACTCCAGTGGTCTACAGATGCACTACAGTGGTCTATAGATGCACTACAGTGGTCTATAGATGCACTACAGTGGTCTATAGATGCACTACAGTGGTCTATAGATACACTAGTGTGGTCTACAGATACATTACAGTGGTCTACTGATGCACTACAGTGGTCTATAGATGCACTACAGTGGTCTACAGATGCACTACAGTGGTCTATAGATACACTAGTGTGGTCTACAGATGCACTACAGTGGTCTATAGATGCACTACAGTGGTCTACAGATGCACTACAGTGGTCTATAGATACACTAGTGTGGTCTATAGATGCACTAGAGTGGTCTATAGATGCACTACAGTGGTCTACAGATGCACTACGTGGTCTACAGATGCACTACGTGGTCTACAGATGCACTACAGTGGTCTACAGATGCACTACAGTGGTCTATAGATACACTAGTGTGGTCTACAGAT
Organism: Gymnoscopelus microlampas; assembly: GCF_963454915.1. Lineage (NCBI taxonomy): Eukaryota > Metazoa > Chordata > Actinopteri > Myctophiformes > Myctophidae > Gymnoscopelus > Gymnoscopelus microlampas. The sequence continues at coordinate 53,378,834 of NC_139941.1, read as the reverse complement.
GCACTACAGTGGTCTATAGATGCACTACAGTGGTCTACAGATGCACTACAGTGGTCTATAGATGCAATACAGTGGTCTATAGATGCACTACAGTGGTCTACGGATGCACTAGAGTGGTCTATAGATACAGTAGTCAGTCTATAGATGCACTACAGTGGTCTATAGATGCACTACAGTGGTCTGCAGATGCACTACAGTGGTCTACAGATGCACTAGAGTGGTCTATAGATACAGTAGTCAGTCTATAGATGCAGTACAATGGTCTATATATGCAGTACAGTGGTTTATAGATTCAGTACAGTGGGGTATAGATGCAGCACAGTGGTCTAGATGCAATACAGTGGACTAATACAGCTATAGATAAAATACAGTGGTCGCATATAGCAATAAATGCAGTACAGTGGAATCTAGAGGTAGTACAGTGGTCTAGATACAGTACAGTGGTCTTTAGATGCAGTACAGTGGTCTTTAGATGCAGTACAGTGGTCTCATACAGCTATAGATACAGTAAAGTGGTCTCTTTTTACAATAGGTTGGAATTACATATTTGTACTGCATGCAAAAAAAACCGGCATGGTTCTTGCCCGAAACTGCATGAGATTGGCATGAATTTGACATGTCTGTACAGGGGAGCCTTGTAGGTATCCATGTAATCCATTTACATTCACATATATTGAGGTGACAGGTCAAGGGACCATTTGGAAAATGGTGATGGCCGAATCATTTTTGAATCATTAGGTATTTAGCCCCCTTCCCGACAAGGTAGCATGGCACCGTTGGTCGCATTGGAAACCTGAGGTTGTCTAGAATCAAATGGTATCTCTATCTTTGGGCTATGTCTAAATTTGAGTGTGCCACAGTCTCCGAAAGACAGTCTTGCCGCCGTTCCACTCAGCAATCCTGCAGGTCTCATAGGGGTAATAAAACATTGGAAAAAAACACACTTTGGACCGCTTTTTTTCTTGGAATCATCGAATTCCATATATTAGAGGTCCTAAGGATGCCAAAAATCCAAACTAGAAAAGAAATAAGCAATCGCGCGTGGACCCCTCCTAGGGCCTCTACTATGACTATGAATATTCAATTTTCTGAGATTCGAGGTATAGTGCAGACTATTGGCTACAGAAAGAGTAATTTTCAAGATACAAAGGTCATCTTGGGCTCAAATTGAAGCTTAGGGACATGGAAAGTTTTCTATATACAATTGAGGCAGTGATATGCACCATGAAGTGCTGGAAAATAATCATCTTTGTTGTTATTTGTCAAGCGGGCAGTATTTTTTTCGTGTTTCTGGGGATGTTGTAGGTCATATTTAAAAATACAATGGTAGCAAGCACTAGAATCCTATTTTGCTACTTACCCCTATGTGTCAGGATAGTCCATGCCGAATTTCATACGTGTAAGACAATTTATGTAATTTTAGTAAATTAATATTGCCATTAACATAATTTCGGCCCAAAAAAAGGGTTTTGGGGCCCCTGAGACCAAACGGCCCCGAGTTGGGGGTGGTCAGTATGAACTTGTGATGGCCCAAGGTATATGCTAACAGGAAATCATAGTGACAAAAATTTAGCAGACGACATCCTGAGGGCTGGGCCTGGCTCCCGGACTATGTGATGAACTTGTCAAACCGCTCTTTTTTGAAAGCTAGAAACTTGAACTGTGAAGGTACAGGGTAAAGTATTTCTCTACAAAAGTATCTACAAGCTGTTCTTTCTTGTTTAAACTGAATTAAAAATGTCCTGTCCTTAATAAATAAAATGTAAAATGCTGGAAGTAGAAGTTAAATGGTGGATATGATACAGTATGGGGGGGGGGGGGGTATTGTATGTTTTACTCCACTATAATTATTGGAAAACTTTAGTTAGTAGCCAACTTTGTAGATGTTGGTTATTATCACAAAACACACTTCAGCCCTATATACATTTCGGCCATTTGATAAATAAATATGTTTTATTATGAGTATTATTATAGTCAATATTACTATAATATGTATTAGTTAAATACGTTTGTAGGCCCCTACTTTGTGTTTTTTGGTTTAGCTGCTGGGGACCCCTGGAACACGCCCAAGGACCCCCCCTAGTGATGCGTGGGACAACATGTCTCTGTCTGTCTGTCTCTCTGTGTCTCTCTCTCTCTCTCTCTCTCTCTCTCTCTCTCTCTACTCCACTACATCTCAGAGGCAAATATTGTACTTTTACTCCACTACAATTATTTGAAAACTTTAGTTACTAGTTACTTTTCAGATATAAACTATGATATAATGAAACATACATTAACCACTTTAGCCCTATTTTATACATAGGCTATTTGAAAATAGCCGATCTACAAGCTCAAAACGCGTCTCATCGCGACGCGTTGTGAGCTTGTAGATTGGCTATTTTCAAATATTTAGTACTTTTACTTTAAGTACATTTTGATGCCAATACTTTTGTACTTTTACTCAAGTACATTTTTAATTTTGGATTTTTACTTGTAACAGAGTATTTTTATATAGCAGTATTGGTACTTTTACTTAAGTAAAGCATTTGAGTACTTTTTCCACCACTGGTGTACCGTCACTTTAAAAGTGCAATTTATACTTCATCGTACAACGGTGTCACGCACCAAACATAGCCGATCTCCAAGCTCACACTGCGTCTGTTCGCACCACGTTGTGAGCTTGTAGATCTGCCATTTTCGGCAACGATAGACTGAGAAGACGACACGCTCTCAAGCAACACTAGTTATTCATTCACAGGGAGATCCCAAACGGATTATTATCAATTGGATAATTAAAATTGTCAACGGAGACTTGCTACCTTGGGTAGAAGAGGACGACGAGTGAGACTTTTGAGCGTTTCACTAGTTGACGCCATTCATTCTAACGCACATGTAAACACAACGACGTAACCACCCAAAGTGTACAAATGGAACCAAATGGACGCTTACAGCCTTTAATGGACCCGGTTTTCGAGCTCCATCCCTATCCATTATACATACATATATCTATAACGCGCTGGCCAATATACAAACTAATAGACGAGTGCGCTCCGCTGCGCAACTGTATCATATTCACCATTTCCACTTCCAGCATTTTATTGATTAAGGACAGGACATTTTTTTATTCAGTTAATTTGCTGGACTTCAGCTTTAACCACTAGGCTGTCTAATTTGTAGAGGAACATATAGTACGTAGGCCTTCACGGTTCAAGTTTCTAGCTTTTAAAAAAAAGTAGTTCAAGTTCATAGCGTGGGATTTGAACACGGGCCGTCCAATCGCCGAACCTTAGCTTTAACCACTTGGCTATTTGATCTGTGTTGAAGAGTAGGAGGTACTAATACTCTATATACAGACGCATGCGATGCGCAGTCAGTGTTTGAAAACTTTAGTTACAAGTTACTTTGCACATTTTGATTATTATTACAAAACATACATTAACCACAAGTTATTTTACTCAACTACAATTATTTGAAAACGAACTAAGCACATTTTGATGCCAATACTTTTGTACTTTTACTCAAGTACATTTTTAATTTTGGATTTTTACTTGTAACAGAGTATTTTTATATAGCAGTATTGGTACTTTTACTTAAGTAAAGCATTTGAGTACTTTTTCCACCACTGGTGTACCGTCACTTTAAAAGTGCAATTTATACTTCATCGTACAACGGTGTCACGCACCAAACATAGCCGATCTCCAAGCTCACACTGCGTCTGTTCGCACCACGTTGTGAGCTTGTAGATCTGCCATTTTCGGCAACGATAGACTGAGAAGACGACACGCTCTCAAGCAACACTAGTTATTCATTCACAGGGAGATCCCAAACGGATTATTATCAATTGGATAATTAAAATTGTCAACGGAGACTTGCTACCTTGGGTAGAAGAGGACGACGAGTGAGACTTTTGAGCGTTTCACTAGTTGACGCCATTCATTCTAACGCACATGTAAACACAACGACGTAACCACCCAAAGTGTACAAATGGAACCAAATGGACGCTTACAGCCTTTAATGGACCCGGTTTTCGAGCTCCATCCCTATCCATTATACATACATATATCTATAACGCGCTGGCCAATATACAAACTAATAGACGAGTGCGCTCCGCTGCGCAACTGTATCATATTCACCATTTCCACTTCCAGCATTTTATTGATTAAGGACAGGACATTTTTTTATTCAGTTAATTTGCTGGACTTCAGCTTTAACCACTAGGCTGTCTAATTTGTAGAGGAACATATAGTACGTAGGCCTTCACGGTTCAAGTTTCTAGCTTTTAAAAAAAAGTAGTTCAAGTTCATAGCGTGGGATTTGAACACGGGCCGTCCAATCGCCGAACCTTAGCTTTAACCACTTGGCTATTTGATCTGTGTTGAAGAGTAGGAGGTACTAATACTCTATATACAGACGCATGCGATGCGCAGTCAGTGTTTGAAAACTTTAGTTACAAGTTACTTTGCACATTTTGATTATTATTACAAAACATACATTAACCACAAGTTATTTTACTCAACTACAATTATTTGAAAACGAACTAAGCACAGTTTGATGCCAATACTTTGTAGCCTAGTTATTATTATTATTATAATAATAATAATTATTATTATTATTAGCCCAGATTATTTTTACATTAATGAATCAATGTATTTACTTAAATTAATCTATTCATAAATAGACATATACCTTCTATAATGTAGCCTATTATGACATGACGATTTTGACAACATGTGAAAAGGGACTTTCTGCATAACGAGTACTTTTACTCTTAATTTTTTTAAGTACATTTCAGTACCAAGCGCCACCTCGTGGCTTAACGGCCACACTACACGTTCTGATCATTTCAATGGGAGGCGCTAAGAATCTGTGGGCGTCAACTTTAAAAGGTACCTAAAGGCGCTGATGGAGTCCTATGGCGGCCAATAGGCGGCCGTTTGAAGATCGCGCATGATTGGACTGGTGACCACTGTAACCTCCCAGCACCCTCCCTGCAACTACAGTAACCATCAAAGTAGAAACAACTCAGTCCATTCAAACAACATTTGACCAATACTTTGTCAATAGTGTATCTTAGTAGGAAGGGCAGCTCAGTTGGTAGAACACTCTCCTTTGGACCACAAGGTTCTGTCTTTGATCCTGTTAGTGATGGAATGATCAGTGTTTTCAATGAACTGAACCACTGGGTTCAGTCACTGAAATGTTGTGTTCAATGTACTGAATCATTGGGTTCAGTTCACTGAGATGTTTTGTTCAAATGATTGGTTCAGAGTTTGGCTGCATTGTGTCGTCTCTTCACTTCCTGACTGAGTCACTGAACGTCCTCTCAGGCTATGGGATCTAAACTCCTTCGTCATGTAAAACATGTTTATATTTGATTGATGATGAATGGTCCAAACTTACACAGTTCACCAAGAGGACCCCCCCCCCCATCTGACCACATTGACATCAGTGTTGTCTGATACAACAAATCATTTGATTATTAAATTTGGTTATTAGATTCATTATTATAAGAAATTACGCGGAAGACGCATGATAATGTAAATTCACACGACTGGGATGGTTTACGAGGATTGTTTCACTTCTTACACTGCATGTTGTTTTGTGTATGTTTTCTAGTTTTATACACTTTTATACATTAAAGCTGTATGAATGTATATATAAAAAAGTTTAGTAAAAAGAAAGAGGAAGTGAACCTGGGTGTGTGGGAGGAGTCTAAAGATTCTCATCATTGGTTGTCGGCACCAGAATACGACCTGATAGAAGAAGAAGAGAGACAGTTAAAACAGACACACAAATACATCCTATGTACTGTATTGTGTGTATTTCTCCATACAATGCATAAATGTACACACAATAACACAATAATGAACACAATAACACAACAACATTAGGGTTCAGTCATCACCAGGGTCACATGTTGCATCAGAACTAATGTGAACATTTAACTCTTATTTAAGACTAAATGTGACAACATAGAACACACTTTGACCTCTAACTAAGTCGTCTAAACTGGTCTAAACCGGTTAAGGTTCTAAACCAATATAAACCTGTTTAGGTTGTGGCTTTACATGTTTGTTTGTTTGTTTGTTTGCATTTCTGTGAGGGTTCCACATGTCATGTGATCCTCTGTTGACCTGACCTCATTTCTTCCACTGGTAGTAGATTTATTAATTAAACATGTTAATTAAACATGTTCATTAAACATGTTAATTAAACATGCTAATCACCTCGTTTCTTCCACTGGAAGTAGATGAATCCAGACAGGAACAAGACCAGACCCAGAACCAGACCTGATGCTCCCATGGCCACCTTGTTCTTCACTGACTCTGGCGTGGAGTCATCTGATAATACAAATATTATACTGTATGAATTATATTATTACAGTAGATTAAAACACCTTGTTCTTCACTGACTCTGACATGGAATCATCTGTGTCATTTTAGATTTGAGCTATAACTATTATTTCATACTTAGGCTATTCAAAAATAGCAGATCTGCTATTTTTGAAACAGAGACATTTGTTGAGACATTTGACAGTTACAAATGTTTGCTTTAAATATATATATTAAAAGATTTGCAAATATTTTTCAAAAATAGCAGATCTACAAGCTTGTAGCTTGTAGATCTGCTAACCCAACCCTTGATGTGACTCTAGTCACAGGGACTTACCCCCCCAACCCAACCCTTGATGCTGAGTGCCAAGCAGGGAGGCATTGGGTCACTTTGATAGTCTTTGGTATGACCCGGCCGGGGATCAAACTCCAACCTCTCAATCTTAGGACAGACACTCTAACCACTAGACCATTACCATTGATATTAATGCAGCATTTATATAAGACCAGTTCCATCTCTCAGGACTGTTCTCATACTTTACAGTCACTTTCAGCCCCTTCACTCCAGCAGCTTCTGACCCTGTTGTGGAAATTCTATAATTTATATAAATGTCTTTGTATCTGCAGCCATTAGTAAACTAAGATGATGTACCTCATCTAGACAAGACACTTTAAGTAGGTGAGGCTCCTGTCATGACCTTCTTATTAGAATGGTAACTTTCTTAGGATGGTTTAATGTATTTGTATTGATTTTTATTTCTGGGGTCTGTATTATTATTGTGTCTTGTTTTTAATTGGATTGCTGTGTTTCCTTTCTGCAAAACAAATGTACCTTCAGTTACAAAAAGAGAAGAATCCTTGAACCCTTAAAATAGAGAGTAGTGTAACACATTACAGTAGATTACAGTAGATTACAGTAGATTACAGTAACTGACCCCAGTCCATCTTGATAGGCGCGGTCAGGCTGGGATGTTCCACCATGCATGTGATCTTCTCTCCTGATCTGTAACGCACACACACACACACACACACACACACACACACACACACACACACACACACACACACACACACACACACACACACACACACACACACACACACACACACACACACACACACCCCAACTACAATTAGGCTTCATAGCATTAGACCGTTACAGGCAATAAGATACTGATATTTTCTCCACCTAAAATAATCATGACGTGCGTGTGTCCTCAAGTTGAATGTGTGTCCATGTGGATCTGCTCAGAGCTGAAGCGGCCCCTCCTCCCCGCCCGGTCTGGCAGTGAGTGAGCAGCTGTTAATTAGCACTAACATTAAAACAGATTGTGAAAGTAGACGATCTACACGCTGAAACGATTCAACACATTGATCTGTTGATCTTTGTTATTATTTAGTTTTTTGGAGAAAAACAAAAGTTTGACTATTTTTGTGTAGGAGCGTGAATGCCCCGCTGGGCTCTCCTCCGCTCTAGTGTTTATTGTGTATTCCACTATTCCCTCCTCATTGCAGAAAAAATAGGAAGGTAGAAGAAACTTAGTAACGAGATATGCACATTATAGCGTATTCCTGTGTGTGTATTCATGTATAACACACTCGCTTGCGGGTCTCTGTGTGCGTTTGTCATGCTTGCACGACGACGAGCTTGCTGCGTAGTTGTGTCTGGAGTAGACTGGTGATAAACACGGGACTCGGGAGGAATGTGTGTGTGTGTGTGTGTGTGTGTGTGTGTGTGTGTGTGTGTGTGTGTGTGTGTGTGTGTGTGTGTGTGTGTGCGTGTGCGTGTGTGTGCCTTAATATTAGCCTACCAATTAATGGGCCATTTTCAGTAAGTGAGTAACACTCGTTTTATTTTTAAAGCATATATCTATAGGTGTGTATTTCTATGTATAGGTGTCTGTTAGGTGTGTATTTCTCTGTATAGGTGTCTGTTAGGTGTGTATTTCTATGTATAGGTGTCTGTTAGGTGTGTACCTGGGTGTGTACTCCAGGTAGGAGTGGTACTGGTAGTACCAGTCTCCATCAGACAGCTCGGCAGTAGAGGAGAGACCAGAGGTCAAAGGTTCTTGACCTATCCACCAGGTCACCAGGATCACTTGAGGATAGAAGTCGTAGCTGCTGCACCTCAGCATGTGAGTGTGTTCACCACGACGAGGGGGAGTCTCTGACTTCAGTCTCACTTTGGGCTCCACTGGATAAATAAGATTATTATTATTATTATTATTATTATTATATAACCGTCATAGGAAAATGTCATTATCATTAATAATTTTACATCATCCAACTGAGATCCAAATGATCCAGAAAGCCGCAACACACTTGGTCTTCAACCAGCCAAAATGTTCACGTTTCCCGGCTCTCCCCCGTTCTCCTCTCCCTCCATTGACTACCAGTTGCTGCCCTCAGAGAGTACAAAACACTGATGTTGGCCTACAAAGCAACCAAAGGTATGACACCCCCATATCTTCAAGCCTGATCCAACCCTACAACCCCTCCTGCTCACTCACATCAGCTAAAACAGGGAAGCTGTCTGAACCTTCTCTAAAACACCCTGGTCAACGCTCCACACGTCCTAGACTCTTCTCCCTTCCCTAAAACACCCTGGACAACGCTCCACACGTCCTAGACTCTTCTCCCTTCTGGCTCCCAAACAGTGGAATAAACTCTCCATTGCAGTCTGAACTGCAGACTCACTCCCAATCTACCACCATAATCTGCAGACTGTAGCACTAGACCTAGCCTTGATGACCTTGCAGTCTTATGCAAATGTTAAAAAATATTTTAGATATCATTTTATGTAGACCAGTGGTTCTCAAACTTTTTCCTGCCAAGGACCCCCAAATAGACACTTATTAGACCGCGGACCCCCATTTGAAAAGATAAGCCAGGGACCCCCATAATAGAAGATTTTTACGGCTCTCTAGCAGTGATTCTCAACCATTTTAATTACAATGACCCCCAGTTTGACAAGCATTAGGCTACGGACCCCCATTTAATGACATTTATATCCCTGGGACCTCAATTTATATTGTAAAATCAATGTTAATTTAACTCTGAGAGTGTACAAATGGAACCAAATGGACCATATCGGGTCCATTTGGTTCCATTTGTACACTCTCAGAGTTACAGACCCACACGGGTCCATTTGGTTCCTATCCATCATTTAGCTGGGGACCCCTGGAATCCCCTCAAGTACCCCTGGGGGTCCCCGGACCCCACTTTGAGAACCAATGATGTAGACAGATGCCAGGTTCATTGTAGACCTGCCATCCTATAGTTTGGATAGTTTCAATGTACATATTATTTATTTGTTTGATATTATACTGTTTAGACCAGTGGTTCTCAAACTTTTTCATGTCAAGGACCCCCAAAATGATATGTATTTGGCCGCGGACCCCCATCGCAAAATATTTTGTTCCAGGGACCCCCCAGAAGCAAAGATTTGAGTTACAAATGTTCGCTTTGAAAAATATATATTCAAAGATTTGCACGAGTTTTCACGATTTGTCAAAAATATCAGATATACAAGCTCATAGCGCGGCACTCGGTGCCGCGCTATGAGCTTGTAGATCTACTATTTTTGAATAGCCAAAGTATAAATGGTTAAAGTGGTTAAAATTATTGTGATGCTATATTAACACATTTTGCTGGGGACCCCCTGGAATCCCCCCAAGGACCCCTGGGGGTCCCCGGACCCCACTTTGAGAACCAATGGTTTAGACTGATGATAGGTTCATGGTTTACCTATGATCCTAGATTACTATTTCTATGCATTTGATGTATTACCTTGTGTTTTCCTTGTTTACTGTAAATCTCTCTGGATTAAGAGTGTCTGATAAATGCCTGCATTGTAAATTGTAACTGTAAATGTCAGTGTTTGGCCACCAGATGGCATCAGAGAACAACCTTTCATAGAGTACTGTGTAGAGAGCGTACAATAGTCTACAGTTTTCTACAACGTAGAATGCATTTATATAATATAATTTAAACATATTAAATAATTCACAGTTACGCTTTACACAAACAACAATAAACCAAGCAAATAATTGAATGAAAATAGTGTGAATGAACAGTAGAAACATACAAAACAATACACATAATCCTGTAAAATATTACTAAAGTGATTAAAACATATTACTAAAGTGACACCACATGTTGTGAGCTTGTAGATCTGCTATTTCCACTGTGTGACAGCCTGTTAGGATACAGTATAAATCAAGAGGATCTGAAATGTTTCTCAGCAGATAAAGAAATATGTAATAATTATTATATGATCAATATTAACACCATTAATCATCTCTGAATAGAATCATGTGATTTCATGTTATAGTTTATGAGGTGATGAGTGTTGAGTGCTGCTCTGAGATCAGCTCACCTCTCTTGTTCAGAGCAGAGGAGTAGTAGCCCTCAATGTTGGGTTTGCAGCGTGCCTCTCGGTGTGCTCTCATCACAGCCAGTGCTCTAGGATCTTTATTGAAGCGCTCTGCGTTCTTCACACCAAACTCAGTGTATCCAACAAACTGATCTACTCTACTGTCCCACCTGATGAACTCATCACCATCGAAATTCATTGACTGTATGTACTGTATGTCCTTCAGCTCACTGGAGTTAAACACACAGCGGTCAGCCTTATAGAACACATATCCATCTGGAAATAGACAATTAAAAATGTCATTAATGTTCAGTTTTATTATCATCTGTATAATATCAACACTATTCTAACCCCCCCAACAACACACTACCAGCCTCAGTGGTGGAAAAAGTACTCAAATGTTTTACTTAAGTAAAAGTATAAACACTGCAATGCAGAAATACTCCGTTAATTGATAGTCCGGAATTCAAAATACTTGAGTAAAAGTATAAAAGTATTTGCATCAAAATGTACTTAAAGTACCAAAAGTAAAAGTAGCCTACTCATTATACAAAATGTCCTAGTGGTTACTGTATGTTTTTTTAATAATAATCAAAATCTAAAAAGTAACTAGTAACTAATCTACTTCAAATAATTGTAGTGGAGTAAAAGTACAATATTTGACTCTGAGATGTAGTGGAGTAGAAGTAAAAATTGGAAATACTCGAGTAAAGTACAAATACCTCAAACTTGTACTTATGTACAGTACTTAAAGACGTATACCAAAATCCATTTGAAAAAAATCCTTCTCACTGTTCTCAGGTAAAATGTTGATATGCGATTAAAATGAGATTAATTTTGATGAATTAATTACAATGCCTCTAATTAAAGGTAGGGTAAGTGATTGTCTTTGGTTAAAATAAGTGTTAAATAGCTCTATATTCTGATAGTAATCATTGCTATAGAGTGTTTGTTCAGTAACAGGAGTCTCCATGTCTCTACACCTCTTTATTAAACAGAAAATGCATTTTAAGTTCAGTTTCAGTTTCATTTCCAATTTTATCCAATCAGGATAGAGCAGTGGCGTCCCCAGGATTTACATTTAGGGCAGGCGAGATTTTTCGCCTGCCCCCCCCCCTCTATTACCCCCAAAAAAGACATTTCAACTCAATCGAAATTCGGTGATCGAAAACCGGCGAAAGTGGCAGTTTTCAAGATGTTTTGGCCATTATCTCTGGAACAGAAGGTCCAATTTGCTCAGTTCAAAGCTTGTTGGATGCGTGACGTTGAGGACATTAAGCACGCAATGACACATTTTTTGGTTATTTGTTTTTTTTAGGGGAGGCGAGATCTTAGTTGGGCAGGCGACCGCCTGTCCTGCCTCTACAGTGGGTACGCCACTGGGATAGAGAACTCAGTCAAGATAAAGATCAAGTTAAATTGGAAGTGATGACACAAAGAAATGAGCAGATACAAAATTGTAACTGGAACACCATAAACATGAAGCTGATAAATGGGTACTCTCTCCTGATTGGCTGAGATTTTGTCACCAAAATGTATTTTCTGTTTATTAAAGAGCTGAAGAGACGGGGAGACTCCTGTTACTGAACAAACACTCTATAGCAATGATTACTATCACAATATAGTGCTTTAACCTTTTAACAATTAACTTTTTGTTTTAACCAAAAAAATATCACTTACCCTACCTTTGATTAGATTAATGCTTTTTTAATCAAGTCCCAGTCTTAATTTTGATATGTTTTATTTTGATGGCAACTGTTGTATTATCGTATTATCTTGGATTTTGAGTGTGTGTGTGTGTGTGTGTGTGTGTGTGTGTGTGTGTGTGTGTGTGTGTGTGTGTGTGTGTGCGCGTGCGTGCGTGCGTGCGTGCGTGCGTGTATTCAACCGTTTTAGTTAATAACTATTGTGTCCATAGTATTCATGTACCTTTCACTGGTGGTTTCTTCAAGGCAGTGCGAACGATGTCCAGCTGGGCTTTGCAGACGTGCTGATCAGCCAAAGCATTTTCATAAGCTGCTGTGAAGGTCATATGATCTACAAACGGAGGCTGAGGCTCCACCGCCTTCCCTTTGTTGAAGTCTGCGTACACCAACACTTCACCATCCAGTGCATACATCCACTCTTTATATGAGTCTTTAACTGTGTCTGAACAGCTAAGGACTGTAAACTGCTCATGGAACACTGTAAATAAAACAAAGATGACATTAAATTCAACAACAAACTTCTTCACAGTGACAATAACACATAATCATCATGTTAAACAATCATGTTTGGTTCTTATATGAAGTGAAAGGTTGGATATTAAAAGTAGCTCCCTGTCAAACGTTTTATTCACACTGAAACACATTCAAAGGTTTTTATGTATTTATTTATTTTTATTATGAAAGTAATTCATAAGGAATAATTTATTTCATGATGTCACCAGTGGTGGAAAAAGTACTCAAATTCTTTACTTAGGTAAAAGTACCAATACTGCAAAATAAGAATACTCTGTTACAAGTAAAAGTCCAGAATTCAAAATTTACTTGAGTAAAAGTACAAAAGTATTGGCATCAAAATGTACTTAAAGTACCAAAAGTAAAAGTACTAAAATGCTTCGCGACGTGTTGTGAGCTTGTAGATCTGCTATTTTCAAATAGCCTATGTATAAAATAGGGCTGAAGTGGTTAATGTATGTTTCATAATATCATAATTTATATCTGAAAAGTAACTAGTGACTAAAGTTTTTAAATAAATGTAGTGGAGTAAAAGTACAATATTTGCCTCTGAAATGTAGTGGAGTAGAAGTAAAAGTATTGGAAATTGGAAATACTCAAGTAAAGTACAAATACCTCAAAATTGTACTTAAGTACAGTACTTGAGTAAATGTACTTAGTTACTTTACACCACTGGATGTCACAACAACCCAGTTATCAAATCATGTTAGATTTCTAGTGTGATGACGTCTCCACGCCCCGCCCACGGTCCACCGCAGCGTCGTCCTTGATCAGTGTTTACCGTGCGCAGCGCCGAGCACACACCCGGCGCAGCGGTAATTAAGTACATTTACTCAAGTACAATTTTGAGGTATTTTTTTTACTTTACTTGAGTATTTCAGATTTTCAGTACTTTTACTCCACTACACCTCAGAGACAAACATTGTAGGCTACTTTTACTCCACTAGGGCTAGGCTACTATTATTTGACAACTTTAGTTACTAGTTACTTTGTAGATTTTGATTATTATTACAAAAAATACATTACCCACTTCAGCCCTATATAGTCAGCATATTATGTTGGCCATTTGAAAATAGCAGATCTATAAGTTCACAATGCGTCGCATAGTGAGGCATTGTGAACTTGTAGATCTGTTTTTTTCTAAAGATTCTTTATACATTTTAGACGATAACTTGTGAAACAGAACATTCTGCATAATGACTACTTCTACTTTTGGTACTTTCCTACATTTCTTTACCAATAAATAATAAATTATACTTTACAATGATAAATAAGTAAAATAAACCCCACACGGTGTAGCATTTCTTCAACAGTTAAAATAGTATATTTTACATAGCAGCAGATGTGAGGTTTCTGGAATCCCCAGGGTTCTATAATAGGCCCCTCCTCCTCCCTCTGCACAAAACCCTCATTTTCATGATGTATTATATTATATTCTCCATATTTCATGATGTCACAACAACAGTTCCTAACATCTGTTTTAATGTTTATGTATCTGGACCAACATTCAAGATTCAATATAACAGGTAGTAAAAGGAGTGTGTGTGTGTGTGTGTGTGTGTGTGTGTGTGTGTGTGTGTGTGTGTGTGTGTGTGTGTGTGTGTGTGTGTGTGTGTGTGTGTGTGTGTGTGTGTGTGTGTGTGTGTGTGTGTGTGTGTGTGTGTGTGCGTGCGTGCGTGCGTGCGTGCGTGCGTGCGTGCGTGCGTGCGTGCGTGTCTGCGTATCTGTCTGTCTGTCTGTCTGTCTGTCTGTGCGTGTGTGTGTGTGTGTGTGTGTGTGTGTGTGTGTGTGTGTGCGTGCGTGTGTGAGTGAGTGCGTGTTTGCCATTTGTTTGTATTGTGCATTGTTCATATTTTGTTTTATATAATAACAGTAGATATAAATGTATATATTATATAATAACATAAATATAATGTACTTACTTCCTGGGATCGCTTTGACATGAAGTACAGAGGAGAGGATGAGGAGGGTGGCTGTAATCTTCATCATCACTGATCAAAACTGAACTGAATTTAAAAGATGAGAATAAACAGATGAGAATAAACAGATCAGAATAAACAGATGTTTACTGAAAGAGAAGTTCTGGAGTCTGAAAGAGAATGAAGGAGGACTCGTTCTTTAGTTCAGAAGAATCAGCCAATCAGATTAAAGATATGATGTTACATCATCTGTTTCCAGAAAGACGACAGTCTGGATTATTGCACATAGCATGTATGGTATATAGCTGCTGCTTATGCACCTTATGTCTCCTCTTGTACATACTGTACCTTATGCACCTTATGTCTCCTCATGTACATACTGTACCTTATGCACCTTATATCTAACCTCATGTACATACTGTACCTTATGCACTTTATGTCTAACCTAATGTACATCCTGTACCTTATGCACCTTATGTCTAACCTAATGTACATCCTGTACCTTATGCACTTTATGTCTAACCTAATGTACATCCTGTACCTTATGCACCTTATGTCTAACCTCATGTACATACTGTACCTTATGCACCTTATATCTAACCTAATGTACATCCTGTACCTTATGCACCTTATGTCTAACCTCATGTACATACTGTACCTTATGCACCTTATATCTAACCTCATGTACATACTGTACCTTATGCACCTTATATCTAACCTCATGTACATACTGTACCTTATGCACTTTATGTCTCCTCATGGACATACTGTACCTTATGCACTTTATGTCTCCTCATGTGCATGCAGTATGTGAATATCTTTGTTTAATTCATCTTTTATTCTCTCCTTGCCCCCCGTCTTCTTTTCTTTCTCTTTCTGAAAATATCTAAAACGATGGAGCTGCTAAAAACATTATTTCACCCATTTCTTTACACCTTTAACCTGTGATGTGACAATAAAGATGATTCTGATTCTGTTGAAGAGAAACACAAGAAAGAAAGAAAGTAAAATGTTGTAATTAATTAAAAGCTTTCAGATGAGACATGATGGGAGGCTAAAGGTTAAAGTTCATCACTTCAGATTGAAGAGATTACAGATTATTTAAAATATGAATAAAATAAATAATGTTTCTCATGTAGTTGCTGTTGGAGGGCAACGGGTGGGGGGTTCCAATCCACACCAAACTTTACACAAACACTGTTCAGGTCTGGTAAGAGAATAGTCTCACCAAATAAACTGAATGTCACACATATGGTTCTACAGCAGTGTTACACAGTGTTTAACACTTCATATGGACACAACTCAGAGACCATTGGATTGGAAGGCTGTGCAGTAAAAGTCTATTTAGTCTATTCATTTACTTTTAATCATTTATAAGCTAAGGTGTTCTACATTCTCACACAAAGGAGTCACATTTGACCTCCTAACTCAACCACATCTTCTTGGTCAAAGGTCAAAGGTGACATGTTGGAGCATCAGAGTGGTTAAAGGTATCCTGGGATCAAATACAATTTTCAGGTTTCTGGTCCGGTCTGGAGTGGAAATAACTTTACGTCATCAGGCGGCCGGAACCCACGACCGGAACCTCCAGCGCCGTGCGCCTCCAAAATGATTCCCCTAGTTTAAAACTTGTTTAGTTTGGTATAATCGTTTAGTTTCTTTTGGTATAATAATGGTTTGGTATGTTCATCTTTTATTCTAACTCGTAGCGTGACTAGAAATACTAAACAAACTGATTCACATTATGTGGGGAACAAAAACAATGTGACACCAACCGGAATCAACCACCGAAACACTATTGTTTTTTTCCCCTTTTTTCTAAACCGGACCACAGGGCTCAGGTTTAGAATGAATACCAGGCTTTCCTCCAACCTGCTCATCAGAAGCAGTTAGGGGTTCAGTGCCTTGCTCAAGGACACTTCAACATGAAGCCAGGAGGAGTCAGGAATCAAACCGGGAACCTCTGTAAACTGAACTCACAGACGCTCCTCTAATCCAAGCCTCATTACATCTCACTGATGAAACATCACGTCATGTGATCAAAGTGTTACTTCAGAGGTGTGTGTGTGTGTGTGTGTGTGTGTGTGTGTGTGTGTGTGTGTGTGTGTGTGTGTGTGTGTGTGTGTGTGTGTGTGTGTGTGTGTGTGTGTGTGCGTGCGTGCGTGCGTGCGTGCGTGCGTGCGTGCGTGCGTGCGTGTGTGTGTGTGTGTGTGTAACCACGCGCGCGCGTGGTTGAACTCACCACTGAAGCTTCTGACTGGAAACTCAAACTTGAATTTCACTTCCTGATTCACCCAGCAGCCAATTATAATTATTCTTTTATTAAACATCACCAGTTACTAACTTACTAGAGAGACATGTTGATGTCAACAACCTGACAGACTGTACATAATTATGTATTTATTCATTGTTTGTTTTATTTGACTCTATAGGTAATGTCAACGTGTTGCTCATGTCAATAAGGACACTTTACATCTGATGTAATTAAAAAGTTGCAACAGACAGACAGACAGACAGACAGACAGACAGACAGACATTTTAACAATGTATTTATGTCCACACAAGTGAAACTCCCAGGGTGGTGTAGTCTGGTATTCTGTTTCAGGGCCTAAGTGCCCTGGCTACATTTGCTAATGTATGTTTATAATGTATTGTTTTTGTCTTTACAGCACTTTGGTTGACATGGTCATGTTAAATGTGCTATAAATACAGTTTTAGTTGAGTTGAGTTGTTACATAATTATGAAGTAAAACAGTCATCACTATTATTGAGCTTTTTGTCTTGCAGTGGAAACACATACATGTGAATTAGTTTTGTTGAAATCAGCCAATGCGTGTGTGTGTGTGTGTGTGTGTGTGTGTGTGTGTGTGTGTGTGTGTGTGTGTGTGTGTGTGTGTGTGTGTGTGTGTGTGTGTGTGTGTGTGTGTGTGTGTGTGTGTGTGTGTGTGTGTGTGTGTGTGTGTGTGTGTAACCACGCGCGCGCGTGGTTGAACTCACCACTGAAGCTTCTGACTGGAAACTCAAACTTGAATTTCACTTCCTGATTCACCCAGCAGCCAATTATAATTATTCTTTTATTAAACATCACCAGTTACTAACTTACTAGAGAGACATGTTGATGTCAACAACCTGACAGACTGTACATAATTATGTATTTATTCATTGTTTGTTTTATTTGACTCTATAGGTAATGTCAACGTGTTGCTCATGTCAATAAGGACACTTTACATCTGATGTAATTAAAAAGTTGCAACAGACAGACAGACAGACAGACAGACAGACAGACAGACAGACAGACAGACAGACAGACATTTTAACAATGTATTTATGTCCACACAAGTGAAACTCCCAGGGTGGTGTAGTCTGGTATTCTGTTTCAGGGCCTAAGTGCCCTGGCTACATTTGCTAATGTATGTTTATAATGTATTGTTTTTGTCTTTACAGCACTTTGGTTGACATGGTCATGTTAAATGTGCTATAAATACAGTTTTAGTTGAGTTGAGTTGTTACATAATTATGAAGTAAAACAGTCATCACTATTATTGAGCTTTTTGTCTTGCAGTGGAAACACATACATGTGAATTAGTTTTGTTGAAATCAGCCAATGTGTGTGTGTGTGTGTGTGTGTGTGTGTGTGTGTGTGTGTGTGTGTGTGTGTGTGTGTGTGTGTGTGTGTGTGTGTGTGAGAGTGTGAGTGTGTGTGTGTGTGTGTTTGTGTGTGTGTGTGTGTGTGTGTGTGTGTGTGTGTGTGTGTGTGTGTGTGTGTGTGTGTGTGTGTGTGTGTGTGTGTGTGTGTGTGTGTGTGTGTGTGTGTGTGTGTGTGTCAAGCTTCCCACTGGAAACTTCCCAAACGTTATTTCACTTCCCTATTCACTCAGAGAGAGAGAGAGAGAGAGAGAGAGAGAGAGAGAGAGAGAGAGAGAGAGAGAGAGATTGTTGTCACATGATCTAGAAGCTTCTATCACTTAAAGGACAAGACGACTTTGGTAGAGGTTTGGGTTGTGTATTTACCTTGCCATGATGTAACTCCAATGGTGGACAAGAAATCAAAAATAATTGCTCCACAAACAAAGCTGATTCAGACAATATGGAACATCACCAAACCCAGTACTGTTTGTTTTTAAAATAAAAATGTCAACTTCCTGTTGATTTGACTATTTTTATTAGGAAGAAACCCCGACTGGTTCTACGGATCCAGATATTCAAATAGTAAAATGCATTCAAATTTAAATGTTTAGCTTTGCGGGAATTTGTGCTTCATTTCAATAGGTCAGTGTAGAGACAGTCAAGGTGGAGGAGAAAGTAAGGGAGTGACAAAGACCAATGGTGGAGCTGGTCTGGGAATCGAACCAGGGAATCGCTGCCGTGGCATTAGAGCCTAACTTGCTAATAAATGGTGATTTCAAATTGTACAATATAAGGTATTTCCATGCATCTCATAGATTCAGCATTCAGCATCATTCCATAAGATTAATTGCATAATATTTTACAGTCCAATTGGACCTTATAGTTAATTACTCACAAAAGGTGTGTATACTTCCACATCGTCTCTGTCGGGTGGAAGCCTCATATGTCCAGAACTGTTAATTTTCAGGATCCTACTATAATTCTAGTAACCTCACGGCGGAGTCTTCGTTGGTCGTTGGTTGGGGGGACTCTTGATCAAACTGCGCATGCGTCGTTGCCAGGTTTCGCGAGAGAAACAAGCAGTAAACAAGGCCAAACCAAACGAACCCTACAAGCAACGAGGTCTATCAAAAGAAGGCCAAACGAAGCGCCTTCACACATACCTTGCCTATTGGAAAACAGCCGATCTACAAGCTCACAACGCGTCCCCACACCCACCTGCACTTTCACAACCAACGCCAAAACACAACACCACCAATATTACCACTAAAGCGCTTACAATAAGCGAACATGGCAACACCGCAACACCGACACACATGATTCCATTCAGACTGAGAGCGAGAGCGTGGGAGGGAGGGGGAGAGAGACACAGAGAGACAGAGAGAGGGGGGAAACAGAGAAAGAGGGGGGGGAGAGAGGGGGAGATAGAGAGAGATCCGCGCGCCTGGTGTAGCCGCTATCATTGATAATCACTTGGATCTAAACAAACGCGCTGGACGATCTCTCTCTGTGTGTGTGTGTGTGTGTGTGTGTGTGTGTGTGTGTGTGTTCGCGACGGGAGCATGTACCGTGGACTTTACTATATAACGTTTTATAATAAACGTTTGCGAACCACTCCACTACACAGTACAAACTCACTTTCCATCCCTGATACTGTCTGTTCTCAGCGCATAAGCCAAACTGCACACGTTGGGTGCTCATATTCCCCTACGGGTATGGTCTAGTTCAAATAAAAAAGCATCAAAAGTATCAGATCTACAAGCTCAAAACGTGTCGCTTCGCGCCACACTTTGAGCTTGTAGATCTGCTACTTTTGATGATTTTTTGTGACGCTGCATGATCAAGTAGGACATTCATTTACAAAAAAAACCTCACAAAGTTAAAATATGGAGAAAAGAGGTTTCTGCCCGACTACACATGTTAACCACAAATAGCTGATATACAAGCTCACATGTGTTTTGTGTTTTCACTATTTTTTTATTCATGACATTTTTCCCCCTATGCTCAAAATAGGGACAGCAGGTAGAAAGTGGTTCATGGGGCAGCAGTGAACAGTGGCTCAGGGGTAGAGTGGCCGGTAGAGCGTTCGGATGGCAACTGCAAAGTTCCCAGCTCGATCCCGGGCTCCCCCAGTTAGTGTGGAAGTGCCCTTGAGCAAGACACTGAACCCCTAATTGCTCCTGATGAGCAGGTTGGAACCTTGCATTGGTTTCCTCCGCCATCGGTTTATGTGTGTGTGAATGGGTTAATGTAATGCACAATCTATGTAAACCACTTTTAGATATATCATTTTCTTGATTTTTTTAATGCAATGTATAGAGCAGTAACACACGGGAATAGGCTCCTGCCATATAATAAAATATAATAATAAAAGGATGGGCAATAAATTAAGCTTAAAAAATAAATGAAAGGAAGCAGTGATTAGCAAAGACTTTATATTTAGTTTGCTTGTTTAATGTTTGGACTGTCTGTAATTGGATATAAATGTTTTAGTTTAATTGTGCATGGATGCATAATGTCTTGGTTTGTTCACCAGAGAGTAATAATGCTTATGTAATCATTCATAGAATCTTAGTGGAGTTATGTGAAGACCAAAATCTTAATATTTTTTGTTGTTTTGTTTTAACTGTAATGTTTTAACTATGTAATGGTGGAATATCATTGATTGATTGATGTACTTTATTTAGTAAGACATGAGAACAACAGTACATGGAAGTACAAATTCACAATACAAGGTCTACTAAACTGGAAGACTCATAAAAGCACAGAGCTTGTTTCAAATGAGTTCCCCATGCACACAAATCATGATGATCATTGTATTATGTTCTGATCTGATCTGGTCAATATAAATTACCATTGACCAGATCTGTAGGGGGCGCAGTGGAGTAAATGAAATAATTTCCATCTGGCGGACACATTTTATTTTCTGCCCAAAAAGTGTATTATATAGAGAAGGTGGGTGCTGCTGCTGCGAGGCTTCCCACCCTGGAGAATAGACTTTCAACAACACAAAACAGCCTTTGTTTCGGTGAGTAGTGAAGTATTTTAGTTTAATTTTACTAAAGTTGGAGCCCTGGCGGGGCAGTGGAATTCTTTTCCGAGCTGAGCGCCTGGCAGGGCGTTAGATAACTCACTAACGCTCTGGATCAGAGCTAACTGCAGTGTGTGGGGAGACAGAGACGGTGTTTGGCTGGGTCTGTGTGTAGTTCTTTTAGCCATGGCTGCAGACAGTGTTGGTGTTTCTATTGGTCGGGTCTATTTGTAGTTCTTTTAGACATGGCTGCAGACTGTGTTGGTGTTTCTATTGGTCGGGTCTGTTTGTAGTTCTTTTAGACATGGCTGCAGTGTGTGGGGAGGCAGAGCAACATGATGGTTGTTTCATGAAAGTCAGTCCTGAGGAGGAGGCCAGGCTGGAGGAGGAGGCGGAGGAGCTGGGGAAGGAGGTGGAGGAGGAGGTGAGGGAGCAGGAGGCCAGGCTGGAGAGACAACACTTCTGGAAGGTCATCGATGCCTTTAGATATTACAGGTAGAACAACAATAACACACTGGATGCTAACGTTTAGCTAACAGAGCTAGCATAACATTGCGATAAACAGCCGATCTGCAAGCTCAGACGCATTGTGAGCTTGTAGATCTGCTGTTTTTAGCTATTAACTTGTACAGGGCTTAATTAATGACTATTGTTTTTCACTGTTTTGCAATAAAGAAGTGTTTTAATCCCGTCTGTGGCCGATTCTGTCGGAAGTTCCCAATGGGCGGTAGTGACGGGGCGCATCCGGTGAAAGCCGGAGTTACACTCAATGTAAACAGGAAGTAAACGAGGGGGGAATGACATTTGGCCACAGACGGGATTAAAACACTTCTTTATTGAAACATATGAACTAATACATTACACTAAGAGTCCGGACACCTTGTTAACATTTGGGGCAACCGGGTAATCACCTTATATTTAGCATTTGTACATGTTTGGAGAAATACGGGCTTTGGAGCTGACATTACAGTGGAAACTGGGGGGTGGAGCTAAGACTCTAGTAGATCTTAAAATACATCTTTATCTAAGGCTCTCAGAGGCAAATATTGTACTTTTTACTCCACTACAATTATTTGAACATTTTAGTTAGTTTATTAGTTACATTGCATATATACATTATTATATTATAAAACGTTTAGCGACTTTGGCCCTATTTTATACATAGGCTATTTCCAAACATTTATGGGGCTAGCTTTGGAGCTGACATTCCAGTGTAAACAGGGGGGTGGAGCTAAGACTCTAGTAGAGATAAAACATGTCAATCGATAAAATACATCTTTACGAGAGTCTTTATCTAAGGCTATCTCAGAGGCAAATATTGTACTTTTTTTTTAATTTATTTTTTTACTCCACTGCAGTTATTTGAACATTTTAGTTAGTTACTTTGCAGATATACATTATTATATTATGCAACATTTAGCGACTTTGGCCCTATTTTATACATAGGCTATTTCCAAACATTTTTTCATTTACCAATACTTTTGTACTTTTAATCAAGTAACATTTTGAACACAGGCCTTTACTTGCAACAAGTATTTTTATGTTGTGGTATTGCTACTTTTACTTAAGTAAAATATCTGAGTACTTCTTCCACCACTGCTTAAATATCACATCATATTAAGACCAATTGTGTGTTTTGGAATGGATGGTGATTTAATACACACGATATTTACACACTGAGATATTTTCATAAATAATACTCGGCAGGCCCACATCCATATTATATGATCTGTATCATTATGTATGATGAATAACTAAGTGTGGGTAAAAGCTAATAATATAACAGAAGTACAGTTAGTTAAGTTTACATAAACTGTAGTGTAATCTAATGCAGCCTTTAAAACAAGGAGAAGATAACAGTCATGTAATATTACAGATATTACACATAATCCCATGTGTTATCTAGTCTGATATTATCACAACATCTATATAATATTGGCTTATTGTCCAGACCAAATGGTAGAGCCTCATTTCTTTTTCACTTCTCATAACTATCTTCAGTGTTTATAATCTAATCTAATAGAAAGTCTAAAGATGTTATTTAATACATTAAGACCGGGAACGCATCTGTGTCATTTCAAGATTTCTTTGGTTTTTAAAAAAACTGCAGATCTACAAGCTCATAGCACGGCACCGAGTGCCGTGCTATGAGCTTGTAGATCTGCTATTTTTTGAAACATTTTGTGAAATGTGTGCAAATCTTTGAATATGTATATATGTTTTTAAGTCTGATCTGTGCTTTTGGGGGTCCCTGGTAGGGCTTTCACGACTAGAGATTTTTACAGGTCGACTAATTTGACCCAGTGGTAGTCGACTAGTCGAAATTTACATAAAAAAAGGGGGGGGGCATTGTTTTAATGCCATCCTACTACTATACTACTATTATTATTATTATCCTCCTGCCCTTATTTTTATGGCGTTTTAAGGGAAGCGCTTCTGGCACAGCAGCACAGCACCACAGCAGCGTCTCCAAGGATCCCTATTGCCCAATAATAGGCTTTTATTGGGCATACTTTTGACCCCCTTTTGATAAAAAGTCAGGAGGATAATAATAATAGTAAGATGGGCCATTAAAACAAATAAAAAAATAAAAATAATTCGACTAGTACCAACAAGGTCGACTAGTGGTTATACTAGTCGGCTAGTCGACTAGTTGGTGAAAGCCCTAGTCCCTGGAACAAAATATTTTCAGTTGTGGGTCCGCGGCCAAATACATATAATTTTGGGGCTCCTTGACATGAAAAAGTTTGAGAACCACTGATATTATAATAACATACGGTTTTCATATAACTGTTAGGATTTAGAAGACATTTATAGATGTCCATGTTCCTGGATTGAATGGGTAAAACACTGGCTCTTTGTAATAACAGCTTGCTGTATTGTGTGTGTGTGTGTGTGTGTGTGTGTGTGTGTGTGTGTGTGTGTGTGTGTGTGTGTGTGTGTGTGTGTGTGTGTGTGTGTGTGTGTGTGTGTGTGTGTGTGTGTGTGTGTGTGTGTGTGTGTGTGCGCGTGTGTGTGTCAGGGACCATGTCCAGGAGCAGGTGACGCGGGCGGAGCGTCACTTCCGCGGTCTGCAGCCTCGCCACCAGATGCTCCTCCCCGCCGTGCTCCCCAACCTGGCCCTGATTGGCCGCTGTGTGGAGCACAACCAGGAAGTGCTGCAGGCCATCGTCCGCAACTGCAAACACATGTTTGAGAACATGGAGTACGGCGAGGAGGTCAGACACACCTAACGCTTTACCTTTATAATAAACCCGTTCAATACAGGAACACATCTGTCTGTGTCATTTTACATTTCTTTGGCTATTCAAAAATAGCAGATCTACAAGCTCATAGCGCGGCACCGAGTGCCGCGCTATGAGCTTGTAGATCTGCTATTTTTTTTGTATCGTGGAAAATTTGTGCAAATCTTTTTTAAAGCGAACATTTGTAAAATATGTTGTTCCAGGGACATATATATGTTATATATGTCATATATGTTATATATATATATATATGTTAAATATGTTCCAGGGACCCCCCAGAAGCAAACATTTGAGTTACAAATGTTCATTTAAAAAATATATATTCAAAGATTTGGACAACTGTTCAAGCTTTTTCAAAAATAGCAGATCTACAAGCTTGTACTGAGGTACGAGCTTGTGCCGCGCCATGAGCTTGTAGATCTGCTATTTTTGAATAGCCAAAGTATAAAATAATGGTTATAGCTCTAATGTAAAATGACACACAGATGAAAATGTTTGTACAAGGGAGGGACACTCAGAAGAGAAGATTTGGGTGGAAAAAATGTTACCCCTTCTTCTCCCTTATTTAGTCATCGTGCCAATAAATTCCTCCACACACACACACACACACACACACACACACACACACACACACACACACACACACACACACACACACACACACACACACACACACACACACACACACACAACTAGACTAAAATGTTAGTGAGGGACTAGTGGAGAAGAGATCCAGTAGAACTAAAAGACAAGTCATTTTATGTTTGGTTGTGCTCTGGTGTTGTGCTCTGAAAATAGCCGACGCGTTGTGAGCTCGTAGATTGGATATTTTCAGCATGCAAATAAGTGTAAAATCAGCCTTTACGACACCATCAAGGCACCGCCAAAACACATTTTAGTCGATTTAGTCGACTAAATCTTATGGTATTTAGTCAACTAAAACTAGACTAACAGTAAAACATTTCAGATGACTAAAATATGACTAAAACTAAATGGAATTGTATTCAAAAGGCTATGACTAAAACTAAATCAAAATCTGTCAAAATCAACACTGTCCTGCAGGTGATTAATACTTTGAGCACCGACTGGCAGCTAGAAAAGTGTTTTAGGAAAGTTGATGACATGTTGTCTTCCTCTCTCCAGGACGACCTGAGGAAGGTGCGTCCGCCCTCCACCTTTGACATGGACAAGCTGAAGTCCACCATCAAGCAGTTTGTGAGGGACTGGAGCGAGACGGGCCAGGCCGAGAGGGACACCTGCTACAAGCCTCTCATCCAGGAGATCCAGAGACTCTTCCCTGCTGACCGACAGTGAGTTTACATGCATGTTTCTGCATTGAAAACCTATAGGTAGCTCTCCACCGCACCGACGTCGGCGGACGGTTAGTGTTGGAAAGGGTCTGTTAAATCTGCTGTTGAATGGGCGGTGGGTACGCCGTCGTGACGGGTGGCAAGTTGTAGGGAAGCGTCGAAAGCCGATCGAATAAGTTCGGTCGACCGTCGGATAGCAGCAGGCTTGTTGTTGAAAAAGACATCATAGTAGCCGTCTGTCGTAGAGTTCTCAAATTCTACCCGAACCCAACCCGACCTGACGTTTTCGGGCCAGACCGGCCCCAAAATCTATGCTAATTAATCGGGCCTTGCCGAGCCTCGGGTTCTGTGAAGAAGGAATACAATTTTAAAAATAAAATAAAAAATCTATTATTACCCCAAAAAATTAATTTCAACTGCCCCCAGCGGCCTAGCAGTAAGGTCGACCTTTTCAGGTTTTTCGGGCCTAAAAGTATGGTAATTGTTCGGGCCGGCCCAGTAGGGCCCAGTTAAGGCAGGGCCTTATTTTTCAGGCCCGTTGAGAACTCTAGTCTGTCGGTGTCGGCTCTCAGGTGCATTCAGCAACTTTTTTTCACACCTTCCAACTGACTGATCTCCCGACTTCATTCGACTGCCAGTCTATAGTAATCTGTTTGGTGGAGAGCTACCTTAAAACACACACACACACACACACACACACACAGGGCTGGGCGATATATCAATATAATATCGATATCATGGTATGATACTCTGGGATTTTAGATATCCTGATGTTACTTTACTTTACATAGGGCAGCAAAATGTCATGATGTGGCACAAGATAAATGTTGTTTTCTCCTGGTTTCAATCACTTAAGCATCGGCTACAACATGTACTGTACGTATGTATATATATATGCATGCCTGTGCATCTTCTCTACTGTATAACACAAACATAAACGCAGCATAATTCATCACACAGTCCTCCTCACCCAGAGCACGTGGGCGGAGCGGGTGGAAATGCCGCACGGCGCTCCAGGAGGCTGGTTTAACGCTCGCTATTCGCTCACGTTGACTCCCCCCGCACTCCGCTCCTCGACGCTCACGTTGATTTGCGCACCTCTCGCTCCATGCTCCGCTCAAACCGGGTCGCTCAACAGTAAAAAATAAAATAAAATAAAAATAAAGTACAAATTCTAATGAAATCTGGGTGTGCTGTGCACTGCTGGATGTCTGTGTGTCTCTGAGTCCGTGCGACCGGGCATGCTCAAACTTTCGGTGGCGGCCCCCGCCGGGGCAGCTTGGAGCGGCAGGCGGTCCTCGCTCTGAGTAACGCTCCAACCTTTTTATAAACCAGCTCCACGCTCACGTCAAAATCGCGTCGCTCCGCTCACATGCTCTGTCCTCACCAGATGTTGACCAGATGTTTTCCATGTGATGTGTGTTTTATTGTCAGTCAGTCCTCCTATAGCACCAGATGTTTTCCATGTGACTGTATGTATTTTATTGTGTCAGTCAGTCCTCCTATAGCACCAGATGTTGACCAGATGTTTTCCATGTGACTGTATGTATTTTATTGTGTCAGTGATCTGTCCAAGGTCAGCGTGCTGGTTCCGGGGGCGGGGCTGGGCCGGCTGGCCTGGGAGATCGCCCGTCTGGGATACGTCTGCCAGGGCAACGAGTGGAGCTTCTTCATGCTGTTCTCCTCCAACTTTGTGCTCAACAGGTAATCCATGACCTCTCTGGACAACGTAGTAGCCACTAGTTTTACATCCTGGTAGGATGGAGAAACCAGTAGGACCGGAGTGGGGATCGAACCACTGCACTAATGCATATATCGTTGCTGTCGGGGCAGCAACGATTGTGTTGTTTCGTAAATCAACACCCTACTTGATCAAACTACAGCATCACACAAAAGTATCAAAAGTAGCAGATCTACAAGCTCGAAACGTGGCGTGAATCCTGAAAAGTAACAGTTTTGGACAGAGATGATATGTACGATATATACTCATATGAATTAGGTTATCGTACACACAACGCTTTCAACCTATGAATCTCCTTTACCATCATATGCACCAGGTTGTGACTTGCAAAAGCGAAAAACTCATATCAGTCCAAGTATAAGGTAGCTGGCAAGGGTCAGATTGTTATTACTTCTCCCCATGATATCATGTGTTAGAGAAGTTAGAGAACCACCACCACCTTTTGAAATGAGTGTATCGTTGGGAGAAGTACATCAGACACACAGGTCGATGATAAAGTAGTTCTGTGTCAAACACAGGGATCATACAGTAGTTCTACACAAGATAAGAGAGCAGCTGCTTGTGACATAAGAACCAAGCCGTAGCCAAAACAATAGATACCGGGGCTGAGAACATTACATCTGGACTCTATAATATTATGCAAAATGTCACATCAACTGAACAAACACTCTATAGGAATGAGTACTATCACAATATAGAGATATTTACACTTATTTTAACTAAAGTAAATCACTTACCCTACCTTTTAACATAAGTTGTAATTCATCATCACTATCCATCTGTCCACTTGCTGAAAACAATATGTTTTAATTCATTTTATATAAGTTCTGGACCCAAGCTGATCATAGTGATCCAGTATGATCCATAGTGTTGCAGTGCCCCAGCAGTCTGGTTAGAGACTGGTCCTTATAACACGCTACGGCTGCCCTCAGGTGTGACAAGGTGAACTCTCTGACCCTGTACCCGTGGATCCACCAGTTCAGCAACAATAAGAAGTCCTCAGACCAGACACGATCCGTCCGCTTCCCAGACGTGAACCCTCAGGGTCTGCCGCCTGACTCTGACTTCTCCATGGTGGCCGGGGACTTCACCGAGGTGTACACAGAGCCAGGTCAGTAGTTTGACACACTTTGAGCACTGTGTCCCTCCCTGTTTGGCCATGTCGTTATAGGCAATTGTTTTAAAAACAATTGCAGGCCTAATAAACCAAATTTTAGTGCTGAATATTTGGACTTGATGAACTCTGTGTTTGATACTATCCCTAGTATCCCTACTATCAGGTATAATGAGCTACTGTTTTTTTCATATATTTTTACTTTACTCGTCTCTCTCTCTCTCTCAGAGTCCTGGGACTGCGTGGCCACCTGTTTCTTCATTGACACGGCTCACAACGTCCTGGACTACGTGGAGACCATCTGGAAAATCCTCAAACCTGGAGGGGTCTGGATCAACCTGGGTGAGTCATGGACAGTAGGTCTGGATCAACCTGGGTGAGTCATGGACAGTGGACCCTGTTCTCTGACTAACACAGTGTTCTGTTGTAAACACTGTTGAAATTTAACTAACAAACTGATGCTGTGTCCCCAGGTCCACTGCTGTACCACTTTGAGAACGTGGCCAACGAGTTCTCAGTTGAACTGAGCTATGAAGACATCAGGTCAGCCATCATTAAATATGGCTTCCAGCTGGAGGTAATTTGAGAGAATAGAATAGACTTTATCTGCCATTTGCACAAGTGCATAGGAAACTTTGGAGCTCAGCTCCCAGGGTCAGCATTTAGAAAAAGACTAAGTACAGACAAGACAGAGAAAACTCAATATCATAAATAGGTACGTCATAGTCTAGAAAAAACAGTGCAAATAATAGTGCAATTCATCTTATCGTGATCTGTTCTGATTCAGTTCATCTGTCATGATTCAGTTCATCTGTCATATTGACTACCGTCCTTAATGTCCACTGCTACTAAATACACAGTGTCAGGAAAAAAACTTTAAAAAACGTGTTGTGTGGGTGGAGATGCTTTCTGGCCTGTGTGTCCCACACACAAACTCTTTGACATGAACAACATGGCCATCATACACCTAGCACCACACTGATCAATCCTCACTTCACAATAATGCCATCTGGACAGAGATGGAGAACTTTGAGATGGGGAAAGATTGTTGCTTTAGTAAGAGTTTTGTCCACTCAACCATTGCAGCATTAAACAAATGTTGTGTTGGGAAGTATGGATGTGCTGTGAAGATTTTATACATTATGAGGTTTTTTTTTTTATCTGACTTGTCAGATTTAAAAAATAAATCACTTATTGCTTTTTGCACATTTATTTTGGAGTACCGCTTCTTTCTACCTTGTTGTGGATTATTATTATTTTTTTTTAGCTGAACACCCATGGCCAAGTCAGCCCACATAGAGGAAGCACACCCGCTCTAGTTTTAGATCAAACGAACATCCTTTGCATGTTTTGTTTGTGTGCAGGTGGAGAGGGAGTCGGTGCTGACCACGTACACCGAGAACGACCGCTCCATGTTGAGATACGTCTACGACTGCGTCTTCTTCGTGGCGCGGAAACCCGCCGCGCAGCGCTACGCCAACGGTCGGCGAGACGTCGCATCGCGGATCTCGCCGCCGCCTGCCAAGTCGCCGCGGCGAGAGGGGACCGACAACCCGACGTGACACATGGTTAAGTGACGTGAAACGAGAAGTGACGGTCGATTTAACTGATTCACTGAAGAGAAAGAAACGAAAAGACAATGGACTGGATGTTTTTTTCCTTTCTGTCGTTTCTCTTTTTATCCAACGTGTCTCTCTTTGACAAGATTGTCCGATAATATTCCTGGTGAAACCTGCCGAGTGCAAGTGTAGCCATTGATTGAATATAGGGCTTGACTCTGGTCAGATGCATTTGCTTAACCCATTAAGACCGAGAACGCATCTGTGTCATTTTAGATTTCTTTGGTTATTCAAAAATAGCAGATATACAAGCTCACACAGTAGACTTATAACTGTGGGAGTAGGAGTACTACTTCTATATCAGTTACGTGTTGTGTAATTTTTTTTAAATAATGCGTTGAAAATGGAACCACAGCTCATCTAATCTGTTGTGGATCTGAACAAGACTGAAAGTACTTCGGTTCAAAGGTGTCTAAAGAGTTAGAAATATGAATAATAGGCGGAAGTTGTTTTAAACTTATTGTATGTTCAGACACCTGCTCACTTCACAATAAAATAAAATGTCATTTATTTTTAACTTTTCATCCACAGAGGTTGACTGTCTTTGTAAGCAGCTGCTTGAAGAAACTATGTTCACGTCCAGTAGCTATAGACAGATGCTTAGAGAAGACCTGAATGCATGCAGAACAAACAGACTCTCACACACTTTATATATTTGCATTTAAAACATTAAGAAAGAAAACCATCTTTCAGTCCTCAGACCATCATTTATCTGATAAGAACCAAAGTATTTTCCTCTTAATGTTTTCATTGCAAGTGTAAACGGTGAAGTCCCGGGTAGACTGTTGCTCCTTTCTTTGTCCTTAGTAAGGTTCATTGTGGGTGCGGTGGTCTCAAAAACTAAAAAGAACTGAAGATGTGAAAAACTCGCACAGACGCACACCACTAAATTATTTTTAAGGATAACTCGATATTTAGACAGAGTTTTCTTAGATTTGCACATGCTCCACCCTATAGACCAATTAATTGTTTACTAACATTGAGACTGGATGCGCAGGTGATTGTTTCACGCAATCAATTTCCAACCTGTTGTTTCGGGGTGCGCTAGTTTCAGCACACCCCAACCCCCTCTTGTGTGTTGGCTAGTGTGGCACGTCCTGGCGAGACCTGATAGAATGGGTTTCATTTAGCGCATACTGGTTGCACGCATACTGGTTCTTATCAGTGTGACGTCGTCTGTTAAGGCACGAATCAGGTGGTTAAGGGGTCTATAGTGCTCGTTATTTTTTTCTAAAGTCTGTCTAAGGAGTCATCCTTAAAAACTGAAACACTGACAAAGACACATGTACATTATTCCAGTAATTCTCAACCTTTTTAATATCAAAGACATGCAATTTGAAATGCATCAGCTAGGCCACAGATCCCTATTTGATAAGATTTTAATCTCTGGGAGCCCTTTATCTCTAAGAGCATTTTTATTGTTAAAACATGATTTCTTAGGCCGATATGCTCTTGTAATTTGGTCCAGAAGTAATTTACTGTCATGTACTGATTTGTATGTATGGTGATAACAGTGAAACTAATCAAAATAACCATTCTTGTACATTCTCTACTAGTTATAATCACTTATAAATAATGTTATGAAATAGCCTGGCTGGAACCCCCTCCACGGTACCTGTGGAAAGCCTGCTTTCTATGTACGGCTCTGTACTCAGATCCGGTCTAGAGCTCGCCTACTATATCCGGTCATCTTTAAACACAAAAACACACGAACACTAACTCTTTCCGTATCCGCTCTAGACCGGATCTGCATCACATTGATAACGTGGATTACTGCGCGAGGAGGGCGGAGACGTACAGCGGTACTCTGCTCTGATTGGCCAGTCAGATATCTTCAAGAGCCTTGCCATGTCGGCTTATTATAAGCAACTTTGGGCTTGTGTTTCTCCAAAGTTGCTTGTAAATATTGGTGGTTGAGGTTTTGTGGGCTTGTTTCTAAATTGTAGTTGCATATTTTGGGGCTTATATCCTAAATGTTGTTTAATTAAACCAGTGTTTAACAACACTTAAACACACTGGTTTAAGACGGTGTTTAAGAACATGTTAAAAAATGTAATAGCTCTTTTTTTTCCAAGATTATTTTAGCTTATTTTGAAAATAGCAGAACTACAAGCTCGTTGTGAGCGTGTAGGTCTGCTGTTTTAAAAATACCCGTTGCCGTCGCTTCTTTTGGGCTGTTTTCATAGGACCTGGTTGCTTATTTCTCTCTCAAAAGCTGGCAACGCTGTGTCCAACCTTCCTGTCTGTGCGGGTGTTTAAAACAAGCGAGGCTGCTGTTAGAGGAGCGAACACAAACAAACTGTTGATTTAATAATCCATCCAGTCCTTTTAATAGTCGCATAGATGACAAAGAGACGCGCAGAGCAGTCGGCGGACGCGTTGTATTGGGACGCGGCGGGTTCAGGTTCCACCATGAAGAAGCAGAGGTGTTGCGGCGCTTCTGCCTCTCTCTGCGGGGTTAACACGCACTTAGACGGCATGGCCGCTGCTGCTACAGCCCGCATGCTGGATCCACTGGATCCACCATCTCTGCTGCTGGCGGTGCTGGGCAGCCGTTGCAGGAAGAGACCCTATTATTATAATAATTATAACAATAATGATCCACCAGAACAGCATGAAGGAGCGGCTCAGCGCAGGAAGACGGGTTCTCATGCAGACATGAACAGTTGTGTGTCGCAGCAGACTGATGGAAGTTTCCCAGATCTCCACTCCTCCTCCACCAGGTCTGATCATCATCATCATAATAAACGTCTCAGACCAGATGATGAAGATGATGGAGACGTTTCACCACAGAGCACTAAATCCAGGCCTGACGGCGGGGTGACCCGGGTGAGTTAAAGATGAAATGTTTATGTTGGACTTTTTCTCTCCATTAGAATAACCACTAACAGCCAGAATCGAGTGTAATGCCATTACTTGTCCACTAGATGTCACCCGTCAAAATGAATTGCAATTATAGTGCTGTCCTACAGCAATGTATCTCAACTACAACAACACATGGTTTTGAACTTAAAGTTTGGTCATTTCTTTTGGTTAAAACATAACGGTTTTGTTTTTAAGTTTTATTAAAACGTTTATTTTTTTAAGGTTAAAAGTAAATCACTATATTGTGATAGTAATCATTACTATAGAGTGTTTGTTCAGTAACAGTGTTAAATAGCTCTATATTGTGATAGTAATCATTAGTCCATTACTATAGACTGTTTGTTCAGTAACAGTGTTAAATAGCTTTATATTGTGATAGTAATCATTACTAATATAGACTGTTTGTTCAGTAACGGTGTTAAATAGCTTTATATTGTGATAGTAATCATTACTATAGAGTGTTTGTTCAGTAACCGTGTTACATAGCTCTATATTGTGATAGTAATCATTACTAAAGAGTGTTTGTTCAGTAACAGTGTTAAATAGATCTATATTGTGATAGTAATCATTGCTATAGAGTGTTTGTTCAGTAACAGTGTTAAATAGCTTTATATTGTGATAGTAATCATTACTATAGAGTGTTTGTTCAGTAACAGTGTTACATAGCTCTATATTGTGATAGTAATCATTACTATAGAGTGTTTGTTCAGTAACAGTGTTAAATAGATCTATATTGTGATGGTAATCATCGCTATAGAGTGTTTGTTCAGTAACAGTGTTAAATAGCTCTATATTGTGATAGTAATCATGACTATAGACTGTTTGTTCAGTAACAGTGTTAAATAGCTGGCAGGATGGCAGTTTGGTCCCTATTGAGGTTTACAGGCTCACAGTCAAGCTTAATTTTAATTTGATTGTATTGTATTGTTTTGTTTTGTTGTATTGTTTTTTGACCTGCTGTGCAGCACTTTGGTCGACTAGTCGTTTTTAAGTGTGCTAAATAAATAAAGTTTAATTTAATTTGATTGATTAAAATGTACTGTATGCTCCCTGATATTGCACAGTGCTTTGAAAAGGAGCATCCTCCTAATATTGCTACTCAACACTTTGACTTCAAAATGAACTCTCTCTCTTTCTCTCATTTCTTTCTTCTTTTCTTTTTTTTTTTCTTTTAGGGTGATGCTGACCGCACCGGTGGTGACCTTTGCACTTTCAACTCCTTCCAGTACTGGAGGGTGCCCTTGCCTGTAATCGACCAATCCCTGCTAGAAGATATGAACAGCCAATCGGAACCGAGAGAGAAGCCAAAGGACAAAGGCTGCTCTCCTCCCGACGCCATGGAAACCTGAAGGAGACAAAGCATGGACCAACAGGTTGCCTCAGATGCTCCCAAGAGGGATGCAGCAGTTAACCAGTAATGGCTTTTAGGGGGGCATTAAAAGTAGACTTTGTTATTAACCCATTAAGACCTGAGGCCAATTCTAAAAACGCCTTCTAAATCCTGACCTAAGTTTTCTGAAAAACTTCAAATATTTATTTAAAAATTACAACAAATGTATGTTGCTATATACTGTGTTATAGCAGTGGTTCTCAAACTTTTTCATGTCAAGGACCCCCAAATTGACACTTATTAACGTGCGGACCCCCATTTCAAAAGATATGCCAGGGACCCACATAAGAGAAGATTTTTTTTTACGGCTTTAGCAGTGAATCTCAACCATTTTAATTTCAAGGACCCCCAGTTTGACATGCATTAGTGCTACGGACCCCCATTTAATGGCATTTCTATCACTTGGACCACAATTTCTATTGTAAAATCTATGTCAATTTAACTCTGAGAATGTACAAATGGAACCAAATGGACCCGTTAGGGTCCATTTGGTTACATTTGTACACTCTCAGAGTTACAGACCCATAAGGGTCTATTTGGTGCCTAATCTATCATTTAGCTGGGGACCCCCTGGAACTCCCTCAAGGACCCCTGGGGGTCCCCAGACCCCACTTTGAGAACCAATGGTATATAGCAACGAGAACCCCAAAAGGGGTTCTCGTCCTGAAAGGTATAGTTACAAACAGGCGTTCCCGCCCAAAATGGGTTCTAATGTATTTGGCCGCGGACCCCCCATCTCAAAATATATTGTTCCAGGGACCCCCGGAGGCGAAGATGTCAGTTAAAGATGTTCGCTTTAAAGATCAATTCAAATATTTGCACACATTTTCTAAAATAGCAGATCTACAAGCTCCAGCTTGTACTGTATATCTGCTATTTTTGAATAGCCAAAGTATAAAATAATTAGTTAAAATGATTGTGAAGCTATATTAACTACTTGTTCTTGGGACCCCCTGGAACCTGAATTTGCATTTACAGTTCATCGTAATAGGCTTGACCTCTCTCATGCATCCATCAACAAACTAGGTAATATAAAGGGAATCGCACATCAAATTCATCATGGTAATGACAATTACCACCGCATACAAAACCTAGTAGACTTTTGGATAGTCTTTGACTGATATTTTGTCAAAGTTAAAAGTATTTGAGAACATTTAAGTTATAAGCCAACAAATACACACAAATAACTTTTTTTCACAGCCTATATAAAAACAAACCAAACTTTGTTATATTCAATTACTTCAACCCTATTCCCCAAAAAAAAGGAAGTACAATAGCTGATCTACAAGCTCACAATGTGTCACATTGTGGTGTGTTTGAGCTTGTAGATCAGCCAAGCTTTTTTTTTGTGCCTATACTGACATGCTCAAAATAGGGACACTAAGTTGAAAGTTGTGAAAAAAACAATTTGGACACATGGGCTGCATAATTGATAATAGTGATGTTACCATACTGGCCAATACAATGAACATGAAACATTCCAGTTGTCCTCCTATGAAACATTACAGTTGTCCTCCTATGAAACATTACAGTCGTCCTCCTATGAAGCAGGTTTGCAAGCTCGAAACACGGCGCAAAGCAACGCGTTTTGAGCTTGTAGATCTGCTACTTTTGCATTGTTTTTAATTTGAAGTAACAGTTTTGGACATATGAGGTTTGATAGTCATAAAAGCTCAGACTATGTAATCGATTAGGTTTGAGCTCATTGTTATTGAACTACGCCTTCTCACTGGCTTCATGAGATGATGTATGAACTCCTGTTGTGATCAAAACATTCTCATTTTAATTTCTTAACCGTGAAAGTAACTCAATGCCTGGTCGTCTGCTGTGACTCAGCATTTGAAGGTTTGCTTGTTATGTATGTTTTGCGGATGTGATGTTTAGTTTTTTACTGGAACGTTTACTTTTACAGAGACGTTCCTGATCGTTGCAGAAGAAAATCTCTGTTGGATGACACTTTATTAACACTGCTGTACTGGTCTCACCAGACAACAGGTTACCCAGTAGTTAATCCTGGGTTAAGACTGGGAACGCATTTGTGTTATTTTAAGATTTCGGTGCCGCTGTGAGCTTGTAGATCTGCTATTTTTGGAAAATCTTGAAAATGTTTGCAAATCTTTGAAATATTTATATATGTTTTAAAGCGAACATTATAACTCTGATCTGTGCTTCTGGGGGGTCCCTGGAACAACATATTTTGAGATGGGGGTCCGCGGCCAAATATTTTTTGGCCGCGTATTTTTGTTACAAATGTTTGCTTAAAAAAAAAATATATATATTCAAAGATTTGCACACATTTTCAAGATCTTTCAAAAAT
Source organism: Gymnoscopelus microlampas (assembly GCF_963454915.1). Classification (NCBI taxonomy): domain Eukaryota; kingdom Metazoa; phylum Chordata; class Actinopteri; order Myctophiformes; family Myctophidae; genus Gymnoscopelus; species Gymnoscopelus microlampas. The sequence goes on along the minus strand of NC_139941.1, from coordinate 53,341,748 downwards.
AGCAGATCTACAAGCTCATAGCGCGGCACTCGGTGTCACACCATGAGCTTATATATCTGCTATTTTTGAATAGCCAAAGAAATCTTAAAATGACACAGATGCGTTCCCAGTCTTAACTCATCTGCCAAAAACGTTTGAATTTAGCTATTGCAAAATTTAGCTATGGCAAAACAAATATTTTCTACAAAAGAAAAAAATCTAAAATGATTCTTTATTTTTGGGTTTTTTCCGTTTTTCCGTTAGTCACAAAGAACCAGGAGATAACATTTTCCAAAAAGTTGCTGCTCCATTCACTTTAATGTTAAAAAATAAACGGACAAAAAATATTTTTTTTTCTAAGTACTAGCTTAGAAAAGTCTGGCAGTCTGTGAAAGTAAAAAAAAAACCTGACAGTGTAAGAGTTAATGAACTAAACACTCAGTTCAACTGCTGTGCTGTATGTATGCCATTAGAAAACTACACTTTATTTTAGCCAGTCGTTGAAAAGCAATGCATTACGATGGTTGTACATATATATTTTTTTTAAATAAAATTTCTTTTTTTTAATTCATCCTAGCGTTGAGTTTTGGACTGAACTGTTGTGTACCCAGGGCTGGCTGGCTGTTGCATGAGGATGTGTTCTTTATGTGGGATAGTTATTGAAGATAGTTGTTGAAGAGTGGTTTGACAGTGTGTTTAAGCCTGATGTATACTAGGCTGCTTAGCACAATGATATACTGTAGTACAACGGTGTCACAGATTCAAATCATTGTGAGCTTGTAGATCTGCTGTTTCCGGGGCGTGATACAGACTAGATGACGGACACAAAATAAACTAGGGCACAGGACCTTTTCAGGCCGCGACCCCCCAAAATAATCACATTTGAACTGGGGACCCCCCCAACCTGCAAGTACTTGGAATTGTAGGAGTTGAGGCATTACATTTAATATGACTTGGTTCCACACAGACAGATATTGTGAAAATAGCAGATCTACAAAGCTTGTAGATCGTCTCTTTTCACAATTTACATCTTTCATTTTCGTCATTATTTGACAATTTGGCCAATATTTGACCAGTTTTTATAATATAGTTTGTTGATTACTTTTAATGCAGTAATGGTCTTTTTCTTTGAGGTATTAAAAAGGTCTTACACGTCCTTAAATTATCACTTTACTGTCATCTGGGGACCCCTTCCAAATCATGTGGGGAACCCTCCTGGGGGTCTCGGCCCACAGGTTGAGAACCACTGCACTAAATGACCTGGTGTGACCTAAGATGACGAGTCAATGTGGTCAGTTACTGGGTAAGTCTGAGGTCAAGACATCCCACAGAATAGGGAGTTAGAATCTCAAGAAGGGAAAGTGTCATCGTTATTGTCTCCGCCAGGACAAAGGCGTGGCAGAGACTATGTTTTGCACCCCGTCCGTCGGTCGGTCGGTCGGTCCGTGCGTGCGTGTGTCCGTGTGTTCGTCTGTGAGCAGCTAATCTCCCGCACCGTTGGACCGATCGCAGCAAAACTGTGCCCGCACACCCCCTTGATGCCAGAGCAGAACCTCTGCCCAGATTCTTTCAAATCGGTCCACATGATCTCTATAGTCATGTGATCAAGATGGATCTGTCCGATTCTTCATATTCCTATCAACGTGGCTGGCCCACAATAACCTGATCTGGCGGAGACCTGTGCTCCAAGCAGCACTTTTTCTAGTTGGGAAACGTGGCCATTTAACCCATTTTGGGCGGGAACCCCTATTTGTAACTATACCTTTCAGGACAGGAACCCCTTTTGGGGTTGTTGTTGCTATATACAGTATATAGCAACATACATTTGTTTTAATTTTTGAATGAATATTTTAAGTTTTTCAGAAAACTTAGGTCAGGATTTAGAAGGCGTTTGTAGAATCGGCCTGTAAAAAAAGATTGCGAACATTGCTAAAACTATAGAAAGTAGTAAATAAAAAAATGTTAACACTCATCTTTTATTTACTGTAATTACACTCTAAAACATAAACCTTGGTTGTAAAAAAACAAAGTTGTCCTTTAAGGTTGCTTTAAGTGATTTTTTTTATTGTTTTAAAACTAAATGTAATTTTTTTCCCCTTCTACATTCTGATAGTTATCATTGCTATAGAGCAGTGTTTCTCAACCTATGGGCCGCGACCCAAAGTGGGGTCGCGGAAAGGTGCCGTTGGGGTCGCACATTGGCAACAGCCTTTATCAAGAAAAAAAAAGTCACGACCAACGTGAAGGGGACTGTGATGAATACAATTAGTGTTTCGTAACCCAGCCCAATGAGGTATCTAGGTTTCTATGTCTATGGACCAATGAGGTATCTAGGTTTCTATGTCTATGCTCGTTCCCGAATCCCAGCCTCACTCATCTGTGCACGCACAAGCGAGAGCGAGCACACACACACACACACACACACACACACACACACACACACACACACAGCGTATTATGGGAAGTGTATGTGTGTGTGTGTGTGTGTGTGTGTGTGTGTGTGTGTGTGTGTGTGTACGTACACAGGATAGAGTCCACACAAATATTAGTATCATCAACAGAAGGCTGTAGAGTTCAACAGGTACTGATCCAAGTCATACACACACATTAGAGACCATATTCACGTAGTGAATAATCTAGAGATTATAATGCCTATTCATTTATGCTGTGTGATATTAAAGAGCTCTTCTGAGCTCTTCAAGTTAAAACAAGGATACTCATAATTGTAAAATAAAAGGATACAATAAAAAAGGTCCTGTGGTCTTTGATGGCCAGATGTGAGTTATTGGGGGCTAGAAGAGCTACTGTAAATAATGATAAAGAAATTGCTGGGTTATTGTGTAAAAAAAAAAAGACTACCTGCCCGAATGCCCCTGCCTACTGTAAAAAAAAAAAAGATGGCAAAAATTGCTAAAACTATACAAAGCAGTAAATTAAAATGTTTTAACACTCATCTTTTATTTACTTTAAGTACAAGCTAAAACATAAACCGTGGTTGTAAAAAAACAAAGTTGTCCTTTAACTTGAGTTTAATATGGAAGTTTGGATAAAGCATGAGGAATAGATCAGTGGTTGGTTCTCAACCTTTTTTGAGCCCTGGACCACTAGCATATTTAGAGCAAGGGCCACCCCACCCCACCATTAATTAATCTTAGCCCACATATCCCCATCCAACACAACAGTGGTCCCCAGGTTGATTCTTAGTCAGAGTGGTGGTCCCTGGTTCACTATCAGATACCTGATACTGAACCCCTGATCATATTGCAGGATAAAGCCTACTGATTTTGGTAATGGGGACATTATATACAGAAGTGAACCAGCTAACATACTTTGACTCAGTTTATCACTCTGCCTTCAGATTCATAACAGGCGACAGACAGCTATAACACCCATCACTGCATACTGTATCATAAGGTTGGTTGGCCCTCCCTTGCAACTAGGAGAGATCGGCATTGTTTTTAATTTATAAAGTTTTAATTGGGAGTTTACCCTCTTATTTAAATTCTGTTTCTGAGTGTTAAACTAGTGCCTATCATACACGCTCTCAGGACTGTTTGATCCTTGAGATTCTGCGCGTCTCCACTGAGTTTGGAAAGTCTGCTTTCAAGTGTTGTGCCCCGAATACCTGGAACACCTTATAGGGTTTGCTTAAAGGGATAGTACACCCCAAAATTACTTTTTTTCTATCGATTACCCACCCCATGGAGACTATTTTTTTGTTTTTGTCGCATTCCTAAGCCAATAATTTGATGACCGGCAGCGGTTCCGGTAGGAGATGCAAAGAGTCTCCATTGTATCTCCTACCGGAACCGCTGCCTACCGGTCCGCTGATCATCAAATTATTGGCTTAGGAATGAGACACAAACACAACAAATCTCCATGGGGTGACTAATCCATAGGAAACATTTTTTGGGGTGAACTATCCCTTTTTTAAGCACAGCTCTCTTGTTTTCCTAGGTCGCTTTCAGTTGGATATGTATCAACTTTGGTCAATCTGAATTGTACTCGTTTTAATTGATGTTGATAAAATCATGTGATGGAATTTTCTTTCAATCATGTTACTTTATATATTTATTTATTCTTTATCTTTATTTTCATATTGTTGTGTTTCTCGTCTTGTAATCTCGGCACCGCTGGAAAAGAGGATGTCAGCCCTCAGTGTGTTATCCGAGAATAAAATAAAGGTTAAAAAGTTGAGAAACAGTTCATTCAATGACCTGGTGACCTAAGTTGTTGTTGACAGAAGTTACTGGGAAGTAGCAGGTCCAGAACTTCCACAGAAATGGGAGTTAGAATCTCTAGAAGGGGAAGTGTTAGTTATCATTATTAGGAAATGTGTCCATGTAATAGGGAGTGTCTGCTCACTCATACATTATGTTGCAAATCAGTGTATCAGTTAACATTAGTTTAATATAGAAGGCTGGATAAAGTAAGATACATTCTCAATCACTCCACAATGTGCTGCATAACATTTCAGTCAATATTTAAGAACATGTGTCCATGAGCAATTGATTGAGAAACAGTCTTATAAAGCGTCAAGCATATTTTAGTTCTTATAACAATAATCATACAGTGTTATAAGCTGATTATAATGCATTATAGACATGGGATGCATAGCAAGCGTTACCAAAAAGACTGATCTTAGCCCATACCCCCACCCCCCAACCATATCCCCAACCCCTGCTATAGCTTGTTAATTATGCCACTTTATTTTATATTGCTGTTTTTACAGTATGTCAATCCGTCAGTAATGTTTTTTTTTACCAGAATAAATTCACTGTTGAAGCTTTTGTATTCTTAATGTTACAAAAAAGTTACAATAATGCAAAAGATGTTTATTTCTGAAAACCAGTTTATTGGCCAATGCGATACGGTTATTGTACGCTAGGATGGTCATTTGATGAAAAGAACCCCCCAAAACATAGAAAAATTATCAATATTTGTTATTAATAGAAGTAGAATAATTTACTTGGATTTTGTCATGCACATCACTACTTTCTGAAAGTATTTTTAGAATTCCTCTCTTCATGCTCAGGGGCGTTGCGTGCTGTGACAGTGTGACTGTGTGGGTGTGTGTGGTGAATGAGTCAGTAAATAACAGTATAAAACAGAAGGGGACTTTATGCACGGTCACTTTCTCAACAGCACACAAGGTTCCAACACCACAGGTAAATATGTGATTATATGAATATATGATAATACCATGGATTGTTGATTGTACGTATTATGTCATTATACCATCTTATGAGTTATAAACTTGGTTTTGGTTAAACAATGTTTAACCACATGTAGGTAACTTTGTTAATGTAGGGTTTACCTTGGATTTTAACTTTGGTATAAATTCAAAGAAATACATTAAATACATGACACGTGTTTATACTGACTACTATGTATTATTTGTTTCTGTTTGCTCAGACAATTAGGTAAACAAAACATGAAGAGCCTGGTTGTTGGGCTGATGGTGACCTTTCTCTTGAGCCTCTCAGAGCAGACTCAGGTAAAGATACTTAAGGTTGCTGATATCTTTTAGTTAAAAACAAAATGTTATTTTCCCGCTTCTCTATTCTGTTAGTAATCATTGAGTGTTTGCTCAATAACAGGTTTCTCCCCGTCTCTCTTGCTGTTCAGTAAAAAGCAAATCCATTTTCAGACGTGACACAAACTTCATCCCATCTTAAATGTTACAGCGTTTCAGATCCAGTCTTGTCTGCTCATTTCTCTGTTTCATCACTTCTAATGTCACGTGTTCATCCTGCAGTGTCCTGTGTGAGTTCTCTCTCAATCTCTTGATTGGTTAAAATTGGTATTCTGACCTCAAACTTTTTTTCTGTTTACTAAAGAGCTGGAGAAACAGGGAGGCCCATGTTACTGAACAAACACTCTATACTAGTCATAAGTTGACATTGTACACACAGAGTTAGGCACACAGACCTTATGTAATGTGCAATTGGATTTACAGGCATAAGTTTAAGGTTGCAATTATCATATCTCTTTTTTTAAATCTTTTGCTGTATTGTCAGATACAGACCTGGACCATACCTGCTGCTGCTCAAGGTACTTGTTATGCCATTATCATTCACACATAATTTGAAAGATCTTACTAGGCTAGCTGGCATATTGTGCTCTATCTGTGGTCACTGTGTGTGTGTGTGTGTGTGTGTGTGTGTGTGTGTGTGTGTGTGTGTGTGTGTGTGTGTGTGTGTGTGTGTGTGTGTGTGTGTGTGTGTGTGTGTGTGTGTGTGTGTGTGTGTGTGTGCGTGTGGGCGCACGCAAACCGTAGGGACAGACTGCTCACAGATCAAGACTCTCGAGCCAAATGCCACCAGTGGTGTTTATGTTATTCAGCCCCCTGGAGTAGATGCACCCTTCAAGGTAATAGAATTGACTTAATAAACCTTTGCTCTCATTTGGATAGCTGGTTTGTAGCACAAAAAAAACTTCCACATTCTGCAGGTAACCCACAGTGAGTAACATAGCCTTACCTGTACCTGTAGTGGACAAAGATGCATTTTCAGTAGTCAAGTCTGGTTGAGATGAAAAAATGTATAACCTTTTCAAAATCACTAAATTAAAATAATGGAAAAAGACTTGACCTTTAGTTAAGAAGCTACATTTAATATGATAGCTTTAGGGTTGTCCGATATTGGCTTTTTTACCGATAACCGATATACCGATATTGTCCAACTCTTAATTACCGATACCGATATCAACCGATACCGATATATGCGGGGATTATTGTGATTAGGGTAAGCTCAAATTTCATATCACACACACCATATACAGTAAGAACTCCTGTAACTTATTTATAAAGCAAAAAAAAAAAAAAAAAAAAAAACCGATACCGATACCGATATTTTCCCGATATCAATTTTTATGCTAATATCGGCCGATAATATCGGGAGGCCGATAAAATCGGACATCCCTAGATAGCTTGATCTGTTTTTCCAATTTAAAATTACTTTTGCGGTGGGCTTTACATAATGTTGCTATCGTGCTATTTTATTTGAAACTGTTAAACTCTCCATACAGGTATACTGTGAGATGCTGCCAGATGGAGGCTGGGCGGTGTTTCAGAGGCGTACTGGGGGAGCAGTTTCCTTCAACAGGGAATGGGACGCTTATAAAGATGGCTTTGGAAACCTGACAGGTATTTAATGAAGTGTTTTTTTTTACCTGTTGCTTTTTTATCTACTTGCTGTTTCTGTGACGAAACTTCCCAGAAACATTATCACTTTTGTCATTATCACTATTGGACTGAAATCAAACCCACATTTCCCTATAGTGCCCACTCTTCCAAGATGCCCAGTTTTCCCTAGTGCCCAGAATGTTTTGGTGCCCACCTTTCCTGTTACCCTCCTATCTACCTCCACTGTACACACAACTGTAGAGTGTAAACAAAATAAAGGAAAATAAAATAAACCAAATCTTACAAACATTTCCATTTCTTTGTGCCTTGTTTCCCAGACGACCACTGGCTAGGTCTGAGCAAGGTGTCCTCCCTGACCAAGAGCAAACAGTGGACGATGAGAGTGAACCTGTGGGACCATGACGACGGCGTAGCTTTTGCAGAGTACAGCAACTTTAGCCTGGGCAACGAGACAGAGGCCTTCAAGCTAAACATTGGACAATACAGTGGAGATGCAGGTAGGAATGGCTTTCCTTACATACCTCAGTTCTCTCTTCTTCCTGCTTCATGTTTCTCTGGAGATGCAGAGACTTGTACGGATGCATTCTGACCACATTCATTCTAGCATCCCTAATTTCACAAATAGCGGAAATTGCCCCTCTACAAATTCACAGCTAATTACAGTAGCTAGTTAGCTTGCAGATTGTTTATTTTGGATATTTGTCGACGAAGTTTATGGGGCTTAAGTGATGAAATACAAGTTAATCATAACTAGGCTACAGTATATTGGCCACGTCCCATTGAGCATTTTTCGGGCTATTAGACGTCTAAAATACGTATAAACAGCTAGACTAAAACCGGGTTGTAACTGGTCTAACAGTGAACGTGTTTTTCAATGTCTAAGCTAAGCCTAGACGTTGAAACAAAGTAATTTAAATGGCTATATATAGACGGTCTATATATAGACCGGCTTAAAAAACACCTAGACGTTGAAAAGACTTTCACTGTTAGACCAGTTATAACCCGGTTTTAGACGGACGTCTAGGCTCACTGGGATAGTGAATACGATTATGTCCATTAGAACAATGTCTGAACTACAGTAAAGATGGTGGAACATCTAGTGTCCATTCCGTCCATTCCGATCTGCTTCAAATAACTATTTTGACACCATGAGTCTACAATGGAAGAGTAGGGAGACGACCTCGAACCACTGCAGCTGTGCTTTATATTGCATAACATTGAACAGAATGGTTAAAAATAAAATGTTATTCATTAAAATAAGGCTTGGATTGAAGCTTTAAGACCTCACAATCCACAAAACCCTAACCTGTATACACACATTCTCTCAAACACAGACACTAGCATTCCTTGTGGTTTATGTTCTACTTTCTGTCTTAATAGCTTTGTTTTGTTCTCTCTGTCTGTTCAAAGGCGATGCTATCGGGGGAAGATACCCTGAATTCGACCAGAGCCAGAATGGCTTTGGGTTCAGCACTTCTGACCGCGACAACGATGGCTGCAACCCTTATTGCCTCTTCGGTGACATTGCAGAGAGTGACTGCAGCTCATCAGATGGCGGAGGTTGGTGGTTCAGCAGCTGTGGCTCCGCCGATCTCAACGGCGAGTGGCACCCCTCCGGGGATCACATTTTCTGGGCATCGGGCCTCCACTGGCTCACCTGGAAGGGACGCGCTCCGTACTCTGCCCGTGCGACCCGCATGATGATCAGAGGTGTAGCAACACATTCTCACTCCCAACTAGTCACTTAATGAAGAACCGTCAGTAGCCCCTAAACGTCCGATTATGAAGGTCCTGGTTCCCCTAAAAGTCCGATTTTGCAGTCCTGGTTATTTCTCCCTAACGCCCTAAAAAGTCCAAACGGGACTATGTCGTTTGCGCATGCGCAAGTGAACGTTCAACATAGTGTGGTGGATGTGGTGGATTGCTCCATTTACAACGCTAACGTCCAGGTCATAAACGATCAGATTTCAAATATGAAGTGCTTAACTAAAGGCCACGGATGTTATAATTGTGTACGTTCCAGCTTGAGTACCCATATCTTCCGTATTGTTCAATAAAAAGCCTTTTAATCCGATCGACGGCCATTTTCTCCGTCTTTTCATCAGCTTTCAACTATGCGATCCTATCGGTCGGGAGGTGTATTGCACATTATAACTCTATGCAAAAATGGCCGACGATCGGATTAAAATGCTTTTTATCCAACAATACGGAAGATATGGGTACTCATGCTGAAACGTCGGCATGTATAACATCCTGGGCATTTAGGTAAGCACTTCATATTTGAAATCTGAACGTTTGTGTAGACGTTACAGTTGTAAATTGAGCAATTCATCACACCAGGTTGAAGAATGTCCATGACCGTCATCTTTCAGGCCTACCGCTGATAACCATTAGCACATTGGTTCTCAAAGTGGGGTCCGGGGACCCCCAGGGGTACTTGAGGGGGTTCCAGGGGGTCCCCAGCTAAATGATGGACAGGGACCAAATGGACCCTTATGGGTCTGTAACTCTGAGAGTGTACAAATGTAACCAAATGGACCCTAACAGGTCCATTTGGTTCCATTTGTACACTCTCAGAGTTAAATTAACATTGATTTTACAATATGAATGTGGGTACTTGAGGGGGTTGGTACTTGAGGGGGTTCCAGGGGGGTCCCCAGCTAAATGATGGACAGGGACCAAATGGACCCTTATGGGTCTGTAACTCTGAGAGTGTACAAATGGAACCAAATGGACCCGTTAGGGTCCATTTGGTTCCATTTGTACACTCTCAGAGTTAAATTAACATTGATTTTACAATATGAATGTGGGTCCCAGAGACCTACATGCCATTAAATGGGGGTCCGTAGCCTAATGCATGTCAAACTGGGGGTCCTTGAAATTAAAATGGTTGAAATCACTGCTAGAGAGCCGTAAAAATCTTCTCTTATGGGGGTCCCTGGCTTATCTTTTGAAATGGGGGTCCGCGGTCTAATAAGTGTCTATTTGGGGGTCCTTGGCACGAAAAAGTTTGAGAACCATTGCATTAGCACATGAAGTCAATTCATTGTTTAATTTCAAATAAGTTTAATTTCACTTATACCACTTCATTCTGTTGATGTTTCTATTTTACTGCTACAGCAATTCATCACAAGGCTTTTTCTTTACTATTTAGCATAAATATAGTCCTGGTTATTTCTCCCTAACGCCCTAAAAAGTCCAAACGGGACTATGTGGTTTGCGCATGTGCAAAGGAACGTTCAACATGGTGTGGTGGGTGTGGTGGGGATTGCTCCATTTACAACGCTAACGTCCAGGTCATAAACGATCAGATTTCAAATATGAAGTGCTTAACTAAAGGCCATGGATGTTAAAATGGTGTGCGTTCCAGCTTGAGTACCCATATCTTCAGTATTGTTCAATAAAAAGCCTTTTAATCCGATTGACGGCCATTTTCTCCGTCTTTTCATCAGCTTTCAACTATGCGATCCTATCGGTTGGGAGGTGTATTGCACATTATAACTCTATACGAAAATGGCAGCCAATCGGATTAAAATGCTTTTTATTGAACAACACGGAATATACGGGTATTTTTGAGGGATCGTACATAATTTTAACGTCCGTGGCCATGGGGTAAGCACTTTATAGTTGAAATCTAGACGTTTATGTAGATGTACGGGCCGTAAATGGAAAAAGTGCAAACATCAGGTTGAAGTGTCATGATATGAAATCTATCTATCTACATTGGACTGACACAACGTGAGCTAAGAGACGTGGTTTAAATGCAACATAACACACATCACCACCCAAACAAACCTGGAAATATTCTGTGCATTTTCATATTTTGTTGATCATTTTTCGATAAGTGTTTGTTGAGAACGAGAGATTTGTTTAACTTTTCCAACCCCGTGACGTCACGTCAGATTACTTCCGCATTCCGCGTGTTCGTACTCATGTCTCTGTCAGTGTCAATAAAGATCTGACAAAACAAATGTTTTATGATCTATCTAAACGTTAAAATGTTTTAAAAAGGTGCTGACCCTATGGCCACGGATGTTATAATTATGTGCGGGCCCTTAAAAGTACCCGTATCTTCCGTATTGTTTAATAAAAAGCATTTTAATCTGATTGGTGGCCATTTTATCAGAGAGTTGTAATGTTGCGTGAGTGCAGTACACCTTTCAACCCATAGGGTCAGGTGAAAACATATGGAGAAAATGGCCAGCAATTGGATTAAAAGGCTTTTTATTGAACATTACAAAAGATAGAGGTACTTTTGAGAACCCATACATGATTTTAACATCTGTGGCCATGAGTTAATAATTTTATATTTAAAGTGTGAAGATTTATGTTGATGTACAGGCTGTAAATGCAGAAGTGCAAACACCAGGTTAAAGTTTCGCCATGACTGCCATAATGTATTATGGTTTCCAAGTGCTATACTGCCACCGGACATAAACATTACAACATTAAAACAGATCAAATAATTGCTGTTTGTGGTTCTATAGGGCGTTGGTGTAAAGTAACTAAGTACATTTACTCAAGTACTGTACTTAAGTACAATTTTGAGGTATTTTTACTTTACTGGAGTATTTCCCAATTCTCAGTACTTTAAACGAAATGATGCAACGCTGATATCGCTTTTGTAATTCATTTTATAATATTTAAGGCACCCCGTGTGTATTGTATTCCAATAATAATAATAATAATAATAAGGGTAATAATAATCATAATAATAATAATAATAATGTAATTATAGAGCAGTAACACACTGAAATAATAAGGGTAATAATAATAATAATAAGGGTAATAATTGAATGTAGAGCAGTAACACACTGGAATAATAATGTAATGTATAGACCCCTTAACAGACGACGTCATACTGGCTGCGTGCAGCCAGTATGCGCGCAACGAAACCCATTATATCAGGTCTCGTTAGGACGCGTCTCACTAACCAACACACACAAGAGGGGGTTGGGGTGTGCTGAAACCAGTGCACCCCGAAACAGGTTGGGAATTGATTGCGTGAAACAATCACCTGTGCGTCCAGGCTCAATGTTAGTAAACAAATAATTGGTCTATAGAGCAGTAACACACTGGAATAATAATAATAATAATAATAATAAGGGTAATAATAATAATAAGGGTAATAATAATAATAATAATAATAATAACATGTGTGAGGAAAGTTATATTGGCGCGTTTGAGCTGAAGAGCTGATAAATAATCCATTGTCCGATTCGGCGCCCCCTAGTGGCCAAGTTATTCTAGAAGGACCGTAACCCTAATTTTCAGAACCACATGTCTGTGTGAGAGGAAATTTATATTGGCACGTTCGTGCTGAAGAGCTGATAAATAATCCATTGTCCGATCGTGTTCTCGCCCCCTAATGGCCAAGTTAATCAACAAAGCACGTAACCCTAGCTTTCGCAACCAAATGTCCGTGTGAGAGGAAACTTATATTGGCGCGTTCGCGCTGAAGAGCTGATAAATAATCCATTGTCCGATCGTGTTTTCGCCCCCTAGTGGCCAAGTTAATCGAGAAAGCGCGTAACCCTAGCTTTCGCAACCACATGTCCTCGTGTGAGGAAACTTATATTGGCGCGTTTGGGCTGATTAACAGATACGGAATCCGTTGTCCGATTGTGTTTTCGCCCCCTAGTGGCTGAGATAATAGCAAAAAACTGTTCAAAAATAGTAAAAACAAAATCGGACACCAGTATATGCATCAGCGCGCCACCCCGAACGTGCTCGTATAACTCTTCTCGCACACGGCCTTACCGTTCTCCTTAAATGGCTGGGGACTAATCTCAACTTATTTCGCAAAATAACACGACATATCTCCTTAACGATACGTTTTTAGAATCCGTCGTTCGGATATGTTGTACAGCTCGCCGAGACGCACGTATGGATGTCTTGTTTGTCCCGCTACGACACTTCTAACGTTTGCTTCTGACAATGACATAAGGTACATGGAGTCGTAGAACGTTCACCCATACTGAGAGCCAAATTCAGAAATTGGTAAAAATGTCGGTTAGGGACAAACAAGATATCCATGCGTGCGTCTTGGCAAGTTGAACAACATATCCAAACATTGGACTATAAGTCCTTATCGTATTTGAGATATTAAAACAAATGCAATTGTTTCGGCCGCGTCGACCTTTGCAGTCTTTTCGGTGAACTTTTGAACTTATCAGTGTCAGAAAAAATCAGGATTGGTTCCAATAAATCCGGCTTACTCTCAACATGGATGGAGAGAAGTTTCAGATTTTTAAAAAATATCTCCATTGATTTATCACAGATTAGGTGCTCGATACCGCACGTACAAATCAATGTTTGACAAAACCACTTTCCCAAAGTTTACAAAAATCGAGACCTATCCCATTCGATTCAGCGTCCTTTTTTGAGTCTGAAAAGGTGTTTTTTAATATAAAAAAAAAATATTTTAAAAAAAATGTGAGAAAAGCTAAACCTTGAACTATTTCAAAAATCGATAACTTCTTATTAAAGAATTCTAGACTATTGATGTAACCTACCATTCGACTCGAAATCATCTCAGTAAGCGGTTGGAAGGGTCGAAAAAATAAAAAAATAAAAAATATATCTTTGTGAAAAAAGCCTCACGTTTATGACAATTTAACGCTTGTTTAAACCACTTTCCCAAAAGTTAAAAAAATCGAGACCTATCCCATTCAATTCAACGTCCTTTTCTGAGTCTGAAAATGTGTTTTTTAATTAAAAAAAAAATATTTTTGAAAAATGTGAGAAAAGCTTAACTTTATATTTCAAAAATCTATAACTTCTAATTGAAAAATTGTAGACTATTGATGTAACCCACGATTCGACAGCGTCATCCAATTAGTGAGGGAGGGTGTTAAAAAACAATTAAAAAAAGATTTTAATTATTTGATCTGTTTTAATGTTTATGTCCGGTGGCAGTATAGCACTTGGAAACCATAATACATTATGGCAGTCATGGCGAAACTTTAACCTGGTGTTTGCACTTCTGCATTTACAGCCTGTACATCAACATAACTCTTCACACTTTAAATATAAAATTATTAACTCATGGCCACAGATGTTAAAATCATGTATGGGTTCTCAAAAGTACATTTATCTTTTGTAATGTTCAATAAAAAGCCTTTTAATCCAATTGCTGGCCATTTTCTCCGTATGTTTTCACCTGACCCTATGGGTTGAAAGGTGTACTGCACTCACGCAACATTACAACTCTCTGATAAAATGGCCACCAATCAGATTAAAATGCTTTTTATTAAACAATACGGAAGATACGGGTACTTTTAAGGGCCCGCACATAATTGTAACATCCGTGGCCATAGGGTCAACACCTTTTTAAAACATTTGAACGTTTAGATAGATCATAAAACATTTGTTTTGTCAGATCTTTATTGACACTGACAGAGACATGAGTACGAACACGCGGAATGCGGAAGTAATCTGACGTGACGTCACGGGGTTGGAAAAGTTAAACAAATCTCTCGTTCTCAACAAACACTTATCGAAAAATGATCAACAAAATATGAAAATGCACAGAATATTTCCAGGTTTGTTTGGGTGGTGATGTGTGTTATGTTGCATTTAAACCACGTCTCTTAGCTCACGTTGTGTCAGTCCAATGTAGATAGATAGATTTCATATCATGACACTTCAACCTGATGTTTGCACTTTTTCCATTTACGGCCCGTACATCTACATAAACGTCTAGATTTCAACTATAAAGTGCTTACCCCATGGCCACGGACGTTAAAATTATGTACGATCCCTCAAAAATACCCGTATATTCCGTGTTGTTCAATAAAAAGCATTTTAATCCGATTGGCTGCCATTTTCGTATAGAGTTATAATGTGCAATACACCTCCCAACCGATAGGATCGCATAGTTGAAAGCTGATGAAAAGACGGAGAAAATGGCCGTCGATCGGATTAAAAGGCTTTTTATTGAACAATACTGAAGATATGGGTACTCAAGCTGGAACGCACACCATTTTAACATCCATGGCCTTTAGTTAAGCACTTCATATTTGAAATTTGATCGTTTATGACCTGGACGTTAGCGTTGTAAATGGAGCAATCCCCACCACACCCACCACACCATGTTGAACGTTCCTTTGCACATGCGCAAACCACATAGTCCCGTTTGGACTTTTTAGGGCGTTAGGGATTGATTGATTGAATTGATTGATTGAAATTTTTATTAGGCAAAAGAATGTAAAACAACACAGTTACATTTATAATGCTTTTGTCTAAAAGGTCCGGCCAAAAAAGTCCTTGCGGGCTTGTTTCCATTGGGGTCCTTGAATTAATTTCATAGACATATATAGTAGCAACCAAACAGTTCAAAAATCAACATAAGAATACAGAGGGGAAAAAAAATATATACCATTATGTACAAAAAAGGTCATGAGAAAATAATGAAATATATACAAAACAAAACATGATCAAAATAAAATAAAAAGTATGTACAAAAAAGGGGGAGGGGGGGGGGGCAAATAACCAGGGAGAAATAACCAGGACTATATTTATGCTAAATAGTAAAGAAAAAGCCTTGTGATGAATTGCTGTAGCAGTAAAATAGAAACATCAACAGAATGAAGTGGTATAAGTGAAATTAAACTTATTTGAAATTAAACAATGAATTGACTTCATGTGCTAATGCAATGGTTCTCAAACTTTTTCGTGCCAAGGACCCCCAAATAGACACTTATTAGACCGCGGACCCCCATTTCAAAAGATAAGCCAGGGACCCCCATAAGAGAAGAGTTTTACGGCTCTCTAGCAGTGATTTCAACCATTTTAATTTCAAGGACCCCCAGTTTGACATGCATTAGGCTACGGACCCCCATTTAATGGCGTAGGTCTCTGGGACCCACATTCATATTGTAAAATCAATGTTAATTTAACTCTGAGAGTGTACAAATGGAACCAAATGGACCTGTTAGGGTCCATTTGGTTACATTTGTACACTCTCAGAGTTACAGACCCATAAGGGTCCATTTGGTCCCTGTCCATCATTTAGCTGGGGACCCCCTGGAACCCCCTCAAGTACCCCTGGGGGTCCCCGGACCCCACTTTGAGAACTAATGGTTATCAGCGGTAGGCCTGAAAGATGACGGTCATGGACATTCTTCAACCTGGTGTGATGAATTGCTCAATTTACAACTGTAACGTCTACACAAACGTTCAGATTTCAAATATGAAGTGCTTACCTAAATGCCCAGGATGTTATACATGCCGACGTTTCAGCATGAGTACCCATATCTTCCGTATTGTTGGATAAAAAGCATTTTAATCCGATCGTCGGCCATTTTCGCATAGAGTTATAATGTGCAATACACCTCCCGACCGATAGGATCGCATAGTTGAAAGCTGATGAAAAGACGGAGAAAATGGCCGTCGATCGGATTAAAAGGCTTTTTATTGAACAATACGGAAGATATGGGTACTCAAGCTGGAACGTACACAATTATAACATCCGTGGCCTTTAGTTAAGCACTTCATATTTGAAATCTGATCGTTTATGACCTGGACGTTAGCGTTGTAAATGGAGCAATCCACCACATCCACCACACTATGTTGAACGTTCATTTGCGACATAGTCCCGTTTGGACTTTTTAGGGCGTTAGGGAGAAATAACCAGGACTGCAAAATCGGACTTTTAGGGGAACCAGGACCTTCATAATCGGACGTTTAGGGGCTACTGACGGTTCTTCATTAAGTGACTAGTTGGGAGTGAGAATGTGTTGGGTGTAGAGTACTCCGCTACGAGTTACTAGTTAATTTTTAGACTTTGATTTCGCAAAACACACTAATCACTTCAGCCCTATATGTATTTCGACCATTTGAAAATAGCAGATCTACAAGCTCACAATGCGTCGCGATGCAACGCATTGTGAGCTTGTAGATCGGCTATTTTCATAAGCTTTTTTTATACATTTTGAACTTTTGCTTTTACCTTTGTACTTTAAGTATATTTTGATACCAATTCTTTTGTACTTTTACTCAAGTAAATTTTGAATTCTAGACTTGTAACAGAGTATTTTTACATTGCAGTATTGATACTTTTAATAAAGTAAAACAAATGCAGTACTTTTTCCACCACTGATGATGATCAAGTCTGTCTGAGAAGAAACATAAGCCAGGAAGAAGGTTCAAGTGTCCACCATGTACAACTATGTCAGATTTCAAATGGAAGGTGTTGCATTGTGTTTTGGAGACATTAAGAACATAAGTTCTGTAGTACAGTGGGACTCCCTGGAGGGTCCCAACATGATTTTGGGGGGGTCCCCAGATGAGAGTAAAGTGACAATTTAAGGACTTTTAAAACCCTTTTAATACCTTAAAAAAAAAGAAGAAAAAGAAAAAGAGAAAGGGCATTACTGCACCAGAATTATATAACATAATGTTAAGATCTATGTTTTATATACTGTATTTTGCCACACTTTTTTGTGTGTGTCTGCAGGGCAGCCCATCATGCTATTTATGCGATATTAAAAAACACATTAAAAGCCAGCTTATATGCAATTACAGGAGCTCTTGCAATGTTGCACACTCACAGGTCTCTATTTGTTGAGTGAGATTTGTCTCCACATTGTACAGGTCACTGTAGGTCACTACATGCTGTAGTGAAAAGCATAAATGTGACTCTGTCAATGGCATATTGGGGAAGCAGATACCTACACCTCCTCCCACTCACCCATACACACCCAGAGATTTAATGGACCTCATATAGACCTAATTGGGAGAGTCAGGGAGACAGGATTTTCGATTCTGGACAACTGCCAGTCTGAAGGAATTCTCACTTGGCACAAAGGTTAACATCCCGAGTGATCGATGACACACACAAGTGTATCTGTCAAACGGTGCCTGAGATATGAATGGGACACACTGACAAACACACACACATTGGAATCTCAGAAAGCTGCTCCCAAGTAATTAATGACAACATGCCAGTGTGCAGCGCAAAAGTAGGTCAAATCAATTAGGCTATCACTTTAGCGCAAGTCAGAGTCAGTCTGAACAAAGCACACTAATGACCAGCTCCCCTGAAAGTTTAAACCATAACATGACGGATAGTATGGATCTTCAGCCAAACAATTGTGATTGAAAATGTAGCCCTGCATTCTCCATGTTCTCACCTCGCTAGATTATTTCTTCAAATGGACCGGATCCAGTGGTGTGTTCTACCGGCGTACACAGTCCAGATTATTTCGGGGAAGAAGCGTATACAGTCTAATAACCATTTCATCCATTGAAAACGCGAGAGCGTATACCCACGACCACGCGCACCGTATCGTATCGTATACCCTCCGGAAAAACCTAGAACACGCCACTGACCGCATCACAGAGGCAGTACAGGTAACATGGGCGATTCACATGCAGGTGTTTATCTTGGATGTGATTTCGCAACGTTTCCCATCAAACAAAGTAATCCATTCTTTGTGTTAAAGTTAATATACTTTTGCAGCTAACGTTGCATTCAGAGGAAACTATGGAGATAGAACACATTTAGCCAAGCCTGGCATGTGTATTAGCAGGCTGTGCACACATCAGTCTCACAGTGACAGATCCCACTGTATGAACTATTCCTCACAGGTGGTGAACATAAATATAATTAGAACATAAGACGCAGGCATGCGTCCTATACCCTGCGCCTTAGCGCCTCACTGTGGCAATATCATAACACTGCACATCACCCATAAACTATATAGAACAGTGCAGTATTACAGATATATATATATATATATATATATATATATATATATATATATATATATATATATATATATACATACATCACATGAACTCTAACTCTTTTTTCAAACCGACAGTGTCTGTCTGCAATCTGGGAACCCATCGACAAAGACATTTCTTTTGTCTTTGGGGCTGTTTGGTGGTGGCCAAATCTCTGAATATATATGTTTTAAAGCCAACATTTTTTACTCCGATCTGTACTTCCAGGAGTCCCTGGAACAACATATTTTGAGATGAGGGTCCGCGGCCAAATACATATCATTTTGGGGGTCCTTGACATGGAAAAGTTGGAGCACCGCTGATATAGCAACATACTGTTAGGATTTAGAAAACATTTAGATATGTATTTGGCCGCAGACCCCCAAGTAGTCAAGAACTTCCACAGAAATGGGAGTTAGAATCTCTAGAAGGGGAAGTGTTATTTATCATTATTAGGAAATGTGTCCATGTAATAGGGAGTGTCTGCTCACTCATACATCATGTTGCAAATCAGGATATCAGTTAACATTGGTTTAATATAGAAGGCTGGATAAAGTAAGATAAATTCTCAATCACTCCAAAATGTGCAGCATAATATTTCAGTCAATATTTAAGTGTCCATGAACAATTGGTTGAGAAACAGTCTTATAACGCGTTAAGCATATTTTAGTTCTTATAACTAAAATCCTACATTGTTATAAGCTGATTATAATGCATTATAGACATGGGATGCATAGCAAGTGTTATCAAAGAGACTGATCTTAGCCCATATCCCCACCCAACACAACAGTGGTCCCCTCACTGCCCTGGTTGATTCTTAATCAGGGTGGTCCCTGGTTCACAATCAGTTGAAAACCTATAGCTTGTTAATTATGCTACTATCTTTTATTTTGCTGCTTTTACAGTATGTCAATCCGTCAGTAATGTTCTTTTACCTGAATAAATTCACTGTTTTAGTTACAATAATGTAAAACATGTTTATTTCTGAAAACCAATTTATAGGCCGATGCAATACTGTTATTGTAAGCTAGGATGGGATGACCCCCCCCCCTCTAAAGGTATATTTAGATTCCTCTCTTTGTGTTCAGGGGAATTGCATACCAGTGGTGTAAAGTAACAGTAACAAATACAATGTTGAGGTATTTTTACTTTACTGGAGTATTTCCAAATTTCTGTTCTTTTACTACATCTCAGAGGCAAATGTTTTACTTTTACTCCACTACAATTATTTGAAATCTTTAGTTACTAGTTACTTTGCAGATATAAATTATTACATTGTAAAACAACTTTAGCCCTATTTTATACCAAGGCTATTTGAAAACAGCAGATCTACAAGCTCACAACGCGTTGTGAGCTTTTAGATCTTTTACTTTTGGTACTTTAAGTACATTTTGATACCAATACTTTTGTAATTTCACAAAAGTACATTTTGAATTATGGACTATCTACATTTGGCTACACATTTAAAGAGAAAAAGTGTTCCAGACACTATATTAGGTCATCAATTTCCGTGATTGGCCAACCCTACAGATTCGCGGATTGTGACGTCACAACGTACAATATAAGGTTCACAGCACCCAATGACACTGCATTCTTCATACTGATCTTGTTCGCTAGCAGGTTACAACAAGGTCTTGGTAGCACACTGATGTTTCTTCCTCCCTCAAACAGTCGGGAAGGAATCCAGAAAGATCTTTGACAGAGAAAATACTAAAATAATCCACTTTGATCCACTTTGATCGCCGGCTGCGTGATAATGTTGTGTTGGGCGGAGCCTCTGGGAAGAGCAGCACTGAACAGAGATAAACCTGCAGCCGTGGCGGTGGGGCGGGACAAGGTCTACTCCTTCGGAGGGATGGAGTTCTACACTGAAGAAAGTGATGAAGACAGTGATGAAATTCAATCCAGAGACCTTCTGTTGGAAGAAGGTTGAGGCCAAGGGGAAACAGCCGTCTGGGAGAAGTGGGATGGGCAGCTGCAGGGTGGGAGATCGTATCATCCTCTTTGGTGGAGTAGCACGTGATGCATCACCACCGGCTTCGAATGCTATCAATGCATTGAATGGGAGATTATCACGTTTTATCAGACCATTGAATGGGCGAAGTAGGCGAGCTACTGTCTACCCCGCGATTTGTCAGACCATTCATTGGGCGTAATCAGGAGCTACTGACCTACCGACGGAGGCGGAGCAGTCCCCACAACAATATTTACGATTCTGTCCATATCGGTACATAACTCGAACGGCGCTGAGTAGGCACAGGCGAGCGTCGCACCGCTCCGGACGGCAACTCAGTCGCCTTAGCTCCTTCGGTGGCCCGTCGCGGGGCTCCAGCTCGCCTGAGACTGCGCGCCTCCGTCATGGTCCGAAACCGAAACAACCAAAACCAAAACCGAAAGTAAACTATTTAAGTCATCTCCGTCGGTAGGTCAGTAGCTCCTGATTACGCCCAATGAATGGTCTGATAAATCGCGGGGTAGACAGTAGGTCGCCTACTTCGCCCATTCAATGGTCTGATAGAACGTGATAATCTCCCATTCTATGCATTGATAGCATCCGAATCAGGTGGCATCACATGCATCATGTCTTGCATGTGATGACCTGCTTATCTTAGATCTGAGTCCTAGTCTCAAGACGTTATGTAAGCTAGCAGTTATTCAGTACGGTCTGCAGCAGTCTGAACTACCACATGACATCAGCTGGGAACTGGCAGTCATGACTGACAACATTGTGCACAGTGAGTCACTGGGGATTGGATGGAGCTGAAACCACGCCCACATTTGGAGGTGTATGCCATTGATACGCTCAGAGCAAGCCCCCAGAACCGCGACATAACAAAGTCTAAACCAGTTGTTCTATAAGCACGCCCCCTTCTGTGGCCAACACGGAAGTGCCTTTTTCAAACAACCGCGGACTATTTATTTTCGCCAATAAAAGTATAGTTTTGGACCGCATGCCTTTTTTTTTTCGCATGCCTCCCACGCCCCAGAACCCAAAGGTTGCATTGAAGCGCATTGGACATGCTGGCCATTCATAGGTACTGCAGCTTAAACGAGCGACAACGGCTTTGACCAATGGGCTCGACTCACTGGGTTGCACACGGAGGTGACGCAAAACGCATCACCTCTGTGACGCATAACGTGTCAAATAAGCCCCGCCCCTCACAATTCACAACTCGGAAGAAGGGAGATCTACAGAGAGAGAGAGAGAGAGAGAGAGAGAGAGAGAGAGAGAGAGAGAGAGGGAGGGAGGGAGAGAGAGAGAGAGAGAGAGAGAGAGAGAGAGAGAGAGAGAGAGAGAGAGAGAGAGAGAGAGAGAGAGAGAGAGAGAGAGAGAGAGAGAGAGAGAGAGCGAGCGAGAGAGAGAGAGAGAGAGAGAGAGAGAGAGAGAGAGAGAGAGAGAGAGAGAGAGAGAGAGAGAGAGAGAGAGAGAGAGATACAGAGATACAGAGATACAGTGCAGGTAGTAACAGTAACAATAGTAGCACATATAATAGTGTAAGATGTATATGATAGTATAATATAGTACAGCAATAATGTGTATGTAGTATATAATGGTATAATATAAGAATGTTAAGATAATATACAGTATATATAGTATAGTGGTATAGTGCAGTGTAGTAGAAATCCACGGTCGTGCTCCATGGAGAGGCCCGGTCCGCAGTCACAGTCTTGAGCCGCAGCTGGGGGTCCGTAGTGACAGTCCATGGACCTGCGACGTGGGAAATAAAATAAACTCCGGGGAGCGGGTCCCCGGTTGTAGAATTAGTGGCAGGCCTTACTAGAGCGTGAATCCGTACAGGGTTAATTACGATTGTATCATTGTACCATTGGGACACAAACCCACACAACCAAAGGGAGGACGAGAAGAGAGAGGACTATGCGCTGTGTCCAGAGCCATTGAGAGTTACGGCACTCCCATAGACTTATTAATAATGTTAAATGTTTAATGAAACACCTGATAAATCATAGACGCAATGTGTCTGGATAGATTTTTCTTAGATTTATATTTTTGTTAGAGTAGCCTGTTACGACCCGGCCCAGTCAACACAAGGTTAAATGTCCAAAATACAGTGAATTATTAACTTAAGTTTAAAACATGGGTAAAATACCTCAGGGTGGGCCGCTATGCATAAAACAAAAAAATTGGTGGTCGGATTGGTGGTTGTCCGGAACGGCCGATCCCAGCGATATGTCCATATATGGGCATGTCATACAGTATAATGGGACTGACTGACTACAAACTGGGTTTGCGTATCACAGAGTACTCGAGGGCGTTGTGATGCGCCGAGAGGGAAGACAGCCGGACCAGCGGATCTCCCAAGAATTTTGATAAATCCGCAAATCCCTATATATGGAGTACGCCGTCATCGATATGACGTCATAGACTGGCCTGGACACCATATGGGTATGCCTGACAGCATACTCCATATGGGTATGCCTGACAGCATACTCCATATGGGTATGCCTGACAGCATACTCCATATGGGTATGCCTGACATTCTATGCCCCTTCTGGGCATAGAAGGGCCACAGACAGACCAATCTAGGATTATTATTACAAAACATACATTAACCACTTCAGCTCTATGTAAACTCTGGCTATTTGAAAATAGCTGATCTACAAGCTCACAACGTGTCGCATGGCTGCTATTTTCAAAAGCCTTTTACACATTTTTACATTTTGATGCCAATACTTTTGTACTTTTACAAATCTTTGAATATATATATTTTAAAGCAAACATTTTTTACTCCGATCTGTACTTCCGGGGGTCCCTGGAACAACATATTTTGAGATGAGGTTCCGCGGCCAAAAACATATCATTTTGGGGGTCCTTGACACGGAAAAGTTGGAGCACCGCTGATATAGCAACATACTGTTAGGATTTAGAAAACATTTTAGATATGTATTTTGTCGCAGACCCCCATCTCAAAATGTTTAGTTCTAGGGACCCCCACCAGAAGCAAAGATTTGAGTTACAAATGTTCGCTTTAAAAAATATGAACTTGTAGATCTTTTGAATAGTCTTGTAGATCTATTTTTGAATACCCAAAGAAATCTTAAAATGACACAGATGCGTTCCCGGATAGAATGGGTTAATTTGTGAACAGAATTGTGTTTACAGGTGTAGAGACGTGGTGCTCAGTCATTTACACAAGTCTGTGTGTCTGTAGTAGAGGTCTGTGTGTCTGTAGTAGAGGGTTTGGTCTATGTGTCTGTAGTAGAGGTCTGTGTGTCTGTAGTAGAGGTCTGTGTGTCTGTAGTAGAGGTCTGTGTGTCTGTAGTAGAGGGTTTGGTCTGTGTGTCTGTAGTAGAGGTCTGTGTGTCTGTAGTAGAGGGTTTGGTCTGTGTGTCTGTAGTAGAGGGTTTGGTCTGTGTGTCTGTAGTAGAGGTCTGTGTGTCTGTAGTAGAGGTCTGTGTGTCTGTAGTAGAGGGTTTGGTCTGTGTGTCTGTAGTAGAGGGTTTGGTCTGTGTGTCTGTAGTAGAGGGTTTGGTCTGTGTGTCTGTAGTAGAGGTCTGTGTGTCTGTAGTAGAGGGTTTGGTCTGTGTGTCTGTAGTAGAGGTCTGTGTGTCTGTAGTAGAGGGTTTGGTCTGTGTGTCTGTAGTAGAGGTCTGTGTGTCTGTAGTAGAGGTCTGTGTGTCTGTAGTAGAGGTCTGTGTGTCTGTAGTAGAGGGTTTGGTCTGTGTGTCTGTAGTAGAGGTCTGTGTGTCTGTAGTAGAGGTCTGTGTGTCTGTAGTAGAGGGTTTGGTCTGTGTGTCTGTAGTAGAGGTCTGTGTGTCTGTAGTAGAGGGTTTGGTCTGTGTGTCTGTAGTAGAGGTCTGTGTGTCTGTAGTAGAGGGTTTGGGATCCAGAACCGAAGGAACCAGAGGAACCATATCAAACATGGCAGAACTGTAATCGGTCGCATCACATTTGGAACTGTTTCCGGAACCGTTCTTATCACACAGTCAGAGCTGGTTAATATTAGTATTGGTTAGTATTTTCATGCTGGTAATACCTGAAGAATACGTACAGGGCAAGGTTCGATTCAAGCCAGAAAATGATATGAGACATGAGAACTCCACTATAGCCAAGAAGATACAGACATGGACCACCCGCAATCATGTCATGGACCACTAGTGTTCCAGGGACCACTAGTGTTCCATGGACCGCTAGTAATAGAGGCACCGTTCCTCTCTGCTTTGGACTATGGGGACATTATTGTATACAGAAATGCATCAGGTACTTAAAACTTTGGACTCAGTTTATCACTCTGCCCTCAGAGCTATAACACCCATCACTGCATACTGTATAATAAGGTTGGTTGGCCCTCCCTTGTGACTATGAGAGATAAGCATTGTTTTTATTTATTTATACAGTTTTAATTGGGAGTTTAGCCTCTTATTTAAATTGTGTTTTGGAGTGGAAAACTAATGCCTATCAGGAGGTTTGATGCTTGAGATTCTGGGGTGAGTAATAGATAGGATTCTTTGTGGGTGACCTATGCCTTTAAGTAAAGATCTCTTGTTCTCCTAGGTCGTTTTCCGTGGGATATATGAACTTTGTTCGATCTAAATTGTACCCGTTTTAATTGATGTTGATAAAATCATGTGATGGAATTTTCTTTCAATCATGTTACTTTATATATTTATTTATTCTTTATCTTTATTTTCATATTGTTGTGTTTCTCGTCTTGTAATCTCTCACCGGAGGTCAAGAACTTCCACAGAAATGGGAGTTAGAATCTCTAGAAGGGGAAGTGTTAGTTATCATTATTAGGAAATGTGTCCATGTAATAGGGAGTGTCTGCTCACTCATACATTATGTTGCAAATCAGTATATCAGTTAACATTAGTTTAATATAGGAGGCTGGATAAAGTAAGATACATTCTCAATCACTCCACAATGCTCTGCATAACATTTCAGTCAATATTTAAGAACATGTGTCCATGAACAATTGATTGAGAAACAGTCTTATAAAGCGTCAAACATATTTTAGTTCTTATAACAATAATCATACAGTGTTATAAGCTGATTATAATGCATTATAGACATGGGATGCATAGCAAGCGTTACCAAAAAGACTGATCTTAGCCCATACCCCCACCCCCCAACCATATCCCCAACCCTTGCTATAGCTTGTTAATTATGCCACTTTATTTTATATTGCTGTTTTTACAGTATGTCAATCCGTCAGTAGTTTTTTTTTACCAGAATAAATTCACTGTTGAAGCTTTTGTTTTCTTAATGTTACAAAAAAGTTACAATAATGCAAAAGATGTTTATTTCTGAAAACCAGTTTATAGGCCAATGCGATACGGTTATTGTACGCTAGGATGGTCATTTGATGAAAAGAACCCCCCAAAAAAATCCCCCCAAAACATAGAAAAATTATCAAATATTTGTTATTAATAGAAGTAGAATAATTTACTTGGATTTTGTCAGTCATGCACATCACTACTTTCTGAAAGTATTTTTAGAATTCCTCTCTTCATGCTCAGGGGCGTTGCGTGCTGTGACAGTGTGACTGTGTGGGTGTGTGTGGTGAATGAGTCAGTAATAACAGTATAAAACAGAAGGGGACTTTATGCACGGTCACTTTCTCAACAGCACACAAGGTTCCAACACCACAGGTAAATATATGATTATATGAATATATGATAATACCATGGATTGTTGATTGTACGTATTATATCATCATACCATCTTATGAGTTATAAGCTTGGTTTTGGTTAAACATTATTTAACCACGTACGTAACTTTGTTAATGTAGGCTTTACCTTTGATTTTAACTTTGGTATAAATGAAGACATGAAAAACAAAAAACATGAAGAGCCTGGTTGTTGGGCTGATGGTGACCTTTCTCTTGAGCCTCTCAGAGCAGACTCAGGTAAAGATACTTAAGGTTGCTGATATCTTTTAGTTAAAAACAAAATGTTATTTTCACTCTTCTCTATTCTGTTAGTAATCATTGAGTGTTTGCTCAATAACAGGTTTCTCCCCGTCTCTCTTGCTGTTCAGTAAAAAGCAAATCCATTTTCAGACGTGACACAAATTTCATCCCATCTTAAATGTTACAGCGTTTCAGTTCCAGTCTTGTCTGCTCATTTCTCTGTTTCATCACTTCTAATGTCACGTGTTCATCCTGCAGTGTCCTGTGTGAGTTCTCTCTCAATCTCTTGATTGGTTAAAATTGGTATTCTGACCTCAAACTTTTTTTTCTGTTTACTAAAGAGCTGGAGAAACAGGGAGGCCC
Source organism: Gymnoscopelus microlampas (assembly GCF_963454915.1). NCBI lineage: Eukaryota > Metazoa > Chordata > Actinopteri > Myctophiformes > Myctophidae > Gymnoscopelus > Gymnoscopelus microlampas. The sequence continues at coordinate 53,314,658 of NC_139941.1, read as the reverse complement.
ATGTTACTGAACAAACACTCTATACTAGTCATAAGTTGACATTGTACACACAGAGTTAGGCACACAGACCTTATGTAATGTGCAATTGGATTTACAGGCATAAGTTGCAATTATCATATCTTTTTTTTTTAAATCTTTTGCTGTATTGTCAGATACAGACCTGGACCATACCTGCTGCTGCTCAAGGTACTTGTTATGCCATTATCATTCACACATAATTTGAAAGATCTTACTAGGCTAGCTGGCATATTGTGCTCTATCTGTGGTCACTGTGTGTGTGTGTGTGTGTGTGTGTGTGTGTGTGTGTGTGTGTGTGTGTGTGTGTGTGTGTGTGTGTGTGTGTGTGTGTGTGTGTGTGTGTGTGTGTGTGTGTGTGTGTGTGTGTGTGTGTGTGTGTGTGTGCGCACGCAAACCTTAGGGACAGACTGCTCACAGATCAAGACTCTCGAGCCAAATGCCACCAGTGGTGTTTATGTTATTCAGCCCCCTGGAGTAGATGCACCCTTCGAGGTAATAGAATATGCTTAATAAACCTTTACTCTCATTTGGATAGCTGGTTTGTAGCAACAAAAAAAACGTCCACATTCTGCAGGTAACCCACAGTGAGTAACATAGCCTTACCTGTACCTGTACCTGTGCATTAGTGGACAAAGATGCATTTTCAGTAGTCAAGTCTGGTTGAGATGAAAGCTTGTATAACCTTTTCAAAATCACTACATTTAAAAAATGGAAAAAGACTTGACCTTTAGATAAGAAGCTACATTTAATATGATAGCTTGATCTGTTTTTCCAATTTAAAATTACTTTTGCGGTGGGTTTAACATAATGTTGCTATCGTGCTATTTTATTTGAAACTGTTAAACTCTCCATACAGGTATACTGTGAGATGCTGCCAGATGGAGGCTGGGTGGTGTTTCAGAGGCGTACTGGGGGAGCAGTTTCCTTCAACAGGGAATGGGACGCTTATAAAGATGGCTTTGGAAGCCTGACAGGTATGTAATGAAGTGTTTTTTTTACCTGTTGCTTTTTTATCTACTTGCTGTTTCTGTGACGAAACTTCCCAGAAACATTATCACTTTTGTCATTATCACTATTGGATTGAAATCAAACCCACATTTCCCTATAGTGCCCACTCTTCCAAGATGCCCAGTTTTCCCTAGTGCCCAGAATGTTTTGGTGCCCACCTTTCCTGTTACCCTCCTATCTACCTCCACTGTACACACAACTGTAAAGTGTAAACAAAATAAAGGAAAATAAAATAAACCAAATCTTACAAACATTTCCATTTCTTTTGCCATGTTTCCCAGACGACCACTGGCTAGGTCTGAGCAAGGTGTCCTCCCTGACCAAGAGCAAACAGTGGACGATGAGAGTGGACCTGTGGGACCATGAAGACGGCGTAGCTTTTGCAGAGTACAGCAACTTTAGCCTGGGCAACGAGACAGAGGCCTTCAAGCTAAACGTTGGGCAATACAGTGGAGATGCAGGTAGGAATGGCTTTCCTTACATACCTCAGTTCTCTCTTCTTCCTGCTTCATGTTTCTCTGGAGATGCAGAGACTTGTACGGATGCATTCTGACCACATTCATTCTAGCATCCCTAATTTCACAAATAGCGGAAATTGCCCCTCTACAAATTCACAGCTAATTACAGTAGCTAGTTAGCTTGCAGATTGTTTATTTTGGATATTTGTCGACGAAGTTTATGGGGCTTAAGTGATGAAATACAAGTTAATCATAACTAGGCTACAGTATATTGGCCACATCCCATTGAGCATTTTTCAGGCTATTAGACGTATAAAATACGTATAAACAGCTAGGCTAAAACCGGGTTGTAACTGGTCTAACAGTGAACGTGTTTTTCAATGTCTAAGCTAAGCCTAGACGTTGAAACAAAGTAATTTAAATGGCTATATATAGACGGTCTATATATAGACCGGCTTAAAAAACACCTAGATGTTGAAAAGACTTTCACTGTTAGACCAGTTATAACCCGGTTTTAGACGGACGTCTAGGCTCACTGGGATAGTGAACACGATTATGTCCATTAGAACAATGTCTGAACTACAGTAAAGATGATGGAACATCTAGTGTCCATTCCGTCCATTCCGATCTGCTTCAAATAACTATTTTGACACCATGAGTCTACAACGGAAGAGTAGGGAGACGACCTCGAACCACTGCAGCTGTGCTTTATATTGCATAACATTGAACAGAATGGTTAAAAATAAAATGTTATTCATTAAAATAAGGCTTGGATTGAAGCTTTAAGACCTCACAATCCACAAAACCCTATCCTGTATGCACACATTCTCTCAAACACAGACACTAGCATTCCTTGTGGTTTATGTTCTACTTTTTGTCTTAATAGCTTTGTTTTGTTCTCTCTGTCTGTTCAAAGGCGATGCTATCGGGGGAAGATACCCTGAATTCGACCAGAGCCAGAATGGCTTTGGGTTCAGCACTTCTGACCGCGACAACGATGGCTGCAACCCTTATTGCCTCTTCGGTGACATTCTCCAGGGTGACTGCAGCTGGAAGGATGGCGGAGGTTGGTGGTTCAGCAACTGTGGCTCCGCCGATCTCAACGGCAACTGGAACCCCTCTGGGAAACACATTGGCTGGGCATCGGGCCTCCACTGGCACACCTGGAAGGGACCCGCTCCGTACTCTGCCCGTGCGACCCGCATGATGATCAGAGGTGTAGAGTAACTAAGTACATTTACTTAAGTACTGTACTTATGTACAATTTTGAGGTCTTTTTTTTTTACTTTACTGGAGTATTTCGAATTTTCTGCACTTTTACTTCTACTCCACTACATCTCAGACGCAAATATTGTATTTTACTCCGCTACAAGTTACTAGTTAATTTTTAGACTTTGATTGTTGCAAGACACACTAACCACTTCAGCCCTATATGTATTTCGACCATTTGAAAATAGCAGATCTACAAGCTCACAATGCGTCGCATCGCGACACATTGTGAGCTTGTAGATCGGCTATTTTCATAAGCTTTTTTATACATTTTGAACTTTTGCTTTTACCTTTGTACTTTAAGTATATTTTGATACCAATTCTTTTGTACTTTTACTCAAGTACATTTTGAATTCTAGACTTGTAACAGAGTATTTTTTACATTGCAGTATTGATACTTTTAATAAAGTAAAACAAATGTAGTACTTTTTCCACCACTGATGATGATCAAGTCTGTCTGAGAGGAAACATAAGCCAGGAAGAAAGTGTCCACCATGTACAACTATGTCAGATTTCAAATGGAAGGTGTTGCATTGTGTTTTGGAGACATAAGAACATAAGCTCTGTAGTACAGTGGGACTCCCTGGAGGGTCCCAACATGATTTTGAGGGGCGGGGGTCCCCAGATGAGAGTAAAGTGACAATTTAAGGACTTTTAAGACCTTTTTAATACCTAAAAAAAAAAAAAGAGAGAAAGGGCATTACTGCACCAGAATTATATCACATAATGTTAAGATATATGTTTTATATACTGTATATGTATTGCCACACTTTTTGCGTGTGTCTGCAGGGCAGCCCATCATGCTGCTTCTGCGATATTAAAAAACATTAAAAGCCAGCTTATATGCAATTACAGGAGCTCTTGCAATGTTGCACACTCACAGGTCTCTATTAGTTGAGTGAGATTTGTCTCCACATTGTACAGGTCACTGTAGGTCACTACATGCTGTAGTGAAAAGCATAAATGTGACTCTGTCAATGGCATATTGGGGAAGCAGATACCTACACCTCCTCCCACTCGCACATACACACCCAGAGATTTAATGGACCTCATATAGACCTAATTGGGAGAGTCAGGGAGACAGGATTTTCGATTCTGGACAACTGCCAGTCTGAAGGAATTCTCACTTGGCACAAAAGTTAACATCCCGAGTGATCGATGACACACGCTAAGTTTGAAGTTTATCTGTCAAAAGGTGCCTGAGATATGAATGGGACACACTGACAAACACACACGCATTGGAATCTTAGAAAGCTGCTCCCAAGTAATTAATGACTAGCCTGGGATCCAGCCTGCTTCGCTACGTTCGGCGGACTTTTATTTCTCTCTTCGCTACTCAGTCTGGAATGCCTCCTATCTCCAAGGGAGGCGGGACATGCCAAACGTCTCGAATCGTGCCGTGGCTTCTGATTGGTCTGTGGTGCGGGGCGGGACAAAAAAAACAGTGTGATCGTTGTGATTCGTCATTCGTTTGAACAACATCCAATCAGCAACGACGTTGCCTAACGTAACATATGTAGTTCCAGTGTAGTTCTGCAAAACGAGTCAATGGGGTGCATTCCAGACTGAGTAGTGAAGAGAGAAATAAAAGTCCGCCGAACGTAGCGAAGCAGGCTGGATCCCAGGCTAATTAATGACAGCATGTCAGTGTGCAGCGCAAAAGTAGGTCAAGTCAATTAGGCTATCACTTTAGCGCAAGTCAGAGTCAGTCTGAACAAAGCACACTAATGACCAGCTCCCCTGAAAGTTTAAACCATAACATGACGGATAGTATGGATCTTCAGCCAAACAATTGTGATTGAAAATGTAGCCCTGCATTCTCCATGTTCCCACCTCGCTAGATTATTTCTTCAAATGGACCGGATCCAGTGGTGTGTTCTACCGGCGTACACAGTCCAGATTATTTTGGGGAAGAAGCGTATACAGTCTAATAACCATTTCATCCATTGAAAACGCGAGAGCGTATACCCACGACCACGCGCACCGTATCGTATCGTATACCCTCCGGAAAAACCTAGAACACGCCACTGACCGCATCATCACAGAGGCAGTACAGGTAACATGGGCGATTCACATGCAGGTGTTTATCTTGGATGTGATTTCGCAACGTTTCCCATCAAACAAAGTAATCCATTCTTTGTGTTAAGTTAATATACATTTTTGCAGCTAACGTTGCATTCAGAGGAAACTATGGAGATAGAACACATTTAGCCAAGCCTGGCATGTGTAGTATTAGTAGGCTGTGCACACATCAGTCTCACAGTGACAGATCCCACTGTATGAACTATTCCTCACAGGTGGTGAAGATAAATATAATTAGAACATAAGACGCAGGCATGCGTCCTATACCCTGTGCCTTAGCGCCTCACTGTGGCAATATCATAACACTGCACATCACCCATAAACTATATAGAACAGTGCAGTATTACAGATCTATATATATATATATATATATATATATATATATATATATATATATATATATATATATATACATATACATATACATATACATATATATATATATATATATATATATATACATATACATATACATATATATATATATATATATATATATATATATATATATATATATATATATATATATATATATATATATATATATATATATATATATACATACATACATCACATGAACTCTAACTCTTTTTTCAAACCGACAGTGTCTGTCTGCAATCTGGGAACCCATCGACAAAGACATTTCTTTTGTCTTTGGGGCTGTTTGGTGGTGGCCAAATCTCTGAATATATATGTTTTAAAGCCAACATTTTTTACTCCGATCTGTACTCCCGGGAGTCCCTGGAACAACATATTTTGAGATGGGGGTCCGCGGCCAAATACATATCATTTTGGGTGGTCCTTGACACGGAAAAGTTGGAGCACCGCTGATATAGCAACATACTGTTAGGATTTAGAAAACATTTTAGATATGTATTTTGTCGCAGACCCCCATCTCAAAATGTTTAGTTCTAGGGACCCCCACCAGAAGCAAAGATTTGAGTTACAAATGTTCGCTTTAAAAAATATGAACTAGATCTTTTGAATAGTCTTGTAGATCTATTTTTGAATAGCCAAAGAAATCTTAAAATGACACAGATGCGTTCCCGGATAGAATGGGTTAATTTGTGAACAGAATTGTGTTTACAGGTGTAGAGACGTGGTGCTCAGTCATTTACACAAGTCTGTGTGTCTGTAGTAGAGGTCTGTGTGTCTGTAGTAGAGGGTTTGGTCTGTGTGTCTGTAGTAGAGGTCTGTGTGTCTGTAGTAGAGGTCTGTGTGTCTGTAGTAGAGGTCTGTGTGTCTGTAGTAGAGGTCTGTGTGTCTGTAGTAGAGGTCTGTGTGTCTGTAGTAGAGGGTTTGGTCTGTTTGTCTGTAGTAGAGGGTTTGGTCTGTGTGTCTGTAGTAGATAAATAAATATATAAAGTAACATGATTGAAACAGGTACAATTTAGATCAAACAAAGTTCATATATCCCACTGAAAACGACCTAGGAGAACAAGAGATCTTTACTTAAAGGGATAGTTCACCCACAAAGAATCCTATCGATTACTCACCCCAGAATCTCAAGCATCAAACCTCCTGATAGGCATTAGTTTTCCACTCCAAAACATAATTTAAATAAGAGGGTAAACTCCCAATTAAAACTGTATAAATAAATAAAAACAATGCTTATCTCTCATAGTCACAAGGGAGGGCCAACCAACCTTATTATACAGTATGCAGTGATGGGTGTTATAGCTCTGAGGGCAGAGTGATAAACTGAGTCCAAAGTTTTAAGTACCTGATGCATGTCTGTATACAGTAATGTCCAAAGCAGAGAGGAACAGTGCCTCAATTACTAGTGGTCCATGGCTAACTAGTGGTCCCTGGAAAACTAGTGGTCCCTGGAAGACTAGTGGTCCCTCGTTATCATTATTAGGGAATGTGTCCATGTAATAGGGAGTGTCTGCTCACTCATACATTATGTTGCAAATCAGTATATCAGTTAACATGAGTTTAATATAGAAGGCTGGATGAAGTAAGATACAAGCTCAATCACTCCACAATGTGCTGCATAACATTTCAGTCAATATTTAAGAACATGTGTCCATGAGCAATTGATTGAGAAACAGTCTTATAAAGCATCAAGCATATTTTAGTTCTTATAACAATAATCATACAGTGTTATAAGCTGATTATAATGCATTATAGACATGGGATGCATAGCAAGTGTTACCAAAAAGACTGATCTTAGCCCATACCCCCACCCCCCAACCATATCCCATATCCCCAACCCCTGCTATAGCTTGTTAATTATGCTACTTTATTTTATTTTGCTGTTTTTACAGTATGTCAATCCGTCAGTAATGTTCTTTTTTACCAGAATAAATTCACTGTTGAAGCTTTTGTTTTCTTAATGTTACAAAAGAAGTTACATTAATGTAAAAGATGTTTATTTCTGAAAACCAGTTCATAGGCCAATGCGATACTGTTATTGTACGCTAGGATGGTCATTTGATGAAAAGAACCCCCCGACAAATCCCCCCCCCAAAACATTTTTGTCAGTCATGCACATCACTACTTTCTGAAATTATTTTTAGAATTCCTCTCTTCATGCTCAGGGGCGTTGCGTGCTGTGACAGTGTGACTGTGTGGGTGGGTGTGGTGAATGAGTCAGTAAATAACAGTATAAAACAGAAGGGGACTTTATGCACGGTCACTTTCTCAACAGCACACAAGGTTCCAACACCACAGGTAAATATATGATTATATGAATATATGATAATACCATGGATTGTTGATTGTACGTATTATATCATCATACCATCTTATGAGTTATAAACTTGGTTTTGGTTAAACATTATTTAACCACGTACGTAACTTTGTTAATGTAGGCTTTACCTTTGATTTTAACTTTGGTATAAATTCAAAGAAATACATTAAATACATGACACGTGTTTATACTGACTACTATGTATTATTTGTTTCTGTTTGCTCAGACAATTAGGTAAACATGAAGAGCCTGGTTGTTGGGCTGATGGTGACCTTTCTCTTGAGCCTCTCAGAGCAGACTCAGGTAAAGATACTTAAGGTTGCTGATATCTTTTAGTTAAAAACAAAATGTTATTTTCACTCTTCTCTATTCTGTTAGTAATCATTGAGTGTTTGCTCAACAACAGGTTTCTCCCCGTCTCTCTTGCTGTTCAGTAAAAAGCAAATCCATTTTCAGACGTGACACAAACTTCATCCCATCTTAAATGTTACAGCGTTTCAGATCCAGTCTTGTCTGCTCATTTCTCTGTTTCATCACTTCTAATGTCACGTGTTCATCCTGCAGTGTCCTGTGTGAGTTCTCTCTCAATCTCTTGATTGGTTAAAATTGGTATTCTGACCTCAAACTTTTTTTTTGTTTACTAAAGAGCTGGAGAAACAGGGAGGCCCATGTTACTGAACAAACACTCTATACTAGTCATAAGTTGACATTCTACACACAGAGTTAGGCACACAGACCTTATGTAATGTGTAATTGGATTTACAGGCATAAGTTTAAGGTTGCAATTATCATATCTTTTTTTTTAAATCTTTTGCTGTATTGTCAGATACAGACCTGGACCATACCTGCTGCTGTTCAAGGTACTTGTTATGCCATTATCATTCACACATAATTTGAAAGATCTTACTAGGCTAGCTGGCATATTGTGCTCTATCTGTGGTCACTGTGTGTGTGTGTGTGTGTGTGTGTGTGTGTGTGTGTGTGTGTGTGTGTGTGTGTGTGTGTGTGTGTGTGTGTGTGTGTGTGTGTGTGTGTGTGTGTGTGTGTGTGTGTGCACGCAAACCTTAGGGACAGACTGCTCACAGATCAAGACTCTCGAGCCAAATGCCACCAGTGGTGTTTATGTTATTCAGCCCCCTGGAGTAGATGCACCCTTCAAGGTAATAGAATTTACTTAATAAACCTTTGCTCTCATTTGGATAGCTGGTTTGTAGCAACAAAAAAAACGTCCACATTCTGCAGGTAACCCACAGTGAGTAACATAGCCTTACCTGTACCTGTACCTGTGCATTAGTGGACAAAGATGCATTTTCAGTAGTCAAGTCTGGTTGAGATGAAAGCTTGTATAACCTTTTCAAAATCACTAAATTTAAAAAATGGAAAAAGACTTGACCTTTAGATAAGAAGCTACATTTAATATGATAGCTTGATCTGTTTTTCCAATTTAAAATTACTTTTGCGGTGGGTTTAACATAATGTTGCTATCGTGCTATTTTATTTGAAACTGTTAAACTCTCCATACAGGTATACTGTGAGATGCTGCCAGATGGAGGCTGGGTGGTGTTTCAGAGGCGTGCTGGGGGAGCAGTTTCCTTCAACAGGGAATGGGACGCTTATAAAGATGGCTTTGGAAGCCTGACAGGTATGTAATGAAGTGTTTTTTTTACCTGTTGCTTTTTTATCTACTTGCTGTTTCTGTGACGAAACTTCCCAGAAACATTATCACTTTTGTCATTATCACTATTGGATTGAAATCAAACCCACATTTCCCTATAGTGCCCACTCTTCCAAGATGCCCAGTTTTCCCTAGTGCCCAGAATGTTTTGGTGCCCACCTTTCCTGTTACCCTCCTATCTACCTCCACTGTACACACAACTGTAGAGTGTAAACAAAATAAAGGAAAATAAAATAAACCAAATCTTACAAACATTTCCATTTCTTTTGCCATGTTTCCCAGACGACCACTGGCTAGGTCTGAGCAAGGTGTCCTCCCTGACCAAGAGCAAACAGTGGACGATGAGAGTGAACCTGTGGGACCATGAAGACGGCGTAGCTTTTGCAGAGTACAGCAACTTTAGCCTGGGCAACGAGACAGAGGCCTTCAAGCTAAACGTTGGGCAATACAGTGGAGATGCAGGTAGGAATGTCTTTCCTTACATACCTCAGTTCTCTCTTCTTCCTGCTTCATGTTTCTCTGGAGATGCAGAGACTTGTACGGATGCATTCTTACCACATTCATTCTAGCATCCCTAATTTCACAAATAGCGGAAATTGCCCCTCTACAAATTCACAGCTAATTACAGTAGCTAGTTAGCTTGCAGATTGTTTATTTTGGATATTTGTCGACGAAGTTTATGGGGCTTACGTGATGAAATACAAGTTAATCATAACTAGGCTACAGTATATTGGCCACATCCCATTGAGCATTTTTCAGGCTATTAGACGTATAAAATACGTATAAACAGCTAGGCTAAAACCGGGTTGTAACTGGTCTAACAGTGAACGTGTTTTTCAATGTCTAAGCTAAGCCTAGACGTTGAAACAAAGTAATTTAAATGGCTATATATAGACGGTCTATATATAGACCGGCTTAAAAAACACCTAGATGTTGAAAAGACTTTCACTGTTAGACCAGTTATAACCCGGTTTTAGACGGACGTCTAGGCTCACTGGGATAGTGAACACGATTATGTCCATTAGAACAATGTCTGAACTACAGTAAAGATGATGGAACATCTAGTGTCCATTCCGTCCATTCCGATCTGCTTCAAATAACTATTTTGACACCATGAGTCTACAATGGAAGAGTAGGGAGACGACCTCGAACCACTGCAGCTGTGCTTTATATTGCATAACATTGAACAGAATGGTTAAAAATAAAATGTTATTCATTAAAATAAGGCTTGGATCGAAGCTTTAAGACCTCACAATCCACAAAACCCTATCCTGTATACACACATTCTCTCAAACACAGACACTAGCATTCCTTGTGGTTTATGTTCAACTTTTTGTCTTAATAACATTGTTTTGTTCTCTCTGTCTGTTCAAAGGCGATGCTATCGGGGGAAAATACCCTGAATTCGACCAGAGCCAGAATGGCTTTGGGTTCAGCACTTCTGACCGCGACAACGATGGCTGCAACCCTTATTGCCTCTTCGGTGACATTGCAGAGAGTCACTGCAGCTTTAAGGATGGCGGAGGTTGGTGGTTCAGCAGCTGTGGCTCCGCCGATCTCAACGGCAACTGGCACCCCACTGGGGAACACATTGGCTGGGCATGGGGCCTCCACTGGCACACCTGGAAGGGACGGGCTCCGTACTCTGCCCGTGCGACCCGCATGATGATCAGAGGTGTAGAGTAACTAAGTACATTTACTTAAGTACTGTACTTATGTACAATGTTGAGGTTTTTTTTTTTTTACTTTACTGGAGTATTTCGAATTTTCTGCACTTTTACTTCTACTCCACTACATCTCAGACGCAAATATTGTATTTTACTCCGCTACAAGTTACTAACCACTTCAGCCCTATATGTATTTCGACCATTTAAAAATAGCAGATCTACAAGCTCACGATGCGTCGCGATGCAACACATTGTGAGCTTGTAGATCGGCTATTTTCATACGATTTTTTAATACATTTTGAACTTTTGAAATGAGACATTATGCTTTTACTTTTGTACTTTAAGTATATTTTGATACCAATTCTTTTGTACTTTTACTCAAGTACATTTTGAATTCTAGACTTGTAACAGAGTATTTTTACATTGCAGTATTGATACTTTTAATAAAGTAAAACAAATGCAGTACTTTTTCCACCACTGATGATGATCAAGTCTGTCTGAGAAGAAACATAAGCCAGGAAGAAGGTTCAAGTGTCCACCATGTACAACTATGTCAGATTTCAAATGGAAGGTGTTGCATTGTGTTTTGGAGACATTAAGAACATAAGTTCTGTAGTGGGACTCCCTGGAGGGTCCCAACATGATTTTGGGGGGGTCCCCAGATGAGAGTAAAGTGACAATTTAAGGACTTTTAAAACCTTTTTAATACCTTAAAAAAAAGAAGAAAAAGAAAAAGAGAAAGGGCATTACTGCACCAGAATTATATAACATAATGTTAAGATCTATGTTTTATATACCGTATTTTGCCACACTCTTTTGTGTGTGTCTGCAGGGCAGCCCATCATGCTATTTATGCGATATTAAAAAACACATTAAAAGCCAGCTTATATGCAATTACAGGAGCTCTTGCAATGTTGCACACTGACAGGTCTCTATTTGTTGAGTGAGATTTGTCTCCACATTGTACAGGTCACTGTAGGTCACTACATGCTGTAGTGAAAAGCATAAATGTGACTCTGTCAATGGCATATTGGGGAAGCAGATACCTACACCTCCTCCCACTCGCACATACACACCCAGAGATTTAATGGACCTCATAATTGGGAGAGTCAGGGAGACAGGATTTTCGATTCTGGACAACTGCCAGTCTGAAGGAATTCTCACTTGACACAAAAGTTAACATCCCGAGTGATCGATGACACACGCTAAGTTTGAAGTTTATCTGTCAAAAGGTGCCTGAGATATGAATGGGACACACTGACAAACACACACGCATTGGAATCTTAGAAAGCTGCTCCCAAGTAATTAATGACTAGCCTGGGATCCAGCCTGCTTCGCTACGTTCGGCGGACTTTTATTTCTCTCTTCGCTACTCAGTCAACGTCTCGAATCGTGCCGTGGCTTCTGATTGGTCTGTGGTGCGGGGCGGGACAAAAAAAAACAGTGTGATCGTTGTGATTCGTCATTCGTTTGAACAACATCCAATCAGCAACGACGTTGCCTAACGTAACATATGTAGTTCCAGTGTAGTTCTGCAAAACGAGTCAATGGGGTGCATTCCAGACTGAGTAGTGAAGAGAGAAATAAAAGTCCGCCGAACGTAGCGAAGCAGGCTGGATCCCAGGCTAATTAATGACAGCATGTCAGTGTGCAGCGCAAAAGTAGGTCAAGTCAATTAGGCTATCACTTTAGCGCAAGTCAGAGTCAGTCTGAACAAAGCACACTAATGACCAGCTCCCCTGAAAGTTTAAACCATAACATGACGGATAGTATGGATCTTCAGCCAAACAATTGTGATTGGAAATGTAGCCCTGCATTCTCCATGTTCTCACCTCGCTAGATTATTTCTTCAAATGGACCAGATCCAGTGGTGTGTTCTACCGGCGTACACAGTCCAGATTATTTTGGGGAAGAAGCGTATACAGTCTAATAACCATTTCATCCATTGAAAACGCGAGAGCGTATACCCACGACCACGCGCACCGTATCGTACCGTATACCCTCCGGAAAAACCTAGAACACGCCACTGACCGCATCACAGAGGCAGTACGAGGTAACATGGGCGATTCACATGCAGGTGTTTATCTTGGATGTGATTTCGCAACGTTTCCCATCAAACAAAGTAATCCATTCTTTGTGTTAAAGTTAATATACTTTTGCAGCTAACGTTGCATTCGGAGGAAACTATGGAGATGGAACACATTTAGCCAAGCCTGGCATGTGTAGTATTAGTAGGCTGTACACACATCAGTCTCACAGTGACAGATCCCACTGTATGAACTATTCATTCCTCACAGGTGGTGAACATGAATATAATTAGAACATAGGACGCAGGCATGCGTCCTATACCCTGCACCTTAGCGCCTCACTGTGGCACAATCATAACACTGCACATCACCCATAAACAATATAGAACAGTGCAGTATAACAGATCAATATATATATATATATATATATATATATATATATATATATATATATATATATATATATATATTAGGGCTGGGACTTTAACTGATTCATTTAGATTAATTAATTACAGAAAATTAACGCGATTAAAATAATTAATCGCATTTTAATCGCGCTTAGTTTATGCACCACAGAACCTCACTGGACGAGTTTCAGGCGTACCGATCATACCAGTGCACCAACCAACAGCCAACACACCCCAGTGCACGCAATGGGACAAGAAGCCGATCATACTGCTTTGCTTGGCCCAGTGGATGGGAAATTTAGATTTAAAAAACTCTCTGATGGACGCGTGGATAAAAACACGGTTGTGTGCAGAACTATTTTTTGTTGCTTAAACTTATGTATTCACTCATTGATTCACTCATATACCAAAATCTGTTTTAACTGAAAATAAATTGCTTCTCAGGTCAAATATTGATATGCGATTAAACATGCGATTAATTTAGATTAATTAATTACAAAGCCTCTAATTAATTAGATTTTTTTTTTAATCGAGTCCCAGCCCTAATATATATATATATATATATCACATGAACTCTAACTCTTTTTTCAAACCGACAGTGTCTGTCTGCAATCTGGGAACCCATCGACAAAGACATTTCTTTTGTCTTTGGGGCTGTTTGGTGGTGGCCAAATCTCTGAATATATATGTTTTAAAGCGAACATTTTTTACTCCGATCTGTACTTCCGGGAGTCCCTGGAACAGCATATTTTGAGATGGGGGTCCGCGGCCAAATACATATCATTTTGGGTGGTCCTTGACATGGAAAAGATGGAGCACCGCTGATATAGCAACATACTGTTAGGATTTAGAAAACATTTTAGATATGTATGTGGCCGCAGACCCCCAAGTAGGAGGTCAAGAACTTCCACAGAAATGGGAGTTAGAATCTCTAGAAGGGGAAGTGTTAGTTATCATTATTAGGAAATGTGTCCATGTAATAGGGAGTGTCTGCTCACTCATACATCATGTTGCAAATCAGGATATCAGTTAACATTAGTTTAATATAGAAGGCTGGATAAAGCAAGATACATTCTCAATCACTCCACAATGTGCTGCATAACATTTCAGTCAATATTTAAGAACATGTGTCCATGAACAATTGATTGAGAAACAGTCTTATAAAGTGTCAAGCATATTTTAGTTCTTATAACAATAATCATACAGTGTTATAAGCTGATTATAATGCATTATAGACATGGGATGCATAGCAAGTGTTATCAAAGAGACTGATCTTAGCCCATATCCCCACCCAACACAACAGTGGTCCCCTCACTGCCCTGGTTGATTCTTAATCAGGGTGGTCCCTGGTTCACAATCAGTTGAAAACCTATAGCTTGGTAATTATGCTACTATCTTTTATTTTGCTGCTTTTACAGTATGTCAATCCGTCAGTAATGTTCTTTTACCTGAATAAATTCACTGTTTTAGTTACAATAATGTAAAACATGATTATTTCTGAAAACCAATTTATAGGCCGATGCAATACTGTTATTGTAAGCTAGGATGGGATGAACCCCCCCCCCCCCTCTAAAGGTATATTTAGATTCCTCTCTTTGTGCTCAGGGGAATTGCATACCAGTGGTGTAAAGTAACAGTAATAAATACAATGTTGAGGTATTTTTACTTTACTGGAGTATTTCCAAATCTCTGTTCTTTTACTACATCTCAGAGGCAAATGTTTTACTTTTACTCCACTACAATTATTTGAAATCTTTAGTTACTAGTTACTTTGCAGATATAAATGATTACATTGTAAAACAACTTTAGCCCTATTTTATACCAAGGCTATTTGAAAACAGCAGATCTACAAGCTCACAACGCGTTGTGAGCTTGTAGATCTTTTACTTTTGGAACTTTAAGTACATTTTGATACCAATACTGTTGTAATTTCACAAAATTTAATTTTGAATTATGGACTATCTACATTTGGCTACACATTTAAAGAGAAAAAGTGTTCCAGACACCATATTAGGTCATCAGTTTCCGTGATTGGCCAACCGTACAGATTCGCGGATTGTGACGTCACAACGTACAATATAAGGTTCACAGCACCTAATGACACTCCATTCTTCATACTGATCTCGTTCGCTAGCAGGTTACAACAATGTCTTGGTAGCACACTGATGTTTCTTCCTCCCTCAAACAGTAGGGAAGGAATCCAGAAAGATCTTTGACAGAGAAAATACTCAAATAATCCACTTTGATCCACTTTGATCGATGGCTGCGTGATAATGTTGTGTTGGGCGGAGCCTCTGGGAAGAGCAGCACTGAACAGAGATAAACCTGCAGCCGTGGCGGTGGGGCGGGACAAGGTCTACTCCTTTGGAGGGACGGAGTTCTACACTGAAGAAAGTGATGAAGACAGTGATGAAGAATGGCCGATCCCGGATCAGATGGATGTTCACGTCTTCAACACGGTGGCTCTGCGCTGGATCAAGTTGCCCGCGGTGACGACCGAAACAGGACAGCGGCCCGCTAAGGTCCCCCCGGCACGCATCCATCACACTGCCGTGCTCATAGAAGATACCATCTACGTCTGTGGGGGGGGATACGCTAAAGGAGGAGCAGGAGACACGCAATGAGCTTTATGGATTCAACGTAGACGACCACAGATGGTTCAGGCCTGAGGTTTATGGGACTGTCCCACCATTGATGAGAAGCCTTTCAGCCTGTGTGTTGGGGAAGGTCATGTATGTCTATGGAGGCTGGGATATCTGGAATGAGGCATGGGAAGAATATATGTTACACGCTGTCATGTACAAGCTGGACACCAGCACCATGGTGTGGTCTTTAATCAACACCGGAGGCACTGCAGAGCTCAGTTCAGAATTTCACTCTGCCACCATCATCGGGACAAAGATGTTTGTGTTTGGGGAAGATCGCGCCATGAGTATTGTGATTTAATTGCATATAGATACTACAGCATCAGAGTGTTTGACACAGAGACCAACTGCTGGCTGAGCAGCAAGCCATCTGCACAGCCTCATCCAGAAGTACGGGAGTCCCACGCAGCCTTTGCCTACAATGGAGAGCTGTACATTTTTGCTGGCGAAGGACGTGAACCATACCGGCCCTTCAAGATCTGTGGAAATTCAATCCAGAGACCTTCTGTTGGAAGAAGGTTGAGGCCAAGGGGAAAATGCCGTCTGGGAGAAGTGGGATGGGCAGATGCAGGGTGGGAGATCGTATCATCCTCTTTGGTGGAGTAGCACGTGATGCACCACATGCATCATGTCATGCATGTGATGACCTGCTTATCTTAGATCTGAGTCCTAGTCTCAAGACGTTATGTAAGCTAGCAGTTATTCAGTATGGTCTGCAGCAGTCTGAACTACCACATGACATCAGGTGGGAACTGGCAGTCATGACTGACAACATCTCTGAACCATCTCTGGACCAATCAGCAGCAACCTTGTGCACAGTGAGTCACTGGGGATTGGATGGAGCTGAAACCACGCCCACATTTGGAGGTGTATGCCATTGATACGTCTAGAGCAAGCCCCCAGAACCCAGAGGTTGCATTGAAGCGCATTGCTGGCCATGTCATCAGCTGACATGCTGGCCATTCATAGGTACTGCAGCTTAAAACGCCCTGGGGCCACTGTCACAAACGAGCGAAAAACGGCTTTGACCAATGGGCTTGACTCACTGGGTTGCGCACGGAGGTGACGCAAAATGCGTCACCTCTGTGATGCATAACGTTTCACAGAAGCCCCAAATAAGCCCCGCCCCTCACAATTCACAACCCGGAAGAAATTACATCTGTCCAGAGCCATTGAGAGTTATGGCACTCCCATAGACTTATTCAATGTTCAATGATTAATGAAACACCTGATACATCATAGACGCAATGTATCTGGATAGATTTTTCTTAGATTTTTATTTTTGCCTGTTAAGTCGCAACAAAGAGTGGACTCCCTCCTTCCCAGTTCCAAAACACAACCTGTCAACACAAGGTTAAATGTCCAAAATACAGTGATTTATTAATTAATTAAGTTTAAAACATGGGTAAATTACCTCAGGGTGGGCCGCTATGCATAAAACTATCCTCATAACAAAATCCTACGCTTACCTGTACTTGTACCCTAACTGCTGAAGCTGAATAATGAATGCTGCTCCAGAAGCATTCATTTTTGAGGGTCATTCATTGTAACTTCTGCACTGCCTACCAGACACTCCGCTGCTCTTGTAGTAGATATGGACAACTATGTAGGCCTACTACTGTCTGTGGACTGTGTCAACTTGAGGAATGTCAACAATTCCACATAAAAAAGGAGTCAGAGGATGACGATGAATAGTGACTGCACTAGTCTATAACACAACAAGTGAATGAATAGTGCAGTTCAGTGACGGAACTGCACTATCTATAACAAAATCACACTGGGTGTGATCCTTTTTTTAAAGTCCATACTGCTATTCATAGGGCTGCACATGTGTCATGTGTTTCGCTAGCCAATCACAGTCCTGAATTTGCGAAGTCAGCCGATCACATTACAGTTAGTGGTGATGACACTAGCTGTAATGTGATTGGCTGACTTTGCAAAAGTATCGATTTGCATTAACAATGGAAGGGTTAGGGGGTACACAAATATTTTGGTCGGTGTCCAAAACTCACTTATAGGGGGCGGCTACACCGCCCCAACAACAAGTGCATGAATAGTGACTGAATAGTGGATGAATAGTGACTGCACTAGTCTGTATAACACAACAAGTGCCTATAATGGACTTGGAGAGTACATTTTTCTGTAGCCTGCATTGCCTTGCAGGAGGTGGAATAGCGACATCCGCTGGGCAAGGCCGGGAAAGGAACGCATCTGTGTCATTTTAAGATTTCTTTGGGCTATTCAAAAATAGTATATCTACAAGCTCATAGCGCGGCACCGAGTGCTTGTAGATCTGCTATTTTTTTGAAAAATCCTGAAAATGTGTGCAAATCTTTTATATACATTTTTAACTCAAATCTTTGCTTCTGGGGGTCCCTGGAACAAAACATTTTTAGATGGGAGGGGGTCCGTGGTCAAATACATATTATTTTGGGGGCCCTTGACATGAAAAAAGTTTGAAAACCATTGATAATAATATAGCAACATAAGTAAAAAAATAAAAAAATAAAAAACTTTAGGGAAAAAAACCTGTTAGGATTTAGAAGACATTTGTAAAATCCCCAGAAGTTGAGTTAAAAACTTTTGATTTAAAAAACTATATATATATATTCAAACTAAAGATTTGCACACATTTTCAAGATTTTTCCAAAATAAATAATACAATAGCAGATCTACAAGCTCATAGTGCGGCACTCGGTGCCACGCTATGAGCTTGTATATCTGCTATTTATATATAGCCAAAGAAATCTTAAAATGACACACAGATGCATTCCAGGTCTTAAAGGGTTAATAAGAACTGCATGCGTAACCCTCTGTTTTCGGTGTGCTGCTCAGAAGAACCACACAATGCTTCGTCTCTGTTCACCCGTTTATTTGTAGAAACCGGTGGGGACAGTCAGACAACATATTCATGTCAAATCTCTGCAACCTGAATACAATAACTCCAGCTCCGTTGCTCATTGAATCCAACACGGAAGAAAGAGCAACCGCGCACTGTGTAAATATTAGTAGTATCTATCTGAGAGAGCCAATACTGAAACCTTTTGTCCTGAAAATACTGGTGTTTAAATTTACCAAACAACACAATTGTCCCTGTAAACTACTGTTACGTCAATAATTGTTCCCTTGAACCCCAGCATACATATTCTGGGAGGGGGGAGCACTATTTATTAGTGAAAATGGCAAGCTTGTAGATCTGCTTTTTTTGGCGAAGGGACTCTGATGAAAGGAAACTATAGTATGTGGTTGTTATCACAGAGTCCCACACACAACATCTGTCTGTCTGTCTGTCTGTCTGTCTGTCTGTCTGTCTGTCTGTCTGTCTGTCTGTCTGCCTGCCTGCCTGTCTGTCTGTCTGTCTGCCTGCCTGCCTGCCTGCCTGCCTGCCTGCCTGCCTGCCTGCCTGTCTGTCTGCCTATCTGCCAGCCACCTGTACCTGCAGTGCGCTGCTCATTTATCTCGGTTGTCATTGCTTTACAAAGAGTGTAAATTGTTGAACAAAGGGGCTTTAACTTGGTGTGAAGGAGGAGGTCACGAACTGTTCAAGGCGACGTGAAAAAGACTCCAGCAGACCTTTGGACCAGAGGCTGATAATGAAGAGGAAGAAAACCTTCTCCCTTCACAAAGGTCTGATGAGAATGTGTTTCTGCAGCAGCAATGGTGAGTGCTGATTTACTTTATAGGATGTTTAAACTGCTTTAGACTGGAATTAAGTGCAGTCACTTAGCTCTGTAGGCTTATTATAAACTGACCTCTTTCACAGCAGACATTTTGACCTGAAATAGCAGGTTAAACAGCTTATGGATGTGTTCTACAGTGGTGGAAAAAGTACTCAAATGTTTTACTTAAGTAAAAGTATCAATACTGCAATGTAAAAAATACTCTGTTACAAGTAAAAGTCCAGAATAAAAAATGTAGGCTACTTGAGTAAAAGTACAAAAGTATTGGTACCAAAATGTACTTAAAGTACCAAGAGTAGAAAGTACTCATTGTGCAGAACATCCCATCTCACATGTTTTCAAATGTATAAAATGTATTGAAAATAATTTGAAAATAGCAGATCTACAAGCTCACAATGCGTCGCGGTGCGACGCATTGTGAGCTTGTAGATCGGCTATTTTCAAATGGCCAAAATATATACAGGGCTGAAGCGAGCAATGTATGTTTAATAATAATCAAAATCTACAAAGTAACTAGTAAACTAAAGTTTTCAAATAATTGTAGTGGAGTAAAAGTATAATATTTGCCTCTGAGATGTAGTGGAGTAGAGGTAAACTGGCGTACTGGAAAGGCTCTGCCATACTAAGGGGAAAGGAACTTTAATTATTTCCAATTTTCCAATATCTACACCTGTGTGTACCTGCTATTTCATGTCAGTATAAGCCCGCCCGGTCCCAGTACGCCGCTTAGACGCGTTTAAATTAGACGCGTCCCATTTGCAATGTGTTTGTTATGCACCGACCACCACCTCACCTCCGGAAAAGATAGCCTAATGGTAGCTATAGCTTATACAAACAATGTGAAGCTATTCTAACCACCAGACCCACAGAACCAGAGAGCAGTGCATGTGAGAGAGAAAGCATTCTGGCAAAATCTGACAAATTCAACATTCCATTGCAGGTCTTATCAGGACTGAGTGATGCAACACACACACACACACACACACACACACACACACACACACACACACACACACACACACACACACACACACACACACCTCTCTTTCTCTCTCCTACCCCACCCCCCGTCTGTCTGTCTGTCTGTCTGTCTGTCTGTCTGTCTGTCTGTCTCTGTCTGTCTGTCTGTCTCTGTCTGTCTGTCTGTCTGTCTGTCTGTCTGTCTCTCACTAACTATCCATCCACCACTTCATTTGTCACAGGGGGCGTGGCATGACAACAAACAACAAGTTATCCATCCATTGCCCATACACAAACACTAGCCCAGGGGTCTTCAACCTTTTCAGGCCAAGGACCCCCTAGCTGAGAGAGAGATGAAGCAGGGACCCCCTCTATATTGTATTACATTTAGTTTCAGATTAAACTTTTTTGTTTACTTGGTACTGCTCTTTTTTTTCCCTCTACACCTATACCTCTTTGCCAAAAATAGCCGATCTACGCGCTGCGAGTTGTGAGCTTGTAGATCTGCTATTTTTGGCTAAAGTTCTCCTCAGAAAAGGGATGCTATAGGGTTCAAAGTGTTTAAAGTAAAAAAAAAATCATATCTCACAAAGATTTGGCGGACCCCCTGTAGTAACTCTGAGGACCCCCTAGGGGTCCCGGACCCCCTGTTGAAGACCCCTGCACTAGCCTGTTGTAAACCTCAGCTTGTGTGTGTGTGTGTGTGTGTGTGTGTGTGTGTGTGTGTGTGTGTGTGTGTGTGTGTGTGTGTGTGTGTGTGTGTGTGTGTGTGTGTGTGTGTGTGGACAGAGGCAGGCAGGCAGACAGAGGGAGTAGCTCCACCAGCCTTGACCCATGTGTACAAATGTCAGGAAACGGATATGTGTTTGTTTCCTACCCTACAGGGCCATTGTTGTTGTCTGGCCGGGCAGGGAAACAGCAGGCTATACATGAGCAGAGCAGGACAATTAAACGCTGAAACCTTCTGTACTTGGTTAATATGATCGGGGTCGGCTATGTACTTGGTGTGCTCTTTTTCCCATCTACACCAAGTGCCCTATCTTGCCTTACCCCTTATGCCTTTTACAATTTTGAAAAACATTTCAAAATAGTTCAATCAGCCGATCTACATTGACACGGTGTGAGCTTGTAGTTTGACTATTTCAAAATGTTTTTCAAAATAGTAAAAAATGCCCAAAAAGATGAGGGGTAAGCTTGTCACTTTGCAGATCACAATGCGGCGCACCTTGGGACAAAATGTTCCCCTCGAGAATAGGGATGCTAGTGTTCAAGTGGATAGATCCTGTATACTTGCAAACACGATGGGGGTTCGACTCTGTACTTGGTCCGCTCTTTCCCCCCCCCCTCTACACCAAATCTCTTTGGCAAGAATAGCCAATCTACACACGCTCATTGTGAGCTTGCAGATTGCTTATTTTCGGCAAATCTCCCCCTCCCCCCCACACACACACACACATACACAGAATAAGGATGCTACTGTAAGTTTCAAGTGGTTAAAACAAAAAAACAGGCTCAGGCTGTGAGACTATTATGTCAAACATCCGGTGGGTGTTATTTCTGCCCCTGTAGTGTAGTAGGTTTCTTTTGGAAGTGACCCTCCTCCCTGTGTTAGTGAACATCCAGCCCACTGGAGGTTCACACACAAACCTCATTCTAATTTTCGTTTTTAAGAGCAAAGCAGCTTCACCGAAACCTCTGCCATGAGCGTCACGGAAAAGGTGTCTGATAACATCTGTTAAGCAGGGCGGTGATGAATGATGATGATGATGATGCTGTGTGTGTGTGTGTGTGTGTGTGTGTGTGTGTGTGTGTGTGTGTGTGTGTGTGTGTGTGTGTGTGTGTGTGTGTGTGTGTGTGTGTGTGTGTGTGTGTGTGTGTGTGTGTGTGTGTGTGTGTGTGTGAGAGACACTTGAGATTTGTTTTAAGTTATTTGATTTTATGTTAAGAATGTGAATTAGATAGCAGGTTGTTTCATTAGACAGAGGCTATAGTTTAATTTGTTTACCTGTTATATTCTACTTTCTTTGAGGCTAATCTCTCTCTCTCTCTCTCTCTCTCTCTCTCTCTCTCTCTCTCTCTCTCTCTCTCTCTCTCTCTCTCTCTCTCTCTCTCTCTCTCTCTCTCTCACACACACTTTGACACTTGTAAGAGCATCTGCTAAATGTCTAAATTGTCATTGTAAATTGAGACAGGAGAAGAGTACAGTGTGTGTGTGTGTGTGTGTGTGTGTGTGTGTGTGTGTGTGTGTGTGTGTGTGTGTGTGTGTGTGTGTGTGTGTGTGTGTGTGTGTGTGTGTGTGTGTGTGTGTGTGTGTGTACACTCTTTGACGTGGCATATATAACTAAACAATTAGTTTTTGTCTTTTCTTCTGCAGTCCAGGAAGTCTTGGATTGAAGAGACGTTCTTCAAGAGGGAGTGTTTGAAGTTCATTCCATCCTCTAGGGACCTTCACAGGTAACACACATTTCAAATAAATTCAAAAATAGCAAAAATAGCTACCGTATGTGTCGTACAAACAGGTATACAGGCCTTAAGTGGTCAAGAAAATACCCCCCTTCTGTTTTTGTCTCCGCCAGGAGACTATGTTTTCACTTTCCGTCCCCGTCCCCCCCTCGGCCAAGCTAACATTGGTCAAGCCTCACGTGACACGTAACAATACGTTGAAAGAGTGTGCTCTGATTGGCTAGTGAGACGCATGACGTATAACGGCCTATAAATATATAAATAGATGTGTCACTTTGAAAGAGTCTTGGTCTCTTTCAAAGTGAGGTAAGACAGGAATAATCACGAAATGGCTGAGAAATGGCGGAGCAATACATTATGTAGACACACTGGTGTCATCACAATGTGTAATATAAATAGCTTAGACAGGATTAATCAAGAACAGTATTTTCCAGTCACAGTTGATGAGACAGTGCAACTAACTCTTATTATGCAAACTGAAGAAGCTAATCATTGTCTGCAAACTGATGAAGAAGCAAAGGCGCAACGCCTATCATCAAAGTTCAAATCTCGGAATAAATTCTAATATTTGCTGGCGGAGACTTGTGCTCCGAGGAGCACATTTTCTAGCTTTTTGTTTTTTTTACAAATCAAACCCTGCCTGCATCACTGAATGCATATAATAGACTGACATGGCTTAAAATCCAATACAATTTGTATTTGTTAGGATAGATTTGTTCTGGTCATATCATACTACAGTACCACTAAGGATCAGACATGTTGATGGAGCAGTAATGTCTGGTGTTCAGTCTGTCTACTTCCCTTCCTCTTTCTGTTCTAATGTGACATTTCCTGTTTTTGTTTTTTTCCAGATGCTTTCCAGCATGCCAAGTATGCCAAAACTTGATAAGGTACGATATGTTTCAGAAGTGTGTGTGTGTGTGTGTGTGTGTGTGTGTGTGTGTGTGTGTGTGTGTGTGTGTGTGTGTGTGTGTGTGTGTGTGTGTGTGTGTGTGTGTGTGTGTCTGTGTCTGTGTGTGTGTGTGTGTATGAACACAGCATAAAGTTCAGTCTGAAAAGTCGTTTTTTTCGTAGATGTTTAGCTGTAAATTCCAAACACCCTTGTACTGTACATTTGTTCTTATTTTAATGCAATACGGTATCATTTTCTATCAGCTTAAATGAGATGTGGACGTTGTTCACTGCAATGGACAACCTTTATATAATAATATAATATACATATTTAAATGAATATGTATACCACAGAGTAGTGGAGCTCCATCAGATGAATGAGATGTTGGATGAATGAGATGAACTTGATTGTTGCTCTGGAATTCAAAGCATCCATTTACAGACCAGGCACGTGTTCAATCCAAGTCTCCATGGGGTGACTAATCGATAGTAAAAAAGTCATTTTGGGGGTGAACTATCCCTTTAATGGTCCTCTGCCTCCTTGTGTCAGATGCCACTGTGGTCGTCTGGTAGGGGAGCACTCCTTGCAGGCCTCGGACCCTCCTCCCATATCCCTGTGTCCTGGGGCCCCTCCTCCCATGTCCCTGTGTCCTGGGGGTCCCGGACATCCAGAGGAGGAGGAGGAGTGGTCCATGGAGCGCCACACACAGGCCAGTCCCACCAACGCCTATGGGACCATAGACTTCCAGGACATTGCCACGTTCGCCAGCCGGGCCAAGGTCTGTATACAGTCTGTCAGCTGTGCTACACGTTGGGGTCTGATAATCACACTGTCTGGGTTTATCCCTCATTATTACACGGCTTGGTTGAATGCTTGATTCTGATTGGTCGATCGCTGAATTCAGCAGTGTGTTATTTTTTCTGAATAATGATCGCTGAGCTCAATAACAGATCTCTGTCTAATCAAAGGCTCAGAACACCTGCTCATATCAACCTGTCTAATCAAAGGCTCAGAGCACCTGCTCATATCAACCTGTCTAATCAAAGGCTCAGATATATATATATCATCATATGTTTTAAAGTGAACATTTTTAACTCCGATCTGTGCTTTTGGGGGTCCCTGGAACAACATATTTTGAGATGGGGGTCCACGGCCAAATACATATAATTTTGGGGGTCCTAGACATGGAAAAGTTAGAGCACCACTGATACAGCAACATACATGTTTTCAAAAACACTGTTAGGATTTAGACGACATTTGTAGAATATATATTCAAAGATTTGCACAAATGTTCACGATTTTTCAAAAATAGCAGATCTACAGGCTCATAGCGCGGCACTCGGTGCCGCGCTATGAGCTTGTATATCTGCTATTTTTGAATGGCCAAAGACATCTAAAGTGACACAGATGTATGTATGTATTTGCAGTACGTGCGCGTGGCCGTGGACTCCAAGCCAGAGGCCGTGCTCCAGCTGATGTTGAGGGAATGGCAGATGGAGAGACCCAAGCTCCTCATCACGGTCCAGGGAGGCTCGGAGAACTTCCCCCTGTCCCCTAAGGTCCAGCAGGCCTTCGGCAAGGGGCTGGTCACCGCCGCCCAAAGCACGGGGGCGTGGATCCTCACCGACGGCATCAACACCGGTAAGAGGAGAATAGTTTTGGTTTCCATTAACAACTCATTGAGTGCCAATGACGTCTTTTGACGTCTCCTATAAAAAGAAACAATCTAAAAGTTGCTGCTCCATTCACTTCAAACGTGTGTATCACGAATTTAAATGTGTTTATCCTGTATTAACTTTGACACAGTTCTTCCAACATGTATTGTAATGACATCTAGAAAGCAGGGTCAAAACTACCAACTACAATTCTTACTGGCTGGATTTTTTTATTTTTTTTTAAAGTTGGAACTTAAAAAACGGGAGGGATTTTACCAGACGTGACGTCATGTCTGGGTGAAAATCACTTTGGTCTGTTTTGAGACCAATTTACAGAAAACCCCAGATATGCTGTGAAAGCCTGAGTGTTCAAACTGGGGTATTTGTTTGGGATAGAAGAGAGGTAGGCCGTAGGGGAGACCAAAAACACACAAAAAAGAAGGAAAAGTTCAAATTCATGGTGTAGTCCCTTTAAGAAGTGGTGCTGTACTGTTCCCAGTGTAAACATGGTATCCATGCTGTATCCAGTGTAAACATGGTATCCATGCTGTATCCAGTGTAAACATTGTATCCATGCTGTATCCAGTGTAAACATGGTATCCATGCTGTATCCAGTGTAAACATTGTATCCATGCTGTATCCAGTGTAAACATTGTATCCATCCTGTATCCAGTGTAAACATTGTATCCATGCTGTATTCAGTGTAAACATTGTATCCATGCTGTATTCAGTGTAAACATTGTATCCATCCTGTATTCAGTGTAAACATTGTATCCATGCTGTATTCAGTGTAAACATTGTATCCATGCTGTATTCAGTGTAAACATTGTATCCATCCTGTATCCAGTGTAAACATTGTATCCATGCTGTATTCAGTGTAAACATTGTATCCATCCTGTATCCAGTGTAAACATTGTATCCAGTGTAAACATTGTATCCATCCTGTATCCAGTGTAAACATTGTATCCATGCTGTATTCAGTGTAAACATTGTATCCATCCTGTATCCAGTGTAAACATTGTATCCAGTGTAAACATGGTATCCATGCTGTATCCAGTGTAAACATTGTATCCATGCTGTATCCAGTGTAAACATGGTATCCATGCTGTATCCAATGTAAACATGGTATCCATGCTGTATCCAGTGTAAACATGGTATCCATGCTGTATCCAGTGTAAACATGGTATCCATGCTGTATCCAGTGTAAACATGGTATCCATGCTGTATCCAATGTAAACATTGTATCATGCTGTATCCAGTGTAAACATTGTATCCATGCTGTATCCAATGTAAACATTGTATCCATGCTGTATCCAGTGTAAACATGGTATCCATGCTGTATCCAGTGTAAACATGGTATCCATGCTGTATCCAATGTAAACATTGTATCCATGCTGTATCCAGTGTAAACATTGTATCCATGCTGTATCCAGTGTAAACATTGTATCCATGCTGTATCCAGTGTAAACATGGTATCCATGCTGTATCCAGTGTAAACATTGTATCCATGCTGTATCCAGTGTAAACATTGTATTCATGCTGTATCCAGTGTAAACATTGTATCCATGCTGTATCCAGTGTAAACATTGTATCCATGCTGTATCCAGTGTAAACATGGTATCCATGCTGTATCCAGTGTAAACATTGTATCCAGTGTAAACATTGTATTCATGCTGTATCCAGTGTAAACATGGTATCCAGTGTAAACATTGTATCCAGTGTAAACATTGTATCCATGCTGTATCCAGTGTAAACATGGTATCCATGCTGTATCCAGTGTAAACATGGTATCCATGCTGTATCCAATGTAAACATTGTATCCATGCTGTATCCAGTGTAAACATTGTATCCATGCTGTATCCAGTGTAAACATTGTATCCATGCTGTATCCAGTGTAAACATGGTATCCATGCTGTATCCAGTGTAAACATTGTATCCATGCTGTATCCAGTGTAAACATTGTATTCATGCTGTATCCAGTGTAAACATTGTATTCATGCTGTATCCAGTGTAAACATTGTATCCATGCTGTATCCAGTGTAAACATGGTATCCATGCTGTATCCAGTGTAAACATTGTATCCAGTGTAAACATTGTATTCATGCTGTATCCAGTGTAAACATTGTATCCAGTGTAAACATTGTATTCATGCTGTATCCAGTGTAAACATTGTATCCATGCTGTATCCAGTGTAAACATGGTATCCATGCTGTATCCAGTGTAAACATTGTATTCATGCTGTATCCAGTGTAAACATTGTATTCATGCTGTATCCAGTGTAAACATTGTATCCATGCTGTATCTAGTGTAAACATGGTATCCATGCTGTATCCAGTGTAAACATTGTATTCATGCTGTATCCAGTGTAAACATTGTATTCATGCTGTATCCAGTGTAAACATTGTATCCAGTGTAAACATTGTAAACATGGTATCCATGCTGTATCTAGTGTAAACATTGTATCCAGTGTAAACATTGTATCCAGTGTAAACATTGTATCCAGTGTAAACATTGTATCCATGCTGTATCCAGTGTAAACATTGTATTCATGCTGTATCCAGTGTAAACATGGTATCCATGCTGTATCCAGTGTAAACATGGTATCCATGCTGTATCCAGTGTAAACATGGTATCCATGCTGTATCCAGTGTAAACATTGTATCCAGTGTAAACATTGTAAACATGGTATCCATGCTGTATCTAGTGTAAACATTGTATCCAGTGTAAACATTGTATCCAGTGTAAACATTGTATCCATGCTGTATCCAGTGTAAACATGGTATCCATGCTGTATCCAGTGTAAACATGGTATCCAGTGTAAACATTGTATCCATGCTGTATCCAGTGTAAACATTGTATCCAGTGTAAACATTGTATCCATGCTGTATCCAGTGTAAACATGGTATCCATGCTGTATCCAGTGTAAACATGGTATCCATGCTGTATCCAGTGTAAACATTGTATTCCATGCTGTATCCAGTGTAAACATGGTATCCATGCTGTATCCAGTGTAAACATGGTATCCATGATGTTACAGGAGTGTCCAGGTATGTGGGCGAGGCGGTGAAAACATACGGCACCCATGACCTGAGGAAGAGGAACGCCGTGGCGGTCACACCCTGGGGGGTCATCGACAACAACACCGATCTGATCGGCAGAGACGTGAGTCATTATAAGATGCTTATTAGACCACTGGGCCGGGGACCCCCATTGGGTCCTTGACGGGGTTCCAGGGGGTCCGCCATCAAAATGAGGAACAGTTTAAAGCCCTGTTTTATTTTCAGGATTGCCGAAAATAATATTTTTTTCTTTTAGCCAATAATTTGGTGACCCGCTCGATGACTCAAAGTTGACTCTTTGTGTCTCCTACCGGAGCCACCGCCGGTCATCAAATTATTGGCTTAGGAATGCAACAAAAACAAAAAAATATCCATGAATTCAAGACTCCATGGGGCGTCTAATTGATAGGGGAAAAAACATTTTTGGGGTGAAATATCTCCTTAACCACACAAAAAATGTAATTAAAAAAAGTATAGAGTAATTAAATATGTTTTATTTGTCATTCCTGCCCTGTGCACCTTTTGTTTACCAAGCCTAAAAGTAGAAACAGAAATGTAATTTTTATTCATAATGTTCCAATAATGTCCAACCACAGAAACACAATTAAATCCTTAATCGCAATTATTTGGGCGACAATTAATCGTCAAGTAACATACTCATGACAGCCCAATAGAGGGTATGCGCATGCTTAAAGTCAATGGCACATCGAGTGGCAAAGCGAGTGGCATTCCTGCATAACTTCCGGGTTTGATGATGATGTCACACGCATACCCTCTATTCCCACATTGAATATTCCTAATACATTAGTCTTTATTGCGTCACGCTGCTCTGTGATTGGTGCAGGTGTTCAGGCCGTACCAGCCATTGGGGAACCCGTTGAGTAAGAGGGCGTGTCTGAACGGTTTCCACTCCCACTTCCTGTTGGTGGACGATGGAACCGTGGGAAAACATGGCTGCCAGGAGGGTCTGAGGAGGAGGCTGGAGAGACACATCCAGATGCAGAGGATACACCCCCGTGAGTGTGTGTGTGTGTGTGTGTGTGTGTGTGTGTGTGTGTGTGTGTGTGTGTGTGTGTGTGTGTGTGTGTGTGTGTGTGTGTGTGTGTGTGTGTGTGTGTGTGTCAGAATCAACTTTATTGTCACAGGTTTACTAGCCTCAATCTCTAGGCTTTTATTTTTTATTTTTGCTCAAAAATAAAAGCCTGGAGCAGCGAGTCGGTGTTCCGGGCATAGGAAGTGTTTTATTTCCCCAACCAACCAGAGCGCAGTGGGCGTCGCTCCAAATGTTGTGTTGACGGTAGAGTTCTCAAATTCTACCCGAACCCGACCGGGCCCGACCCGACCCGACATTTTCGGGCCGAGCTGGGCCTCAAAAGTATGCTAATTGGTCGGGCCGAGCCGAGCCTCGGGCTCCATGAAAAAAAAAATATATATATATATTTTTTAATGATTTTTTTAAATAATAATGATAATAGATAAATACACATTCAGAACAGAAAAAAAAATCTTATTTTTTCCCCCCTCGGGTTTTTTCGGGCTTTCGGGCCTAACATCGGGCCGGCCCAGTCGGGCCCAGTTAGGGCCGAGCCTTAATTTTCAGGCCCGTTGAGAACTCTAGTTGACGGGGCGGGGGCTGACGGACAGATCGGTGAACCAATGGGATCACACGCATTCTCTCTCTGGAGATGTTAGGGGAATAAAAAAAAGGGGGGAATTAATTGGACTAAACGACTAAATTGGGGAGAAAAAGGGTATACAAAAAGAGGCTTCAACGAGGGTGTTCTGCTGTGTGTGTGTGCGTGTGTGTGTGTGTGTGTGTGTGTGTGTGTCCTTGTAGGATTGAACCAGGGCGTGGCGGTGGTGTGTGTGGTGGTGGAGGGGGGTCCTTCCATGCTGTCTGTGGTGTTGGACTACGTCAGCAGCGTGCCCCCCGTGCCTGTCTTAGTGTTTGAGGGGTCGGGCAGAGCCGCCGACCTGTTGGCCTTCTTACACAAACAGACCGCCGTGGAGAGGTTGGTATCATATAGACCAGTGGTTTTCAACCTTTTTCATGCCAGGGACCTCCTAAATTGATATACATTTGGCCGCGGACCCCCATCTGAAAATATTTTGTGCCCGGGACCCCCAGAAACGAAGATTTGAGTAAAAAATGTTGGCTTTAAAAAATATTTCTATTCAAAGCTATGCACACATTTTCAAGATTTTTCAAAAAATAGCAGATCTACAAGCTCATAGCGCGGCACTCGGTGCCGCGCTATGAGCTTGTAGATCTGCTATTTTTGAATAGCCAAAGCTAAGTGGTTAAAACGATTGTGGCGCTATGATAACTCATTTCGCTGGGGACCCCTTGGTACTCCCCCAAGGACCACAGGTGGACCCCGGACCACTGGTTGAAAACCACTGTCATAGACTGTAAAAAAAGAAATGGACAAAGTTACGCCCATAGACTCTACAGACCGTAAATGAAGCCTATTTTTCAACTATTTCAAATCCGCCATCTTTCTATATCCGGTCAGAATATGCAAATAAGAAACCGGAAATGAATGAACGCTATTGGTTGGGGCCAGAGCGGGGATGTAGGAAATGAATGCTATTGGTTGTGTAGCTTGTCAATCCAATCATCACAAGATAGCCACGCCTCTCCTACAGCATACCCTACTTTATCATCAATTTTAAAATAAATGGGACCATAATTTACCAAAACACATATCATGGTGATTGAAAGAAGACTTTAAACCAGCGACTGGAAGCATATAGTATTTATGACAATGTTTATTAAGGTAATACAATCAAGTGTAAAGTTCGGTAAAAACCCATCCGCTTGAATGGAGCGTAATTCTTTCTGACACCAGCAGGGGTGAAACAGTGAGAATACAGGCCATTCATATGAACTATCACTTCCTATACAGCCTCAATTTACAACTCAGAAGCTGGCCCCTTAGTTGGTATACAACACATGATACAGACACAGACAGACAGACAGACAGACGGTGCCATGTGTTCACTGTGTGCTCTCGCCTTACAGGCAGCTGGATGCTGACATTGAGGAGTTCTTCTTGCTGAGGATTGGGAAGGTGTTTGGAGTGGAGATGACAGAGGCCTCTCATCTCTACAGACTGCTGCTGGACTGCATGGAGCACCGACACTCTGTGAGTATACAGCAGTGGTTTTCAACCAGTGGTCCGGGGACCACCAGTGGTCCTTGAGGGGGTACCAGGGGGTCCCCAGCGAAATGAGTTAACATATAGCGTCACAATCATTTTTAACCACTTAGCTTTGGCTATTCAAAAATAGCAGATCTACAAGCTCATAGCGTGGCACCGAGTGCCGCGCTATGAGCTTGTAGATCTGCTATTTTTGAAAAACCTTGAAAAACTGTGCATATCTTTGAATATTTATATTTTTTAAAGTGAAAATTAACTGATATCTTTGCTTCTGGGGGTCCTGGGCACAAAACATTTTCAAATGGGGGTCCGCTGCCAAATGTATATCGATTTAGGGGTCCTTGGCATGAAAAAGGTTGAAAACCACTGGTATACAGGGTTCATAGCAGATCTACAAGCTCACAGACAATCTGTGAGTATACAGGGTTCATAGCAGATCTACAAGCTCACAGAAACTCTGTGAGTACCAGTGTTCATTTTCAAGTATTAGTTTACTAAGTATAGAGGGTTTAAGTGGCTAATGAGGTTTCCCGTTGGCGTTTTGTTGATAGCTGTTGTTTTAAAGGTACATTTTTCAATACATGTGTCTGAACAATAGATCACCATCTTTGACTCTGAGTCAGAGGACCAGCAGACGCCAGATTCTGCCATTTTGACCACGACACTAAAAGGTAAAATGTTTCCATTTCCTGTGAACCTATACAAAAGACAAGTAGGAAGCAAATATGGGGGGCACGGTGGCGCAGTCGGTAACGCTGTCGCCTCACAG
This sequence comes from Gymnoscopelus microlampas, assembly GCF_963454915.1. Taxonomy (NCBI): domain Eukaryota; kingdom Metazoa; phylum Chordata; class Actinopteri; order Myctophiformes; family Myctophidae; genus Gymnoscopelus; species Gymnoscopelus microlampas. Next base: position 53,282,065 of record NC_139941.1, on the reverse strand, counting down.
CTAGAAGGTCCTGGGCTCGATTCCCGCCGGGGACGCTGTGGGCACTGGGGGTGTGTCTTTCTCCTCCGCGTCACCAGCGCCCATACCCTAGGTGGGGTTGGCGAAAGGGCCTACTCTGTGTGGAGTTTGCATGTTCTCCCCGTGTCTCCTAGGGTAGTTAATACCCTCACAAAAACATGTAGTAATCCTGGTCACTATACCGCCTCCCCCTGGTCAGCCGGGGCGCCTGATGGAGGGGAAGGGAACTGGTTGGAATAACGTGTTCCTTCCACGCGCTACGTCCTACCGGGGAAACTCCCCCCTGTCAGGTGACAAGAAGGTCAGTTGGCTCTCATGCATTGAAGAAGGCATGAGCTCGGCCCTGGCCTCCCTTGGCTGGTGGGGGGAGTGTAGTGCCCAGGATCACTTAGCAAATTGGCACCGGGTGAAAAAAGGGTTACAAAATCGGGGGATAAAAATTATGAGATAAAAAAAAAGGAAGCAAATATGATGCTTTTTGGTTGACATCGCGCTGATTTACTGTTTCATATTTAACTCAAATCTTTGCTTCTGGGGGTCCCTGGCACAAAATATTTTCAGATGGGGGTCCGCGGACAAATGTATATCAATTTAGGGGTCCTTGGCATGAAAAAGGTTGAAAACCACTGGTCTACGTAATTGATTGGGGGTCTACGTAATTGATTGGGGGTCTATGTAATTGATTGGGGGTCTATGTACTTGATTGGGGGTCTATGTAATTGATTGGGGGTCTACAGTATGTAATTGATTGGGGGTCTATGTAATTGATAGGGGGGGTCTGTGTGATTGGTAGGTACCAAGGCCAGCCCTGCAGAGCAGCTTAGCATGGTGCTAGCCTGGGACAGAGCTGACATCGCTAAGAAACATGTCCTGGTGTACGGACAACACTGGCAGGTGACACTAACACCATTTCTCACTTGTTTCACTGCAGGTTGTGATAACTGTATTGTCTCCGCCAGGCCGAAGGTGTGGCCGAGACTTTGTTTTGCACCCTGTCCTTCCATCCGTCCGTCCATGTGTGTGTGTGTGTGTGTGCGTGTCCGGCCCAATTGACGTGAAACTGTGCACATACACTCCCTGGATGCCAGAGCAGAACCTCTGCCCCAAATGTATCACATCGGCCTGATATAGCGCCACCAGGATGTATAAAACATTTTGTTTTATATTACTCTTACAGATTTTGTCCAAACATCACACATATCGGTACACATTATCTCTATAGTCATGTGATCAAGACGGATAGTCCGATATTTTATATTCCATCTTGATTGGCTAAGATTGGCTTCCAAAGTTTGCAGGAGTGGTCTGTTATGAATAAAATGCGTCAAAGTTATGAACGCAGCGTCCGATTGCTGTGAAACTTTGCACACACATTCCCACTAGGCCAAAGAAGAAATGCCACCCTACATGTTTCTAATCAGCCTCATGGGGGCATAACAGACCTATAACTGCACCAATCGGCGTGAAACATCGCACGCACACTCCCCAGAGGCCAAGGAAAAACCTCTGCCCTGCATCAGCCTTATATATTATAGCGCCACCAGGAGGCAGGAGTTTTGCTAAACACATTTTTTTATATTGCTCGTACAGATTTTGTCCAAACATCACACAAATTGGTACACATTATCTCTATAGTCATGTGATCAGGACGGATCTGTCTGATTTTTCATATTCCATCCTGATTGGCGAATTCCGAACATTGCTGGCCCACAATAACCTACCTGACCTGGCGGAGATCTGTGCTCTGAGAAGTACTTTTTCTAGTTTAATAATTACATTATATTTTATATTAAGTTATTTTATGTTATGCAATGCTATGTTATAGGGCTGCACAATATTTGGGAAAGATGTGATGAATATTGTGATGAGGATCATGTGATGTGCAGGTGGGTTCGTTGGAGCAGGCCATGCTGGACGCTCTGGTCATGGACCGGGTTGGGTTTGTCAAACTGCTGATAGAGAACAGCATGACCATGAGCAGGTTCCTCACTGTGGCCCGCCTGGAGGAGCTCTACAACACGGTTACTATGAACCTTTATTCTTTATGTTTCTCTATAACATTGGTTCTCAAAGTGGGGTCCGGGGACCCCAAGGGGTACTTGAGGGGGTTTCAGGGGGTCCCCAACTAAATGATGGATAGGAAACAAATGGACCCTTATGGGTCTGTAACTCTGAGAGTGTACAAATGGAACCAAATGGACCCTAACGGGTCCATTTGGTTCCATTTGTACACTCTCAGAGTTACATTGACATTGATTTTACAATATGAATTGGGGTCCCAGAGATAGAGATGCCATTAAAGGGGGTCCGTAGCCCTAATGCATGTCAAACTGGGGGTCCTTGAAATTAAAATGGTTGGTTGAATCACTGCTAGAGCCGTAAAAATCTTCTCTTATGGGGGTCTCTGGCATATCTTTTCAAATGGGGGTCCGCGGGCTAATAAGTGTCAATTTGGGGGTCCTTGACATGAAAAAGTTTGAGAACCACTGCTCTATAACACGGTTATTATGACACTTTATTCTTTATGTTTCTCCATAATACGGTTATTACAACATTAATGTTTCTCTATTAATGCAACCATTTGCATCAGTATTTTCAGCCCACAGTGCTTTAGTTTCTCTCACTCTGTCCTTTCCTCCTCTTTTCCCACAAGGCCTTGTCTTTGGAATGTAAACACAGGAACATCTTTGTTTGTGCACCCAGCGGGCCACTTGATAGGAATAACAAACAATGTGCTTTTAAGTGTTTTGCACCAGAAATGAACTATTATTTCCTGGTGAATATTCTTATTCATGGTCTGTTTGTTTTGACCATGCACTGGAGATTACACAGTTCTTTGTCATATGGGTCTGCTCATACACTGCCTTCATCTTATGGCTATGAAAGCATGTTTAATATTTAATCACTCTGGGATAATAACTTCCCTTAAGAAAATCATCTAGATGGGGTTCCTCTTTTGGTATTTAGCAGATTGTTTATTCTCTTCAAAGTAGCCAGTGTGTTTGTTCTGCTGTATGTTTATTCATATGGCTCTGCAGGGTGCTGAATGGGTAGAGTAGAGAGAGTGTCCTTGAGCAACACACGTAACCCCTAACTGTTATAGCATGCAAAGATAGTGCATGCAGTCTGCACACAGGTAGAACAAGCTCCGTTATTTTGTATCGCTGTCTGAAGATGTTCATCAGGAATTATTGCATTTAAGAAAGTCCTGATGAAGATCTTCAGATCGAAACCTTGACAGTAATACAACATATCTGGGCTTCATGTGTGTGCCCCCAAAACAAGTAAAGGAGATAGATCTATTATTATTATTATTATTATTATTTTCACTAGTATTAATGGTGAACCCCCCCCCCCACCCTCTATAGGGCCCACCAGACAGTTTCCTGCATCACCTTGTGGAAGATGCCAAACAGGTGAGCAGCATTTTTCACAGCATCTAAACTGACACGAAATAGCAGATCTACAAGCTCACAATGCAATGTGTTGTGTGAGCTTGAAGGTCTGCTATTTTGGACAATTTCGGACACTTTTTGAATCTTTTAAAAATGTTAAGTGAATGAGTTTATGATGATGTTTGTGTGCGTGCGGCCGTATGCGTGCGTGCGTGCGTGCGTGCGTGCGTGCGTGTGCGTGTGCGTGTGCGTGTGCGTGCGTGTGTGTGTGTGTGTGTGTGTGTGTGTGTGTGCGGCCGTACGTGCGCGCGTGCGTTCGTGTGTGTGTGTGTGTGTGTGTGTGTGTGTGTGTGTGCGCGTGCATGCGTGTGTGTGTGTGTGTGTAGGCCTCTCTGCCCAGAGGCTACCGTCTGTCTCTCATAGACGTAGGTCTGGTGATTGAGTACCTGATAGGAGGAGCGTACCGCAGCATCTACACCCGGAAACACTTCCGAGCCGCCTACAACCGCCTTCACGCTCAGAGCAAGGTGAGCAACCACACATACAACCGCCTTCACGCTCAGAACAAGGTGAGCAGACACATATACAACCGTCTTCACGCTCAGAACAAGGTGAGCAGACACACATACAACCGTCTTCATAATCAGAACAAGGTGAGCAGCCACATATACAACCGTCTTCACACTCAGAACAAGGTGAGCAGCCACACATACAACCGCCTTCATAATCAGAACAAGGTGAGCAGCCACACATACAACCGTCTTCATAATCAGAACAAGGTGAGCAGCCACATATACAACCGTCTTCATAATCAGAACAAGGTGAGCAGCCACACATACAACCGCCTTCATAATCAGAACAAGGTGAGCAGACACACATACAACCGTCTTCATAATCAGAACAAGGTGAGCAGCCACACATACAACCGCCTTCATAATCAGAACAAGGTGAGCAGACACACATACAACCGTCTTCATAATCAGAACAAGGTGAGCAGCCACACATACAACCGTCTTCATAATCAGAACAAGGTGAGCAGCCACACATACAACCGCCTTCATAATCAGAACAAGGTGAGCAGACACACATACAACCGTCTTCATAATCAGAACAAGGTGAGCAGCCACATATACAACCGTCTTCACACTCAGAACAAGGTGAGCAGCCACATATACAACCGTCTTCACACTCAGAACAAGGTGAGCAGCCACACATACAACCGCCTTCATAATCAGAACAAGGTGAGCAGCCACACATACAACCGCCTTCATAATCAGAACAAGGTGAGCAGCCACACATACAACCGTCTTCACACTCAGAACAAGGTGAGCAGCCACATATACAACCGTCTTGCATTGCGTTACTCTACATTATGCAGTATCTTGTCTTCTGTAAAGTGTAAAACACACACTTTTAAGACATAACAGCACTGCCTTTTGTCCTATTACTCTAGCACTCTTTATATTAATATTAGGAGTGTTTATCCTACTATAATTCTAATAACCTCTGTAGTGGTGAGTAGGTACGTAGGTGAGTACGTGAAGATACCCGGTTCTCCTCAGTGGCTGGACCAATTGCTCTGATTCTGCACACAGCCATTGACCATTACCATCTGAACACAACTGTGAAGCCCGTTTTTCAATTTCATCAAATCTCAGCTTCTTATTAGCGTTTTTGTGTCAAACACTGTCGCCATGGTTACGGGGCTGCCCAGCTATGGGACGAACTGCCTCCCGGGTTGCCAGATCATGTGCGCATATCCCCCCCCCCCCCCATCTCCCCCATCTAGACTGAGTGGCAAAACAGTTGGAGTTTAGAAGCGCTCGTTGTAAGTCACTCAACGGTCCTGCTTACCACCTGTTTCTAAATGTCACATGATGCAGGAGGCAGCAGGACGTTGTGTTATTGAAAACGAGCGCTTCCACACTCTGACGCTTAGAAAAATAATCACCTGCACGAATGTATTGACAGAAAGTATCTCATAACATGTCTCTACGGTGGAGTTTTATCAAACAAAAACTTTGCAGATAGAAAGAGGATAATTCAAGCTTTCCGTACAGCTGCGATGTTGGTGAGTTTAACGTTGTTTATGTGCATACAGTAGCCTCTATAGGTAGTTTGATGCATTGGATGTTTTATTTGTCTGTTCCAGCACCAGGACAGAACAGGCTCTGTGAGGCGGGGCATGATGTCATCATCATCAGATCCAATGAGAAGCAGCAGTCCACAGCGGCTGCATTTCTTCAGGACCGCCCTGCCCTACGGACGCAAGGTAGCCTCGCCCCCAAGGTAGCCTCGCCCCCAAGGTAGCCTCGCCCCCAAGGTAGCCTCGCCCCCAAGGTAGCCTCGCCCCCAAGGTAGCCTCGTCCCCAAGGTAGCCTCGTCCCCAAGGTAACCTCGCCCCCAAGGTAGCCTCGCCCCCAAGGTGGCCTCGTCCCCAAGGTGGCCTCGCCCCCAAGGTAGCCTCGCCCCCAAGGTAGCCTCGCCCCCAAGGTAGCCTCGTCCCCAAGGTAGCCTCGAACCCCAGCCTTTTCTCTTCTTAGAGGAGAAAAGGCTGGTAACATCTATTGCAGAGAATGTCTTTAACGCGGGACGTCCGTTGGAAGCACTTCCCCCGAAAGCTGTCTTTTTCGACCAATCATAACACAGGTTTCATGCACGGGGAATGCAAACAGCTAAAGCCTCAACGTAACGTCCTGGGGCGGTACACAAAGCATCGTGTTTATGTGTGAATCATTTCAAAAGTAGGTTCAGATTATATAAAAAAAAAAAAAAATCTTATTTATTTATCATTATTCAAAATAATCCATAAATAACTCATGGGGCAGGGGGTGGGGGCAGCCCGGCTCCCCCCCATTGATAAAGTGTGAGACCTGGTGCTCTCGTTAGCTCCATTCGGCCGGCGCCAATGTTCACGTATAATGACACGTCAAAATAGGGTTGCCAGGTTGAGAGACGTTAAAAATCGAGACACATTGACTGCATAATTGCCAATGCCGATGTCATCAAAAAGGTCAGATAATGGATGATCTGTCTGGCTCTTTTTTCTCACCTTACGCCTCCTTTCTCCTTCTCCTCTCTCTCCGCTCCCCTGGTGTCTCCTCCTCTCCCCTGGTGTCTCCTCCTCCATCATGTCCCTTCCTGCTGCTCCCATCCAGGAGAGAAGTGCGCCCCCTGGAGGAGGAGTAGGGGACAGTAAAGAGGCCTCCTTCTCCCCTGACCTCAGTGACGCCTCGCTGCACGTCCAGCTGAACTTCAACGACCTGTTCGTGTGGGCCGTGCTGCAGCGGCGCCAGCAGATGGCGCTCTTCCTGTGGCAGCACGGCGAGGAGGCGCTGGCCCGCGCTACGGTGGCCTGCAAGCTGTACCGCTCCATGGCGCACGAGGCCCGGCAGAGCAGCATGGACGACAGCACCGCGGAACACTTCAAAACATACTCGCTGTGAGCCATTTTTCACCATTCTTACCTTTTTACGAGCGGGAACGCATCTGTGTGTCATTTTTTCTTTGGCTATTCAAAAATAGCAGATCTACAAGGCACTCGGTGCCGCGCTATGAGCTTGTAGATCTGCTATTTTGTTTTTTAAATTGTGAAAGTTTGTGCAAATCTTTGAATATATGTGTTTTTTAAAGCGAACGTTTTTAACTAAAATCTTTGCATCTGGTTCTGGTGCCTACAAGTAGACCAGTGGTTTTCAACCTTTTTCATGGCAGGGACCCCCTAAATTGATATACATTTGGCCGCGGACCCTCATCTGAAAATATTTTGTGCCAGGGACCTCCAGAAACGAAGATTTGAGTAAAAGATGTTTGCTTTAAAAAATATTCATATTCAAAGCTATGCACACATTTTCTCGATTTTTCAAAAGTAGCAGATCTACAAGTTCATAGCGCTATGAGCTTATAGATCTGCTATTTTTGAATAGCCCAAAGCTAAGTGGTAAAAAATATTCTGACGCTATGATAACTAATTTTGCTGGGCACCCCTTGGTACCCCCCCTCAAGGACCAGTGGTCCCCGGACCAAAAACCACTGAAGTAGATAATATGAGAAATGGAAATTGTGAGGCCCCTATTCCTGGTCCATGGTTAACCATGGTTTCATGGTTACATAAATAATGATGTTTTAGAGGTTAGGGATAATAGGATTAGACATTTAGAGGTTAGGTTTAGAGGGGTTTCGGTTGGAGTTTTTCCTATTTTATAGATCGGTAATTTTTCGGCTATTGTTTGGCTATTTTCAGCTACTTTCAATTCCGTCCTAAAATGTTTAGGTCCTCACAAGTTTAGTAATACAAACGTTTGTGTGTGTGTGTGTGTGTGTGTGTGTGTGTGTGTGTGTGTGTGTGTGTGTGTGTGTGTGTGTGTGTGTGTGTGTGTGTGTGTGTGCGTGTGCGTGTGTGTGTGTGCGCTTGTGCGTGCGTACGTGCAGTGAGTTTGGACAGCTGGCGGTGGACGTGTTGGACGGAGCGTTCCGCCACAGCCAGCAGATGGCCATGAAGCTGCTGACCTCAGAGATGAAGGCGTGGAGCCACTTCACGTGCCTGCAGATGGCCGTGTCCTCCGGCCAGAGAGCCTTCGTCTCTCACTCCTGCACCCAGACCCTGCTGACCGACCTGTGGACCGGATCCCTCAACATGAGGAAGAACTCCTTCCTGAAGGTACTTACTTATACATACATGATGTTCCTCTCACTCAGTGTTGGAGGAAGTACTCAGATATTTGACTTACGTAAAAGTAGCAATACCACAACATAAAAACACTCTGTTACAAGTAAAAGGCCTGTGTTCAAAATGTTACTTGAGTAAAAGTACAAAAGTATTGGCATCGAAATATACTTAAAGTACCAAAAGTAGAAGTACTAAAATGTTTGAAAATAGCAGATCTACAAGCTCACAACGCTATTTTCAAATATCCTATGTATAAAATAATGAAATAGAGCTAAAGTGGTTAATGTATGTTTTATAATATAATAATTCATATATGCAAAGTAACTAGTAACTTAAGTTTTCAAATAATTGTAGTGGAGTAAAAGTACAGACATTTGGAAATACTTGTGTACATGTACTTACAGTACACAACCCGATCTCACACAACTTAGTATACATTGCACAGAGTGTCATTCTGTGCATAGACAACTGGAAAACCCGAAAATCCGTGCATAGCCGTCTTGCATCTCCTCCATTGACTAAACCATTTGGGAGGCGCGCAGTCTCAAGGGAACTGGAGCCACGTGAGGGACCACCGAGTGAGCTAAAGTGAACGAGTTGCCTTCCCGAACGTTGCGCCGTTCGCTTGAGCCTACTCAGCGCAGTTTGAGTTATGTACCGATAGGCACAGAATGGTAAATCATGTTGTGGGGACTGCTCTGCTTCCGGGTTGCAACCGGTTACGCCCCCACCGTGGGACTCGCCGTACATATGCACGGATTTTCGGGTTTTCTCGGCGACTATGCACGGAATGACGTGCACTGGGTCTGTGCAATGTATACTAAATTGTGTGAGATCGGGCTGACTAACACCTCTGCTCTCACTAACACTAAACCTAACCAAGTAAAAGTCCAGAATTAAAAATGTACTTGAGTAAATGTACAAAAGTATTGATATCAAAATGTACTTAAAGTACCAAAAGTAGAATACTCATCATGCAGAATGTCCCATTTCACAAGTTTTAAAATGTATACAAATCCTTTGAAAATAGCAGATCTACAAGCTCACAATGCGTCGCATAGCGACATATTGTGAGCTTGTAGTTCGGCTATTTCCAAATGACCGAAATGTATATAGGGCTGAAGTGGTTAATGTATGTTCTGAGGATGATCTTCCTTCCAGATCATCCTCAGCCTCCTGGTGCCTCCTGCCATCTTGTTTGTGGAGTTGAAGAGCCAGGCTGAGATGTGTCATGTGCCACAGTCACGTGACCATCCCCGGACACGGGACACACCCTCAGAAACACACCAGGAAACAGAGCACAAGGTAATAATGTCCCCTAGCTGTTACAGCCTTTTGTTTAGTTTTTTCTCTTTATACAGGGGAGGTTTGCTGAGCATGAATGCTGTTTTTTTCCAGAAACGCCCTGCTTCACACTCACACAAACACACATTCACACATGTGACTGTGTGCCCAGCACAGTTCAAAAGAATAAAAGTCTGCACTACCGTTGGCCTTCATCAGGTGATCATTATGTCTCAAACTGATGTCACCTGATGAAGGCCAACTGTGGCCGAAATGTTGTAGCCTGGTAAACCCTCCCTCCGGAAATCTCTTTCGTAATTTATTTCAGGAGTGAGTCTGGCATGATCGCCCATTCTGCAATTTTGCCTGTGGGCTGGAGTTGGGCGGGAGTAATAACCGTTGACTGACAACCCCTTCAGCCAATCAGCAGTGTTCCCCTTCAGCCAGTGCATTCGGATACAAGTCACTGCTCGCCCCTGCCGGTTCTCTGAATTTTTATTTTTAAATAGGCTCTGTCATGATTAATTGACCACATATATGAAGTTAAACAACTAAATTCTATCCGAACGATATCTTATAAGTAAATCCCATGCCTCAAAATAGAAGTTTGAGAGCTTTTTGAAGTTTTAAAACAGCGGATAAAATAGCGCACAGAAAATATGGCTGCCGCTCGTTTTTTGGTCGGCTTCATTCGAACTCGCCACCTGATTGGCCAACTTTCGCTGTCAATCACAGAACGATGAGCGGCGACGCTGATAGGCTCGTCCATTTGGTGAACGGGCTAGAAACGCCCAGACAAGCCTTCATGCCAGACTCTTTTTTGTGTTTTTCTGTGTGTGCTTTGATGCATCCATTGATTAGAGAGAGCACTAACGTGCACAGCACGAGTTTGACACTTTTTATGGCCCAATCAATCAACTCAGTGCACAACCCCCTTTGAAGTTCAAAGGGATCAATTAAGAGCTCCGGCCGAGCTCCGCCCTGGGGTAAAGGTCAATGACCCTCGTCTCGTCTCCTCTCCTCCACATCTACCTCTCCTCTCCTCTCCTCCAGGATACAGAGCGAGGTCTGTCCTGCTCAGACCGGGGTCGGATCTTGATCTCTGGGACGGTCACCTCTCTGACCAAGCAGTGTGTGTCCAGCATCAGGACAGTGTATGAGTTCTACACCGCCCCGGTGGTCAAGTTCTGGTTCCACACGGTAAGCACGAACACACACCATCAACTTTTATTGTCACATCACAGGTTTACATATACACACATCATAATCTCATCCTATGACCCTGATTATTATACATTTAACGTTTAATCCAATTGCAGATCTGCTATTTCTTTTGGGAAATTGTGAAAAGTTGTGCAAATCTTTGAATATAGGCCTATATGTCTTTTAAAGTGAACATTTTTAACTCAAATCTTTGCTTCTGGGGATTCTACAAATGTCTTCTAAATCCTAACATTTTGTTTTGAAAAAAAAAAATGAGTTGCTGTAATATCAGTTTATTTTCAACTTTTTCCATGTCAAGGACCCCCAGAATAATATGTATTTGTCCGTGGACCCCCGCCCCCCCCCCCCATCTCAAGATATTTTGTTCCAGGGACCCCCAGAAGCAAAGATTTGAGTTAAAAATGTATATACGTATATAATATTTGCACGCATTTTCGAGATTTATATTCAAAAATAGCAGATCTACAATCTCGCCGCGCTATGAGCTTGTAGAGAGCTACTTTTGAATAGCCCAAAGACATTTTAAAATGACACAAATGCGTTCCCGGATTGAATGAGTTAACCGTGCCCCCCCCCCCCCCCCTGTCTTCAGATATGTAGTTTTAGACAGTTTGGGCCGATTCACCCACTCCATCTCTGTCTCATTCTTTCTCTCCTCCCTCATCCCTCTCTCTCTCTCTGTGCTGTATAGATGTCCTATCTTGCCTTCCTGATGTTGTTTAGTTACACCGTGCTGGTGAAGATGGAGCCTCAGCCCAGTGTTCAGGAGTGGCTGGTTATCACCTACATCCTGTCTACTGCCATGGAGAAGATCAGAGAGGTGAGAGAGAGAGAGAGAGAGAGAGACCACAGAAACATACCATGCAGTGACAACCCTACATTACACAACAGGACTTCCCACAAAACACATAAAACAGGCCATTTATGATACACTAAAGTGTTCAACTGAAAGCAGTTGACAGCAGGGACGTGCACAGATAGACTCTAGGTCAGGGGTCCTCAACAACAAATCTTGAAGGTCCACAAATCCGTTTTTGAATAAGGCTAGGGTCCGCACATGCACGCGCGCGCATGTGCCCCCCGCGCTTTTATTTTTTTATTATAATTTTCCCAGGGTCCACAGAGAGGTGCCCCGCGGTCCGGAAACGGACCGCGGTCCGCCTGTTGAGGACCCCTGCTCTAGGTGGTGCTAGAGCCCCTGCCCTTTGCCCTCTTGACCAGAAGTGCAGCAGGGGTTTTCAACGGGGGGTCCGGGACCCCTAGGGGGTCCTCAGAGTTACTACAGGGGGTCCGCCAAATCTTTAAGTGATATGATTTTTCTTAGCCGATCTACAAGCCCACAACGCCTCGCGCTGCGAGGCGTTGTGGGCTTGTAGATCGGCTATTTTTGGCTAAGAGGTATAGGTGTAGAGGGAAAAAAGAGCAGACCATGTAAACAAAAAAAAGTATAATTTACTTGAGCACCTGCCCCTCAAAATGTCTGTGCACGCCACTGGTTGACAGTACATTTTCAAAAATAGTTGAAACAGACAATCTACAAGCTCACAACGACGAATGTTGTGAGCTTGAAAACCGGCTATTTCCACTAATAATTTTATTTTTAAGTATAATGTTATTGAATATATTTCTTTGCATATTTAGGTTATTTGTCATATCTGCCCTGTGCAACTTCAGAGCCTAAAAGACAAACAGAATGTTGCCAGTGTTCAATGACAAAAAAAAAACAATTCCATCGTTAATCGCAATTATTTGTGTAACAATTTATCGTCATGTAAAATGTCATAATCAGGCCGGCCCTAAGCCGATGATTGTAGACGGCACATTCAAGCGTCTTAAGGACACTTCGACACTAACTCTAGGGGAGCGCCCCAGCCCGGGATCCAACTGGGAACTTTGCGGTTTTCCAGTTCACTCTACCTGGCCACTCTACCCTTGAGTCACTGCCTCCCCTTTGTTTTGTTATCTCAAAACAAATATTTGATGTGTTTATTGTCAGTATTAAATCATTAGTGAATGATCTCCTTGTCTTCCCTTTTGAACAATACAGTTCTCACAGTTCATACCAGAGGCAATAACCATAAAACATCAATTTGCCAAAAGGGAAGAAGAAGAGATGAAGTACATTAATACGTTCAATGATAAATCATGCACAATATATGACACTAGATAAAAGTGGAGCCAGCAGCCTTAATGTTTTCAATATAGTTTTAAATGCCCACTTAAACCCTATATACTTTGTTGACCGGGGTCCCCCAGGGCTATAGGGCCCCTACTTTTTTTCCCTCTACACCAAATATCTCTCCTGAAAATAGTCACATTGATGCAGTGTGAGCTTACAGATCTTCTAACGTTTTCCCCGGAGTACAGGAATGCTAGAGTTCATGGGGTTCATTTGTGGATGACAGTTTGGCAAGCTTTTTATGTGTATTTATTTATATTTACTTTATGCTTCATTGCAGATTTGTATAAAACATTTAATCCATTTCATCCATAATATCTTACAAGTTTTCATCACTTGTAAAAACATGTAATACGAAGAAAAAGGGGAACTAAAGACAGTAGAAGGAAAGGCAGGCTTTTTTATAACTTTTCTTTTAAAGGATCTACACCATGAATTAAAAAAATATATTTAATATTTAATATCATATTGTTTATGTCACTCAAACGTTTTTTTTTCAAAAGGTTTGAGCCTAAATCAAACCTCAGATATACTCATTCCAACTAACTTCTCTCTGGCTTATAAAGCACTTTCACCTGCAATACCACATTGTCCTGATTTGCAGTTTGTATTTGCAGTTTGTATGCATGTTATCTCCTGGTTCTGTGTGGAAAAAGTAAGGAAAAAAAAAACAAAAAAAAAATTTTATTTCTTTTTGAACTGAAAAACAGGAGGGATTGTAGCGCTAGTGACGTCACTTTCGGGGCCAAATCAGTTTGGCCTGTTTTGAGACCAATTTACATAAAACCCCAGATATGCTGTGAAAGCCTGAGTGCTCAAACAGGGGTATTATTTGGGGATAGAAGAGAGGTAGGGGAGACCATAAACACACAAAAAAAGAAGGAAAAGTAAAAATTCATGGTGTAGTCCCTTTAAATTGAAAAAAGGTTACTCAGCATCCATCCACACACACACATGTGTTCCCCGCCAGGTGCTGATGTCAGAGCCCAGGAAGTTGAGTCACAAGCTGAAGGTGTGGTTCTCAGAGTACTGGAACGTGTCGGAGTTCCTGGCCATCCTGTTGTTCCTGGCCGGGTTGGCGCTGCGCTGGCACGAGCAGCCGTATCGCCGGGCGGGACACATCGTCTACTGTCTGGACATCATCTTCTGGTTCGTCAGGGTGCTGGACCTGCTGGCGGTCAACCAGCACGCCGGACCCTACCTCACCATGATCACCAAGATGGTCAGTGTAGTGGAAAAAAGTACTCAAAAATGTTTTACTTGAGTAAAAGTATCAATGCTGCAGTGTAGAAGTATACTCTGTTACAAGTGAATGTCCGGAATTCAAAATTTACTTGAGTTAAAGTACAAAAGTATTGGTATCAAAATGTACTAAAAGTAAAAATACTAAAATGTTTGAAAATAGACGATCTACAAGCTCACAACGCGTCGCGGTGCGACGCGTTGTGAGCTTGTAGATCTGCTATTTTCAAATAGCCAAGGTATAAAATAGGGCTAAAGTGGTTAGTGTATGTTTTATAATGTAACAATTTATATCTGCAAAGTAACTAGTAACTAAAATCTTCAAATAATTGTCGTGGAGTAAAAGTATAATATTTGCCTCTGAGATGTAGTGGAGTAGAAGTAAAAGTACCTCAAAATTGTACTCAAGTACAGTACTTGAGTAAAGTTACTTTACACCACTGAAGATGGTGGGTAGACATTATGGACATCATGTTATACTTGATACAGTGTCCTTCAAAGCAGTGGTTCTCAAACCTTTTTCGTGTCAAAAAACCCTAAATTGATATGTATTTGGACCCTCCTATCTGAAGATCAGTCCTTATTTGACTTATTTGAGTACCTCGGTGTCAGCATTTGTGCAGCCGAGTGTTTGGTTTTAAACCACTTTCAACCTGGCGTCCCTCATTTGAATCATTATAGGAGAACAGTTTAAAACTCTTTGAACGCCATCGACGCATTTTCGAGTCAATTGCTACTTAATCCATCCACGCCGTCGACGCGTTAGACGCGCTGATAGCTTTCTCATTGTCTAATCAGCGATCGTGCTGTTCTATGTAACTTACACCATCAGGTTCCCTTTTTACTCACTTCCTACTCACCCGGATGCACAATTAATGGGTTCCGTTTCCGGTTTTTCGGTTTTCTCTTGAAAAAATAGATTTTTAGGCCAAAATAGGGCAAAACACGTTTTTTTTCACACGGCATAAAAAACGAACGGAGAGCTCCGGTTACATTTTCTTTTCTCTGGACGACGAACGGTTATCGTCGTTGTGTTTACCAACGATCTTAAACCCCATCATAAACTAAGCTAAGCTAAGATGGCCTGAGGAAGAGGGGCGGAAATACGATCACACCAGCGGATATGACGTTTGGAGCCTGGTTGGAGGGGGCTGAGAAAGAGAACGGAGAGAGAAAGAAAAAACTTAACTCTTTGAGGGCTGGTCGATCTGTCGTGTTTGTTTATAAACACAGCCAGACTAGATTATGAGCCAGATTATGAAAATACTCTGGCAGTCAAAGTTAGTTAAAAAAAAAATCTGAATCTACAAGCTCACAGCGCGTTGCAATGCGTTGGGGGCTTGGAGATCGGCTGTTTCGGAAATACATTTTGTGTGTGTGTGTGTGTGTGTTTATATGTCTGTCCGTCCAGACCAGAAACATGTTCTTCATCGTGGTGATGATGGCCATCGTTCTGCTGAGTTTCGGGGTGTCCAGGAAGTCCATCCTGTCCCCGGATGAGGAGCCGTCCTGGGCTCTGGTCAGGGACGTGCTCTTCCAGCCATACTGGATGATATTCGGAGAGGTTTACGCTGGAGAGATCGATGGTGAAGCACTGCAGTATAGTTCAACTGAAAGATACATACATTCATTTATTTATCTGATTTAGTTATTCAAGGCTGAGAGCAATGTAACGTCTGTCTGTCTGTCTGTCTGTCTGTCTGTCTGTCTGTCTGTCTGTCTGTCTGTCTGTCTGTCTGTCTGTCTGTCTGTCTGTCTGTCTGTCTGTCTGTCTGCCTGCCTGCCTGCCTGCCTGTCTGCCTGCCTGCCTGTCTGTCTGTCTGTCTGTCTGAACAGCTTGTGCTGATGATCAGCCCTGTCCACCCGGGGCGTTCCTGACTCCCTTCCTACAGGCTGTTTATCTGTTCTTCCAGTACATCATCATGGTCAACATCCTCATTGCATTTTTCAAGTAAGAATGGAAAGAATATTCAACTAAATTAATTAATGAAATAACAGTTTTTAAAGGCATACAAGGTAAGATCGCAGATCTGTGTGTACACACACACACTCCCCCTCCCCTCTCTGACAGGTATCAAAGTGATCGGTGTCTTTGATGCATTCATTGATTAGGGAGAGCACTAACAACTTTGACACTTTTATGGCCAAATCAATCAATGCAGTGCACAACCCCTTTGAAGTTCAAAGGGATCAATTAAGAGCTCCGGCCAAGCCCACCCCCCTCCCCTCACTTTAAAAATGTGCAGTATATATACACTTATACTGTATGTTGGTTTGTTTACTGTTGAGTGAGAAAACAATGTTGCACATTAAGATCATCTGGGAACCCCCCAAAATAATTTGGGGACCCATACATGTGCTGTGCAAGCACTGCATCTATATTACACTGACTGTATATTACAAATACTGTTTCTATTCACAAATGAGAGAGAAGATGAGCCGTTTTTGCTACAAGGACTGAAACGTTGGAATTTATGTCACTATAATACACTTTGATGTAACCACTATTCACCACATGGTGGTGCCAAACTACCAAACAGAAGTATGACCTTCATTTGTGAACAGAAGAGAGTCTGTGATGTCAGTGAACTGACTCTGGTTGTGATGGTTAAGTACAGTTTTGAGGGACTTTTTTTACTTTACTTGTGTAAGTCAATACTTTATACTTATAATCAGGGACAAATATTGTACTTTTTACTCTCTACTCTTATTTGAGAACTTTACTTTGTTTCTTTGTGCATTATCATCACAAAACGTTAACCAATCAAGCCCTATTTCCTATCTGAAAATAACCTACAACACGACACGTTGTGAGCTTGTAGATCGGCCGTTTTACTTTTACTTTGGGTACTTGATGCCAAATACTTTTGAACTTTTAGCTCAAGTAACTCAAGTTTGAATACAGGACTTTTTTACTTGTAACCAGTGGTGGAAAGACCTTTATTTATATAAAGGTATAAGTACAGTACTTAAGTACAATTTTGAGGTATTTGTACTTTTCTTGAGTATTTCCAATTTCCAATACGTTTATTTCTACTCCACTACATCTCAGAGGCAAATATTGTACCTTTACTCCACTACAATTATTTGAAAACTTTAGTTACTAGTTACTTTGCAGATATAAATTATGATATAATGAAACATTAACCACTTTAACCCTATTTTATACCTAGGCTATTTGAAAATAGCAGATCTACAAGCTCACAACACGTTGTATCGCGACGCGTTGTCAGCTTGTAGATCTGCTGTTTTCAAATATTTAGTACTTTTACTTTTGGTACTTTAAGTACATTTTGATGCCAATACTTTTGTACTTTTACTCAAGTTCATTTTGAATTCTGGACTTTTACTTGTAACAGAGTATGTTCATATTGCAGTATTGGCACGTTTACTTAAGTAAAGAATTTGAGTACTTTTTCCACCACTGCTTGTTTAACAGAGCATTTCTTACACATTGTGGTATTGCTCATTATTACTTAAGTAAAAATAAATGATAATAAAATATCCGTTTCCGCCCCCCCCACCCACATAGCAACATCTACTATGACATGGCCTCCATGGCCAATGAACTGTGGCGATACAACCGCTACCGCTACATCATGACCTATCAGGAGAGGCCCTGGCTGCCCCCGCCCTTCATCATCCTCAGCCACGTCAGCCTGGCTGTGAGCGCCCTCTACAGGAGACTGAGGGGAGAGGAGGAGGCGGAGCAGGAGGCAGAGCAGGAGGAGAGGGCCACTGGGCTCAGTGGGTTTCTGTTTTTATTATCAGGGACGTGCACAGATAGACTCTAGGTGGTGCTAGAGCACCTGCCCTTTGCCCTCTTGACCAGAAGTGCCCTTTTGAATAAAAGGGGAAAAAAAGTCTTCAACAGGGGGTCCGGGACCCCTAGGGGGTCCTCAGAGTTACTACAGGGGGTCCGCCAACTCTTCATGTGATATGATTTTTCTTTTTACCCTAACCACTCGAAACCTAGCATCCCTTTTCTGAGGAGAAGCCAGAAATAGCAGATCTACAAGCCCACAACGCCTCGCGCTGCGAGGCGTTGTGGGCTTGTAGATCGGCTATTTTTGGCAAAGAGGTATGGGTGTAGAGGGAAAAAAGAGCAGACCAAGTAAACAAAAAAAAGTGTAATTTACTTGAGCACCTGCCCCTCAAAATGTCTGTGCACGCCACTGTTTATTATCATGGCACTTATGAAAAAGTTTAAAATGTAAATGGATTGCAATTATATATAGTGTTTTTCTAGTCTTTCTGACCCTTCAAAGTGCTTCACAGTGTATTTCACATTCACCCATTCATATCGTACACAGTCTCACTCGCACACGGACACGCACACGCACGCGCACGCGCACACGCACACGCACACGCACACGCACACGCACACGCACACGCACACGCACGCCTCAGCGGTGGAGGTGGAACTTATGTATTAACAAGATTATATCAAGAATTTGTAATCATTTTGCAGTTTTTAACATAGATGGGGTCCCTTGGCCAAATATATATCAATTTGGGAGTCCTTCCTTGACATGATAAAGTTTGAGAACCACTGACCGGCGTACATTGTAACCAGGTATGAAATGTGTTTCCTTACATTCTTTCTGTCCCCATGCAGAGCTGATTCTGGGTGTGGAGGATCGTAAGAGGCTGCATGAGTTTGAGGAGAGATGCATAGAGACGTACTTCCACCACAAACACAGCCTGCAGAGCGGACACGTCAACAGGATCAAAGCCACCGCTGAAAGGTTAACACTGACACCATAAGAACCGCACAACCGCACAATCACCTTTATTGTCACATCACAGGTTTACAGGGTGTAGTGAGACGTGGCACTCCGTAATTTATGCGAGTCTGTGTGCCTGTAGCAAGGTTACAATAGTTTTTCATTATAGTTTAGTTTTAGTTCGTTTTGAATTCCTTGTTTTTTTTAATTCAGTTAGTTTATTTATTTATTTTTTAATGTTATCCCTCGATTTTGTAACCCTTTTTTCACCCGGTGCCAATTTTCTAAGTGATCCTGGGCACTACACTCCCCCCACCAACCTAGGGAGGCCAGGGCCGAGCTCATGCCTCCTTCAGTGCATGAGAGCCAACTGACCTTCTTGTCACCTGACAGGGGGGAGTTTCCCCGGTTGGACTTGAGCGTGTGGAAGGAACATGTTATTCCAACCAGTTCCCTTCCCCTCAATCAGGCGCCCCGGCTGACCAGGGGAAGGCAGTAATTTCAGTTAGTTTTAATTAGGTTTTAAATTAGCTAGTTAGTTTTTATTTTTGTGACAACGCTTAGTTTTAGTTTAGTTTTTATCAGTTTTGGTTTTTTCATACTTTGGGTGATTTGTCAGAATTCAAAAAGGTCAGAGTATGGTGTAAACTCAGCAAAATATACCATTTAAAAATACATATTCAGTGGATTCAGTTGGACAATCAACGAGAAAAACTGAAACGAAGGGCATTTTGTCCATAATTTCAGTTAGTTTTGTAAACACAAAATACAGTTTCAGTTAGTTATTGTTGTTTTTTTTATTCTAGTTTTTATTTAGTTCAGTTTACGAAAATATTTTTTCAATTTTAGTTTTCGTTATTTCGTTAACTATAATAACCTTGGTCTGTATTGGGATCCAGAACCGAAGGAACTGGATCCAACATTGCAGAACCGGAATTGGTTCCATCACATTTGGATCGGTGGTTGTCCAGAACCGCCGATCCGAGCGATATGCCCATATATGGTATGCCCATACAGTATATGGGACTGACTGACTACAAACTGGGTGTGCGTATCACAGAGTACTGAAGGGTGCCGTGATGCGCCGAGCGGGAAGTCGGCCGGATGAGCAGATCTCCCAAAAATATTGATAAATCCGCCGGAGCTATGAGCTTGTACTGAATAGCTATTTTTGAATAGCCAAAGTATAAAATATGACTAAAATCGAAAATGACACAGATGTGTTCCTGGATTGAATGGATTAATTGATGAAAACATAATAAATAAATAAAAAGTTAAAAGTTTGAAATATGGAGATAATTAATATATATTAATAATAATTTTACGGCCGACAGCAACAATGTGTAACAATGTGCTCCCCCCCCCCCACCAGGGCAGAGGAGATGGCCGTGATGGCCAGCGAGGTGTCAGAGAAGGTCCACTTCATCCAGGACAGCCTGTCCCTGTTGGACGGCCATCTGGGCCAGCTGCAGGACCTGTCCGTCCTGGCCGTGGACACCCTGGCCCTGCTGTCCGCCTCGGACAACCTGCACCACGAGGAGGCCCGCCTGGCCCGCTGTGGGTCCGCTGTCCCCCCGTCCCACCGCTACCTGCCCCACAGCTGGGTCGTGCAGCCCCCACACACTGCCAGCTCTGATGATGCCAGGTTAACTTATGTCATTATGTTTTGACTTCTTGTTTTTCAATCTCACTTTAGTTTTGATCTGTTTTTTTAAAGCGGTTTGCTAGTTTTTTTTATATTGTCTTATTATTTTATTTTACTTTTTGTGTTAGTTTGTAATTTGCGGTAGTTAGGAATCAGATACAATAAGCTAAAAAATAAATAAAAAAATGCAGATCTACAACCTCAGAACGTTGTGAGCTTGTGCTATTCGCCATGTAAAAAAAAATACATTCAACTATATTTTACAAAATGAAAAATATTAAAAGTAAGATTTCATATCCACCCAAAATACTAGGCATGCTGTATGTATGAAATATTGACAATATTGACATATTGACTAAAACTAAGGACATTTTCTTTATGATTTTAGTCAGTTAGTTACAGTTTCAGTTAGTTTGTATTGTATTTTTATTTAGTTATCTAAAATGTTTTGTCAATTCTCGTTACTTTGTTATACTATAATAACTCTGCTCTGATGTCATCAGCGTGCGTCCAGTGGCGGACGCCATGACATGCAGAAGTACCTCGCCGTCGTTAATGAGGTCACACACTCCCGTGGCGAGCAGAGGGGAGTGGCGCCCGGCGGGACGACCCGGGCCCTCAGAAGAGGAGGTAGTCTGACATAAATATGTCTCTGTTGTTTTCATAAAGTAATTTGTGTGTATTGTGCTTGAGATTCGTTATAGACAGAAAAAAGCAGTCCAAGTACAAAGACAACACAGTTTTGCTAAGTCTAGAGTGATGAGGTAGGGGTGTGATAGAATAAATGTAGACAAATTAATTCCTGGAGAAACACGATGATAATAATAATAATAATAGTAGTAGTAGTAGTAGTCGGAATAATAATTATAATAGTCTTGGTAGTACTCATTTTAATTTGAATAATCTCAGTCTTAAGGCCAGTCCACACCAACGCAACGAGGTGCAACTCCTTTCAACTCCTTTCAACTACTTGCAACCATTATCCCCAAATTGCGCTGGACTGCAACTGGTCAGTCCAGACCGCTGCAATTTCTTGCAACTGGTTGCAACTAGTTGCGTTGGTGTGGACTGGCCTTTAGTAGTGGTAGTACTAATAATAATATCAGTCTTCTATCCATCGTCCTCCCCTCAGGAGGAGCACCCATCCAGTGAGGCCTGCTGTGAGGGCTGTGTTGTGAGGGAGCAGACCCCAGGCTGGGAGTCCTGTGCTCTTTCACCTCCTGGTTCTCCTCTCAGCCACCAGACCAAGGTTACTATAGTTTAGATTTTTTGTAAACACATAATACAGTTTCAGTTAGTTGTCGCATTTGTAAGGCCTCTTTTTTTCTATTCTAGTTCTCATTATTTCATTACTTTTAACACATTCGGTGCCCGAATTTTATAATAACAGATTACGTTCGGTGCCAGAAATCTCACCGTTGAGCTGCGCTGTGCTGTTTAAGCTGTAGACTCCACGACGAGCAATCCATGTGAAACAAAGCATGCGTGCATTTTTGCACGATGGTCCTGGCTAACGCCTGGAACGATAACATCTTTACGGCGGGTCACAATGGCGCAGCGATCGCTCATACAAAATGACTCGTTTTCCCCAACGTAAAAAGTTTCTGAGTTAAAGGGGTTTCAGAGAAGGAGATAGAACGGAAGCGGATGGGGAGCCATGTTTTTTGACACGGTGATCTATAAGGCCCTTCCTTCTCAGAATCACCGTGGGTGATTCCAGAGCTGCTCCAGCCCCTCCCGTGTGGAAAAAAAACGAAAAAAACAAAAAAGACTGAAAACACGGTTCAGACCGTGTTTGGCACCCGATGTGTTAATGAACTATAATTGTTAATAACCTTTCTCCAGACATCTATGGAAGAGGAGGATGAAGAGGAGGATGAAGAGGAGGACGACGAGGATGGTGACGAAGAGGCGGGTGAAGGGGAGGATGACGAGGATTGTGATGAAGAGAAGATCAAAGAGTTGTTGGATCTAGAAGTGTCCAGAAGCTCCAGTTGTATGGTCCTACTATCTGACCCCAGGTACCTATCTGACCTCTGACCCCAGGTAGGCCTACCAGGTAGGCCTGTCTGACCACCTGGGGGGTCAGAGGTAGGGTTGCCAGATCTGCTTATTATAATTTCCCCCCAAGATTTTATATGAAAATAGCCGATCTACAAGCTCACAACGCGTCGCATCGCGACGCGTTGTGAGCTTGTAGATCTGCTATTTTCAAATAGCTGATGTACATGTTAAAGTGCTCATGTAGTCCATCCATAGTCGCTTCTTTTGGGCTGCTTTTCCTAGACCTGGTTGCTTGTTTCTCTCACAGAATATGGCAACACTGGTCAGAGGTCACAAATAATTGCTATTGGGCGATCAATTAATAACGATGACAGGCCTATCCCCAGGTGCACCTCTGAGGGTGTGGTCAACCCCGCCTTCTCTCTGGACAACAACAACAACAGCCAACCGGGATCTCTGCGGACGCACTCCAGCCAATGGGAGCCACGGAGCAGGAAATCCCCCAGGTGGGCGTGGCTGTCGAGGGACCTCCCCCACGGCCACGGCCACTGCAGGTCGCTGTCGTCCAGCGTGGAGAACATGGCCTTCCCTGGCCACGCCCCCTTGAGCCCCGTGAGGCTATCGTTTCCCTTGAGAGTCGAGAGCTTTCCCAGTAGGCGGGGCCTGGCGGACGACACGTCACTGCGACACAGCCGGAGCAGAGGTACTATTTATTTTCTACTACTTTTTATTGCTTTTCAATATTATTGAAAATCAATACATTTTGATGCCAATATTTTTATACTTTTACTCAAGCACATTTTGAATTCCGGACTTTTACTTGTACCAATAGTATTTCTACAGTGCAGTATTGATACTTTTACCTAAGTAAAAAAAAATGCATGATGAACCACAACATTACGACCCAAAAGGCATCATAAAACAGTAGTTATCATGTAACATACACACAGCAGGAAACAGGCGTTTTTGAGACATAATGTGGGTGTGAAGTGTGAGGACCTTAAAACACATAAACACCACAAAAGTGTGAAGTTGCTATGTTCTGTTGACAGGCTTTTTAACGGCTTAACCGGTCAACATTCTTATGACTTTTCTATCAATTATAAGCAGCCCGGGGGGGGGTCAATTATAAGCAGCCCGAGGGGGTCAATTATAAGCAGCCCGGGCCACCCCGATAGCCAGGTGGTTAGGGTGCAGATCACGCAAGTCTCCGGTTCGATTCCATTTGCTGAATGTTATTCCCCTATACTCTCTCTCTCTCTCTCTCTCTCTCTCTCTCTCTCTCTCTCTCTCTCTCTCTCTCTCTCTCTCTCTCTCGCGTTTTGAGCTTGTAGATCGGCTATTTTTGCTACTTTTGTGTGACATAGAATGGCAAAGTAGTTAATTAATTAAATACGGAGATATGAGGTGTCTGCAAGACAGTATATGCAATGTGGCCCTCTGGAGTGAGTGTGGAGATATAGTGGCCCTCTCCATCATCAAAGTTGCATCACCCCTGGCTTAATGTGTACTAAACAGGCTAGAGAAACTTAACTATATTGATGCTGTAGTGTCAAAAGTCCTGTACTTCTGGCACTACTGGTTGCCAACGGCTAGGACTGTTTGGACGTGTGCTCAATACAAACTGAAGTCCAAAACGTCCGTGAAGTTCATAACAAAAAGGGATTTATTCTCTGTCACTGGTCGTCACTCCAGCATACAAATAAATAAATACAATTCAACACAAACACTTAAATGTACGGGATATAAACCAACAGCCCTCTGAAACACAGTCAAAAAACACTCTTAGCCTCCCACCAGAAACACCTGCCCTTGATTACAGACCTGGTTAAATACCCTGGCAACCTTGGCCTTGACCAAGGCCCTGCGGTGACCTCATCAAAATAGAAACAAGTCATAATGGCTCTTACACAATGGTGGAAAAAGTACTCCAATTCTTTACTTAAGTAAAAGTACCAATACTGCAATATAGATATATTCTGTTACAAGTAAAAGTCCAGAATTAAAAACATACTTGAGTAAAAGTACAAAAGTATTGGCATCAAAATGTACTTAAAGTACCAAAAGTAAAAGTACTAAAATGTTTGAAAATAGCCGATCTACAAGCTCACAACGCGTCGCGATGCGACGCGTTGTGAGCTTGTAGATCTGCTATTTTCAAATAGCCTATGTATAAAATAGGGCTAAAGTGGTTAGTGTATTTTCTTAATATCATAATTTATATCTGAAAAGTAAATAGTAACTAAAGTTTTCAAATAATTGTAGTGGAGTAAAAGTACAATATTTGCCTCTGAGATGTAGTGGAGTAGAAGTAAAAGTATTGTAAATACTCAAGTAAAGTACAAATACCTCAAAATTGTACTTGAGCAGAGTACTTAAGTAAATGTACTTAGTTACTCTCCACCACTGCTCTTACAGATAGATGCCCAATGGTAAAATGAATGCCGTCTCCAGCATATAACGTACAGTTTAAAACACAGACGCAGCAGAAACGTAAAGAAGAAGAACTGACAGCCACCATCACAGCTTCCTCATTGTAATATGTTACGGCGGCGTGGATAAAGAACTTCCTAAAACACTCAGTATGACACCGTGGTTGTAAAAGACGTTGAAAGATTAAAAGTTCTCCTTAGACCATTAGAAGACTCTGTGCTGACAGGATGTCCCTCATTCAGCAGTATGGTACGTAGCTTTTCCTCTGATCATTTACAACAAAGAGTACTTCATCCAATAAAACCCGGAACGCACTTTAACCATTATTTTATATTTTGGCTTTTTTTATTAAAACAAAACATTGTGGGCAAATATCAAAAACATATCAAATTAACAAAAATCTTTGTTTCTGGGCGTTCTACAAATGTCTTCTAAATCCTAACAGTTTAAAAGAATGTATGTATGTTGCCATACATCAGTGGTTCTCAAACTTTTTCATGTCAAGGACCCCCAACATTATATGTATTTGGCCACGGACCCCCATCTCAAAATATCTTGTTTCAGGGACACCCAGAAGCAAAGAATTGAGTTAACAGTGTATATATTCCCACAGATTTGAACACATTTCTCACGATTTCTTTCCTCAAAAATAGCAGATCTACAAGCGCATAGCGCGGCACCGAGTGCCGCGCTATGCGCTTGTAGATCTGCTATTTTTGAAGAGCCAAAGAAATCTAGAATGACACACAGATGCATTCACGGATTGAATGGGTTAACGAATGTAAAACCTTTTCCAGTGTTGTATTGGTTGCTAGTTATGCCGAAATTGGTGACCTACTCAAAGTCTGTAACTTCACGTTATTTATTTTTTTATGGTAAAAATGTAGACAGTTTGTGGAGCTCCCAGCAGAAGGTCCTCCTCATGATGCCATCTCACTCATGAGAACCTGCCTGACAACAGCCTTTCTTCCACTTCACCCCATTCGGGAATCCGGGAACACATATACTGTGTCGTTTTAGATTTATAGCTACCATTATGTTATACTTTGGGCTATTAAAAATAGCAGATCTACAAGCTCATAGCGCGGCACCGAGTGTCGTGCTATGAGCTTGTAGATCTGCATTTTTGTTTTTTTGAAAAATCGTGAAAATGTGTTCAAATCTTTGAATATATACATGTGAAAAAAAAGTTTTACTCAAATCTTTGCTTCTGGGGATTAAATGTCTTCTAAATCCTAAAAAAAGTCTTAGCCTTTGTTTTTAGCCTTTTTAATGTTTTCTTTTCTCCTAATAAAATAGTTTTTAAGCTGTTTTGTAAAGCGACTTTGGGTACTAGAAAAGCGCTATATAAGTCTGATGTATTATCATTATTATTATTATTATAACAGTTTTTTTATGTTGCTATAATATCAGTGGTTCTCAAACTTTGTTCATGTCAAGGACCCCCAAAATTATACGTATTTAGCCTTGGACCATAAACATCTCAACATATGTTGTTCCAGGGACCCCCCAGAAGCAAATATTTGAGTTAAAACATATATATATATATTCAAAGATTTGCACACATTTTCACGATTTTTCCTCTTTGAATCTTTGACCTGATGGTCAAGCAGACAGGCTCTACTAGCACAATGGTAAAAATGGCAGTACTTGCGCAGGAAACCGGGTTCAAATCCGGGGTAGAAGAGAAAAGTTACATAGTGCTGCTTTAAGTTAGTTCCTTGCATTGTCTTTTTTTGTGTTATTACTCTGTCGGGCAGAAACCTCTTATCTCCATATTTTAACTTTTAGTGTTTTTTCGTAAATTAACGTCCGACTTGATCATACTACAGTGTCACACACAAGTAGCAGATCTTCAAGCCCGAAACGCGGGGCTTGTAGATCTGCTGAAGTTACAGTTCTGGACATACAGTATGAGGTTTCCACCTGACAGAGACAATCTACTGTATATACTTTATTTATCCAGAGAGGGTTTGCTGAGCACAACAACGCCTTGCTTCACAACAACACACACACACACACACACACACACACACACACACACACACACACACACACACACACACACACACACACACACACACACACACACACACACACACACACACACACACACACACACACACACACACACACACACACACACACACACACACTTCATCACTTCATCATCAGTTTCCTCCCACAGAGTGAAAAAGTGCAAGTAGTGTCAAAATATGAGCTGGTTTCATAAGGCTGTGCAGCACAACACTGTCTGGTTTGCAGAACAGATCGTTTAGGGGTCTGATCCCATAGAACAGGGGTCTTCGACAGGGGGTCCGGGGCCCCTAGGGGGTCCTCAGAGTTACTACAGGGGGTCCGCCAAATCTTTGTGTGATATGATTTTTGTTTTTTACATTAACCACTTGAACCCTAGATTCCCTTTTCTGAGGAGAACTTTAGAGAGGCAAAGAGGTATAGGTGTAGCGGGAAAAAAGAGCAGACCAAGTTCAAAAAAAATCTGAAACACAATTTTATACAATACAGAGGGGGTCCCTGCTTCATCTCTCTCTCAGCTAGGGGGTCCTTGGCCTGAGAAACGTTGAAGACCCCTGCCTTAGACTATGATGCTTGGGCCTTTAAGTTTTGTATTCATTCGATCGACTGACTTATCAGTTGATTGATGAGCGTTCACTATTTTATTATTTTTATATTGTTGTGTAGAAAAACGTTCTCACATCTAGATTACAACGTTTAAAAGCAGGTGTCTGAGGAAGGTCTATACGCCACCGAAACGTTGCTTAACATTACACTTTACTCGTGAACATGCAAGTGGCAGTGTGCAGGCTTTTAGTGTTTGTTTTTATATAAACTGCCCACGAAAAGATCCAAAACTTAACTTCGGTCGATTTTTTCTCCCCTTTTATAATACCAATTGGTATTGTATTTTATATCATGTTCATCGTTGATTAGTCAACTTTACAACAAGTTTTAACTTGTTAGGATCGTACAATCGTGGAATGAGTAACACAGCTAAACGTGTGTGGGTAGCGCCTCCAAAATAATTGCCAAAATCTCCCAATATGCTTCTGTTGGTAATCGCTCTTGTTTTGAGGGACCTGCCAGCACACTCCTGCTGAGAGGTGTGTGCCAGTCACAGGTGAGTGACTGGCATGGGTCTTTGACTCTTTCTTTGTTGAGTTTGTGTATGCTCCAAGCATCAACACTGCCCCCATGGAAAGATGCCACGTTCGTCCCTTCAGGATAAGGTGCAATAGGGCAAGAGGAAGCTGGTGTTCCGTTACGCAGATTACACATTATTTGGTGTCAGCCCTGCTACCATTTGCTGGCAGGTGTGTGACTTGCACCTGAGCATGGGTCCTGCAACTTTGACATCTGTCTTTGGTACCGTTGTGAACAATCTTACCTGTAAATCTCTGGAAGAAAACCTATGGTTCCTCAGTGAAGCAAGGATGAGGAACCGGTCTTAGGCTGTTTTCTTCCTTGTTGACTTCACCAGTCTCACAGAACTTGGTCCTAAGTTTGGAATTGGTACCAGGCCCAGGCCTGACACCAAATAATGCTGCCACTCTGCATAACGAAACACCAGCTTCACTTGCCCTATTGCACTATGGGCCTTATCCTGAAAGGACAAACGTGGCATCTTTCCATGGGGGCAGTGTTGCTGCTTGGAGCATACAGTCTAACATAAGTCTAATATTAAATAAATATTCATCAGCCATGTATGACGTCTAACATTATAGGTCCTATACACACCGGGAGTGTTGGGCGAATAAATCATTTGAAAATGCTTTGCGAATATTTTACGTTAAACTTTTAATTGTGTGATGCCTCCTTCACACAGGTGTGTGTGTGTGTGTGTGTGTGTGTGTGTGTGTGTGTGTGTGTGTGTGTGTGTGTGTGTGTGTGTGTGTGTGTGTGTGTGTGTGTGTGTGTGCGTGCGTGCGTGCGTGCGTGCGTGCGTGCGTGCGTGCGTGCGTGCGTGCGTGCGTGCGTGCGTGCGTGCGCGCGTGCGTGTGTACATGTTTGTGTGTGTGTTTGTTTGCTCTAAATCAGATTAATAGTGCATGCATCACAACCACTTTATCCATTGGTTATTCAAAAATAGCAGATCTACAAGCTTCGTGCCACGCTGTGAGCTTGTAGATCTGCTATTTCTTTTTTAAATGTGAAGATTTTTTTGGAACATTTTGAATAACTTATCTATATGATCATTTGTCTTTCATGTGTGTGTGTGTGTGTGTGTGTGTGTGTGTGTGTGTGTGTGTGTGTGTGTGTGTGTGTGTGTGTGTGTGTGTGTGTGTGTGTGTGTGTGTGTGTGTGTGTAGAATGCAATGTGACCTGTACAGTGTTGTAATCTCTCCACATGATGTTGTTTGTGTAGAATGGTCCAAGTCGTCAGACTTCCTGGGTGGCAGGCGGAGCAACAACAACCAATACAAGAAAACAGTGAAGATCCAGGAGTATGACCTCGATACGGTGAGACACCGTCCTCTACTCCTAGTGTCCCTGTTCTATGGGGCCGAACATTCTGTGAAAATAGCTGATCTACAAGTGTGTAGTTTGGTTACTTTCAACTAAGATATGTTATTTAGACTGAAAACAGGAAGAATAGAGTCCTGGGCGACTCCGGTCAACTAAGTATAGGGTTTAACCTGGAAAGCAGCTGTCATTTTAGATTTTAACCACTTGAACCATTATTTTTTTCTTTGGGCTATTCAAAAATAGCAGATATACAAGCTCATTGCGCGGCACCGAGTGCCGCACAATGAGCTTGTATATATATTTTTGAAAAATCTTGAAACTTTTTGCAAATCTTCGAATACATATATTTTTAAAGCGAACATTTTTAATTCAAATCTTTGCTTCTGGTGGGGGTCCCTGGAACAACATATTTTGAGATGGGGGTCCGCGGTCAAATACATATCATTTTGGGGGGTCCTTGACATGAAAAAGTTTGAGAACCACTGATATTAAAGCAACATAAGTTTAAAAAAAAAAACTGTTAGGATTTAGAAGACATTTGTAGAATCCCTAGAAGTAAAGATTTGAGTGAAAAATATTCACTTTAAGAATATATTCAAAGATTGGCACAAATGTTCACCATTTAAATAAAAAAAAAGCAGATCTACAAGCTCGTAGCGCGGCACTCGTGCCGCGCTACGAGCTTGTAGATCTGCTTTTTTTTAATAGCCCAAAGAAATCTTAAAATGACACACAGATGCGTTCCTGAATTGAATGGGTTAAGCCATTAAATGTGATTCTCCAATAGACGATCTGAATCTCATGTTTCTGATTATTTATGATTCTGTGAAGCTTCAGTGATACGTGGTATCTTCAACACTTTTGTAAAAGCTTATAATTATCATAAAAAAATATGTTTTTTTATACATTTAGTTTTTCCCTTTTTTTTTACTCCTGGGCGTACAGGATTCCTGGAGCCCCAGCCAATCAGCATGGAGCAGCTGGGCCAGATCGCCCAGCCACAGGTCCTCGTAAGTCTGTCTGTCTGTCTGTCTGTCTGTCTGTCTGTCTGTCTGTCTTTCCATCTCTCCTGAAGTCCTGAAATGTCATAAATGCTATACGCTATACGTCTATGTCATAAATACATGCTAAATGTTGAGTTTTAGTCTAAATAAAGTCATACTGTGTAACATTTTGAATTATAAGTTTCTTTTGATATCATTTTTCACACATATATTTTTTACTACTTTAAATACTATATTAGTCACGAGTCTCTCCCCCAACACCAACGGCACCGGAAATGAATTGAATTAAGTTAATACATTCTGTTTCTGTCAACGTGCTCCTGCTTCCCGAAAATACTCAGCGCTATAGGGCGCTGCAGCATTCCTTTTGGAGCGGTACTGCTTTTGTTTCAAACTGAATTCTGGGAATTGCAGTTCTAACAGACCATAGATAGACAAAAAGACTACTACAATGACTGTTATGCAGTATGACTTTAATAAAGATTCACTTAAAGGGGAAATCCACCCATTTTCAATATTTAACTATGTCATTAATATAGCATAAAGGAGTTGTGTGGAAATAAGAAAAAAGTTCCCCCCTTTCTGTGTTGCCTTGAACTGGAGGATTGATTGTGGGTTTAACATTGCAAATTACAACGTGATGAGTCATCACGTTGTAATTTGCAATGTTAAACCCACAATCAATCCTCCAGTTCAAGGCAACACAGAAAGGGGGGAACTTTTTTCTTATTTCCACACAACTCCTTTATGCTATATTAATGACATAGTTAAATATTGAAAATGGGTGGATTTCCCCTTTAACTACTGGAGGATTATAATGTGCTATAATATAAATAATAATAATAATAATTTGAATACTAATAAATCTTGTTTTTATTGCACTTTACATTTGAAGCAAATCTCTGTGTGCTACAGTACAGTATAAATGACAAAACCTCTTCCTTGTGTTCTTGTAGCGTGCAAAGTGGGATGGTCCCTGAAGGTACTGTACAGTATTCAAAAACATTACCCTTCTAAATATCCTTGCTGTCGGGCAGAACCCTCTTATCTCCTTATTTTAACTTTTTATGTTTTTTCGTAAATTAATGTCACACAAAAGCATCGAAAGTAGCAGATCTACAAGCTCGAAACGTGACGAGAAGCGACGTGTTTATTGAGCTTGTAGATCTGATTTTTTTTGCTTTTGCTTTTATTTTAGAATTTGAACCCTGTAAAGTAACATTTTGGGACATAATGAGGTTTCCACCCGACAGAGACAATGTGTGTATTTAAATCCAGTTGGTTGGTTCATCAGTTTGTCTTCATAATGTGAATGTCTGTTTTAGCCAAGAGCTCTGCATTCGCCTCCACAGACGATCTGTATCCTCACTATTCAGGTATTTACACGCTTTGCTGTTCTTTCTTTTTTTTCAATTCAATTCAATTCAATTTGTTTGATCTAAAAAAAAGTTTTGCAAAAAACAGGCTTTATTAATTATTAAAAGAAAGTAATGGATAGAAGAGATACAAAGAATAATAATCCATAGTTGCAGGCCTACAGCATGTATGACAAACATTGTGTATTTTAATCCGTTCTTTTCCCCCGCTCTGTGTGTGTGTGTGTGTGTGTGTGTGTGTGTGTGTGTGTGTGTGTGTGTGTGTGTGTGTGTGTGTGTGTGTGTGTGTGTGTGTGTGTGTGTGTGTGTGTGTGTGTGTGTGTGTGTGTGTGTGTGTGTGTGTGTGTGTGTGTGTATACACCAGCCATGGAGAGGAACAATCTGATGAGGCTGGCTCATACCATCCCCTTCACTCCTGTGTCCATGCTGGGTGAGCTCCTCCTATTGGTTTCTATTGGTACTGCACTGTTTCTCAATCCGCAGTGCATGGACCACTACTGGTGGTCTATTATTAGCCTGGGATCAATAACATTTTGGGGTTTTCTGATCCGGTCGGAGCGGAAATAACTTTACGTCATCAGGCGGCCGGAACCAACGACCGGAACCTCCGGCACCGTGCGCCTCCAAAATGATTCCCCTAGTTTAAAACGTGTTTAGTTTGGTATAATCGTGTCGTTTCTTTTGGTATAATAATCGTTTATCTTTTATTCTAACTTGACTTGACAAAGTCTCGCCTAACGTTTGTTACTGAACAAACACTCTATAGCATACATGGGCAACTGGTGGCCCGGGGGCCACATGTGGCCCTCACCTTCACTTAATGCGGCCCACAGGTTAATATCAGAATATTGATATATTATTGATTTCAGCTGTTACAATTCCAATCATGCAAACGTGACCCGCTTTAATTACTTCAGTCTATAGTTGACTTTTTTATGTCAAATATATTTGTATTTAAGTAACTTAGGTATAACTAAATGCATTTGAAAATTACATAAAAATGTTACTTTTCAGGATTCCAAATCAAAAATACCCAAAAAATAATTCAGGATTCCAATGCCAAAATAGCAAAAATAGCTGATCTACAAGCTCAATGCGACGCGTTTTGAGCTTGACATACTACTTTTGTGTGACATACTAGAATGACATTTACGAAAAAAAAGTTAAAATATGGAGATAAGAGGTGTGTGCCCGACAGCAACAATATGCAATGTGGCCGTCTGGAGTGTGTGCGGAAATATAGTGGCCCTCTCTATTTCCTTCGCCGTCTGAGATCTTTTGGCGCTAGTAGACAGATTCTTCTTTTGTTTTTCACTTCTGTTATAATGAGTGTTCTTCAGTACTGTAGTACCACCTGGTATGGATGTCTGTCTGTAGCCTTAAAGTCACAACTGCTGCAGCAACTGAACATTTGTTCAAAGATTGTTGGACAACCACTTCAGAGGCTCTATACAACTACGTATAATGACAGTATGATAAGGTTGGCAAGGAATATCACTTCAAACACTAGCCATGCTTTGTATGGAGAATATAGGTTGCTTCCTTCAGGAAGGAGATACAGTGTTCCTACATACAATAAGGTCAAACAGAAGAGGTCCTTTGTCCATCAGACCACATTGAGGCTTAATCAGGAGTTATAAGCCAGGGGTAGGCTGAGAGGTGGACATTGCTCTTGTCTTTGTATGTCTTTATGTATGTATTTTGTTTTGTTTTTCTTGTGTCATGTCAAATATGTGTACTGTTTATTGTTGCATACATGGCTGCTGGGTCGCAAGACAAATTTCAGTGTGAACTGACAATAAAGTATTATCGTATCGTATCGTACATCATCAAAGTTGCATCACCCCTGCTCTATAGCAATGGTTACTATCACAATATAGAGCTATTTAACACGTATTTTAAACAAAGAAAATCACTTACCCCACCTTCAAATAATATTCTACCCTATACATGTGTGATAAAAAAATAAAACAAAAACCAACCCCTTCCTCTCTGCAGGAGGAGGGGAGGAGGTGAGCGTCTACACCCTAGAGGAGGGTCCCCGGTCATGTGACCCCTGCAGCGCTGAGTCCGGCCCCGGCTCCGGTGGCGGGGGTCCCACTGCTGCCTCGTCGTCGTCGTCGTCGTGGTGGTCTCCTCGGGGCCTGTCGGCCCTGCTGCGGCCCCTCCCCGGCGGGGGGGAGGAGGGCTCCATGGACGGGGGTCTGCGTCGGGGCAGCAGGGTGCTGTGCACCTGGGCCGAGGGCGAGGTGCTGCGTCCGGGCCTGGTCTACGTGGTCAAGGCCTTCAGGCCCGAGGTGGTCCGCTCCTGGCAGAGACACTTCCATGGCAGCACGGCCCTGCAGCTCTGCCTCAGGGTAACGAACAAACACACACATTATATAAGCCTTTTACACCGGTAGGATTCTGAATCAGAATCAGAATCATCTTTATTGTCAAATCACAGGTTTACAGAGTAAAGAAAAAAAGTGGGTGAAATCAGTTTTCGTGCATAGTTCCTATCGTATCGCTATTTCGAAGAGGGAGGGGGGAGATCAAACAAGAAAAAAACTAAAATACAAATAACAGATGATCTACATATTTACACATAGTACCTGAGATAAGATGTAAAGGTGGGTGAGCATAGCAGCAGATGTATACTGTGCATGATATACTTATGGACGTTAGTTAACTCATTAAGACCTGAGGCCCATTCTAAAAACGCCTTCTAAATCCTGACCTAAGTTTTCTGGAAAACTTCAAATATTTATTGTACTTAAGTACGGTACTTGAGTAAATGTACTTAGTTACTTTACACCACTGCAAACAAACAACACAACACAACACACTGTAGATTCTCTTCAGCCTTCAAATCCAGAGCCAGGAACAGAAACAGTCACTGAAGATGTTTCATTGCCACCCAGTGGTTGGGTCCCAAAATACAGCCGACAGAGACCTTATACAGTATATATGTCCATCTATCCACATATACTGTATGTATCTCTAGATATCTACCTATTAAGATGATATGCTGTGCATATCTGTACCTATATCTAGGGAGAGATAGATTTGAATGAATGAAACATTATTTTAACCATTCTGTATGGTAGAGTATAGAATATAGAATGAACTGTAGTGTTGTATGTGTAAATGAATGACTGAACTGTGTTGTATGTGTAAATGAATGACTGAACTGTGTTGTATGTGTAGTTTAAAGCTGTTTTGTATGTGTCGTCCCTAAAGGAGATCCAGCAGCAGAGAGCTGCTCAGAGGATGATGCAAGTCTTCAACCAGGTCAAACCTGAGGACATACACCATGCCCCAAGGTGTGTGTGTGTGTGTGTGTGTGTGTGTGTGTGTGTGTGTGTGTGTGTGTGTGTGTGTGTGTGTGTGCGTGCGTGCGTGCGTGCGTGCGTGCGTGCGTGCGTGCGTGCGTGCGTGCGTGCGTGCGTGCGTGCGTGTGCATCTACTTGTATATGCTATACTGTTGAAATGTTTTTAAAATAGTAAAAAATGGCAAAGAGTTTTAGGGATAATGGGTAAGGCACCGGCGAAAATAGGGCCCCAAATCTCTTTTTTTGGTGAATGTTCCCCCCAGAATAGGGATGCTGGGGTTCAAGTGTTTAAATGTCAAGTATAAAGTTATTTTCAATCTGTCCTAATGGAAACGGATATTTTCCTCGTGACATACTGTATCTGACAGGGTACCCTGGGCCAGGGTTTGGGGTTGGAATAATGCCTTATTTATACTTAATTTTGCTTAATTATACTTAGTGTCGTGCACTGAAAAGCCAAGCTTGTACATTTACTATTTGCGGCTTAAGGATTAGGGGTTAAAAACTGCAATGGCATTCATAAAATCGCCATCCTAAAATGTTGATGACCTCTCAAATATGGAAATTCAAACGTGTGTGTGTGTGCGTGTGTGTGTGTGCGTGCGTGTGTGTGTGTGTGTGTGCGCGCGTGTGTGTGCGCACGTTCCAGGTTCCTGGATGTGTCTCTGGTGCTGTGGCACTCAGACGGTCACTGGTTGACCATCGAGAGGAACGTGGAAGGAGACTTCAGGAAGTACAACAACAACACGGGAGAGGAGATCGCCCCCTGCTGTTCACTGGAGGAAACACTGCTGGCCTTCTCCCACTGGACCTACGAGTACTCCTGCAGAGAGCTGCTGGTACTGGATATACAAGGTAACAGGAACTATGGTACATACTGTATGTACAGTCATATACCTGACAGTAAAACAATGATACATACTGTATATACAGTCATATACCTGACAGTAAAACAATGGTACATACTGTATATACAGTCATATACCTGACAGTAAAACAATGATACATACTGTATATACAGTCATATACCTGACAGTAAAACAATGGTACATACTGTATATACAGTCATATACCTGACAGTAAAACAATGGTACATACTGTATATACAGTCATATACCTGACAGTAAAACAATGGTACATACTGTATATACAGTCATATACCTGACAGTAAAACAATGGTACATACTGTATATACAGTCATATACCTGACAGTAAAACAATGGTGATTGTGATTTTTCATTATGTTGTTGACAGGAGTGGGGGAGGAGCTAACTGACCCGTCAGTCATCAGGGCAGAAGACCAAAGGTTAGAATCCCTCTGACCTACAGTACTGTGGTTTAATATAATCATAGTTAATATGTTTAATGAATATAAAATGAGCCATACATTTATTATGGTTTGGCAATGAATGTATCATCATGCTTTTAGGTACTAGGAGGAAGCACACTACAGTACAGTACGTCTCCCCTACTAACAGGGACCTCCAAGTACATAAAGGCAGATTGAAACGACAGGCGGTAGCGTAGGCACGTGATTGGTTGAGTGAACAGAAGACATTTGTAGAATCCCCCCAGAAGCACAGATTTGAGTTGAAAATGTTAGCTTTAAAAATATATTATATATTCAAAGATTTGCACAAATTTTCACGACTTAAAAAATCTTCAAGCGCTATGCGCTTGTAGATCTGCTATTTTTGAATAGCCCTAATTGCTCCCGATTGGGGAGCAATTAGGTTGGTGTCTTGCATGGTTTCCTCCGCCATCGGTGTATGAATGTGTGTGTGAATGGGTGAATGTAATGCACAATCTATGTAAAGCACTTTGGATAAAAGCGCTATATAAATGCACCATTTACCATGACAGTGGTGTCTCTCCATCATTAATAGCAGCAGTACCAGTAGCAGTGTCGGTGCGGAGATGCTGTTCGGTCCTGATAACCTGGGACACACGGCCATCAGTTCTTTCCTCAACAAACACTCCTGCAACTCCTGCTGCCACAGACTGGGCCTCACGGGTAAATACACACACACACACACACACACACACACACACACACACACACACACACACACACACACACACACACACACACACACACACACACACACACACACACACACACACACACACACACACACACATACACATTTTATGTTGAAGTTGTAGAAGGACCTTGTGACCAAGTGAACAGAAAACGTGACTTCTGTTTTTGATTCAGAAACAAAACATGGAGCTGTGTTGACTTTTGGTAATCGGACTGAGTATAAAAAAAACACCTCTCACCATTTGTCAGTCGCAATTCAAAATGACCAAAGGAATATAACAGAAACTCAAAAAGTTTTGTTTTTTCAGCGTTGTCACGATTTTTCAATTCTGAATAAAAAAAGGAAACATTTGCAAATTATTGTTTGTTTTGGGAGGACGGAAATTACCCAAAAGGTTTTTTCTATGTTGGATTAAAATTTAACATACCAATTATACTAAGGTCCCCAGACCCATTTTTGCCAATTGTCCCTCACTGATATAATAATACAGTAGTAGTCTGTATTTTCTCTGATATAGTGTAGAGTAGTACAGTGGCTCTCAAACTTTTATGTCAAGGACCCCAAATTTATGTATTTGGTCGTGACTCGTGGACCCCCATACAAAGTTTGTGTTGTTAAAATGTTGAAAATAGCAGATCTACAAGCTTGTAGATCGATAGATAGATTTTATCCTATGTTAACTAACTTTGCTGAGGACCCACTGGAACCCCCTCAAGGACACCAGTAGTAGTAGTATTCCATATACGGTCCACTGACCGTAGCTATCCACGGTCAGTCCTCTTAGGGAAAGACAGGGCCACACAATCCGCTTTTCCGGAACTACTCTGCCGGGACTGGGGAGAGGAGAGGCTTTGGCACGTGGAGGGACTAGGCTAATTAATATATTATGCTTTATGAATTGCTATTTATTTTTTTTACCCCAGATGAAAGACACTTTCATTCAGAATTTCAGGCACATAATATGTTATGTAGAAATTCACATCATTACATGTATGTTCTATTTTTATTGAATTCTTGTATATGAGGTGGATAGAATATTGACTGAGAAGAGCTGAGTTCTCAAACGGTATATTTCTGATTTCTGGTTATACTGTATGACATGAGCATGACTTTAAACTTTTGGTTATCAACCGGGCCTTTGATCAAAGTCCTTCAGACATTGTTTTATATCACATTGTTGTTTACACTGGAGGCTGTCGTGTGACATTTAGGGCAGTGGTTCTCAAAGTGGGTCCGGGGACCCACAGGGGTCCTTGAAGAGGTTCCTCCAAGGGGTCCCCAGCAAAATATGGTAGTATTATCAGAATCAGAATCAACTTTATTGTCACATCTCAGATTACAGGCGTAAAAGTGGGTGAAATGTGTTTTCGTTCAAGTTCCATCGTTTCTGTTTTCAGGAAAGAAAAGAAAAGAAGAGGGAGGGAGACAGGGAGAGCAAGGAGGAAGGAAGTCAAACAGTAAATAGCATAAACAGAACAGAATTGACTATAGAGATAAAGTACAAACAACGTGTCAGTGTATTGTCAGGTTCAACCACATAGTCCACAAAGGGCTTTGTAAAATCCACTTTTTTATTTAATTTGATACCTACAGTATCACCTCCCACGGAGGAACCTCAGTTTTCAGCTCCACCCAGCTGAGTGCTGTCCATAGAGGGGCGCGGAGGGGGTATAGCAGTTAGGAAGTTGTTCAGAAACCTGGTGGTCTTGGCCTTATCTAGGCCTGGTGGTCTAGGCCTCCTTGCCGTTGTAATATGAACAGTTTGTGGCAAGCATCACGATCAGTTTAACCCATTAACACCTGGAACGCATCTGTGTCACTTTAAGATTTCTTTGGCTATTCAAAAAATAGTGCACGAGTGCCTTGCTACGAGCCTGTAGATCTGCTATTTTAGTAACATCATGGAAAATTATTATTATAATATTTTTTTCAAAACACTGTTGGGATTTAGAAAACATTTTTAGAATCGTCCTCAGGTCTTAACGACTCAACTCTATATATACTGTGGAGGAGTTCTGGAACAATCAGTAATTGATGAGGCACATAGGAGTCGAGACAATATTCTAGGTGGTGATGATTATGCTTTATGTACATGATATCATGGGGAGAAGTACAATAACACTCATGTCAGTGGTACGGTAGTTCTGCCAAGAGCTCAGGGCAGAGATCATAGTTATACTGTAGCTGCTTCAAGGACAAACTGAACCATAACAAGATAGGCTGTACCAAAACAATAGCTATCAGGCCTAGTGGAGACATTTAGACCAGAGGTCTTCAACAGGGGGTCCGGGACCCCTAGGGGGTCCTCAGAGTTACTACAAGGGGTCCTTGGCCTGAAAACGTTGAAGACCCCTGATTTAGACTCTTACAAGCTGACAAATATCATAGTATATTGTAGAAGTATTATAAGTGATAATATAAATATTAGCTATCATATTTTGGAAAATATTAGAAAATATAAAGGTTAGATATAAGCAGCTATATAATTTGAGAATAGCCGATCTACAAGCTCACAACGCGTTGCAATGCCACGCCTTGTGATCTTGTAGAAAAATGTTAACAACACACATTTTGTATCAGGCTGCCTAGCACAAAATAACTTCAGATGGGGCTCTCACGGCCAGACACATTAATATGGGACCACTGATCATGTCAGTATCATGACAGTACTATGGTCAGTATCATGGTCAGTATCAAGGACGATATCATGATTTTTAAATTATATCAAAGGATAAAAAAAGTAAATAAATTCC
Organism: Gymnoscopelus microlampas; assembly: GCF_963454915.1. Classification (NCBI taxonomy): domain Eukaryota; kingdom Metazoa; phylum Chordata; class Actinopteri; order Myctophiformes; family Myctophidae; genus Gymnoscopelus; species Gymnoscopelus microlampas. Next base: position 53,242,268 of record NC_139941.1, on the reverse strand, counting down.
ATTTAATATTTTTTAAGGAGTAGTGAAAAGATTGTGATATTTTCACTATAGTTTAGGTCCCGGTCAGACATGAAGTTTCTCTTTTGGGTCTTGAAATAAAATGTTTTGGAACAACTGCTGCTTCAGACCTCATGTTTATAAGAAGATACAAGTTATACATTTACATATTACACCCTAAGAATGTTTTTTTTTTTTTTTCACTACAAAGTGAGAACAATTCAAGCAGGTCACTGGCCTTTGTGCATCATTACAATTAGATATTTCTGAGAATCACATTTTCATCTTCTACAATTCAATCATTAACATCAGAATCATTACATTCCAATTATCAACAAACTAATCTACAGTAATTACATTAAAGTACAACTCTGACAATAAAATATTGTTATGGCTGTATCCTGTTAGATGTATGTAAAATAGCATAGCTAAAAGCTCACAACATGTCATGACATGTTGTGAGCTTGTGGATCTGCTATTTTTGAATAGCTTTAGTTTAGAGTAAGGTCATGTTTTTCATTAGAACGCATCTGTTAGGAGCAACAGTTTAAATAGCTTGATTTGAAATAGCAGTCAAATTAACCCTTCAATAAACTCATTTGTTGTCTTCATTGAAAACTGACTGAGGATTAAATTAGTCTAATTTGTGTGACTGACAGGAGAGATGATCAGAGGCGCAGAGTTGATACCATATGGATTAACAATTGGACAGAGTTTGCCAGTGAAGGTGCAGCCAGTGAAAGAGTAGAGATGAACTCTGGTCTCCGCATCATAAAAGCAGACCAGACCCTCCTCGTAATCCACAAACACTCCCACTTTCTGAACCTCTTGTTTTACAGGGAGGAGGACACGAGGGTCAGCAAGAGCCCTCGTACTCATTTGTATTCAACCCTATAGACCAGTAACCGTTGTTGGGACTCTGTATGTTTGATAGTTTCCTGTTGATAGACTCTCTGGCCACTCCTACAGTCCAACAAGTCTTCCCTTTAACCTAGTAAAATCTTCCTGAGGAATTCTCTCTCTTTGTTCTTTTGGAGATTCTTCCTTATGACTTCAGGGTCCAGAGTCGCATCCACTCCATATTGCTGGATCCTCCTCAGCTCAGCATCACGAAGCTCCTTCTCCATCTCTAGACCGAGTGACTTCATAGCGGTCCTCACAGGCCCCACAAATGAAAACTGATGGATATTGACCTGGGTGGGTGGAGGGGTGTCGATGGATGGGAAGTTCTGGAGGAAGTGGAGGTGGTCTTCAGTGTGTGAGAGCTGCTTCAACTCAGAGCTTCTCTTCTTTAACTCAGTGATTTCTTGTTGCAGGTCTTTAATGAACCCTGCAGCCTGTTTCTCTGTTGATTTCTGCTTCTCTTCAATCACATCAATGAGCTCAGCCTGGCTTCTCTGAATACAGCTGATCAGAGCAGTGAAGACCTGCACACTGTCTGCTATCACTGTGTCTGCATCTTTCTTACCGAGGTCTGCTGAGTGTTTGACCTCCTGAATCTTCACTTGTCTCTCCTGGATCATCTTCTGAACTTCAGCCTCAGTCTTTCCCTGCTCAGCCTTCTTTCCTTCGTATGCCTCTTTCAGAGACACAATTTGATGTAACTTATGGTCTGACTCAGTGCAGATCTGACAAACACACATGAGGTCAGTCTTACAGAACAGCTCCAGAGGTCTGTCATGTTTCTTACACATAAAGTCTTCCGGGTTCTTTACGGGGGCGATTAGTTTGTGTCGTTTTAACCCTGTGAGTCTCAGATGAGGCTCCAGGTGAGTCTCACAGTAGGAGGTCAGACACACCAGGCAGGACTTCAGCGCTTTGAGCTTGGTCCCGGTACAGAAGTCACAGGAGACTTCATCTACTTTAGCAGGTTCTTGCTTTGTGAAGGAAGTTTGTCTCATCTTCTTTGACTTCCTGAACTGATCAGCCATCTCAGAGAGAACTTTATTAACGGAGAATTTTGGTCTACTGTAGAAGGTTTCCTGACACAGTGGACAGTGACACACATCAGTACTGTCCCAGTAATGTGTGATGCAGGTTTTACAGTAGTTGTGTCCACATGGAGTGCTGATTGGATCAGTGAACACATCCAGACAGATAGAACACAGGAACTGCTCTTCAGAATGGAGACTGCTGGCACACGCCATTTCTACTGAGAATAGAAATAAAAGACATTTAGTTTTTGAATGCTACTTCTCACATCTTTAAAGTTATCTCTGTGTCTGTGTGTCTGTGAGGCGAACTGGCCTTAAGTTTTTATTATTATTATTACAAAATATACTACTAATATTAACTAGGCCTACTTCAGCCCTATACACTTTGGCCATTTGAAAATAGCAGATCTACAAGCTCACAACGTGTTGCATCGTGACGCATTGTGAGCTTGTAGATCTGCTATTTGTGTTGTGAGCTTGTAGATCGTCTATTTTCGGTTATTAGTTATTATAACATTAAAGAGTATTTGAAGTGATCAAAACTAGAAGGGTTAGAATACATGTTTAGAATCATCTTCCATAAGCAGGAGAAAAATGACAGAAATGTCATAAAAGCAAAGGCTTAAAGGACAACTTTGTTTTTTTTACAACCAAGGTTTATGTTTTAGATTGTAATTAAAGTAAATAAAAGATGAGTGTTAAAATATTTAAATTTACTGCTTTCTATAGTTTTAGCAATTTTCACGATATTTTATACAGTGGGTGGGGGCATTCTGTCCGGTGGCTAAATATGTCTTTTTTACACAGTAACCCGGCGATTTCTTTATTATTATTTACAGTAGCTTTTCTAACCCCCAATAACTCACATCTGGCCATCAAAGACCACTGTACCTTTTTTATTGTGTAAAAAATACATATTTAGCCACCGGACAGAATGCCCCCGCCCACTTATTTACTTTAATTACAAGCTAAAATATAAACCTTGGTTGTAAAAAAACAAAGTTGTCCTTTAATGCCACAAATCTGTGATTTCTTCGACTGGTTGGCTGTGGAACGGCAGCAACATAGATTTAGAATCATAATACCTCAAACATCGTTAAACTCTCAGTCATGAGATTTTATTTTGCTGTAGTTTTCCCCAAAGATTGGACTGGGGAATTGAGTATGAACATGGGGTAAGATCATGTCCGGATACATTTGAATGTAACTATTATTCTCTGTTAATGAATGATAAATAATTATCTGCATTACTCACCAGTGTTTTAGTTCTCAGTATATGAGTAAACGTTGCGTTGAAAGAAGGTTTTAGACAGAGTCTGTGCGCTGCCACCAAACTACTGTAATGTCTGTTAGCCTTCGTTTCACTAGATTTGCGTCATTGATGAGAAACTCCCCCTTGTACTGTAGCTGTTAACCCTTCACTGCCACCACCAGAGGTGAACCCATTAAGACCTGAGGCGATTCTTATTTTTTTTTTCTAAATCCTAACAGTTTTTTGGAAAAAAAAAGAAAGAAAAAAAAAACAAGATTTAAAAAAAATAGCAGGTCTACAAGCTCATAGCGTGGCACTCGGTGCCGCGCTATGAGCTTGTAGATCTGCTATTTTTGAATAGCCAAAGAAATCTAAAGTGACACAGATGCGTTCCAGGTTAATGGGTTAAAAATGTGCCTCGAGTGAAAGGACTAAAGCGTTTGGTATCAAAATAAACTCACAGTACCAAAGCAAAAGTAGATCTTTCAAAATTTGTCGCCGATCTACAAGCTCACAGCATGTCGCATCACCATGTGTTTTGAGCTTGTAGATCGGCTGTTTTCGTGTACAAGAAGTTAATGTATTTAAATTGTAATGCAATTTTACTGTTCTTCCCCTGGATTTGTTAGGAAGTTGTTCAGAAACCTGGTGGTCTTGGCCTTGATATTACGGTAGGCCTCCTTGCCGTTGTAATATGAACAGTTTGTGGCAAGCATCACAATCAGTTTAACCCATTAAGACCTGGAACACGTCTGTGTCACTTTAAGATTTCTTTGGCTATTCAAAAATAGCAGATCTACAAGCTCATAGCGCGGCACCGAGTGCCACGCTACGAGCTTGTAGATCTGTTATTTTTGTAAAATCGTGGAAAATTATTATTATTTTTTTTTTTCAAAAAACTGTTGGGATTTAGAAAACATTTTTAGAATCGTCCTCAGGTCTTAACCACTCAACTTTATACAATATATACTGTCGTGGAATTCTGGAACAATCAGTAATCAATGAGGCACATAGGAGTGGAGACAATATTCTAGGTGGTGATGATTATGCTTTATGTACATGATATCATGGGGAGAAGTACAATAACACTCATGTCAGTGGTACGGTAGTTCTGCCAAGAGCTCAGGGCAGAGATCATAGTTATACTGTAGCTGCTTCAAGGACAAACTGAACCATAACAAGATAGGCTGTACCAAAACAATAGCTATTAGACCTAGTGGAGACATTTAGACTCTTACAAGCTGTCACATATCATACTATATTGTAGAAGTATTATAAGTGATAATATAAATATTAGCTATCATATCTTGGAAAATATTAGAAATATTAGAAAATATAAAGGTTAGATATAAGCAGCTATATAATTTGAAAATAGCCGATCTACAAGCTCACAACGCGTTGCAATGCCACGCCTTGTGATCTTGTAGAAAAATGTTAACAACACACATTTTGTATCAGGGTCCCTGGCACAAAATAACTTCAGATGGGGCTCTCACGGCCAGACACATTAATGTGGGACCACTGATCATGTCAGTATCATGACAGTACTATGGTCAGTACCATGGTCAGTATCATGACAGTACTATGGTCAGTACCATGGTCAGTATCATGTCAGTACTATGGTCAGTATCATGTCAGTACCATGGTCAGTATCATGTCAGTACCATGGTCAGTATCATGTCAGTACTATGGTCAGTATCATGTCAGTACCATGGTCAGTATCATGTCAGTACTATGGTCAGTATCATGTCAGTACCATGGTCAGTATCATGTCAGTACCATGGTCAGTATCATGTCAGTACTATGGTCAGTATCATGTCAGTACCATGGTCAGTATCATGTCAGTACCATGGTCAGTATCATGTCAGTACCATGGTCAGTATCATGTCAGTATCATGGTCAGTATCATGGTCAGTATCATGTCAGTACCATGGTCAGTATCATGTCAGTACCATGGTCAGTATCATGTCAGTACTATGGTCAGTATCATGGACGATATCATGATTTCTAAATTATCTCAAAGTTTTAAAAAAAAGTAACTTTTTTTTCTCAAAAGTAATTAATACAATACAAATAAATTCCACTTAATATGTTTTAAGGAGTAGTGAAAAGATGGTGATATTTTCACTATAGTTTAGGTCCCGGTCAGACATGAAGTTTCTCTTTTGGGTCTTGAGCTAAAATGTTTTGGAACAACTAATGCTTCAGACCTCATGTTTATAAGAAGATAAAAGTTATACATTTACATATTACACCCTATGAATGAAAAAACACCAATGAGTGTCATTCATTAAAGTTTATTTATGTTTGCACTACAAAGTGGGAACAATTCAAGCAGTTCACAATTAGAGATTTCTGAGAATCACATTTTCATCTTCTACAATCTACAATCTACAATTCAATCATCAACATCAGAATCATTACATTCCAATTATCAACAAACTAATCTACAGTAATTTCATTAAAGTACAACTCTGACAATAAAATATTGTTATGGCTGTATCCTGTTAGCTGTATGTAAAATAGCATATCTACAAGCTCACAACATGTCATGACATGTTGTGAGCTTGTGGATCTGCTATTTTTGAATAGCTTTAGTTTAGAGTAAGGTCATGTTTTTCATTAGAACGCATCTGTTAGGAGCAACAGTTTAAATAGCTTGATTTGAAATAACAGTCAAATTAACCCTTCAATAAACACATTTGTTGTCTTCATTGAAAACTGACTGAGGATTAAATTAGTCTAATTTGTGTGACTGACAGGAGAGATTATCAGAGGAGCAGAGTTGATACCATATGGATTAACAATTGGACAGAGTTTGTCAGTGAAGGTGCAGCCAGTGAAAGAGTAGAGATGAACTCTGGTCTCCACATCATAAAAGGAGACCAGACCCTCCTCGTAATCCACAAACACTCCCACTTTCTGAACCTTCTGTTTTACAGGGAGGAGGACACGAGGGTCAGCAAGAGCCTCGTACTCATTTGTATTCAACCCTATAGACCAGTAACCGTTGTTGGGACTCTGTATGTTTGATAGTTTCCTTTTGATGTACTCTCTGGCCACTCCTACAGTCCAACAAGTCTTCCCTTTAACCTAGTAAAATCTTCCTGAGGAATTCTCTCTCTTTGTTCTTTTGGAGATTCTTCCTTATGACTTCAGGGTCCAGAGTCGCATCCACTCCATATTGCTGGATCCTCCTCAGCTCAGCATCACGTAGCTTCTTCTCCATCTCTAGACCGAGTGACTTCATAGCGGTCCTCACAGTCTCCACAAATGAAAACTGATGGATATTGACCTGGGTGGGTGGAGGGGTGTCGATGGATGGGAAGTTCTGGAGGAAGTGGAGGTGGTCTTCAGTGTGTGAGAGCTGCTTCAACTCAGAGCTTCTCTTCTTTAACTCAGTGATTTCTTGTTGCAGGTCTTTAATGAACCCTGCAGCCTGTTTCTCTGTTGATTTCTGCTTCTCTTCAATCACATCAATGAGCTCAGCCTGGCTTCTCTGAATACAGCTGATCAGAGCAGTGAAGACCTGCACACTGTCTGCTATCACTGTGTCTGCATCTTTCTTACCGAGGTCTGCTGAGTGTTTGACCTCCTGAATCTTCACTTGTCTCTCCTGGATCATCTGCTGAACTTCAGCCTCAGTCTTTCCCAGCTCAGCCTTCTTTCCTTCATGTGCCTCTTTCAGAGATACAGTTTGATGTAACTTGTGGTCTGTCTCAGTGCAGATCTGACAAACACACATGAGGTCAGTCTTACAGAACAGCTCCAGAGGTCTGTCATGTTTCTTGCACATACAGTCTTCCGGGTTCTTTACGGGGTCGATTAGTTTGTGTCGTTTTAACCCAGTGAGTCTCAGATGAGGCTCCAGGTGAGTCTCACAGTAGGAGGTCAGACACACCAGGCAGGACTTAAGCGCTTTGACCTTGGTCCCGGTACAGAAGTCACAGGAGACTTCATCTACTTTAGCAGGTTCTTGCTTTGTGAAGGAAGTTTGTCTCAGCTTCTTTGACTTCCTGAACTGATCAGCCATCTCCGAGAGAACTTTATTAACAGAGAATTTTGGTCTACTGTAGAAGGTTTCTTGACACAGTGGACACTGACACACATCAGTGCTGTCCCAGTAATGTGTGATGCAGGTTTTGCAGTAGTTGTGTCCACATGGAGTGCTGATTGGATCAGTGAACACATCCAGACAGATAGAACACAGGAACTGCTCTTCAGAATGGAGACTGCTGGCACACGCCATTTCTACTGAGAATAAAAATAAAATAAATTTAGTTTTTGAATGCTACTTCTCACATCTTTATAGTTATCTCCACCCCTGTCCATCTCTGTGTTGTGAGCTTGTAGATCGTCTATTTTCGGTTATTAGTTATTATAACATTAAAGAGTATTTGAAGTGATCAAAACTAGAAGGGTTAGAATACATGTTTAGAATCATCTTCCATAAACAGGAGAAAAATGACAGAAATGTCATAAAAGCAAAGGCTTAAAGGACAACTTTGTTTTTTTACAACCAAGGTTTATCTTTTAGATTGTAATTAAAGTAAATAAAAGATGAGTGTTAAAATATTTAAATTTACCGCTTTCTATAGTTTTAGCAATTTTCACGATATTTTATACAGTGGGTGGGGGCATTCTGTCCAGTGGCTAAATATGTCTTTTTTAAACAGTAACCCGGCGATTTCTTTATTATTATTTACAGTAGCTTTTCTAACCCCCAATAACTCACATCTGGCCATCAAAGACCACTCTACCTTTTTTAATGTGTAAAAAATACATATTTAGCCACCGGACAGAATGCCCCCGCCCACTTATTTACTTTAATTACAAGCTAAAATATAAACCTTGGTTGTAAAAAAACAAAGTTGTCCTTTAATGCCACAAATCTGTGATTTCTTCGACTGGTTGGCTGTGGAACGGCAGCAACATAGATTTAGAATCATAATACCTCAAACATTGTTAAACTCTCAGTCATGAGATTTTATTTTGCTGTAGTTTTCCCCAAAGATTGGACTGGGGATTTGAGTATGAACATGGGGTAAGATCATGTCCGGATACATTTGAATGTAACTATTATTCTCTGTTAATGAATGATACATAATTATCTGCATTACTCACCAGTGTTTTAGTTCTCAGTATATGAGTAAACGTTGCGTTGAAAGAAGGTTTTAGACAGAGTGTGTGCGCTGCCACCAAACTACTGTAATGTCTGTTAGCCTTCGTTTCACTAGATTTGCGTCATTGATGAGAAACTCCCCCTTACTGTTGCTGTTAACCCTTCACTGCCACCACCAGAGGTGAACCCGTTAAGACCTGAGGCGATTCTTAAAAATGTTTTCTAAGTCCGAACAGTTTTTTGAAAAAAAAAGAAAGAAAAAAAACCCAAGATTTTTCAAAAATAGCAGATCTACAAGCTCATAGCGTGGCACTCGGTGCCGCGCTATGAGCTTGTAGATCTGCTATTTTTGAATAGCCAAAGAAATCTAAAGTGACACAGATGCGTTCCAGGTTAATGGGTTAAAAATGTGCCTCGAGTGAAAGGGCTAAAGCGTTTGGTATCAAAATAAACTCACAGCACCAAAGCAAAAGTAGATCTTTCAAAATGTGTCGCCGATCTACAAGCTCACAGCGCGTCGCATCACCATGCGTTTTGAGCTTGTAGATCGGCGGTTTTCGTGTACGAGAAGTTAGTGTAGTTAAATTGTAATGCAATTTGACTGTTCCTCCCCTGAATTTGAACCTAGGTCTGCAAAGTGCTGAACATTTTTACCATTGAGCTAACTAGAAGCTCGCCCCCGCTACGCGGGGGCTCGCGTCTAGCCCGCGGCCACGCCCACGTAGCGCCCGCGGCCACTTGGCAACTCATATAAGTGGCGTAGCGTCATGAGGGTCAGTGGGGCCGTGGCTCGGTCAGTGAAGACCCTGTAGTGCGGATGATATGTGGCATAGAGGGGCAGATTGTAAATCCCCAGAGGAAACATCCGTGGGCTACCATTGGTTCAGCGATGTGTGCGGTCGCCCTGCGGCCCCTCCTCCTCCACCAATGTGCAGTATTGAGAGCCCTGACGGCACAACAATTGGAGCGATGGGCACTGCACTGTGGTTGGTTAGGGTACACCTAGGGCCCAGGTAGAACCCAGTTAAAGCCTGCATGGGCAAACCCAGGTAGGACCCGCCTTGGTCCCACATAAACATGGGTAGTTGGGGCCCACCTAAGGGCCAGGTAGAAGCTACTTATAGCCTGCATGGGCATCGCAGTTGGGACTGAAGTGGATGCCGCTGACATTGCTGACATGGGGTCCATATGGTTTAGCCCACCTTGAAACCATATGGGAGCTACGCTGGCATGCTGGCTGTAATGCAAACGCTGCATCATACCTGCAGTGTGTAGTTTGATGTTGTGTGTGTAGCAGATATACCTGCAGTGTGTAGATCAATGTCCATATGAAAGTCAATGCCCAGCAGTGTTTTTTTTCCCCAGCAGAGTTTCTAGTGTCTCTGTCTCTCTCTGGAAGAGGTTGCACATGAACTCTGCAGCCGCACTGAGGCGCTTCAACACAAACACTCTGACATTAAGCTGCTTCACACAACAAACATCAGCACGATGCTGCTGTTTGTCCAAAAGACACAATGTCCTCTCCCACCGACGTCATGTGTTCATTTATCGACAGCCGTACAGACTCCTTTTGACACATTTTACCTCGTTTATCCAGCTCTCACTGACTCATCGGGGTGTTATTTTGCTGCGATTAAGTCAACGATGTGAGAGATTAGCTATCACAGACGGACGGACAGGGGGTGAAACAGAGTCTTGCGCCGTGCCTTTCGGCCTGGCGGAGACAATAAAAAAAGGAAAGTAAAGGAAATGAGCATTTCTGCAACAAAAGTAGTCAACAAACTATACTATGAAAACATGGGCCACATTGTCAAAGAATGTAAGAAAGAGGCAGTCATGTAGAAAATAGCCGATCTACAAGCTTACAAAGCCTCTCAACGTGAGGCGTTTTGAGCTTGTAGATCGGCTATTTTCACAATATGTACTTGTGGAACGGAGTCAAACAGAATGGGGGGGTCCCCAGATCAAGTACGTTTATTTGGGGGGGGCGGGGGGGGGGCGGCGGCGTGAAAGGGTTGATAAGCACTGCTGTAATCGGAGCGAAATTATCTGAAATTACTACATGACCATAATGCAGCCTAACATGCGTTGCACGGGGCGGTCCTGCCATTACGTTAGTTACTGTAGTTGCTGTGGAGCTATAGTTCTCCAGAAGACACACACAAACATACACCATCTACAATGGACTAACTGAGCAGCAATATTGACATTCACCACACGAGCGTGCATTGTTGACAAAGTGATTGCACAGCCGCTGCAGGCATGACAACCACGTTAGCGTTAGCGACATGGCAGCTATCACAGCGCCCTGTCCGTCGTCGCTGGGACTAACTGTGATGGCTACAGCAGTAACAGCAAGCTGTCTGCGATGCCATTGTCTGGAGACTGCTCTTAGCGTGACACGACCAATGAGAGTGAGCGCTGTAGTTGTTGCTAAGATACGGTGGCGTCTCTGCCCCATGGCTTGTAGATCTCTCACGCATGATTGGCGTAGGCTGCGTTGCCAGGTCTGACTGTTTGTATAAGCGATTTTGGGCTTATTTGGGTGCACTTTTGGGCTCGTTTCCATAGACCACGGCAGCGCTTATTTCTTTCCCGTGACCGATGTGGCAAAAAAAGTGCAAAACGAACCATCCGGAAGTAAATTGCGAGATGAAATATATAGCACTTTTTGATTATTAGAGAAGGAGACACATGTGAAGGTTGAAAATGAAAGGTAGTTGATTATATAGTTTTTCATGAGGGATTTTTGTAGCAAGTTGTGAGAGAATTGGGCCACTCCTGTGGGCGGGGGGCTGATTAGAACCATTGGGGTTTGAAAGGAGACGCTCTCTGTTTGAGTGATAAGATAGAGCCTGCCTGCTTGCTCAGGGGAGAAACTGAATTTTGACCTTCAGGTTCAAAATGTGTGTGTCAGACCAGGAGCAGGGTTATGTTTTATAGAGGTCATGTCTCACCCAGACACAGGATCTAAATGTGTCAATAGAAGAGCGGGGAGACCAAATACAACCACCATAACTGTATAAGTTATATTGTATTAGCATACTCTACCATACAGATTACAAAACATATTAATTCAGACTATTTGTCAGATGTAAGGTGCTCTTCAAGGTAAAAAAAAAGTTGTGTGTGTGTGTGTGTGTGTGTGTGTGTGTGTGTGTGTGCGTGTGCGTGTGCGTGCGCACGTGTGCGTACTGTACATATGTATGTGTTTGTGCATGTTCAGAGTTAATATCCACTAAGAATGTGCACAGAATATTCATATTGCCTATGACACACACACACACACACACACACACACACACACACACACACACACACACACACACACACACACACGCCACACGCCACACGCCACACGCGCGCGCTGGTGTGAGTGTGTGTCACCTCAGTGTCATCACTCAGGAGAACATGGTTGGCTCACACATGAATCCTCACATCAACTTCAAATGAAGACACGGCTCCCAAACAGCGTGCTAATTAAGCCGCCAGCGCTTCGTTTATTTCTATGACAACAGCGGTGTTTTGAAGCGCGCCGGGGGGCCATGGGGGGGAGGGGGGAGGGGGGCAGGCAGGGTCTGCCTGGTGCGTCGGTACGTTGGTTTGTGTGCCACGTACTGCACATCCTTTGATTACGTATTAATATTGTGGGTTTGTGTTTTTTTTTCCTTTCTTTTTTTTTGCCGGCGAGACATTAGCTTTGATTAGCTATTAATTAACGTCTCTCGGAAGACGACGTGCTGGAGTCTGGAGGGTTCGGGGTGTGTGTGGGGGGGTGGGGGAGGAAACAACGCAAAACAAACAAACATTCACACATGCGTGCGCACACACACACACACACACACACACACACACACACACACACACACACACACACACACACACACACGTTTTGATATTTCAAAGGTGCTTTTGTGTTTGCGTCTTCCTGTTCTTGTGTCCTCTCCAAGAACAGCCCCCCCCCAGCCCCCCTGCCCCCCCCTCTCATCCCAACATAATCAAACCAAATTATTCATTATGATGTGAGGAGAGGCCTTCCTCCCAGCCCTGTCACTATTCTCTTTCTAGTGGTAATTATGACTGTTGTTTTTAGGGATGCAACTATCCATTGTTTTCTTACACGTTACTATCTCCATTACTTTTTGGATTAATTGAGAAGCATGTTTTTTTAAAATATATATTTATATATATATATAAATATTTGTGTATATTATCAAATCAATGCAATCGACAAAATAGATTAGTATGATTAAAGGACAAGACCACTTTGGTAGAGGTTTGGGTTGCCATGATGTAACTTCAAAGGTGAACAAGAAATCTAAAAATAATTGCTTTTTGATTTTAAAATCCATTGATTAGATTATTATTATTATTATTATTATTATTATTGATCATTCAAAACATGCTCGTCATTGACTTACATTGTATGGTAAAACAGCTCTCAAAGTCACTCTTTTACTAACGTAAACAAAGTTGATTCAGACAATATAGAACATCACCAAACCCAGTACTGTTTGTTTTTTAAATACAAGTGTTGATTTTGCTATTTTTATTAAGAAGAAAACCCGGACTGGATCTGCAGATCCTGATCTTCAAATAGTAAAATCAACAGGAAGTTGACATTTCTATAAAAATAAAAATAAACTGTACTGGGTTTGATGATGTTCCATATTGTCTGAATCAACTTTGTTTGTGTTCGTTTACGTGCTAAAAGAGTGACTTTAAGAGATGTTTCACCGTACAATGTAAGTCAATGAGGAGCATGTTTTGAATGGTCAATTTCTATTATTTTTGATTTGTTGTCCACCTTTGGAGTTACATCATGGCAAGGTAACTAACTACACAACCCAAACCTCTACCAAAGTGGTCTTGCCCTTTTATGCCCTGTTTTATAATTCGTCGTACAACGGTGTCGTGCAGAAATACCCCAAATAGCTGATCTGTGAGCTTCGTAGAACGGCTATTTTGGGTATTTTGGAGAAACATGTTTTTCTTTAACACTTTTGAGAGAAAACAAGGGCAAAAAAAGCTGCATTTCAAGTGTTTCCTCCAAAACAATAATTAAAATTGATTCTTAAAAAAATGAATAATAATAAATCAATTTGTGAAGTTTCATGAAGTGTGTTTCTGCTGGTCAGAGCTGAGAGGAGGAGCAGAGAGGAGGAGGAGCCAACACAGCCAGGAGGAGGAGCAAGAGGAGCAAGAGGAGCAAGAGGAGGAAGGAGGCGATGGACACAGGACATAACTGACCTCCTTTTTACACATTTTGTAGAATGTTTGAAAATGTTATTATGCCTATAATGCTTATAATGACAGGTCCAAAATAACATTATAACATAACGTCTTTTAACAAGATGAGTATTTTATGTGTTGGAGTTTATTCTGTGTATTTATTTTGCTGTTTATTATCTATTTTATTAATTCCCTATGCCCCCCCCGCCCACCCCCACTCCAGCGTGGCGTACACATACACACCCATGCACATGCACACACACACACACACACACCTCATTTTAAAGGACAACATATGGATGGAAATAACCTTTTAGCTTTGTTGTGTTTTTATCCCTTTGACAGTGATGTGTAAATGTAATGCAATGTCAATAAAGATCATACAAATCTAAGGGCGCCAGGTTGAAAGTCACTCTTTTAGCTGTATGCCTACATGTACTGAATCAGAAGTAAAAGTAAAAAAGTGGAATTCCTTTTTTTGTGCGAGTTCTATCGTTTAGTTATTTCCTTATTTTGGAAAGTGTGCTTGCTTAACATCTGGGGGCAACATTCTAAAGGACAATAATGGTAAAAAAAAGAAGGGGGAAAAAAGAATGCAACAGTGAATTGAGACACAAAAATGTGTTATTTTCTGATACTCCCTAGCAGTGTTGCCATGTGCCCATGTCTGCTTATTATAAGCAACTTTGGGCTTGTTTTTATGTAAATATTGGTACTAGTTGGTAGCCTGGTAGATAATATTTTTTGAAAATAGCAGATGTACAAGCTCACAACGTGTTGCATCATGTTGTCAGCTTGTAGATCGGCTATTTTCAAATAGCAGGTTGTATGTTTAAAGTTCTCATGTTGCTTCTTTTCGGCTTGTTTTCATAGACCTTTTGCTTATTTCTGGGCAACACTGTCCCCTAGTGTGAACGCAGGAGTAAGGGCTCTTTAAAACCCTCAGGTCCCCCCATAGAGTTATAATATATATATATATATATATATATATATATATATATATATATATATATATATATATATATATATATATATATATATAGCTTATAAAATAACATATACATAAACCCTCAGGTCACCCCATAGAGTTATAATATATCTATATATATAATAACATATAAACCCTCATGTTCTCCCCATAGAGTTATAATATATCTATATATATAATAACATATAAACCCTCAGGTCTCCCCATGGAGTTATAATATATCTATAATAACATATAAACCCTCAGGTCTCCCCCGGTTTGAATGACAGCTCCTTATATGTGGGAGTAAAAGAGAGAAATGAACAACTTATAAAATAAGTTCAACCTCATGGAAGTTGAGTACTGTGTACATGGTATACAGGTACCTCAGACAGGATGAGGTTGGGATGTGCTGTATCAGGGTCTAGAGTCAAATCCACTGCATATTGCTGGATCCTCCTCAGATCGACTTCACACAGGTTCCTCTCCATCTCTTGACTGAGTGTCTTCTCCATCTCTTGACTGAGTGTCTTCTCCATCTCTTGACTGAGTGTCTTCTCCAGCTGAGCCACAGCTGTCCTCACAGTCCACACTTAACTGTAAATAGTGTATTGTATCAGCAGTGGTTCTGGGGTGTCTTCAACCAGTGATGTCTGTCTTTACAACACAGGAATGTTGATGATGTGATTGCAGCAGAATATGAAGTTGTAAGGGTTTATCTGGTAGCACTTTACAATAATGACCCATTATAAAGCATTTATAAACGTTTATAAGTAGTTTGTAGACTATTAACAAATCATTAACAACCTGTTTGTTGACATTCGTAAATGATTACTAAAACCTTTATAACTACAGTTACAAATCATTTGTAAAGTATTAGTACGTAGTGAACTATTCATGAATAAGCCATTTATATACATCTGTAAAAGATTATTAAATAATTTGTAACGACCCATTCTAAAGCATTTATAAACGTTTATAAGCAGTTTGTAGACTATTAACAAATCATTAACAACCTGTTTATTGACATTCGTAAATGATTACTAAAACCTTTATAACTACGGTTACAAATCATCTATAAAGGTATTAGTAACTATTCATGAATAAGCCATGTATAATACATCTGTAAATGATTATTAAATCATTTGTAACTGATGTTACATAATATATACAAGCTATTGGTAGCTTGTTCATGTTTAACATATGCTTTGTTAAACATTCCTAAAGTATCTATAAATCCTTAGTACATGTTATTATGTGCCCTATAGTAAAGTGAAGACAGTTCATCATTTACAACTGTCTGTTAATGTGTTTGTTCATGTTTAACATGCTTTGTAAAACATTCCTAAAATATCTATAAATCCTTTGTACATGTTATTATGTGCCCTACAGTAAAGTGAAGACAGTTCATCATTTATGACTGTCTGTTAATGTGGACTTTCTCCTTACCTGTTGCAAACTACCTGGCTTTCATGAATGCAGACACCAAACAATTACTAGAATTATCATTCATGTTAAGCAAATGATGCGTAAGACATTCGTAAAGAGTATGTAAACCATTTGTGGTGTTAGGGACCAAAAAAGTCACTACAAAGTACTACCAATCAACTCTAAATTGCCTGAAACTACTCCTAACAGGTTTTTGGGGGGACGATTTTGGCCTCCACACTTAGTGATTATTTCGGATTTAACTTTCGTTTCGGTGGTGACCAACTTTCGTTTCGGTAGTTTGATTACAAAATGTAAGTTGTGTAAAAAATAATCTGACTATACTAAGTTGTTATTTGTTTGTTTAAGTCAGGCTATACTCTACTCAGAGTCATAAGTTTACAAAATGTACTAAAGTACAGTGAACGTCTGTGCGGTTTGTCTTTATCACTGAAAATAACGTACACGTAAACTGATGTCATGTGCAGTTGGGGTGAAGAAACACAACCATTTCACTCCTAATAATACCTATTTGATTTGACATCCTGACTTGCTGCTGTAGCTGAGGCTTGAACCTGTTACCTGCGGCTCACTAGTCAGTGACTCTATCCATTCACCTACAGCTGTTTCCTTGGAATCTGCGGTTCTGAAACGTTTTGTTGTCAACCCCTCAAATTGACATGTATTTGGGCAGTGGACCCCAATGTGAAAAGATGTAGTGTCAGGGCCCCCCATGAAAAAGATTTATATTTATGCTGTAACACATTTTTTTAAAGTTATTTGTCTTGTTTGTTGTTCAAGTCAAAGCACCAGGAAGGCTGTACTTGTCAGCCATCTGTTAGCTCAATGGGTTGAGACGCAGTATTCATGATCCAGAGGCCATGAGTTCAAATCCCATTGATGTCTTTCCTATGATTCTTTCCTTTGCAGACTGGCTTCCAGAAGATCAAGTGAAAGGTACCAGGAAGGCTATATTTGTCATCCAACTGTTAGCTCAATGGGTTGAGACGCAGTATACATGATCCAGAGGCCATGAGTTCAAATCCCATTGATGTCTTTCCTATGATTCTTTCCTTTGCAGACTGGCTTCTAGAAGATCAACTGAAAAGTACCAGGAAGGCTGTACTTGTCAGCCATCTGTTAGCTCAATGGGTTGAGACGCAGTATTCATGATCCAGAGGCCATGAGTTCAAATCCCATTGATGTCTTTCCTATGATTCTTTCCTTTGCAGACTGGCTTCCAGAAGATCAACTGAAAAATACCAGGAAGGCTGTACTTGTCAGCCATCTGTTAACTCAATGGGTTGAGACGCAGTATACATGATCCAGAGGCCATGAGTTCAAATCCCACTGGTGTCTTTACTGTGATGCTTCCCTTTGCAGACTAACTTCTAGAAAAACAAGTTAAAACCACCAGAAAACCTGTAACTCTCAGCCAACAGCATAGCTCAACTGGTACAAGTTATTCTACGGATATCAGTCAATTTATCCGCTGCCCCAATTTACCGGGGACTTGACGTTAGTGGGAATCGAACCCAGGACCGCTCGGTCCTGGGTTGTACTGGATTTGAACCAGCACACTCCTACAAGTTATTCTACGGATATCAGTCAATTTATCCGTTGCCCCAAGTTACCTGGGACACTTGACTCGAGTGGGAATCGAACCCACTCAAGTCAAGTCATGTTATTGGACAGACGCTCTACCAGTCGAGCTATGCTGTTGGCTGAGTTACAGGTTTCCTGGTGGTTTTAACTTGTTATCTAGAAGTTAGTCTGCAAAGGGAAGCATCACTAAGGATATCAGTCAATTTATCCGTTGCCCCAAGATACCGGGGACACTTGACTCGAGTGGGAATCAAACACACTCAAGTCAAGTCAAGTCATGTTATTGGACAGACGCTCTACCAGTTGAGCTATGCTGTAGGCTGAGAGTTACAGGTTTCCTGGTGGTTTTAACTTGTTTTTCTAGAAGTTAGTCTGCAAAGGGAAGCATCACTAAGGATATCAGTCAATTTATCCGTTGCCCCAAGTTACCGGGGACACTTGACTCGAGTGGGAATCAAACCCACTCAAGTCAAGTCAAGTCATGTTATTGGACAGACGCTCTACCAGTTGAGCTATGCTGTTGGCTGAGAGTTGCAGGTTTCCTCGTGGTTTTAACTTGTTTTTCTAGAAGTTAGTCTGCAAAGGGAAGCATCACTAAGGATATCAGTCAATTTATCCGTTGCCCCAAGTTACCGGGGACACTTGACTCGAGTGGGAATCGAACCCACTCAAGTCAAGTCAAGTCATGTTATTGGACAGACGCTCTACCAGTTGAGCTATGCTGTTGGCTGAGAGTTACAGGTTTTCTGGTGGTTTTAACTTGTTTTTCTAGAAGTTAGTCTGCAAAGGGAAGCATCACAGTAAAGACACCAGTGGGATTTGAACTCAAGGCCTCTGGATCATGTATACTGCGTCTCAACCCATTGAGTTAACAGATGGCTGACAAGTACAGCCTTCCTGGTAGTTTTCAGTTGATCTTCTGGAAGCCAGTCTGCAAAGGAAAGAATCATAGGAAAGACATCAATGGGATTTGAACTCATGGCCTCTGGATCATGAATACTGCGTCTCAACCCATTGAGCTAACAGATGGCTGACAAGTACAGCCTTCCTGGTACTTTTCAGTTGATCTTCTAGAAGCCAGTCTGCAAAGGAAAGAATCATAGGAAAGACATCAATGGGATTTGAACTCATGGCCTCTGGATCATGTATACTGCGTCTCAACCCATTGAGCTAACAGTTGGATGACAAATATAGCCTTCCTGGTACCTTTCACTTGATCTTCTGGAAGCCAGTCTGCAAAGGAAAGAATCATAGGAAAGACATCAATGGGATTTGAACTCATGGCCTCTGGATCATGAATACTGCGTCTCAACCCATTGAGCTAACAGATGGCTGACATGTACAGCCTTCCTGGTGCTTTGACTTGAACAACAAACAAGACAAATAACTTTAAAAAAATGTTTTACAGCATAAATATAAATCTTTTTCATGGGGGGCCCTGACACTACATCTTTTCACATTGAGGTCCACTGCCCAAATACATGTCAATTTGAGGGGTTGACAACAAAACGTTTCAGAACCGCAGATTCCAAGGAAACAGCTGTAGGTGAATGGATAGAGTCACTGACTAGTGAGCCGCAGGTAACAGGTTCAAGCCTCAGCTACAGTAGCAAGTCAGGATGTCAAATCAAATAGGTATTATTAGGAGTGAAATGGTTGTGTTTCTTCACCCCAACTGCACATGACATCAGTTTACATGTATGTTATTTTCAGTGATGAAGACAAACCGCACAGACGTTCACTGTACTTTAGTACATTTTGTAAACTTATGACTCTGAGTAGAGTATAGCCTGACTTATTAACAAATAACAACTTAGTATAGTCAGATTATTTTTTACACAACTTACATTTTGTAATCAAACTACCGAAACGAAAGTTGGTCACCACCGAAACGAAAGTTAAATCCGAAATAATCACTAAGTGTGGAGGCCAAAATCGTCCCCCCAAAAACCTGTTAGGAGTACGTTTCAGGCAATTTAGAGTTGATTGGTAGTACTTTGTAGTGACTTTTTTGGTCCCTAACACCACAAATGGTTTACATACTCTTTACGAATGTCTTACGCATCATTTGCTTAACATGAATGATAATTCTAGAAATTGTTTGGTGTCTGCATTCATGAAAGCCAGGTAGTTTGCAACAGGTAAGGAGAAAGTCCACATTAACAGACAGTCATAAATGATGAACTGTCTTCACTTTACTGTAGGGCACATAATAACATGTACAAAGGATTTATAGATATTTTAGGAATGTTTTACAAAGCATGTTAAACATGAACAAACACATTAACAGACAGTTGTAAATGATGAACTGTCTTCACTTTACTATAGGGCACATAATAACATGTACTAAGGATTTATAGATACTTTAGGAATGTTTAACAAAGCATATGTTAAACATGAACAAGCTACCAATAGCTTGTATATATTATGTAACATCAGTTACAAATGATTTAATAATCATTTACAGATGTATTATACATGGCTTATTCATGAATAGTTACTAATACCTTTATAGATGATTTGTAACCGTAGTTATAAAGGTTTTAGTAATCATTTACGAATGTCAATAATCAGGTTGTTAATGATTTGTTAATAGTCTACAAACTGCTTATAAACGTTTATAAATGCTTTAGAATGGGTCGTTACAAATGATTTAATAATCTTTTACAGATGTATATAAATGGCTTATTCATGAATAGTTCACTACTTACTAATACTTTACAAATGATTTGTAACTGTAGTTATAAAGGTTTTAGTAATCATTTACGAATGTCAACAAACAGGTTGTTAATGATTTGTTAATAGTTTACAAACTACTTATAAACGTTTATAAATGCTTTTTAACGGGTCATTATTGTAAAGTGCTACCGTTTATCTTTCTATGTGTGATCTAATAGTGTGTCTTTCAGTGTGTGAGGGTCTCTTCTCTGTGACTAATGCTCCTCACTCTCTGTGTAATCAGCTTTTAAGTCAAGCTGACTGAAGTCTGACCTCATCAACTATGACATCAGTCTTGCCCAAATATGGAGTTCCACACGGCTCCAGAATGACCTTCAGGAATATTGGTTGTGTGGGTGTCAGCATGTGTGTGTTTGTATGTGTGTGTGTGTGTGTGTGTGTGTGTGTGTGTGTGTGTGTGTGCGTGCGTGCGTGCGTGCGTGCGTGCGTGCGTGCGTGCGTGTGGCTTAACATATAGCATATACCCCCATACACACACACATTCATACACCGATGGAGGAGGAAACCATGCAAGGCACCAACCTGCTCATCGGGAGCAATTATGGGTTCAGTGTCTTGCTCAAGGACATTTCAACACTAACTCTAGGGGAGCCCCCCAGCCCGGGATCGAACTGGGAACCTTGCGGTTTCCAGTTCACTCTACCCGGCCACTCTACCCTGAGCAACTGCCGTCTAGCTCGGAATTCTTCTTTTTTTGGTGAAAACGATCCGTATTCAACTGAACATAACAACAGAATGGACAAAAAAAAAAAGGTTTTGTTCAAGGGGATAGACGGGACCCTCCCCCTCCCCCCCAGACAGCCTTTGTTTACATCCGTGTCCAGATCGTGGCTCCTCCCCCTGGATCGTCAGAATATGGTAAACGCTGGCAGCAGCGGAATAATTAATTAATTAATTAATACCTGGCAGTGAATGGTGTTTAAGAAAAAAAGAACAAGAAAGGAAAAAAAATCACTGAAAAAAAAGGGTGGAATACCTTCAACAGATATTGATGAGAAAATCTTCTAAATATGGTAAATAGCTCTGCAAGTATTGTATCAACTTTTAAGGAGGGTTTTCTCAAAGTAACATCATTTAATACAATGTACTATGTAGTGGGGGTCCCTGCTTGGTCTCTCTCTCTCTCAGCTAAGGGGTCCACGGCCTTAAAAACCTCAAAGACATAAGGAATGTAAGGGAATGCCCAAAGACATAGGATACATTAAAAGGCATCAATATCATGCTGATGTTTTTTGTCTTTTGTGATGTAGTGAGTCTTTCAATACATGTCTGGGATTAACCAAGGAGGACGTATGGTTAATGTGGTCCTTATTCTGAAACACATGCATTGTTGAACACATGTATTTATGCTGTCAGGCTCACCTACTGCATTACAATGCATGTTTTTATTCATTTATCTTATTTTCATTATTATTTTTCATTAGTGCATATGTGGAGTGAGCTTATAAAACACATGGACCATTAATTTCCAAATGATTTCCTGGAGGGACACTGTCGTTTCCAAGGCAGGCCTGCGACCTTATCACTGATAATATACGACAACACCTTAATTTTCCTTCTTTTTTTAAGTTGTAGTGGACATGTCCCCACCCTCTCACCAAGATCATCGTCCATGTTGACATGAGAGATGATCAGAGGAGCAGAGTTTGTACCACCATCATTAAAACAGGGACTGAAGAATGGATATAGTTTCTCAGTGAAGGTGCAGTCAGTGAAAGAGTAGAGATGAACAAGCACAAGCCTCGTACTCATTTCTATTCCTCAACCCTATAATCCAGTAACCATTGTTGGGGCTCGCTGTGATGTCTCCCTTCCTGTTGATGGACTCTCTGGCCACTCCTACTAGAGTCCACTCAGTCTTACTTTGAACCTGAACCTCATAGTAAAACCTTCCTGAGGAGAAGCTTTGTTTTCCTAAGACACAGACACATGGAGAGAATCTCTCTGTGTTTTCTGGAAGATTCTTCCATATGTTTCCATCACTCACTTGTTTTCCATCCTCAGACAGGATGAGTTTGGGATGTGCTGTATCAGGGTCCAGAGTCACATCCACTGCATATTGCTGGATCCTCCTCAGATCAACATCACACAGGTTCTCCTCCATCTCTTGACTGAGTGTCTTCTCCATCTCTTGACTGAGTGTCTTCTCCAGCTGAGCCACAGCTGTCCTCACAGTCCACACTTAACTGTAAATAGTGTATTGTATGAGCAGTGGTTCTGGGGTGTCTTCAACCAGTGATGTCTGTCTTTACAATCCAGGAATGTTTATGATGTGATTACAGCAGAATATGAAGTTGTAAGGGTTTATCTTTCTATGTGTGATCTAATAGTGTGTCTTTCAGTGTGTGAGGCTCTCTTCTCTGTGACTAATGCTCCTCACACTCTGTGTAATCAGCTTTTAAGTCAAGCTGGCTGAAATCTCACCTCATTAAATATGACATCAGTCGTGCCCAAATATGGAGTTCCACATGGCTCCAGAATGACCTTCAGGAATATTGGTTGTGTGGGTGTCTGCATGTGTGCGTTTGTATATGTGTATGTGTGTGTGTGTGTGTGTGTGTGTGTGTGTGTGTGTGTGTGTGTGTGTGTGTGTGTGTGTGTGTGTGTGTGTGTGTGTGTGTGTGTGTGTGTGTGTGTGTGTGTGTAGATATGTAGATATCAGAAAAAAAGGCCGGGTGTTCTGCTAAATTACTATTCTTGGATCTTGGGATGGGTACACACTGTTTGTCTCCAGACATTCTTGACTTTATGCATTAGCCAACCTCCTGATTGAGTTGACTGCATGTGACCTCACTTGCCCTATTGGGGTGAGCCTATCATTGCATAGTAGTACCTATATAAACCTCTGTGTATGCCCTTTTCCACTATATATGTCCTGATGAAGGCCTGAACAGGCCGAAACGTTGACCAGCAATACATTCTGGAGCTTTTTTGCAACCACCAGTGTGCAGACTTTATTCTTTTCATTATTACTTTGTTTGTCTAAGCACCTGGACCTAACGGATGTGCGTGCACTATACGTCTTCATACGTTCTGCTAAATTACCCCCCCCCCCCCACACACACACACATACGTGCACACACGCACGCACGCACGCACGCACGCACGCACGCACGCACGCACACACACACACTTTGCATTACCATATTGTATACATATAATTTGACCACATGGTCGCTTAAATGTAATTAACATTCTGAGGATGGCATTTGACACACATGATGGAACACAGAGGAACACGCGCGCGCGCACACACACACACACACACACACACACACACACACACACACACACACACACACACACACACACACACACACACACACACACACACACACACATTGAAATGGCTCTGACCTTCTTCCTTGAGTGGAAGGAAAGAGGAGTACAGAGAGATAGGTAGAGGAGGAGTTATCAGACAGCAGTAGAAGTAGATAAATGTGTCTCTACTGACACTCAAGGTCAAGAGTGTTGCAGCAGGAATCGTGCACGAAACGCGCGCACGGCAGCACACTACACACCGTCATCAATACTGGTGTACCGCTGTACGCGCGCACGCACGCGCACACACACACACACACACACACACACACACACACACACACACACACACACACACACACACACACACACACACACACACACACACACACACACACACACACACACACACACACTCCTACTCTGTGCATCCTAATGGATGTAATAATTCCCCTGCATCCTCCTGCCTCCAGTGAAGCTCTAGTCCATTAAGTTAGAATCCACATCTTTACCTGTAACTCTCTGTGCTTTGCTCTCTCACCCTTCATTTAAACAACTCTTTACCTGTAACTCTCTCTGCTTTGACTCTCTCACCCTTCATTTAAACAACTCTTTACCTGTAACTCTCTCTGCTTTGACTCTCTCACCCTTCATTTAAACAACTCTTAATCTGTAACTCTCTCTGCTTTGACTCTCACATCCTGCATTTGAAATTCTTTGCCTTATTTGTAGTTTTGTTCTAATGTGTTCATCTCTCGTTTGGACCTCCCAACTAAATGATTGAGGGAAGGTTCTGTGCATTACTGACCCTCACAATGACTGTCAACTTACTTCATTGTTACAACAAATGCTGTGATCAATACCGGAATGCTCCACACTCCATTTATATTCAGCACACTGGAAACACAAGTAAATGAGAAACAAAATACCACAATGGAGAACCACACAATGCTGTGTCTCTGTCTCTCTATCTATCTCTTCTTCCATCATTCCCTCTGTTCCTTCAGCCCTTGTTTCCGGTTGGGAGCATTGTTTCCATGTCATTGTTCAGCCCGAAGGTTTGACCAAACGCCCGCTGGCATGGTGGCATATCATTAAACACCGCCACACGCCAAGCCTCCAACGCTCTCAGCAGCATGGCGCCCGACCAGTGGTGGAAAAAGTACTCAAATTCTTTACTTAAGTAAAAGTACCAATACTGCAATATAAAAATACTCTGTTACAAGTAAAAGTCCAAAATTAAAAATGTACTTGAGTAAAAGTACAAAAGTATTGGCATATTTGAAAATAGCTGATCTACAAGCTCACAACGCGTCGCGATGCGACGCGTTGTGAGCTTGTAGATCTGCTATTTTCAAATATAAAATAGGGCTAAAGTGGTTAATGTATGTTTCATCATATCATAGTTTATATCTGAAAAGCAACTAGTAAATAAAGTTTTCAAATTATTGTATAGTGGAGTAAAAGTACAATATTTGCCTCTGAGATGTAGTGGAGTAGAAGTAAAAGTATTGGAAATTGGAAATACTCAAGTAAAGTACAAATACCTCAAAATTGTACTTAAGTACAGTACTTAAGTAAATGTACTTAGTTACTTTCCACCACTGCGCCCGACACTCACACACGACCGCCGCTGCTTTCCCGGGACAAACTAATGAGGCCATTTTACCATTTTTGTCTTTGCAATTTTCAGAAGGCGGCAGAAAAAGCACAGAGGCAGAGCCGGCTAAATCAACCCACGCCTATAAATCTCTAACGGTGTACAGAGAGGGAGAACTTGACTGATGTACCTGCATCATCAAACCAGGCTTTTCAAAGCCTTTAAAAGCCTTTTTTTTTTTGTGAGCTTGTAGATCGGCTATTTTTGGCAAAGAGGTATAGGTGTAGAGGGAAAAAAGAGCAGACCAAGTAAACAAAAAAAAGTTAAATTTACTTGAGCACCTGCCCCTCAAAATGTCTGTGCACGCCACTGTATAGGAGAGACAGACAGGCTGTCCGCTGGTTCTAATGAAGAGCTTGGAGAGACAGACAGGCTGTCCAATGGTTCTGATGAAGAGCTAGGAGAGACAGACAGGCTGTCCAATGGTTCTGATGAAGAGCTAGGAGAGACAGACAGGCTGTCCAATGGTTCTAATGAAGAGCTAAAATGTTTGAAAATTGCAGATCTACAAGCTCGCGTCACAAGCTTGTAGATCTGCTATTTTCAAATAGCCTAGGTTTAAAATAGGGCTAAAGTGGTTAATGTATGTTTTATAATAGAATCATTTATATCTGCAAAGTAACTAGTAACTAAAGTTTTCAAACAATTGTAGTGCAGTAAAAGTACAATATTTGCCTCTGAGATGTAGTGGAGTAGAAGTAAAAGTACTGAACACTGGAAATACTCCAGTAAAGTAAAAATGAGTTCATTAGTTAAACGTGACACTTATTGGCCTGCGGAAAAAGATATGCCAGGGACCCCCATAATAAAAGAAGATTTTTACCACTCTAGCATGGATTCTCAACCATTATAATTTCAAGGACCCCCAGTTTGACATGCATTTAGGCTACGGACCCCCATTTAATCTCTGGGACCCCAATTGCTAACGTAAAATCTATGTTAATTTATGTTAACCATTTGGTTCCATTTGTACACTCTCAGAGTTACAGACCCAAGTACAATGAGTACAATTTTGAGGTACTTTTACTTTACTGGAGTATTTCCAATTGTCTATACTTTTACTGCTACTCCACTACATCTCAGAGGCAAATATTGTACTTTTACTCCACTACAATTATTTGAAAACTTGAGTTACTAGTTACTTTCTAGATATACATGATTACATTATAAAACATACATTAACCACTTTAGCCCTATTTTATACCTAGGCTGTTTGAAAATAGAGGATCTATGCGATGCGCTGTGAGCTTGTAGATCTGCTATTTTCAAACATTTTAATATAATATATAATATAATAATTCATAACACTTTTACTTTTGGTACTTTAAGTACATTTTGATACCAATACTTTTGTACTTTTACTCAAGTACATGTTTAATTCCGAACTTTTAGTTGTAACAGAGTAATTCTAAATTGCAGTATTGATACTTTTACTTAAGTAAAACAAGTACTTTTTCCACCACTGATGTTCTGCATAGTGTTTATCTGTCTGTTTTTTAATGTCATGAATTGAGTACATTTCAAAACAAGCCATTAGGCTTCATGAGCTTTTTAATCCATTTTAGTTGACCTTGTATTTAAACTGTACTTCATGTACTTTATCTCTGCAACCTTCTGAATAAAGTATTCAATCAATCAATTAATCAATCAATCAATCAATCAATCAATCAATCAATCAATGTCATGAACCGACTGGAAAACTCTGGATGCCATCTAGTGTCCATTAGCAGACACTACAGAGCAAAAAGTGGGGTGAGTCAATTTCAACTCTTTTTCAGGGTTTATATAGGTCCACACTTTCTAGAGTTAAATTAACACTTTGTAAATAGTTAACATTTAACACTATGCCAGGAGTTCCTCCTTTAACTCTTTACCAGAGTTAAAGTAATTAGACAAATAACACTGCTCTGAGTTAAATGTTTACTCTTTACCAGAGTTAGATAAATAACACTGTGCTCTGAGTTAATGGTTTACTCTTTACCAGAGTTAAAGTAATTAGACAAATAACACTGCTCTGAGTTAAATGTTTACTCTTTACCAGAGTTAGATAAATAACTCTGCTCTGAGTTAAATGTTTTACTCTTTACGCGAGTTAGATAAATAACACTGTGTTCTGAGTTAAATGTAATCTTTACCAGAGTTAAAGTAACACACAAATAACACTTATTTTTAGGGTTAGGGTTAGGGTTAGGGTTAATAAAACATTTATTTTCAGATTTTAATTCCAAAATGTCAAAATATAAATAATAGAGGCTACTGAGAAATATTTTAACCCCCCCACACACAAAAAAAATAATATTAACCAGTTGAACTTGGCCTAACAAGTTTTTAGCTTTTCTTTAGCTATTCTTAGCTGCATTTTAACATTAAACAAATAGCCTACATTAAACAAAACAGCCACTTCATTCTCCTCCAAGTAACAGTTTGGAATTCAGAATTTACTTTAGTAAAAGTACAAAGTATTGGAATCAAAATGTACTTACAGTACCAAAAGTAGAAAGTAATCATTCTGCAGAATGTCTCATTTCAAAAGAGCAGACTGCTATTTTTCAAATGGCCAAAATGTATATAGGGGTGAAGTGGTTAATGTATATTTTGTAATATAATAATCAAAATCTACAAACTAACTAGGAACTAAAGTTTTCAAATAATTGTAGTGGAGTGAAATAAACAGTTGACTGCTGGGATAGGCTTTCTTACACATGAAACAGCTCAGTATACAGTAGCTTTACTCAAAGAGTGCAGTTATGATCTGGTTCAGCAGCCTGGATCTCAGTTCCCTAACTCTGGGTGTCTCCTTCATTTTCCCCACATCAATGCTATACACTGTCGTCTGCAGGAATGTGTAGAAGCTCACAAGTGCAGCATCGTAAGACACATTAAACACAAAATGTGCTTTGAAAAGTTCATCACATGCCCCGAGTGAGCGGTTTGCCTGGCATGGGATGAGATGCTGATCCATGACGATGTAGAAACTGTCGATCTTGCTCTTCTGACGCCCAACAGCAAGGAGGTACGGCTGCGGATTCTTCTGGTTGCGTAGATGCTCTTCCAAACTGCAGCATGACTAGGGTTGAGATAAGAAAACTGAACATTAGACAAGAATAATGTGCAGGTGTGAAGATCTTGCCACGCTCTCTACAGTACATCACACTCTGCAAATGGACATGCTACCAACTGTACCAAGAGAGCTAGATCCCTTGGTGGAGCATGGGTTTCTGAGGAGTGAGCTTAACCCATCCCAAGGATCATGTTCTATTCAGTTACACAGCCACAGAGAAAACTACATAATAGAAGTGATCATTCAAACATTGCCTCACTGGCTAGTGCAAGATGGGATACCAAGACTTATTTTCAGCTCTGGACTGGATGGAGTGCTACAGTGATGGTCAGGTCTACATCTACCATTACTGTACAGGAACACTGAAGCTCTTGTGAAAATTGAGTAGCCCAATACCTCACTGATGATAGAGCATAACAGGGCTGCTATAAAACAAGAATAAAACACAGCGAGCAGGAATTACTGTTACATTAAGGAAAATCACATCCCTGAAGACACATTTTTTGTATCTCCTTAATTATTACCTTATGAAAGACTACAAGTCTATCCACTGCATCACAGGCACTAACTTTTGGAGACTTCGGTCCCCCAGGTGGTGGTGGAAGGAGATGTAACAGCAACAACAGGGAGGCCATTTCTGGGTCGTAGGCTGAGGTCACAACAACAGAGAAAAAAGTCATTTAGTTGGGGATGAGAGGTAATGCTTTTGGTTTCTGTCCGTTCATCCGTCACATCACGTCTGCCCATCAAGCAAGATTACGCGAAACATACCAAACCTATTTTCATGATGGGTATCGCATGTGCCATGTAAGAGCCCATGACATTTTGGAGCGGATCCAACAGGTCACCCCGCATGGCCAAATTAATCATAATAGTGATGAAAATGAATGATGCAACTGTACCTGTGATAAGTGTAAATAAGTTAAAACAAATACAACTCACTTGTTGCATCATCAGGATCACTTCCTGGGGGACTTTCTGCTGACTGCACCAAGCGACGCAACCCTGGTGTTGAAGTGAGCTGCGAGGCCTCTTTTATGATATTTGCCTTGAAGAGCACATCCCATTTCTGAAGCAGCTGGGAGGAGATGTCATTAAATAGGAGAGTGAAGTCTTGCTCCACCTTTAAAGGAAGACAATATTACTGTACATTACTACAACAGGAAATGATTTCAAATTTCAAGCCATTCTAAACATCTCATTCCAACTTACCAGTCCTTTTGTATCCATGAATCTCGGGAAGGCAGCAAGGACATCAACACCTTTGCCGGGGTCATTAACAAGCTTCTGGCGGTGCTGAAAGGTCTGTCTCATCTTCTGGAAGATCTGGGAGTTGTCAGTAGTATGGTTGAGCAAAGACATGGCCTCTTTGCAAGCATCCCCCTCAAGCTGCTCTTCCATAATAACAACCCTCTGGGAAGTTGGGCCTCCAGGAGAATGACCAGTAGAGCTGCTTGGTGGCAGTGCAGATCCTTGACTTCGTTTGGACTTCCTTTGGACTGTTTTCAGACGCCAAGCAATGTATCCTGTGTTGCTGGGAGCATCATAGAAGTGTTCCTGAAAATAAATAAATAAATAAATGTGTTGTCATACTTGGCTCATAGGAAATCTCAGAATTCAACTGTCAATGTCATATGCACACATGATAGTGTCATGCAAACAATAATAATGTCTATTACATAGCCTTTCTTGGAATATGGATCCTTGAGGGAAGGGAACAGCATCACTATCCCAAGAGCATACTCTTCTCTGGTTGCTTTAGTGGGGAGGCACCTGAGAGGATATATTAGATTAGTAATCTAAATGTATGCAATGAACATGCAGTTATTTGACACAAATAAAGAGAACATATAACACATACCCATGATTATCCACCATGTGAGATACCAGGATGTTAACCATTTCTCGTCTTGTGCTATCTGTTAGGGTTGCTGTTGTTTGGTACTCCTGTAGTACGTCTTCACCACCAGACTTGCCTCGTAACACAGCTTCAATCAACTAATAAAAAGAAAACACATGAGAAAGCAACACATGGTGATAAATCACCTTTCCAGAGACTGAGGGTCAAAACATTTGAAGCAACACATGAGAATAAAACTGATACCTGTTTAGCAGACACTGCACCAGTTGTTTCCTCAATTCTTGGTCTCTTGCTAGGGACCACATCTAGTATTAGAGTTGATGCATTTGAGCTGAGGCTTGAGTTAGACAACTCAGAAGCGGAGGTGGAGCAATCAGAGAATTCTAAAGGAAAAGAAAAAAAGTAGGCTAAGTAATTGTAGGATGTGTACTGTAGAGTGCTTGCTTAAATGCCTGTCTTTTGACCTCACCATCATTTGAGAAAACTGTCAGCACCACATTGCCTTGTCCAACGAGGTCACTGAATATCTCAGCATCAACATCTGTCCCTGTTGCATCCTTGTATGTGACTTGTGCATCAGGTGGCAGGCAAAATCTCTCTATGACTGGAAAAGATAGTACAGTGAGAATAAACTGAATGTGCTTTTCAAGGCAGCACTGTTTGTCTCACAGGAAATTACTTCACATTAAATGCATTCATCCACCACTGTATAATCATAAATAAACCTAGAACATGTTCCCTTACAAAACCCATCCCCACTATGAGTTCAAATTTGATGTGCCATGATATATGCTAAATCAGTGGTTCTCAAACTTTTTCATGTCAAGGACCCCCAAATTGACACTTATGAGCCCGCGGACCCCCATTTGAAAAGATAAGCCAGGGACCCCCATAAGATTTTTTTTAATTTTAATTTCAAGGACCCCCAGTTTGACATGCATTAGGCTATACGGACCCCCATTTAATGGCATTTATATTTCTAGGACCCCGATTCATATTGTAAAATCAATGTTAATTTAACTCTGAGAGTGTACAAATGGAACCAAATGGACCCGTTAGGGTCCATTTGGTTCCATTTGTACACTCTCAGAGTTACAGACCCATAAGGGTCCATTTGGTTCCTGTCCATCATTTAGCTGGGGACCCCCTGGAACCCCCTCAAGTACCCTTGGGGGTCCCCGGACCCCACTTTGAGAACCAATGTGCTAAATGTTACCTTTTTCATGGAACTGCATAAAGTCAAACCGTCCATCCACTTCTTCCAACTTCACATACTTCTGCAGTTCTCTGTACTTCACCTGGACCAGCATTTTTACTCAGACCTGCAGAAAGTTTGACAAAATAAATTAACACAAATAACTACAAATTAAGCTTAGTTACTATATGCAGTAGTTATAGTAGGCTACAAACAAAACAAAGCTTTGTTTTCATCCTTGTGAATTACAAAATTGTCATGTTAAATCATGATAAAGTAGGATACTTTTTTTACCATGGTTATTTTATTAGAAAACAATGCTAGACAAGCTCCCTCATCTTAAAGTAGCAACAACATCCTACCTTCATTGACACCACACTAACAGGATCGATCAGGATCTAATTTTAATGTTCTGTGATTCTTCTACACATATAAGTAATGCAGCCATCCTCTTTAAATCATGCCTTTTGCAACAGGTGGTGGTCGCTAATTAATTAAGGCTACACACAGAGCACAATGAATTAGAATGCTATAGGGGTAAATAAGAATAATGTTCACCGTTTGTAGCCTTTACAGAATAAACTTGTGAGCATTTGGCTTAGTCTATTTTCAGTGCAAATGGCCATGCAAGACCACAGACTCCATGGTTTATGTAACCTGTTCACCATTACTAGTCTTGACAAACATTTTGTAAAGCATAATAGGCCTACATCTCCGTGGATGTTAACTTGTAGCTACATATTGCAGTTTGCAGCACACCTTTACAATTATTTCAATAAGTCTGCACTTACCATGAAATGGTGTTGTTGGAAGAACACATTGAAGAAAATGTCCACTGTGTCAGTTGTACTCATCAATTCAAAATGAATTGCATGTGCGGACAGACAGGAGGAGCTTAATTACATCTCTGCAGAGTTGGGTTAACACTGATGTGAACACCATTTAAATCAGAGAGTGTTAAAATTACACTTTGGGAGTGAAAATCAACTCTGGGCGGAGTTGGGTAACACTGATTTTAATCAACTATTTAAAACAACTCCAAACACTTAACCATTACATCAGAAAAATGTTAAAATTACACTTTGGGAGTGAAAATCAACTCTGGGCGGAGTTGGGTAACACTGATTTTAATCAACTATTTAAAACAACTCCAAACACTTAACCATTACATCAGAAAAATGTTAAAATGACACTTTGGGAGTGGAATTAAGTCTGGGCTGAGTTGGGTAACACTGAAGTGATCAACTCTTTCAAATAACTCCAACATTTAACCCAATTTAAATATGAAGGTGTTAAAATTACACTTTGGGAGTGGAATTAACTCTGGGCTGAGTTGGGTAACACTGAAGTGATCAACTCTTTCAAATAACTCCAACATTTAACCCAATTTAAATATGAAGGTGTTAAAATGACACTTTGGGAGTTGAAATCAACTCTGCAATGTTTAACCCTGAAATTTCAACTCTTTAATTTTTGCTGTGTACATGTCATGTGTCTGAAGATTATTATGGATGCTATAAATCAGTAGAGACCCCCACTTTAACGTATGCTTTATGGCCACGGACCCCTAGGGACCCCCTGGCCCAGGGACCCCCATATGAAAATATTTAGTGCCAGGGACCCCCAGAAGAGAAAAGTTATGTTAAGAAATTCAACATCATTCAAAATGTTCCAAACATTTTCAAGATGTTTCAAAACATTTTTAAAAATATCAGATGTACAAGCTCGCTGCGCCGCCTCAAAGTGACGCGCTGTGAGCTTGTAGATCTGATATTTTTGAATAGCTAAAGTATAAAATATGGATAAAGTGGTTAAATGATTGTGATGCTGTATTTTAAATTGAATCGATTTTTTAAAAAACATACTGGTTTTAAATAGACAATTTATTCAAATATGTAAATGATCTAATTAAATATACACGATTCACATATGCAAAGTACAAAAGTATTCACATTGAAATATACTTAAGTGCTGAAAGTAAAAATAAAAGGATTCCCTCTGCTTGCAATGAGGGAACAGGGCGCATGCGCACACAGCGACCGGCAGTGAGAGATATGTTTAATGTATGTAATATGTTTTGCTAACTCTTGCTGTAAACCTATTTGCCCTTTTGGGACATTAATAAAGTTAAACCTTGAAAGTAAAAGTACTCATTTTTCAGAATATCCCATTTCACACGTGTAAAAATGCTTTGAAAAGAAGAAAAAAAAACAGCAGATCTACAAGCTCACAACGTTGTGAGCTTGTAGATTTCAAATAGCCTAAGTATACATAGGACTGTAGTGGTTAATGTGTGTTTTGTAATAATATTAAAAATCTATAAAGTAACCAAAGTTTTCAAGTAATTGTAGTGAAGTAAAAGTACAATATTTGCCTCTGAGGTGTAGTGGAGTAGAAGTAAAAGTATTGGAAATACTCAAGTAAAGTACAAATAACTCAAAATTGTACTTAAGTACAGTACTTGAGTACATGTACTTACTTTACACCGCTGCTCTAAACAGGTGAAGATGATTTAGTGTTGATGAGTGAAAAGCAGTCTGTGGATCTATTCACTCTGCAGGATGAACATCTGGTCAGAAAACGGAAATGGTTTGTCCATGTGACGTGCGGGTGAACGTGTTCAACGCACCGGATCCAGTAGGCGGGGCTTTAGACCGGATGTGATACGGATCTAAAAGAGACGCACGCGCACAACGTCTGCTTGGCAGTGCTTTCAAACATTTTGTCTTGCATCACGTCACGCTCCTCTGCTGAAGGTAAACTAATGTTTGATTCATATCTAAAGTTAAAACACTCACTGTGTGGGGGTTTGTAGATCTAACCCTGCCATATGTTCATGTGTGTTTATAATCTACTTTAGCCTTGGATCAAGACGGCCCGTCAGGGATTGTATTATTTATGGTGATCGATTCTGATGTTTGTTGGTAGTTTTAAACGGATCATAAATCCCCATAAATGAACCCAATCCAACATATACAGTGTTTAAACACAAATACACGGATGTTACCCGTCCATACGGGTCTGTTGTGTTCCGTAATATTACGTAGAGTTTAATAAAGACGCGTTTTAGTCACGTGTGTGTCTGAACGCCGTTCTAGTTACACATTTACATGGACATTTACCTGCTGCAACAGCGCCACTTTACCAAATAGTTTGTGGTTCTGTATTTAAGGCTCGTGCGTCTATACTTATGTATGCATTGTAAATATAAAGTGATTATCTTAAACCCACAGATGTTATCCGTACATACGGGGTGTTAGTGTTCAGTTAATGTTCAGTATAGATTAATAAAGAAGTGTTTTAATCCCCTCTGTGGATGAACGTCATTGTATTTCCTGGATTACATGGGGTGTAATACCGGTGTTCACCTGCAACAGCGCCACTTTCACCCATTGAATGAGACCCCTTAACAGACGACGTCATACTGGCTGCGTGCAGCCAGTATGCGCGCAACGAAACCCATTATATCAGGTCTCGTTAGGACGCGTCTCACTAGCCAACACACACAAGAGGGGGTTGGGGTGTGCTGAAACCAGTGCACCCCGAAACAGGTTGGGAATTGATTGTGTGAAACAATCACCTGTGCGTCCAGGCTCAATGTTAGTAAACAAATAATTGGTCTATACAGTGATGTTCAGACAGACCAGATTGAAACATTTATTTATTGAATAATACGGAATATTAATGAACATAAAGGGTCCGTATGGTGGGATAACATCTGTGGCTTTGGGATAAACACGTTATATTTAGAGTAACATACATTTATCAAGATGTTTGAGACTTTAACATGGAACTAACTACAAACACTATTTTTGGAGAGTGTTAAGAATGTCAAAGATAGGATAATAATAATAATGTCATTTTATTTGTACAGCACTTTTCACATTTCATACTTTTCATGAAATATCTAGAACAAAACAAATGTAAAAGCCTAAGGATAGAGATTAAACTGAGCTAAATTGTAACATAAGATAAATAACACTCAGGCAGGATAATAAGTAATCTAGACTAAATATCGATATCAAAATCGATAAGAAATCTGAGTCTTGATCGAAGGCTAAGATGAAACTAAATATCGTCTCTACTATCGGGAGGAAACCATAGAATGTCCCAAACTGTTACTTTTCAGGATTAAAAAATGGCAAAAGTAGCAGATCTACAAGCTCAAAACGTGTTGTTTTGTGCCACGTTTCAAGCTTGTAGATCTGCTACTGTTGATGGTACTACTTCAAAAATGTGTCCACATTTTTCAATATGTTTTTTTAAAGCGCACATTTTTAACACTAATATTTGCTTCTGGGGGGATTCTACAA
Source organism: Gymnoscopelus microlampas (assembly GCF_963454915.1). Lineage (NCBI taxonomy): Eukaryota > Metazoa > Chordata > Actinopteri > Myctophiformes > Myctophidae > Gymnoscopelus > Gymnoscopelus microlampas. The sequence goes on along the minus strand of NC_139941.1, from coordinate 53,206,641 downwards.
ATGTCTTCTAAATCCGTGGTTCTCAAACTTTTTCGTGCCAAGGACCCCCAAATAGACATTTATTAGCCCGCGGACCCCCATTTGAAAAGATAAGCCAGGGACCCCCATAATAGAAGATTTTTACGGCTCTCTAGCAGTGATTTTCAACCATTTTAATTTCAAAGACCTCCAGTTTGACATGCATTAGGGCTACAGACCCCCCATTTAATGGCATGTATGTCTCTGGGACCCCGATTCATATTGTAAAATCAATGTTAATTTAACTCTGAGAGTGTACAAATGGAACCAAATGGACCCGTTAGGGTCCATTTGGTTCCATTTGTACACTCTCAGAGTTACAGACCCATAAGGGTCCATTTGGTTCCTGTCCATCATTTAGCTGGGGACCCCCTGGAACCCCCTCAAGTACCCCTGGGTCCCCGGACCCCACTTTGAGAACCAATGTTCTAAATCATACGTTTTTTGAAAAAAACTTTTGTTGCTATAATCAAACTTTTTCATGTCAAGGACAAGGACCACCCAAAATGATATGTATATTTGTTCCAGGGACCCCCCAGAAGCAAAAATTTGAGTAAAAGAAATTCAGAAATTTTCACAATTTTTCAAAAAATAGCAGATATGCAGGCTCATAGAGCGGCACTCGGTGCCGCGCTATGAGCTTGTAGATCTGCTATTTTTGAATAGCCAAAGTATATAAGATAATGGTTAAAGTGTTTACACCGACGCGTTCCCGGTCTTAAAGGGTTAACACTATAGCATACATGGGCAACTGGCGGCCCGGGGGCCACACGCGGCCCTCACCTTAACTTAATGCGGCCCGCAGGTTAACAGTGATATATATTATTGATTTCAGCTGTTCCAATTCCAAACATGCAATCATGACCCGCTTTAATTACTTCAGTCTATATTATTGGTTCAATGACTTTATATCCAATGTATTTGTATTTAATGTGTTCATAAAGTTAACTTAATTATAAGCAAATCCATTTGAAATTACATTTTAAAAAAAACTTCAGGATTCCAATTCCAAAATGTCTGATCTACAAGCTCAAAACGCGTCGCGATGCTTTGAGCTTGTAGATCAGCTATTTTTTGCTACTTTTGTGTGACATACTAGAATGACGAATTTAACCCATTAATACCTGGAACTGTGTCATTTTTAGATTTGAGCTAAAAAGCATTATTTTACACTTTGGGCTATTCAAAAATAGCAGATATACAAGCTCATAGCGCGGAGTGCCGCGCTACAAGCTTGTAGATCTGCTATTTTTTTTAAATCGTGAAAATGTGTGCAAATCTTTGAATATATATTTTTTTAAAGCGAACATTTTTAACTCAAATCTTTGCTTCTGGGGGGTCCCTGGAACAAGATATTTTGATGGGGGTCCACGGCCAAATACATATAATTTTGGGGGTCCTTGACATGAAAAAGATTGAGCACCACTGATATAGAAACATACGTTTTTCAGAAAACTGTTGGGATTTAGGAGACATGTAGAATCGGCTTCAGGTCTCAATGGGTTAATTTACAAAAAAAGTAAAAATATGTAGATAAGAGGCGTCTGCCCGACAGTAACAATAATATGCAATGTGTCCCTCTGGAGTGAGTGTGGAAATATAGTGGCCCTATACACCATCAAAGTTGTATCACCCCTGCACTATTAGCCTACTTAAAAACTGTATTTTCTATTATTATTGTTATTATTATACAATATATTAAATTTAATGTTGGTATATATCTGTGTCTTGCAGGTTAATCATGTGACCTTCTGCAGAGTGGACTAAATCTACTTGCGACGCATTGTGAGCTTGTAGATCGGCTATTTTTAAAAGATTTTAATATATTTTGAAAACTTGTGAAACAGGATATTCTACATAATGTGTACTTTTTTATTTTTGGTACTTCAAGTACATTTTGATACCAGTACCTTTGTACTTTTACTCAAGTGAATTTTGAATTCTGGACTTTAACTTGTAGCAGAGTATTTCTACATTGCAGTAGTGATACTTTTACTTAAGTAAAAGCAAATCAGTATTTTCTTCCACCACTGCTGGCCATTATAAACCAGGGCTGTGTCACCATTACAAAATGGAAGTTGACGATTCATTGTCACATGATTGATTGTGATCAAAGATTGAATTGTGTTTGACGTTGAGCATTGGAACATTATGAATACAAATGTAATTTATTTTTGGCTTTTAGGGCTTCGTAAACAAAAGTTGCACAAGGTAGATATGACACATAATATACATCATTTAATTACAACAAATACATTCATAGTGGGATTAGCAGAGTGGAAATAGCCAATCTACAAGCTCAAAACGTGTCGCGTCGCAACACGTTTTGAGCTGGTAGATCTGCTATTTCCACAAAATGTTTGAAAATATATGAACATTTTGAACATGGTAATGATTATGACGATTATGCAAAACATAATTGCAAATTCAAATAATTGCAATTAGGCTATTGCGTAATAATTGTGACCGGTCTAGTATAAACCCTAGGGTTTATACTCATGGTAACTGATGGCTGATATCAGACATCACTTTGAGAGCCACTGGTCTAGCGGCTCAGAGCTGAACCAAGACGTCTGTGGTTTTATTTTCAAGCCGAATCCCAACCCTCAACATTCTGCCTCCTCCAATGTTATGGAGAAATTGGTGACCTGACAAAAGATGTGTCCATCGTGTCCATCACATGTCAAACATCCAAAGTTAAATCACTGCTGTTAGTTTATGAACAGAGTTGCTCTGTTCATAAACAAACGGTTGTTGTTTACATTTGGACATGGTGGTGTTTTTGTGAAGTCCACGAGATGGTCGCATGTTTTCTGAAGGTCACCAATTTCACTGTAACCCTTGGCCAAATGATATTCATGTGGGGGTCCTTGATATGAAAACATTTGAGAGCCAATGTCTTTAGTTGTTTCTGAAACTTGATGAAATGATAAGCATTGTAGACTTTACTTGAACATGGTGTTTGATACAGGAATAGACGGCACCTCTTTGCTAAATTGGCAATGTTTCTCCCAAAATGTAAAGCAAATTAAAAATTTGCAAAAAAGCAGGGGTCTTCAACAGGGGGTCCGGGACCCAGAGTTACTACAGGGGGTCCGCCAAATCTTTTTTTACATTAACCACTTGAACCCTAGCATCCCTTTGCTGAGGAGAACTTAAGCCAAAAATAGCAGATCTACAAGCTCACAACGCCTCGCGCTGCGAGGCGTAGTGAGCTTGTAGATCGGCTATTTTTTAGCAAAGAGTTATAGGTGTAGAGGGAAAAAAGAGCAGCAAAAGTTTATCTCAAACATAATTTTATACAATATAGAGGGGGTCCCTGCTTCATCTCTCTCTCAGCTAGGGGGTCCTTGGCCTGAACACGTTGAAGACCCCTGTCTTAAAGGGATAGTTTAAGGGTAAGACCACTTTGGTAGAGGTTTGGGTTGTGTATTTACCTTGCCATGATGTAACTCCAAAGGTGGGCAAGAAATAAAAAATAATTGCTCCATTGATTAGAAATTGATAATTCAAAATATGCTCCTCATTGACTTACATTGTACGGTAAAACAGCTCTCAAAGTCACTCTTTTAGCACATAAATGAACCCAAACAATGTTGATTCAGACAATATATAGCATCACCAAACCCAGTACTGTTTGTTTTTTTAATAAAAATGTCAACTTACTGTTGATTTTACTATTTGAAGATCTGGATCCGGATCCGCCGATCCAGTCCGGGTTTTCTACTTATTAAAAATGGCAAAATCAACAGGAAATTGACATTTTTATTTAAAAAAAAACAGTACTGGGTTTGGTGATGTTCTATATTGTCTGAATCAACTTCGTTTGTGTTCGTTTTTGTGCTAAAAGAGTGACTTTGAGAGTTGACTTGAATTCATGGATATGTTTTTGTTTTTGTCTCATTCCTAAACCAATAATTTGATGACCGGCAGCGGTTCCGGTAGGAGACACAAAGAGTCTCCTTTGTGCCTACCGGTCCATAATTCAAGGCTTCATGGGGTGACTAATCGATTGAAAAAAAGTGTGTTTTTGGGTGAACTATCCCTTTTTAAGTAATGTAAAGTATACATGATGTGAACATGTACGGGTGGGTACATCATTATCAGTCCTAAAACATATTGTTTTATGCCTACAGTGGCTGTAGGCCAGTCAAGCATCTTCAAAGCATGTACTTAAAGGAGTAGTTCACCCAAAAAAATACTTATTTTCTATAAATTGCACACCCCATGAAGCCTTGAATTCATGATTTAGTTTTTGTCTCATTACTAAGCCAATAATTTGATGACCGGGTGTATTTCCGGTAGGAGACACAAATAATTTACTTTGTGTCTCCTACCGGATACATTAGCCGGTAGGAGACGGGAATCTAATTATTGGCATAGGAATGCGACAAAAACAAATCCATGAATTCAAGGCTTCATGGCGTGTGCAATTGATAGGAAATAAGTCATTTTGTGGGTGAACTACTCCTTTAAGTTACTTAATTACTTACTTTGAGGAATAGAAATGGCCAATTACACATTGAAGTGCCCACTTTTCCCGGGTGCCCACTCTTCTAGTTACAAAATGTTGATTTATTTTCAAAAATGTTCAATGTTCATGTACAATACAATTAAATCCTTAATCACAATTATTTGTGACAATTACTCAAGTAAAATGCCATAATGGTGACACAGCCCTGTCAGTGACCAGCTTATGGCTCTACAGACCATCTTGGCTTCCAAAATGTCAACCTGTAAGGCCTGCTCAACTCAACGTTTTTGTTTTCTTTTTTGTGTCTTTACAGAACACGAAGATGACAAGAAGAAGACGTCCGTAAGTGAAGATGGCAGGAAGGTAGGAACCTTTTGATTTCAGCTGCTGCTTGTTAAGGGGGCTACATGCTACCATATACCATGTATGTGGTCATTTGCGTCGTCTATCGTTTCACGTCATTTGCATCGCGTCATTTGTGGGTAAAGCTTCATCACGTCGGTCCACATCACATAGGACCATGTGCCTTTCTGTGATGTGGATTTATGTGATTTTATTTATTGTTTCACGTAATTTGCGGCCAAAGCTTTGATCACATCGGTCCACATCACATACGACCATATGTGGTCGTAACTTCTCCTCTTTTTCTCTATTCTTTGCTTTAATAAAGCAATAACAAGATTATTTGTTTTTATTTACTTTTGTGTCTGAGTTGTTTGATCGATTTTTTATTTTTGTCTATCTTTCTTTTCACAAACACATTTCTTTCTTCTTGCCTGTCTATTGCACTAGTTCTTCACTAGTGGTTTGTGTGTACAAATGTATGTGATGTGGAGCTATGTGATTTATGTCTGGTATCATTATGGTAGCATGTAGCCCCATTAACACTGTGTTAACAGTCATCTGCTGTAGGTCTGTGCAAACTAAAAGAGAAAGCAAATGATGTCCGTGGTGTCATTTGCTTCTTTCTTAGTGTTTTTCAATTTCATTTGCTGTTGTCTGAGTCGTGGCTGCTGTTCAAGGTAAGTGATAGTAGTGACACGGTCTATCATTGGTTGTCGGGCAGAAACCTTGTGTGTGTGTGTATATATATATATATATATATATATATATATATATATATATATATATATATATATATATATATATATATATATATATATATATATATATATATATATATATATATATATATATTTATTTTATTTTTATTTTTTATTTTTTTGTAAATACATTTCTTTACTTGGTCATACCGTGTGACGGTGTCACACACTAAAGCAGTACAAACAGCCGATCTACAAGCTCACAACGCAAAAGATCATGATAATTACATTGGATCCATTGGCACACAGGTTATTTTGTGTCTATTTTAAAAAGTAACAATTTTGGACATACAAGGTTTCTGCCTGACCTCCATACTTTAACTTCCCCTCTTTTCTCTTCATTATTTGCTTGAATAAAGTTATAACTTTTTTTCCTTCTAGTGTGTCTTTGAGTTTTTTATAAATGGAACCAAATGGACCCGTGGTCCATTTGGTTCTATTTGTAGTACTGACAGTATACGTATCCAGGCTGTTTATGTAATGACAGGGTACAGTATATGTAGGCTTATGCTAAGCTGTATAATATAGTGACAGGGTACAGTATATGTATACTAGGTTGTATAATATAGTATATGTGGCTCTTGGTCACATAGCAAACTCACATAGTTAAACCTATTTGTGCTTTATCTATTTTTGATAAAGTTAAAAATATAGCTTTTTTTTTGCCCTGTCATAGTATCAACTAAACATTTTTTTAGCTTTAACTGTAAAATTTGCACTATCAGCGCCGCTTGCGTTGCGTCATTTAACGGGTGGCGGGCCAGTGGTTTGCGTCGTTTGCGTTCAATGCCCGTCATTCGTGAAGAATATGTAAGGGACTGGACCAGTTTTTTTTTATTGGGTCACAGCCAGCGTTTGTGTGATTTATGTCTCGTAGCATTTAGCGTCATTTGCGTTTTGATTTGATTTGCGTCGGGTCTCAGGATTTCACGTCATATCCGTGCAGGTAAGTCTTCATCACGTCAGCCCACATCACATAAGTCCATGGTGTAGTGTAGTGTAGTATGTGATGTGGATTGATGTGATGTATGTGTTGTCATTTCACAACACATGCGGGTAAAAATTACATTTGATTTCACGTCGCTTCCGTCATATGCAGGTAAGTCTTCATCACGTCAGCCCACATCACATATGACCGTACACGGGGGCCGTATGTGATGTGCATTGATGTGATGTATGTCTTGTGTTGTGTCATTTCACAACATATGCGGGTAAAACATCATCACGTTAGTCCACGTCACATATGAACATATGTGGAGGTATGTGATGCATGTCGTCCTTTACGTCGTGTGTCGTTTCGCGTAATTTTATTGCCGTTGTACCGTTTCAGGCTATTTGCGAGTAAAGCTTCATCACGTCAATCCACATCACATAATAATAATAATAATAATAATAATAATAATAATAACATCACATTACTGGTCGTAGGGTTAGGGTAGTATGTGATGTGGATTTATGTGATTTTGTGATTATTTCACGACATTTGCGGATAGCTCGTCATTCACATCGGTCGGCAATTTTTTCTTTTAGGCGAGGTACACGCCGTTGTTTACAGTAGGTCAGAACAGGGAGAGATGTAGGGCCATCATTCATATCATATGCATTTAACCCATTAAGACCTGGAACTGTGTCATTTTTAGATTTGAGCTAAAAAGCTTTATTTTACACTTTGGCTATTCAAAAATAGCAGATATGCAAGCTCATAGCGCAGCACAGAGTGCCGCGCTATGAGCTTGTAGATCTGTTGTTTTTGAAAATTCGTGAAAATGTGTGCAAATCTTTGAATATATATATTTAAAGCAAATATTTTTTAACTAAAATCTTTGCTTCTGGGGGGGGTCCCTGGAACAAAATATTTTGATGGGTGTCCGCGGCCAAATACATGTCCTTGACATGAAAAAGTTTGAGAACCACTGATATAGAAACTTATGTTTTTCAGAAAACTGTTGGGATTTAGGAGACATGTAGAATCGGCTTCAGGTCTTAAAGGGTTAATGACTTTGGTTATTCCTGTTGCTTGTGTTGTATGTTGTGTATTAATGTCATTCATAGTGTTGTATGTTGTGTACTAATGTCATTCATAGTGTTGTGTACTAATGTCATTCATGCTGTTGCTGTATTGCTGACAAATATTGGCACAATTGATTTTGCGTTGCGTCATTTGCGGTAAAGCTTAATCACGCCAATCCACATCGCATATGACCAGTATGTGATGTGAAGGTGTTTGACGGATGTCGGCATGTGCATCACGTATAGTTACTCGTTATTTGTGCCGTCATTTGCGAGTAAAGCTTCATCACGTCAATCCACATCACATAATAATAATAATATAATAATATAATATAAACGATACATACAACCATATGACCAGTATGTGATGTGGACTTCGTTTCACGTTGTTTGCGTACAATGCTCGTCATTTGGCAGGAGAATAATGAAGAAAATGGACTGATGCTGGACTGAGACTGATGCAGAGAACATGAAACAAAGAATGCTGCTGCCATTGCGTCATATGCGCCTCGTATGATTTATGTCAATCGTTCACAAATGATGTAAATTATACGAGTCTCTCTATCTATCCCTCTCTCTGTCTCTTTATCTCTCATCTCTCTATCTCTCCCCCTGCTAAGTATGTTGGTGAATGTAATGCACATTACAAAGTGCTTTGGTAAAGGTACTATAGATAAATGCACCATTTTAAATTGTAAACTTTGAATTGAACTCATAGGCATCAGCTAGCAGCCACTGTGACACTGTGTAAGAGGCAGTTCAGTCACTGTAGACTGTATTACTCCTGGAAAATAAAATAAACATTAGTCACAACTGTGTGATTGCATTCTAAACATTACAGTCATAACTGATGTCATTCAAAATGTGTAAGCTCTATATTTAACAGCTACCAGGCATTGTGCCACTGCAGAGATTCCCAAACCTTTTAGCTCAGGACCCAAACTAGTGAAGATAATAGATTTGCAAGCTCACAACGAGCATGTAAATCTATTTTCACAACCTCTTTTTTTTTTGGTTTTGTTTCTAATTTATTGCTTAGATCAGTGATTGTCAACCGCGGTAGATGGTACAGTAAGTGTACCGTGGATACTTGCTAGGTGTACCGTGGGCTTTGAAGAACGTGTGAAACCAGCCCCTCGAGAACAATGGCGCGTCCGTCAATCGATATGGCCGTCACCCGTTTCACACCCAGCCACGGCCGAGTCCTTTCAGTGCAGCGACCATCACCAGGAATGCAAATATGTTGCCACTGCAGCCTGTGTGTGTGACTGTGTGTGTGTGTGTGTGTGTGTGTGTGTGTGTGTGTGTGTGTGTGTGTGTGTGTGTGTGTGTGTGTGCACGCTCGTTGTGCGCGCACGCTCTTGTGTCTCGTTAAAAAAAAAAGAATCCAGCAAACAGCTGGATTCTTATAAAGTAGTCCATTGAAGTAGATAGGGACAACACTTATTGTCGAGGTAAGCACAACATTTTAGATCCATTTTAGAGAGTTTAAAACTATCAATTCCAGTGGAGTTTGATGCTAGCAGTTAGCGCATAGCAATGACATATGGTACTTTTTTGCCTTGAATATTCATGAAAGGCAGAGTGACATGGTTTGTTTTTTGCCTTGAAAACAATGAAAGGCATACAATGTTGCTATATTCAGTGTTTCTAAAAAGGACTCAAGTTTCAAACAAAGACATTTGTACTGACTTAAAAAGTGTTTTTTTCGTTCTAAAACAGTTTCACACTAAGACTATTGTGGCCAATCTTTCCTATATATATTTTTTAAAATCTTTCCTTTTTTTTCATCTTCTCCATTCATTGCACTGACCCAAGTTTATATATTTGTAGGCCAAAGACATTTTGTAATGTTCAAGGTTTCTTTATTACTTGTGTACATGAGAGTAAATAGAGTAAATATTATATATATATATATATATATATATATATATATATATATATATATATATATATATATATATATATATATATATATATATATATATATACGCACCGTATATCTAGGTGTACCCTGGGATATTTTGGCTAAGCCAGGTGTACCTTGGCACCAAAAAGGTTGACAAACACTGGCTTAGATTTGTTGTTTTCACTAAATAGCACATGTTCTATTTTGCTTGCTTCTTATATGTGCTTTTAATTCATTTTCATTTTACTATTTGACCCCAGAAAAAATAGTCACTGTTTGAATCTGGATCTGAAATTATCAATAAACAAGCAATGGCAAAAACACACTGGAATGTAAACATTTCAGTGTAAAGATTTTCATAACGTTTTAGCTCGAGACCCAAAAGAGAAATGTGAGGTCTCCCTGGGACCTAGTGAGAATAGCAGATCTACAAGCTCGGCTTGTAGATCTGCTATTTTCATTACTCTTATTTTAATATTTTAAATGGAATTTCTTTCATTTTTGTTTTTAAATGTATCGGGTTCTTTTGAAACATAAGAACGTTTTACTACTCTAAATATTTTATTCTATTAATGTAAAACAAATGCAGGATACTAAAAGGAAAGAGGAATATTTACAGACTGATCTCAAAAACAAATTAAAACTGGCAGAAATAAAGACTCACTCCATAAAAACCTTAAGGAAAACTCCTTAGACAGAGACTAAGAACATACATTTTTATTTCATTTTTTCTATGTTCATGAAGTTCTCCAAGTGCTCAAAGTGAAAAGTGCAGCAACACACATTTAGGTCGTAGGACCATCGTCAGTGCTATATCATCAGATGTAATCATTTGCAATTAAAGCTTCATCACGTCAGTCCACATCACATAATGACCGTAATGTAGTGTAGTGTAGTGTAGTGTAGTATGTGATGTGGATTTCTGTGTTGTCATTTGTGGGTAAAGCTTCATTATTCATGCCGGTCAATAGGCGAGGCACTGACGATGGTCCTTTGACCCAAACGTTTGCTGCTGCACTTTTCACTTTTAGCACTTGGAGCTCTTTATGAGCATGAACAAATAAAACACTAATATATATTTTTTTGTCTCTGTCTAAGGTGTTTTTCTTAAGGTTTTTGTGGAGTGAGTCTTTTCTTCAACCGGTTTTCCTTTTGTATAAAGATGTTAACATGGCTTCACATTTATGGTCTGTAATGATTAAATTATTACAAATTTCCAAATGTTTTTGTTTGGAAGAGTCAAGATTGTATTTCACACTTGTAAGTTCTGTGGATATTTTTGCTTTGTTTTTTTGATAAAAATATGATGTATTGTTTACCCGATGATTAAATGCATTATCAGGTTGTCATTTAAAAAAAAGAAGTAAAACAAAAAATCCACAGAGCTTTAAAAAGTGTTGAATAAAATAGTTTTTCCTTTCAAAACAATCTTAATTGTGAACTACATTTTGCTCATGTACAGAGCGTTAATCGATAGGGTTATGTTTTGATGTTGTAGATCTTTGATTTGATTGATTGAATACTTTATTAACAGGTTTGGGGGGGGGGGGGGGGGTGTATTTACTCATGACCCAAGAAAATGTGTCCACGACCCACCATTGAGTCCCGACCCATAACTTGGGAAACAGCGGACCAGGGTCCATTTGTTGCCTTAAATGTATGAGGTTCTTTTGAAATATGAGAACTTTTTATTTCTGTAAGTGTTTTATTTTTACAAAATGTAGGAAACTAAAAGGAAAAAGAGAAAGATTGATAGACAGAGATATTAAGAAAATCTATTATTGTTTTATTTGTTTCATGATCATAAAGTGATCCAAGTGCTCAAAGTGAAAAGTGCAGCAACACACATTTAGGTCATAAGACCATCGACACAGCACTTGGAGCTCTTTATGAGCATAACAAATTAAAACACTAATATATTTACTTAGTCTCTGTCTAAGGAGTTTTCCATAAGGTTTTTGTGGAGTGAGTCTTTTCTTCAATCGTTTTTTTTTTTTTTTTTAAAGATGTTAACATAGCTACCCATTTATGGTCTGTAAATGATTACATTATTACAATTTTTAAAAATATAAAATTGGTTGAAGGAGTCAAGATTTTATTTCACACGTAAGTTTTGTGGACATTTTTGTTTTTTGATAACAAATATGATCTATATGTCATTTACCCGATTAAAAGCATTATCAGGTTTTTATTAAAACAAAGTAAAACAATGTCCACAGAGCTTTAAAAAAGTGTTCAATAAAATAAAGTTCCTCTAAAAATGTCAATCTTAATTGTGAAACTTAATTACATGTTGCTCATGTACTTAATCCATAGGGTTAGGTTTTCATCTGCCGTAGTTGTAGATCTTTAATTAAATGTTCATGTACAGAGTGTTAATCCATAGGGTTATGTTTTCATCTGCTGTAGTTGTAGATCTTTGAAATGTGTAAATCAGTGGTTCTCAACCTTATTCTGGATCTGACCACTTAACATGGCAGCCGTGTTAAGTGGACAGATGGGTGGGCCTTTTCAGATCATGCTTTAAAGAAATCCATTGGTACTAACTTAGTATAAATTATTTATTTAGTATAACTTTTTTATATTAAATCTTAATGTTTTGCCAAATATTTAGGAGGAGAACCACTGGTTTAAATTTCAACTAAATGTAAGTTGTATGTTAAACAAATGATTCCCCTACTTTATGGAATTGCTTTTTTTTTTAAATTTACTTTATGAAATTAGTTTGAGCTTGTAGATCTTCACTCTTGTAGATTTTCATTTTCTTTTCTTTATGGAATTTCTTATTTAGCATTTTCCTAAATTACATTATTTTGAATGTTTTTCTTTATTTTTGTGACATTGATCTTGTAGATCGGCTATTTTCACATTGTATAACGTTTTTTGGACATCAACAATATTCCAATATGTCATATCTGCTCCATTCAGAACAAACCAATGTAATTTTCAAATGTATTTAATACATTACAATGTTCAATGAACCGTAATCCACAGGCCAATCACCTGCTGGAAGCTTTGATTGAATACTTTATTAACAGGTTCAGAGGGGGGGGGGGGGGGTTTATTTACTCATGACCCAAGAAAATGTGTCCACGACCCATTATTGAGTCCCGACCCATAACTTGGGAAACAGTGGACCAGGGTCCATTTGTTGCCTTAAATGTATGAGTTTTTTTTGAAATATGAGAACTTTTTATTTCTGTAAATGTTTTATTTAAAAAAAATGTAGGAAACTAAAAGGAAAAAGAGGAAGATTTATAGACTGAGATTAAGAAAATCTATTTTTGTTTTATTTGTTTCATGATCATAAAGTGATCCAAGTGCTCAAAGTGAAAAGTGCAGCAACACACATTTAGGTCATAGGACCATCGTCAGTGCTATATCATCAGATCTAATCATTTGCGGTTAAAGCTTCATTACGTCAATCCACATCACATAATGACCATAGTGTATGTCTGGTGTAGTGTAGTGAGTGTAGTGTAATATGTGATGTGGATTTATGTCTCGTATCATTTTGCGTAATTTGATTTGCGTCTCGTCTTATCATTTCACGTCACTTATAAGTCATTTGCAGGTAAGTCTTCATCACGTCAGTCCACATCACATATGACCATAGGCGCTGTATGTGATGTGGATTTATGTGTTGTCATTTGCGGGTAAAGCTTCATTATTCACAGCGGTCAGTAGGCGATGCACTGACGATGGTCCTTTGACCCAAACGTTTGCTGCTGCACTTTTCACTTTTAGCACTTGGAGCTCTTTATGAGCATAACAAATTAAAACACTAATATGTTTACTTAGTCTCTGTCTAAGGAGTTTTCCATAAGGTTTTTGTGGAGTGAGTCTTTTCTTCAATCGGTTTTTATTTTTTTTAAAGATGTTAACATAGCTACCCATTTATGGTCTGTAAATGATTACATTATTACAATTTTTAAAAATATAAAATTGGTTGGAGGGGTCAAGATTTTATTTCACACGTAAGTTTTGTGGACATTTTTGTTTTTTGATAACAAATATGATCTATATGTCATTTACCCGATTAAAAGCATTATCAGGTTTTTATTAAAACAAAGTAAAACAATGTCCACAGAGCTTTAGCTGATTACCTGCCAAAGACGTATATATACGTCTTTTAATAATCAGCTGTTGTCCGCCAAAGACGTATATATACGTCTTTGAAAAAAAGGGGAAAAAAAATATTTATTTTTTTTTGGATTTTTTTTATAATTTCAACCCTTTTCGAATTACGAACAGATTAGGAGCTAAAAATGTTCGAAGATTTGCTGCTCCGTTCACTTCAATGTTAAAATTCAAACGGACAAACAATTCACTTTGTTTTTTGGTTTAAAACTACTGGTTTTGAGCTATATTGAAACATCAAACACATGTCAACGAGGTCAAAATGACCTCGTTGACATTTGTGAAACCACACCTGAATCTCATCTGTGATTAGAAACCATCTGGGGATCAATCATACTGGAGGAAAAAAATCTGTGGCTACAAGAACAGGTACCAAAATCATGGCAAAACCCTGGCAGAGGCTACAGACTGTTCTGAAAAAACTCTGGCAGGCATTGTGTTAAAAAAGTGTTCGATAAAATAAAGTTCCTCTAAAAATGTCAATCTTAATTGTGAAACTTAATTACATGTTGCTCATGTACTTAATCCATAGGGTTAGGTTTTCATCTGCTGTAGTTGTAGATCTTTAATTAAATGTTCATTTCTGCTGTAGTTGTAGATCTTTGAAATGTGTAAATCAGTGGTTCTCAACCTTATTCTGGATCTGACCACTTAACATGGCAGCCGTGTTAAGTGGACAGATGGGTGGGCCTTTTCAGAGCATGCGTTAAAGACCAATCAATCCTTTGGTACTAACTTAGTATAAATTATTTATTTAGTATAACTTTTTTATATTAAATCTTAATGTTTTTGCCAAATATTTAGGAGGAGAACCACTGGTTTAAATATCAACTAAATGTAAGTTGTATGTTAAACAAATGATTCCCCTACTTTATGGAATTGCTTTTATTTTTTTAATTTACTTTATGAAATTAGTTTGAGCTTGTAGATCTTCACTCTTGTAGATTTTCATTATTTCATTTTCTTTATGGAATTTCTTATTTAGCATTTTCTTAAATGACATTATTTTGAATGTTTTTCTTTATTTTTGTGACATTGATCTTGTAGATCGGCTATTTTCACTTTTTATAATGTTTTTTGGACATCAACAATATTCCAATATGTCATATCTAATCCATTCAGAACAAACCAATGTCATTTCAAATGTATTTAATACATTACAATGTTCAATGAACCGTAATCCACAGGCCAATAACCTGCTGGAAGCTTTAATTGAATACTTAATTAACAGGTTGGGGGGGGGGGGGGGGGGGGGGTTATTTACTCATGACCCAAGAAAATGTGTCCACGACCCATTATTGAGTCCCGACCCATAACTTGGGAAACAGTGGACAAGGGTCCATTTTGTTCCATGTTTCCTTAAATATATGAGGTTCCTTTGAAAAATAACGTTTTATTTCTGTACATTTCTTTCTTTTTTTTTATTGTAGGAAACTAAAAGGAAAAAGAGGAATATTTACTGACTGTAGCTGGTCTCAAAAACAAAGCAAAACTGGCAGAAAAAAAAGACTCCCTCCACAAACTCCTTAGACGGAGACAAAGAAAAGCTATTTTTATTTTATTCGTTTCATGATCATAAAGTGCTCCAAGGGATCAAAGTGAAAAGTGCAGCAGCAAACATTTAGGTCATAGGACCATCGTCAGTGCTATATCATCAGATCTAATCATTTTCGGTTAAAGTTCATTACGTCAGTCCACATCACATATGACCATAGTGTATGTCTGGTGTAGTGTAGTGAGTGTAGTGTAGTATGTGATGTGGATTTATGTCTCGTTTCATTTTGCGTAATTTGATTTGCGTCTCGTCTTATCATTTCACGTCACTTCAGTCATGTGCAGGTAAGTCTTCATCACGTCAGTCCACATCACATATGACCATAGGCGCTGTATGTGATGTGGATTTATGTGTTGTAATTTGCGGGTAAAGCTTCATTATTCACGGCGGTCAGTAGGCGAGGCACTGACGATGGTCCTTTGACCCAAAAGTTTGCTGCTGCACTTTTCACTTAGCTCTTGGAGCACTTTATGAGCATGAACAAATAAAATGCAAATATATTTTCTTAATCTCTGTCTAAGGAGTTTTCCTTAAAGTTTGTGTGGAGTGAAAATATGGCTACCTATTTATGGCCTGTTCATGAATTTTCCATGGCCAGACATTTGGGATCAATAAAAGTAGGAAAAAAGGCTGTTATTCTAGTCCGGACTTGTCCTTTAACATGGCAGCCTTGTTAAGTGGATAAACTCAATTGGTAAATGGATGAACTGTGACGGGATAGATGAGGGAGGTCAGCAAGAGTTTTTTTTTGTGCAAATATTAATTTGAATATCTGTTAGTTTATTGTATCTTATCTGTATTTTGTTTTAGTTTTTCTCCTTTTTTATTGTAATGTTAATTATTGACATGTATTTTGGGTTATTGTTTTCCTGTTTTCTTCTTGGTCGTCATGACTTCATAGGCTTGTCAAAATTACATAATAGCATTAGTCTTGATGGATAATATCATTGGAAATTATGTAATATTTGCACAAAAAATATTTCAGTTGTAATGTATGTTTTGTTTTAACTTCCATTTACTGTATTTGAATGTGATGGTATTCTATGTATGTGTTTACCTTGTTTATTGTGAGTCACTCTGGACAAAGAGTATAGATGAATATCTACATTGAAAATTGCGAAGTGACTTTACTGTTGAAATGTAAATGAGTGAATGTTACCATGTGATTTGTAAATAACAACATAAAAACAAAGGCTCTGGTGTGGTTCTCCTGGTTTACCGGGATGGGGTTCAATTCCCTGCAGTGCCCTACTCATAGTGTTGTATTTACCATTTTATATGGTCTGTTTTATTTATGTTCATAGTGTTGTATTTACCCTTTATGGTTTTATTCTTTATGTTCATTGTGTTGTATTTACCCTTACATGGTTCGTTTTATTCTTTATGTTCATTGTGTAGGGTTGGGATCCTTCATTATCATTATAATTGTTGATGACCAAATGGACCATTACAGGTCTGTAACTATTTAGTGTACAAATGGAACCAAATGGACCCGTTATGGTGGTCCTTGAAACGTAAAAGTTTGAAGACCACTGGTATTGTAATGGTTTATCAGACGTGAAGTCCACACACCAGCTCTTAGTGTGATGGATACGGTTCCAAATGCTAACGCAGCTACAAGCTCTTAGCCTGTCTCAAAGTGGGGTCCGGGGGGGGATTTCAGGGGGTTCCCAGCTAGAGTAGTTAAGGTAGCATCATAAACATTTTAACCACTTTATCCATTTACTAGAGTCTCGGGGGACTACGCCCCCCGAGACCCCAGCCGTTGCGCGGGGCTTTGCGTTCGCTGGTGCCTACGTGTGTCTGTCTTTGTGTTTGTGTCGCTGTATCACAGAGTGGGCATTAAGATGGGATGTATGCTCCTTTAAGGGAGGTGGATCGTGGGATTCTGTTGTTTGCAAAGAGGCGTTGTGAATATGTCTCATTGCAGACTCACCTTATTGCCACCTGATCGTGTGAGTGAGTGTTGTGTGTACGTAGGGCGGAATAGCTTGCGGGGTTGTGTGCTTTTTTGTTTGCTACTGGGCCTTGCATAGGAATGGATATTTTGAAAAGATGTAACAGTGTAAGCAAGCGTCTTTTGTGTGAAGTGGTAGGCCTTGACAATTATGTAGTGCAAGCATAAATGACACATGGAAGAATGCAACAGATGTACCTCAATGGGGAAGAAGCAGATGTCCATGTTGTAAGGAAGTTGGCACGTCATCAGGTTCCAGAGATTGGCAACGCAGGGCCTGCAGAATGTGAGTGAAAGAGCAGCCAGGAATCAACCACATAATGTGACATGTTGAAGAGGGATTATGTGAAAGGAAAGGCAGTGATATGTGTGAAGTAGCAGCAGCACTATTAGTTATGTGGATTTATGAGAAAGGAATGTAACAATGCATGAACCTTGCCTCAAGGGGGACGAAGCAGTAGTCCAGGAAAGAAGCGGCAAGGCCGGCAGGTGGCGCGGGTTGTCATGAGAGGCTCTGCAGAATGGCTGAATGGCAGCGGTGACTTTGATGACAGCGGTTGTGGTGCTGTGTGATAAGCAGAAGGGGGTTGTGACCTATGTGGTGCCAGAAGTTGTTGGAACAGTACGGGATAAAAGTGTATCCCTGTATCACAACGACTTTGGCAACCACCAATTGGTCAGCTCATCGTCACGTTGATTAGGGGGGAAAACTGTAATAGTAGTGGATTGTTTGTTTGACGGGGGGCCACTGCAGGTGGTGGAGGACTGCTGTGAGATGGTCTGTGGAACGGGCACTGGTGTGCGGGCAAGGCAGTGAAATGTCTGTGAAGTGAAATTTGCGTCATTGTCAGCAGCACTTATGTAGATGAATGAGAAATGGCACATGTGACAATGCAGCAGACGTACCTCTTTGTGAAGGAGCACTTGACCATGAAGGGAAGTTGCAACGGGCTGAGGTTACACAGATAGTCATCCATGACAGAGGCTGCAGAATGGGAGAAATGGAGAAGGCGGGAAGGAAGCACACAATGTGAGACGTCCACCATGGATCATGTGACAGTGAAGACAGTGATTTGTGTTTGAAGCGGTAGGTATTGTCAATTATGTAGAGCAATTACAAATGGCACATGGAAGAATGCAAGACTTTTACCTCAATATGGAAGAAGCACTTGTTTGAAAAACACATTTTCAGTGTGGTCTGTCTGGTGCGGTATGGCAAACGTCAGGGCTGCTGGGTCACCCGTCCTTGAACTGTTAACATAAAGCTGTCCTTGGCTGAAGACAGGGGACTGTAGCCAGACTCCCACTCTTCTGAGGGTCTGCCCTTGGGACTTGTTGATGGTGGTGGCAAAAGCAGTGCGGATCGGAAACTGTCGTCTGGCCCAGTCAAAAGGGAACTGTCCAGCTTCAGGAAGGAACTTGATGCGAGGGATCAAGACTTCCTGTTGTGTGGCTGCGATTGTGCACAGCAGGAGCTTGTTGTTGAGGGACCTCTGGAAGAAGAGTTTGGTGCCATTGCACAGTCCGTCTTTAGGGCTGATGTTGCGGAGTAGCATCAAGGGCATTCCAGGCTTGAGGGTGATGATGTGGCGGGGAAATCCACTGGGGCAGAGGGTGTTGAGATATTTGATGGTGAAGCGCATAACATCTTGGTAGTCCACCAGGGTGTCAGCACTGGTGAGCTTGGTAGCCATACCTGGCATCCAGGTCTCCATGATGTCATTGATGGTGTCCACCTCTTTGTTGGTAGGGGCAAGCAGTGATCTGCCGTGCAGCCAGTCAGTACGTGCGTAATTGGTTGGCAAGTCTGGAAACACTGTGTTGCAAAATTCTTTCATGGATGTGGCCTCTGCGACGTTGTTGCGATCTGTGTTAGGTTGAATGTGGAAACGCATGCTTTCAGGGATGGAGACGAAGTCGTTGGCATCATTTGCTGTGCCATCGCCAAGGCTGAGGGTCCACGTGTCGAAGTCCTCCAGACGTGGGTCTCCACTGGCCTTGACGCGCATGTTTTCTGTGAGGGAGAAGACGGAGAATTTTTCCCAGAGTGTGGAATTGTTCAGGCAGCTGTCTATAATCTGGCCCTCATTGGCCCCTCGAATCACTGGGAGACACTGTCGGAAGTCACCTGCCAAGACAATAATTTTGCCACCAAATGGAGTGTTTGGCTTCTGGAGTAGGTCTTGCAGTGAGCGGTCAAGTGCCTCTAGCAGGTGGCGGTGCATCATGGTGGCTTCATCAATCAGCAGGAGGCGTGAGCGGCGTAGTAGTTTGGCCAGGCTGCTCCGTGCTGTGATGTTCAAGGTAGTGTTCTTTGTGAGGTGGAGAGGAGCTTTCAGGCGCGAATGGAGCGTTCTGCCGAGGTGAAGGAGTTGGGCTGCAATGCCAGTGGTGGCCATGGCAAGGGCAATGCAGCCACCTGGTTCCAGACTCCGCACTGCATCTAGGAGGGCAATGAGCAGGAAGGTTTTACCGCAGCCTCCACGTGCAGATACAGTATGAAGACTTGTAGGCTTTGTTGTTGTGTGACAGCTGACATGACTGTGTCGTAAATCTGTTGTTGTGCTGTAGTGAACTTTGGTATTGTTGCCTCCACAGTGGCAGAGAGCTCGCGCACATCGTAGTTCATTTCTTCACGGATGAGGGCGTCTTCCATGTTGACCAGCCCATGGACAGTGGCCTTTTCAGCATCAGTCATTGGTTCCAGGAAAACGTTGTGGAGGTCCTGGTGATGTGACTGGAGTGAGGCTTGTAGATCCAGTCGGACTATGGTTTTCAGCTGGTCCTCAGTGAAGGAGAGATTCCTAAGCTGTGCTGTGCGCTTGAAATCATCAGTCCACTGTGACCAGTTGTCGTTGAACAGTGTTTTGGGGTCAGCTGGTTGGCAGAAGAGGAGGATGATTACGAATAAGAGACCAATCTGTGGGCACAGCTGTGTGATTGCAGCCTCAGTGAGGACAGTGGCCCACTCGTTGTCGTCATCCAATAGGCCGAGCTCCCTGCACACTTCCTTGTAGGTTTCCAGGGTCCTGCCATTGATGGAGTAGAGGTCGTCAAAACTAGTTTTCCCTCTGCAGTGGTCATGGTGGAGTAGTATTCTCAAGTAGAAGACGTCACCTGCCACGGGGTTGACGGTGTGGACGCGACCAATGGTGACTGCCTTTTTTTCCTGAGCTTCCATTTTTTGGTTTGTGGTAGGTACAGATGTGCCACTTCAAAACTTCACACGTTACTGTTCTTTCCCTGAAAGTGCCCTGAAATTGCATGTTTTTCCTCCCTTTTCTGCCCTTAAAATGCACTGTTTTGCCCCTGAAAAGAAGTTGTCACTACACCCCCCCATTTTTCCCTTCAACAGACATCCATATACATGAGAACAAAAGAATGTGTGTTGAAGGTGGTGTCAGACTCATTATGAGGTGAAAGGTGATTTGACCAGTTGCTCAAATTAATTAGCATCATAAAAGCAGTGATCATCAAAATAATTCACCATTTTAAATGCCCTTCTTTGTCCCTCTTATTGCCCTGGGAATCCCCTGAAAATTTACTGTCTTGGCGATGGCAGGACATGTGAAGTTTTGAAGTGGCACATCTGTAGGTGTATTTCTGAGGCATGTCAACATAGCGCGGCATGGTTGTAGGGTCGAAGTGTGGACCTGCGAGGGCTTTCTGTTTGTCATTGTTGTCGAAGAAAGCAGTCAACTCTGTGGCCCTCTCCTGCTGCACCACAGTCTCCTCATGACCATGGGCAAAATAGACTTGCTGCTGCTCTTTCAGATGCAGGTGGAGGGCTTTGACTGGAGGGTGGTTCTTTGATATGTTGAAGGAGAAGAGTTTCCAGCAGGCCTCACTGGATCCAACTGAACGCATGTCCACATACTCGCGAATCTCATCACGTGCCGGTTGGACGCCATCCGCTTCAGCAGATACCATTGCACGGTCAGGCCCTTTGGCAGGCAAATGTAGATAGGGGTGTGGGTGGAGAGAGTAGTACATGCAGGCGTTGCATGTTGGTGTGTATGTAGTGTGGTGTGCTGTTTGTGGAGGGGGAAGCAGTGTATTAGTTATAGGGCATGTGTGAAATTACTCTGCCGTCATGTGGAATGTGAAGTGCAGAGGAGGGGCAACTAAGGAGCAGAGATAAGGGCAAAGAGGGCTGTGTGTTGCAGACAGAACATGCACACACACACGCACACACGCACTGCACAGGGAGACACATACCCAGACTGTGTGCATGTATGTGGTGTGTGAGTATAGGGTGTATGACAGTGCAGTGGAGAGAATGTGTGCAAGAGTGGAGAAGAGCATAAGTCATTACCTTGTTTGGGAGACAGCTGCAAGGAAGGTTGTGCTGTGGCTGCAGCCTGGCGCAAAAGTCTCAAGGAGCGTCTCGGTGTGTTGGGCTGCGGTTGGTGCTGCTGGCAGCGTGTTTTCTTTGCGAGGAGTTGAGCTGAGAAGTGAAGACAGTTGGCTATGAAGTAGTGTGAGGAGCAATTATGCAGTGTGGATGAGAGGTGCGTGAATTGGCAGTAAGGCAGTCTGTGTGATGTAAGTGATAGATATTGGGGGCTGGTGTAGTAGGTAGCTAGTGTTCAGTGTGAAGATGTACATAGGAATGTGGGGTGGAGACGGAAAGAATTGCACACACATGTATGTTGCGGTGTATATAGTGTGTGGTGCTGTTTGTGGAGGTGAAGCAATGTGAAGGTGAAAGGCAATGAGGGCAAAGAGTGTGATGTGAAGGCCAATGCAACAGCAGAGGACGTCCACCTGAGGACAACAGATGTGCGCAAGGACGTCTGTGTCGTGCAGACATGAGTGAAACACAGACACTCTGTGTGACAGAGAGACACAGACACACAGACACAGACACACACACACACACACACACACACACACACACACACACACACACACACACACACACACACACACACACTGCCACACAGACAGACACACAGACAGACACACACACACACACACACACACACACACACACACACACACACACACACACACACACACACACACACACACACACACACACACACACACACACTCGCACACACACAGACACACAGGCTGTAGTGGTGTGTGCATGGTGGTGATGTGAAAGAGTAGGTAGTACATGGATGACAGTGGACTGCATGAGTGGAAGTAATGAGAATTGCATTAGGCAGTACCTTGCTTGTGAGGCAGCTGCAAGGAAGGGCCTGCTGTGTGTGCAGCGTGCTCCGGTGTGTGGTGACTGTGTTGATGGTGTTGTTGTTCTGTGCCAGTAGGCAGGTGTGTGCTGAGGTGATTGGGTTGATGGTCTGCACCTAATAATGGAAGACAGTTGAGGTGGATATATTTGTTGCATTGGAAAGGCAAGTAAAGGCATCAATGAGCAATGTGTTTTTGACACGGTAGGTGTACTGTGGAAAAGAAGTAGGTGAGGGTGATGTGGTGAGGATGTGAAATAAAGATGTCCCTGAAGAGAAGAGAATGTGTTGGAGGTCAATGTAATAGCATGAGTCATCACCTGTGGCATGGGGCTGGGTGAATGTGCGTGTCCGTGTGTCTGGCGGCTGTTGCTGGTCGTGCGGGTGTGTGTCCTTTGCGAGGAGTTGAGCTGGGAAGTGAAGATAGTTAGAGATGAGGTAGTGGAATGAGCAGTAATGGCATGTGGATGTGATTATTGCAAGGACGGCTGCGTGTTGCAGACGATAAAGGGCCACGCACAAAGACAGACACACAGACTGGCAGTGTTCCTCTGTGTGCATGCTGGTGATGTGAGGGAAAAGGTTGTACATATGCTTTTGCGAAGAGAAGTTGGAAGCTGGAAGTTTGGGAATGCAGTAAAGTCTACCTTGGCTGTCAGGCAGCTGCAATGAAGGGGTGTGAAGCTGGCGTTGTGGTGTGGCATCATGACCGGCATCTGAGAAGTGATGTGGCATGTACAGTATATGAGGTACACATTGGATGAAAAGGATTAAGTGCAGGTGGGAGACGTGGCGTGCTTTGGGTGGACATAGAATGTGCGAGAAGGTGAGTGTAGTCATGATGGGAAAGTGTGCGCCAGTAATGAGCAGTAATGCGATATATGTGAATCAGTGAGACAAAAGAAGTGGTGGTGTGTTGTTGTGCTGGGCAGAGCATATGTTGGTGATGAGAGATTATAGGTGGGAAATAGTGTAGAGTGGAAAGACTGCCTGGAAGGGATGAGGACAACAGAAGTCATTACCTTGGCTGTCAGGCTGCTGCGGTGAAGGTGTGGGAGGTAGGGCTGGTGATGTGGACTCACTTCGTGCTTGTCAGCTGAGAAGTGAGGTATGCATGTTAATAGGTGTTGAATAGGATTGACTGCATGTGTGGTGACACACACACATATGTATGCATAGTGGCTGTGGCATGATGTGTAATGCTATGCGCAAGGGAAGAGCTAACGACATGCAATGGAGGGGACTGCATAGTGAAAGAGACGTACAGAGAAGGTGGTGAAATGGAAGTACTGCATTACCTGATGTGTGTGGCAAGTGTGGCCGCTTGCGTCGTCTAGCCAATGCAGGCCTTTTCCTTTTCATGACTGCCAGACAATGTGACGGTCCCAAGCAGGAGT
Organism: Gymnoscopelus microlampas; assembly: GCF_963454915.1. Classification (NCBI taxonomy): domain Eukaryota; kingdom Metazoa; phylum Chordata; class Actinopteri; order Myctophiformes; family Myctophidae; genus Gymnoscopelus; species Gymnoscopelus microlampas. The sequence goes on along the minus strand of NC_139941.1, from coordinate 53,182,877 downwards.
GGGGTGGTTGTAGGTAAACTGTGAAGTAGGGAACATTGTGAGGCAGTGTAAGTGTGGTGTGACACCTTGTGAGGGCAAATGAAAATGTAATAACGGTGTGTACAATACAGCTGCGTTCCTCATAGACATGCTGTGCAAAGTGCTGTGGCCAACGAGAAGCATCAAAAGGCACAATAGGATTGACAACGTAAAAGAGGGCCGAAGAAAACAATGTCTTGAAAGTAATGGGTCCAAGACAACATAACAGGCAGTGAGGCAAAGAGTGAAGAGATGAATTAGAACATAGAGAGTGGGAAGAGAGGAATGGAACTGAGTGCTAGAGTGAAGGAAGAAGTGTCGGCGTGTGCTTAGAAACACACGTGCAGTAAGTGGGGCCACAGACAGCGTGTGAGGTGATGGGTGTGTATGGCGTTGTTGTGATTCAGTTAGAATCTAACTGAATCTAACTGTTAGATGGAGACATGGTGGCAGTTGTGGTGCGCAATGGCTCCTTGGTATAGTTTTGTGTGTGAAGAAGTTGTATTGAATGATGTACTGCCTTGGCATGAGATGACATTACATTGTTGGTATGTGAAGGCGTGATAGCATGTGAAACATTTGTAGTGGCAGTGTGTTAAAGAGCAGTGTGCTGAGGTGGTTTGTAAACATGTTATGGCATTAATGTTAGCAGTCATGAAATACAGGGGAAAAAGCAGCATCCGTTTAGAAAACAATCATACATGTGCATAGAAAGAGTGTGAATTAGCATGGAGAAAATGCGAGGTTGTGAAAAGCATGGAGATATGATGGGAAGATGAAAGAAAGAGGTGAAAACATGAGTGTTAAAAAGGCATTACACATTACATTGTTGGTTTGTGAAGGCGTGATAGCATGGGAAACATTTGTAGTGGCGTTGTGTGAAAGTGGTGTGTGCTGTGGTGCTTTGTAAACATGTTATGGCATGAATGTGAAGAGGCATGAAATAGAGGCAAAAGAACGTGCATCCGTTGTAAAGACAATCGTACATGTGCAATAGAAAGGGTGTGAATTAGCATGGGGAATGGGGAGAAGAAGACAGCCTCCACGTGGCCTCCCCTGTAAGTAGCTAAAGAGTAGTTGCAAGGTTGCATGCCCTTTAAGCGAAACAAATGTCTTCACAACGTCCACCGACCACAGCCCCAGCGCTAGCGCTTCTCCAGCTCAACGTCGAAGGTCTCACCATTGCCAAGATCAACATCCTTGAGCACATAGCCAGCAAAAACAACGTGACAGTGATCACCCTGCAGGAGACCCACCAGGAAAATAAGAACATCCTGAGGGTCCCTGGGTACACCTTGGCCGGCCACATCGCCAATAAACATCATGGCACTGCTACCTTTGTCCGCAAAGATATGGCCTGGTCAGCCGCCGGACAATCTCCAGAGGGTGCAGAGATAGAATACATTACAACCAAAGTGCAAGACACCACCATTGTCAACATCTACAAACCACCACCCAGTAGACTGGTCCCATCGTCCCTGCCAGATGTCCCAGCCCCTGCCGTGTACGCTGGTGATTTCAACAGCCACCATACAGACTGGGGTTACAGCAGCTCCAACGCTGATGGTGACTTCCTGATAGACTGGGCCTCAACTGTCGATGCTACACTCCTATACGACCCAAAGGAGCCACGCACCTTCTACTCTGCACGATGGAACAGCACCACCAATCCAGACCTGGCTTTCGCAAAATGGCAGAACAACCAGTCACTCCCAGTAAGACGCATCCTGGACATGTTTCCCCGGTCACACCACCGACCGTCGCTCATCACCATCCCATCCTTGGTCCAACCAGTGCAAGGGAGGGATGTCAAGAGGTGGAACTTCCGGAGAGCAAACTGGGCAGGCTTCACTAAGCAAGTGAACAAGGCAGCTGTTGGTCTACCACACCCGTGCCCCAACAACTTGAACGATGCCTACGACTCGTACTGCAAAATGCTGCTGGCTGCCGCCAAAGACAACATCCCCCGCGGTGTGCGCAAAGCCTATGTCCCCTGCTGGGATGAAGAATGTGAACAACTTCTTCGCTCCCATACAGGAGCACAAACCAGCGAAGACAGGGACAAAGCAGCAGACGACCTATTCTGCAGGTTAAATGAGAAACGTAGGCAACGATGGACTGAGACAGTAGAGTCAATTGACTTCACACACTCCAGTCGACAGGGGTGGCAGACCCTGAACAAGCTGACTGGAAGGTCAACAACTCCTCCGCAGTGCCCCATCACTGCAAACTCCATCGCGTCGCTCCTGCTGAGTAATGGCCGCTTCCCTAATGCAGACAAGGACTTCAATAGAACAACATCAGCAAGAGTCCACGAGCTGCTCAGGGCCCCAGGATGCGATTCCAACCTATCCATCAACTTCACGACGAAAGAGATCGATCTGGCCACACAACGCCTGAAGACTGGTAAGGCACCAGGCATAGACGGCATCCACCCAGAGTACATGAAACATCAAGGCAAGAAGGCAACTGACTGGCTCTGTTCCTTCCTTTCTGCATGCCTCCAGTACTCAAAGCTGCCAAAGATCTGGCGTCGTGCTAAAGTGATCGCCCTGCCAAAGCCAAACAAGCCGAGCGATGACCCAAAGGGATACCGGCCCATCTCACTTCTGTGCGTACCCTTCAAGCTCCTTGAACGCCTCATCCTGGCACGCCTCACCCCAGTGATCGACCCCCAGCTGCCCAAAGAACAGGCTGGCTTTCGAAGCGGTATGTCAACAACAGACCAGGTGACCCTTCTGTGCCACGACATAGAAGACAGCTTCCAGGCAGGAGAGAAGGCGGGTGCCGTCTTCCTAGACCTCACGGCTGCCTACGACACTGTCTGGCTGCGTGGGCTACATATGAAGCTTCTGGAGACCATCCCAGACAAGCACATGGTGAGCTTCATAATGGAGTTGCTGAGCAACCGCAGCTTTCGGCTACACACCAGTAACGGCCAAAGCAGCAGGGTGAGAAAGCTCAAGAACGGTGTCCCACAGGGCTCAGTGCTAGCACCGATGTTATTCAACATCTACATCCACGACTTACCCACAACAACATCAAGGAAGTACGGCTATGCAGACGACCTGGCCATTTTGCTCAGCAAGCCATCCTGGGAAGCAGTAGAAGAGGGCCTCTCTGAGGACATGAACATTCTGTCTTCATACCTGAAGAACTGGCGCCTGAAGCTCAGTGTTGAGAAGACCGTATCAACAATGTTCCACCTTTACAACAAGGAAGCAACCCGTGAAATTAACATCATGGTTGAAGATGCCCGGCTACAGTCTCAGTCCTCCCCGACTTACCTTGGGGTGAAGCTGGACAGAACACTGTCATTCAAACAACACCTGGACAGTGTCAAGGGAAAGACCACCGCCCGTGCCGCATTGATACGCCGTCTAGCCGGTACTACGTGGGGAGCCACCACAAAGACACTGCGCATCTCCACCGAGGCTCTGGTGTTCCCCGCCGCTGAGTACTGTGCCCCAGTCTGGAGCCGTAGCCCTCATGTGAAAAAGCTGGATGCTGCCCTCAACACCGCCCTACGGACCGTCTCCGGATGTCTACGAGCCACCCCATCATACCAACTACCTGTCCTCGCTGGAATCGCTCCAGCAGAGGTCAGACGAGAAGCCGCTACGCTGGCCCTCGCTCGGAAGGCACAGATGAGTGAATCCCACCTCCTCCACAAGGTCGTCACGGAGACACCACAGCGCGTGCGCCTCAAGTCCCGGCGCCCCTTTGCCACACAGGCCCAGGAACTGCTCCGCACAACACCAGCGGACACCTCCAAGGCTTCCTGGGTGAAGGCAAGATGGAGGGACCAGTGGAAGGCAGCAGAACCATCCAGGCTCCACAAATACATCGAGGACCCAGCAGATGTTCCTGGCCAGCACCTCCCACGCAAGGAGTGGACAACCCTCAATCGCCTGAGGACAGGTGTTGGACGTTTCAATGCATCAATGCACAAGTGGGGTCTCACAGACAATGCCCATTGCGAATGTGGGGATCCAGAACAGACTGTGGAACACGTTATGACCAGCTGCCCCAAATACCGGCCACCTAATGGTGATCGTGGTTTAATTGACCTAGACAATGACACACTGGACTGGCTTGCTGCAACGGAGCTGAAGGTCTAAGGACATACGACAGAAGAAGAAGCATGGGGAAAAGGCAGCGTTGTAAAAAGCATGCACATAAAAGCAAAGATGAAAGAAAGAGGTGAAAACATGTGTTAAAAAAGCATTGCAAAGTGCATTGTGTATGTGAGTGTAAAGAAAGGCTCCATACTAGAGAGTGGGCTCAACTGGGGAGATCTTGAAAGAACCGCTAAGAACCGAGTGAAATGGAGGACACTTAAGTCAAGTAAGTCAAGACTATATTATGTTGTAAAAGAAAGTATATGCTGTCATACTACGTTGGATGTTTCCATAGTGTAAAAGCAACACCACATGAAGCCACAACCTCCCCAGTTTGATTACAGAAAGAGAACATCAATTGCAGTCAAAATATCATCGCCGCCGCTAGCATCACTCAACGCCATTGTCGGGAGTTTACATCTTGAGTTATTTAGCGGAGTGACGAATCTGCCGATGCACACAAACCATCTTTTGACCTCTCCCTTCAACCTCAAATATGCCCTTAAACATCTCATCGATGTGAAAGGCCTGGCTGCACAAGAGAAGGTGGAGATGCTTCACAAATCTGATGATTGGGGGTTTGAATCTTAAAGGTCCTGTGCAATGACATTTTCTGATATTTTTATACAACTAGATTCTGACAAGGAGCACATTTTTAAGATTGAGTAATTAAGATTGTTTTTTTAGGGACTTTTGATACAAAAATACACAAAAATGAGTTTAATTTGTTTTGGGCATCTATTGTTAGGTATGCCCATATAATAACGTGCAGCTATGAGTATCACACAGATGAACAAAATCAAGATAAATTCATACTCATAAAAGTGTATATCCCTCCTCACACTTTCACTCACTCAATGACATATGTCAGTAACATGGTCAGTACCATGGTCAGTTAAAACTTAGTGTCAAAAGTAGCAGAAATAAGCGATCTACAAGACCCCAACATATCGTGTGTGTGTGTGTGTGTGTGTGTGTGTGTGTGTGTGTGTGTGTGTGTGTGTGTGTGTGTGTGTGTGTGTGTGTGTGTGTGTGTGTGTGTGTGTGTGTGTGTGTGTGTGTGTGTGTGATCTTTAATTTACAGAGAGGAGGAAACCAGACAAACTGCTGTCCTGTGCATTTAGGGGAATAAAAAATACCATTACATCACCCTAATAATAATTTGACCTATTTGATCCTGTGGCGTAGACTCAGTTTCCAGCTTTACCCAGCTGATGGTTTACCACAGTTAGGGGTCCAATGCCTCGCTCATAGACACGATGACACACTCCGATGAACTCTCCAGGTGGATTCTCTCTCCATTCAGCTCTGAAGCCTCGCACTGCACCTTCCATCACCATGTCCTGAGACACTTGTTCAGACCTACAGTCTGTTCTGTGTTCAGAATGTTCAGGTTTTTTTTACATGCAATGATGGGGTCCTTTCCACATGCAGTAATGTTATGCTAGTAACACAAGGTTAGAGGGGAGTGCCGACGCGACGCGTTGTGAGCTTTTAGATCTGCTATTTTCAAACATTTTAGTACTTTAACTTTTGGTATTTTAAGCACATTTTGATTCCAATACTTTTGCATTTTTACTCAAGTAAACTTCTACATTGCAGTATTGACTTAAGTCAAACATTTGAGTACTTTTTCCACCAGTGAAATTCATTTTATTTAAATGGATTTATGCCTGATTCAAACTTACTTTATACATAGTAACTAAGTTAACTAAGGCTTCTAGGTGTAAACATTTACTTTCTACTACATCAATATGTTTGTGTTTTAATGTACTGTATAGTTCAAAACCATCTGCAACAGTGCATCTTAAGTCCCTTTGCCCACACCTTCTCAGAGGAAATGACACTCAGACATATTAATGGGGTGGGACTTGAACCTGTGACTTTCTGTTTACCGGGTAGTCTCTCTACCCGTTCAGCTATGGCTGTCACTTTTGTCAGATTGGTTCTCTAACATCTTCATGACAAGGACCCCCAAATTGATATGTATATGGCCGTGGACGCCCATGTCAAAAGATGTAGTGCGAGGACCCCCCATAAGAAAGATTTATATTTATAACTTGGAGGGAAAAAAAGAGTGTTCCAAATTTGGCAAGATATTGTGTACAGCTTGGTACATTGTCAGAACATGGACTTGAACTTGCAACCTCCCGTACCATAGGCAGGTACCATTACCAGGACCTTTTGGACATGCAGAAAGAGTCTTTTCACAGTGAGCTATTGTGGTGACTGCTAGAACAGCCAAATAGAATACATTGATCACAAAAAAAGACAGAGGATTTTTTCCATAAACATTGAAACATCTAAGCTAAACTAAATAATTTTAACTGCATATTTTGATGTGTATTTTGTTGCAGTAATTAAGGAAGTGAAGGGACAGTGGGAGTTACAGTGGTTCTTCCTTAATCTGAAGCATGTTTTAAACACCACACTTAAAAGCACTAAAGAAACATGTGGAAATGTGTGGTGGTGCCATAGGCAAGCGAGTTCTGGCGTGGACACCTAGGCGACCTTCTAAACAAGGCCAAAGCAGGTTCAAGTCTCGCCTAGGCACTGAAGCACATACTCATCGATGTACTCTGTTACCCCTGGTGTACGGGGATGCAGTACAGTGTGGCCGGGGAGCGGTTTAGCTCCCCGGTGTTTCCACACAGTAAAACTAGGTGGTTATGGCAAAATAAATCACACCTATCTGAACTTTTATGTAACAATGACAATTAGGTGAGGTCACTTCCTGAACTGCACTCCTCCCACCTCACTGTACTAGCACTAGCAGCAGCAGCAGCAGCAGCAGCAGCCAGGTAAAGTGCCTTTTATTTTCCACAGAAACGCCACTGTCAAGTCAAGACTCTGAAAGGGAGCTTTGACTTAGTGCTGAGAGCCTGGTGCCAATCCTCTTCCTACTGGCCCATGTATAGTCAAAACTACACCCCTGCTTTACACTACATTTCCCAAAATGCATCAGCAAAATGGCCGCTCATTACCTGATGGGAAGCACCTTCAAAGGAGTGGAGGTGCTCAATCATTATACAAACACACTTCAGAGAGAAGGAACTCCAAGTTCCCAAAAACCTGTTAGGAGCACGTTTCAGGCAATTTCAAGAGGATTGGTAGTGACTTTTTTTTATTTTTTTTATTTCCGTTTCGGTAGTGACGAAAAGTGACGAGTGACGAAAACGAAAAAAAAATTGTTCCCCTCAAAAACCTGTTAGGAGCACGTTTCAGGCAATTTCAAGAGGATTGGTAGTGACTTTTTTTGTGATTTTTTTTTTCCGTTTCGGTAGTGACGAAAAGTGACGAGTGACGAAAACGAAAAAAAAATTGTTCCCCCAAAAACCTGTTAGGAGCACGTTTCAGGCAATTTCAAGAGGATTGGTAGTGATTTTTTTTGTGATTTTTTTCCCCGTTTCGGTAGTGACGAAAAGTGACGAGTGACGAAAACGAAAAAAATATTGTTCCCCCAAAAACCTGTTAGGAGCACGTTTCAGGCAATTTCAAGAGGATTGGTACTGACTTTTTTTGTGATTTTTTTTCCCCGTTTCGGTAGTGACGAAAAGTGACGAGTGACGAAAATGAAAAAAAAAATGTTCCCCCAAAAACCTGTTAGGAGCACGTTTCAGGCAATTTCAATAGGATTGGTAGTGACTTTTTTTTCCCGTTTCGGTAGTGACGAAAAGTGACGAGTGACGAAAACAAAAAAAAAAATGTTCCCCCAAAAACCTGTTAGGAGCACGTTTCAGGCAATTTCAAGAGGATTGGTAGTGACTTTTTTGTGAATTTTTTTTTCCGTTTCGGTAGTGACGAAAAGTGACGAGTGACGAAAACTAAAAAAAAAGTGTTGCCCCAAAACCTGTTAGGAGCACGTTTCAGGCAATTTCAAGAGGATTGGTAGTGACTTTTTTTTTGAATTTTTTTTTCCGTTTCGGTAGTGACGAAAAGTGACGAGTGACGAAAACGGAAAAAAAATTGTTCCCCCAAAAACCTGTTAGGAGCACGTTTCAGGCAATTTCAAGAGGATTGGTAGTGACTTTTTTTTTGAATTTTTTTTTCCGTTTCGGTAGTGACGAAAAGTGACGAGTGACGAAAACGGAAAAAAAAATTGTTCCCCCAAAAACCTGTTAGGAGCACGTGTCAGGCAATTTCAAGAGGATTGGTAGTGACTTTTTTTGTGATTTTTTTTCCCGTTTCGGTAGTGACGAAAAGTGACGAGTGACGAAAACGAAAAAAAAAATGTTCCCCCAAAAACCTGTTAGGAGCACGTTTCAGGCAATTTCAAGAGGATTGGTAGTGACTTTTTTTGTGATTTTTTTTTTCTGTTTCGGCAGGGCCGGATCTAGGCATAGGCAAGGGGGGGCAATGCCCCCCCAAATGCCCTGACTGCCCCCCCAAAACATTTTTAAAAATAAAAAAAAAAAAAAACCTTTTTATTTAAAAAAATAAAATAAAATTGGGGGGGGCTTGTGAAAGTTACATTTATGTCATGTGTGATATGAAATGTGAGTTTACCATAATCAAAGTGATCCTTAATCATATTCCATCATGTATCATTGCACAATTCAAATAATCCTCTGCCCTGAGGCTGATTTTCCATGGGCAGTGTTGCCAGATATTGCGAGAGAAAGAAGCCTAGGAAAACAAGCCCAAAAGAAGCAAAGTAGGCCACATGAGTATGCATCAAGCTCACAGTCCCATCGCGACGCGTTGTGGATCTGCTAATTTCAAAAACTCTTGCAATAAAATGTGGAATATTTGTGTTTTTGGGAACACAAATGCTCTCTGTGGCACCACAGCCACACAAAACATTTTCATGAAAATATTTCAGAACCAATAATTATTAAAACATTTGGAAGCAAGCCTAAATAAGAACAAATCTACACATTAGATTCTAAAGTGTACTTCTAAAGTTTAGAAACAAGCCCAAAAAAACGCAAAAACCAATTTTTACAAGCAACTTTACAGAAAAAGAATTCCCAAAGTCGCTTATAATAAGCTGACATGGCAACACTGGCCGTGGGGCTGGGGCGTGTTTACATAGGGAGGAGGAACGGCAGCACCCACTCCACTCTAGTCAGTCGCTTGTTGACACCGCTGAATACATTTTTCTTCATTTTTCGTCACCAGCATTTTTCGTCACCAGCATTTTTCATCATTTTTCGTCACCAGCATTTTTTCGTCACCAGCATTTTTCGTCATTTTTCGTCACCAGCATTTTTCGTCATTTTTCGTGACCAGCATTTTTCGTCATTTTTCGTCACCAGCATTTTTCGTCATTTTTCGTCACCAGCATTTTTTCGTCACCAGCATTTTTCGTCATTTTTCGTCACCAGCATTTTTTCGTCACCAGCATTTTTCGTAATTTTCCGTCACCAGCATTTTTTCGTCACCAGCATTTTTTCATCACCAGCATTTTTCGTCATTTTTCGTCACCAGCATTTTTTCGTCATTTTTCGTCACCAGCATTTTTCGTCATTTTTCGTCACCAGCATGTTTTCGTCACCAGCATTTTTCGTCATTTTTCGTCACCAGCATTTTTACGTCACCAGCATTTTCCGTCATTTTTCGTCACCAGCATTTTTTCGTCACCGTCATTTTTTGTCACCAGCATTTTTCGTCATTTTTCGTCACCAGCATTATTTCGTCACCAGCATTTTTCGTCATTTTTCTTCACCAGCATTTTTCGTCATTTTTGGTCACCAGCATTTTTCGTCATTTTTCGTCACCAGCATTTTTCGTCACCAGCATTTTTCGTCACCAGCATGTTTTCGTCACATTACATTACATTACATTACAGTCATTTAGCAGACGCTTTTATCCAAAGCGACTTACAATAAGTGCGATCAACAAAGGTAGGGAACGAAAGCTACTAATCACCAGCGGTTATAAGTGCATTTTCTGCAATAACAAGCAACCAAGAGCATACCTAGCGCTAAGGTAAAAGTGCAATATATCAGCTACCTATTTCCTTAAACAGATGAGACAAAATAGCTAAGTCAAATGAGCAGGAGCTAAAAACAAATATTTGTATTGACTAAACAAGATCCAATAAGCAATTCAACAATAAAACAAGCATTCGTACAACTAGTTAACAACAAGTAGGCCAGGCAAAGAGGAAGGGTAGTGTTTCCTGAAGAGGTGGGTTTTCAGCCTGCGGCGAAAGATGGGCAGTGACTCTGCTGTCCTGACATCAGTGGGAAGTACATTCCACCACTGTGGGGCCAGAACAGAAAAAAGTCGTGACCGTGTCGATCGACCAGAAGGACCATTGAGCGGCGGGGGAGTCAGTCGCCCCTTGGTGGCAGACCGGAGTGGTCGGGTAGGGTTGTGGGCATTGACCAATACCCGGAGGTAAGAGGGAGCTGTTCCTTTCACTGCCCTATAGGCTAGCACCAGGGTTTTAAACTGAATGCGAGCCGCTACGGGGAGCCAGTGCAGGGAACGGAGAAGGATAGTTGTGTGAGAGAACTTGGGGCGGTTGAACACCAGACGAGCCGCAGCTTTCTGAACAAGCTCCAGGGGTCTGATGGCAGATGCCGGAGCGCCAGCCAGGAGGGAGTTGCAGTAGTCCAGGCGGGAGATGACAAGAGCCTGGATGAGCACCTGGGCTGCCTTCTCCGTGAGGAAGGGCCGAATTCTCCTGATGTTGTAGAGGAGGAATCTGCAGGACCGTGTCACTGATGCGATGTTAGCCGAGAACGACAGTTGATCGTCCAGGGTCACACCCAGATTCTTCGCAGTCCGAGTTGACGTCACCACAGCGTTCTCAATGGTGATGGCCATGTCTCGGTGAGGACAGCCCTTCCCCGGGATGAACATCAGCTCGGTCTTGTCCAGGTTGAGCTTCAGGTGGTTCGTCGACATCCACTCCGAGATGTCAGCCAGACAAGCAGCAATGCGTGCCTCCACGTGTGTGTCAGAGGGGGGGAATGAGAGGATCAGCTGGGTGTCATCGGCATAGCAGTGGTAGGAAAAGCCATGGGAGCGGATGACAGCACCAAGAGATGTAGTGTAGAGAGAGAAGAGAAGAGGACCCAGAACCGAGCCTTGGGGAACCCCAGTAGTGAGCCTGTGTGGTTCTGACACAGACCCTCCCAGCTTCACCTGGTAGGAGCGACCCGTCAGGTAGGATGCAAACAGGGAGAGTGCAGAGCCTGAGACACCCATCCCCTCGAGGGTGGAGAGGAGGATCTGATGGTTCACTGTGTCGAACGCTGCAGACAGGTCCAGGAGTATCAGGACAGAGGAGAGAGAGTTCGCTCTAGCGGCATGGAGTGACTCCGCCACTGCCAGGAGGGCAGTCTCTGTCGAGTGACCCACTTTGAACCCAGACTGGTTGGAGTCCAGGAGGTTGTTCTGGTGGAGATACGAGGACAGTTGTTTGAACACAGCACGTTCGAGAGTTTTAGATAGGAAGGATAGAAGGGAAACCGGCCTGTAGTTCTTGACTTCAGAGGGGTCAAGTGTCGGTTTCTTGAGGAGGGGGGTGACTCTGGCAGTCTTGAAAGTAGAGGGAAAGTAACCAGATGTCAGAGAGGTGTTAATAAGGTGGGTTAAGAAGGGAAGAAGTTCAGGTGCAGTGGACTGCAGCAGAGGGGATGGGACAGGGTCCAGAGAGCATGAGGTGGGGCGGCTAGAGGTAACAAGGAGAAGGACCTCGTTAGGAGAAAGGGGAGAAAAGTGGGATAGAGAGGTGGAGGGGGGGGAGAGAGGAGTAGATGAAGCTAGAGAGGGGAGGGTGGAAGAGGGACGGGTGTGGGTAGTGCGCAGGGCACCAGCCGGGGGAGGAGGGAATGAGGATCGGATATCGTTCACCTTCTTGTCAAAGAAGTTGGCGAAATCGTCAGGGACGAGGAGGGAGGAGGGAGGAGGGGGAGGTGGTTGCAGGAGAGAGGAGAAAGTTTCAAAGAGTTTTTTAGGGTTAGAAGCAGAAGCCTGAATTTTAGTGCAGAAGAAAGCAGCTTTAGCAGCTGATAGAGAGGAGGAAAAGGTAGAAAGGAGAGATTGGAAGGTAAGAAGGTCCTCCGGGAGGTTGCCATTTCTCCATTTACGCTCAGCTGCTCTTAGGCTCCGTCTCTCAGTACGCACTGAGTCCGACAACCAGGGTGCAGGTGGAGTTTGGCGTGCAGGCCTGGTGGTGAGGGGACAGAGATGGTCCAGGGAAGAGGATAGAGTAGAGAAAAGAAGATCAGTGGCAGTATCGGGGGATAGTAGAGCAAAGGATTCGGGGGCAGGGAGAGCAGAGAGGACAGAGGAGGAAAGATCAGAGGAGGATAGTGAGCGAAGGTTGCGACGTGAGGAAATCATGTGGGTAGGGAGCATGTTTTCGTCACCAGCATTTTTCGTCATTTTTCGTCACCAGCATTTTTTCGTCACCAGCATTTTTCGTCATTTTTCGTCACCAGCATTTTTCGTCATTTTTCGTCACCAGCATTTTTCGTCATTTTTCGTCACCAGCATTTTTCGTCATTTTTCGTCACCAGCATTTTTCGTCATTTTTCGTCACCAGCATTTTTTCGTCACCAGCATTTTTCGTCATTTTTCGTCACCAGCATTTTTCGTCATTTTTCGTGACCAGCATTTTTCGTCATTTTTCGTCACCAGCATTTTTCGTCATTTTTCGTCACCAGCATTTTTTCGTCACCAGCATTTTTCGTCATTTTTCGTCACCAGCATTTTTTCGTCACCAGCATTTTTCGTAATTTTCCGTCACCAGCATTTTTTCGTCATTTTTCGTCACCAGCATTTTTCGTCACCAGCATTTTTCGTCATTTTTCGTCACCAGCATGTTTTTGTCACCAGCATTTTTCGTCATTTTTCGTCACCAGCATGTTTTCGTCACCAGCATTTTTCGTCATTTTTCGTCACCAGCATTTTTCGTAATTTTTCGTCACCAGCATTTTTTCGTCAGCATTTTTCGTAATTTTTCGTCACCAGCATTTTTTCGTCACCAGCATTTTTCGTCATTTTTCGTCACCAGCATTTTTTCGTCACCGTCATTTTTCGTCACCAGCATTTTTCGTCATTTTTCGTCACCAGCATTTTTCGTCATTTTTCGTCACCAGCATGTTTTCGTCACCAGCATTTTTCGTCATTTTTCGTCACCAGCATGTTTTCGTCACCAGCATTTTTCGTCATTTTTCGTCACCAGCATTTTTTCGTCAGCATTTTTCGTCATTTTTCGTCACCAGCATTTTTTGTAATTTTTCGTCACCAGCATGTTTTCGTCACCAGCATTTTTCGTCATTTTTCGTCACCAGCATTTTTCGTAATTTTTCGTCACATCATTTCTTCGTCAGCATTTTTCGTCATTTTTCGTCACCAGCATTTTTTCGTCACCAGCATTTTTCGTCATTTTTCGTCACCAGCATTTTTTCGTCACCAGCATTTTTCGTAATTTTCCGTCACCAGCATTTTTTCGTCATTTTTCGTCACCAGCATTTTTCGTCACCAGCATTTTTCGTCATTTTTCGTCACCAGCATGTTTTTGTCACCAGCATTTTTCGTCATTTTTCGTCACCAGCATGTTTTCGTCACCAGCATTTTTCGTCATTTTTCGTCACCAGCATTTTTCGTAATTTTTCGTCACCAGCATTTTTTCGTCAGCATTTTTCGTAATTTTTCGTCACCAGCATTTTTTCGTCACCAGCATTTTTCGTCATTTTTCGTCACCAGCATTTTTTCGTCACCGTCATTTTTCGTCACCAGCATTTTTCGTCATTTTTCGTCACCAGCATTTTTCGTCATTTTTCGTCACCAGCATGTTTTCGTCACCAGCATTTTTCGTCATTTTTCGTCACCAGCATGTTTTCGTCACCAGCATTTTTCGTCATTTTTCGTCACCAGCATTTTTTCGTCAGCATTTTTCGTCATTTTTCGTCACCAGCATTTTTTGTAATTTTTCGTCACCAGCATGTTTTCGTCACCAGCATTTTTCGTCATTTTTCGTCACCAGCATTTTTCGTAATTTTTCGTCACATCATTTCTTCGTCAGCATTTTTCGTAATTTTTCGTCACCAGCATTTTTTCGTCACCAGCATTTTTCGTCACTTTTCGTCACCAGCATTTTTTCGTCACCAGAATTTTTCGTCATTTTTCGTCACCAGCATTTTTCGTCATTTTTCGTCACCAGCATTTTTCGTCACCAGCATTTTTCGTCATTTTTCGTCACCAGCATGTTTTCGTCACCAGCATTTTTCGTCATTTTTCGTCACCAGCATTTTTTCGTCAGCATTTTTCGTCATTTTTCGTCACCAGCATTTTTCGTCATTTTTCGTCACCAGCATGTTTTCGTCACCAGCATTTTTCGTCATTTTTCGTCACCAGCATTTTTTCGTCACCAGCATTTTTCGTCATTTTTCGTCACCAGCATTTTTTCGTCACCAGCATTTTTTCGTCACCAGCATTTTTCGTCATTTTTCGTCACCAGCATTTTTCGTCATTTTTCGTCACCAGCATTTTTTCGTCACCAGCCTTTTTTCGTCACCAGCATTTTTCGTCATTTTTCGTCACCAGCATTTTTCGTCATTTTTCGTCACCAGCATTTTTTCGTCACCAGCATTTTTCGTCATTTTTCGTCACCAGCATTTTTTCGTCACCAGCATTTTTCGTCATTTTTCGTCACCAGCATTTTTCGCCATTTTTCGTCACCAGCATTTTTTCGTCACCAGCATTTTTCGTCATTTTTCGTCACCAGCATTTTTTCGTCACCAGCATTTTTTCGTCACCAGCATTTTTTCGTCACCAGCATTTTCCGCCATTTTTCGTCACCAGCCTTTTTTCGTCACCAGCATTTTTCGTAATTTTTCGTCACCAGCATTTTTTCGTCACCAGCATTTTTCGTCATTTTTCGTCACCAGTATTTTTTCGTCACCAGCATTTTTCGTCATTTTTCGTCACCAGCTTTTTTTCGTCACCAGCATTTTTTCGTAACCAGCATTTTTTCCGGGCCTGAAATTTACCGAAACTTTCGTAGTTTGTAGTGACTTTTTTTTTGGTCGCTAACATTCATCGAGCTCTGGACTTAGACATTTTTTTTCCGTTTCGGTAGTGACACTACCGAAACGAAAAAAAAATTGTTCCCCCAAAAACCTGTTAGGAGTACGTTTCAGGCAATTTAAAGTTGATTGGTAGTGACTTTTTTTTTGGTCCCTAACATTCATCGAGCTCTGGACTTAGTAATTTTTTTTCCGTTCCGTTTTTCGTCACCAGCATTTTTTCGTCACCAGCATTTTTCGACATTTTTCGTCACCAGCATTTTTTCGTCAGCATTTTTCGTAATTTTTCGTCACCAGCATTTTTTCGTCACCAGCATTTTTCGTCACTTTTCGTCACCAGCATTTTTTCGTCACCAGCATTTTTCGTCAATTTTCGTCACCAGCATTTTTCGTCATTTTTCGTCACCAGCATTTTTCGTCACCAGCATTTTTCGTCACCAGCATGTTTTCGTCACCAGCATTTTTTCGTCACCAGCATTTTTCGTCATTTTTCGTCACCAGCATTTTTTCGTCAGCATTTTTCGTCATTTTTCGTCACCAGCATTTTTTCGTCACCAGCATTTTTCGTCATTTTTCGTCACCAGCATTGTTCGTCATTTTTCGTCACCAGCATTTTTTCGTCACCAGCATTTTTCGTCATTTTTCGTCACCAGCATTTTTTCGTCATTTTTCGTCACCAGCATTTTTCGTCACCAGCATTTTTCGTCATTTTTCGTCACCAGCATGTTTTTGTCACCAGCATTTTTCGTCATTTTTCGTCACCAGCATGTTTTCGTCACCAGCATTTTTCGTCATTTTTCGTCACCAGCATTTTTCGTCACCAGCATTTTTTCGTCAGCATTTTTCGTAATTTTTCGTCACCAGCATTTTTTCGTCACCAGCATTTTTCGTCATTTTTCGTCACCAGCATTTTTTCGTCACCGTCATTTTTCGTCACCAGCATTTTTCGTCATTTTTCGTCACCAGCATTTTTCGTCATTTTTCATCACCAGCATGTTTTCGTCACCAGCATTTTTCGTCATTTTTCGTCACCAGCATGTTTTCGTCACCAGCATTTTTCGTCATTTTTCGTCACCAGCATTTTTTCGTCACCAGCATTTTTTCGTCACCAGCATTTTTCGTCATTTTTCGTCACCAGCATCTTTTCGTCATTTTTCGTCACCAGCATTTTTCGTCACCAGCATTTTTCGTCATTTTTCGTCACCAGCATGTTTTTGTCACCAGCATTTTTCGTCATTTTTCGTCACCAGCATGTTTTCGTCACCAGCATTTTTCGTCATTTTTCGTCACCAGCATTTTTTCGTCAGCATTTTTCGTAATTTTTCGTCACCAGCATTTTTCGTCATTTTTCGTCACCAGCATTTTTCGTCACCAGCATTTTTCGTCACCAGCATGTTTTCGTCACCAGCATTTTTCGTCATTTTTCGTCACCAGCATTTTTTCGTCACCAGCATTTTTCGTCATTTTTCGTCACCAGCATTTTTTCGTCACCGTCATTTTTCGTCACCAGCATTTTTTCGTCAGCATTTTTCGTAATTTTTCGTCACCAGCATTTTTTCGTCACCAGCATTTTTCGTCACTTTTCGTCACCAGCATTTTTTCGTCACCAGAATTTTTCGTCATTTTTCGTCACCAGCATTTTTCGTCATTTTTCGTCACCAGCATTTTTCGTCACCAGCATTTTTCGTCACCAGCATGTTTTCGTCACCAGCATTTTTCGTCACCAGCATGTTTTTGTCACCAGCATTTTTCGTCATTTTTCGTCACCAGCATGTTTTCGTCACCAGCATTTTTCGTCATTTTTCGTCACCAGCATTTTTCGTCATTTTTCGTCACCAGCATTTTTTCGTCAGCATTTTTTTGTAATTTTTCGTCACCAGCATTTTTTCGTCACCAGCATTTTTCGTCATTTTTCGTCACCAGCATTTTTTCGTCACCGTCATTTTTCGTCACCAGCATTTTTCGTCATTTTTCGTCACCAGCATTTTTTCGTCAGTATTTTTCGTCATTTTTCGTCACCAGCATTTTTTGGCATTTTTCGTCATTTTTCGTCACCAGCATTTTTTCGTCATTTTTCGTCACCAGCATTTTTCGTCACCAGCATTTTTCGTCATTTTTCGTCACCAGCATGTTTTTGTCACCAGCATTTTTCGTCATTTTTCGTCACCAGCATGTTTTCGTCACCAGCATTTTTCGTCACCAGCATTTTTCGTCATTTTTCGTCACCAGCATTTTTTCGTCAGCATTTTTCGTAATTTTTCGTCACCAGCATTTTTTCGTCACCAGCATTTTTCGTCATTTTTCGTCACCAGCATTTTTCGTAATTTTTCGTCACCAGCATTTTTTCGTCAGCATTTTTCGTAATTTTTCGTCACCAGCATTTTTTCGTCACCAGCATTTTTCGTCATTTTTCGTCACCAGCATTTTTCGTCATTTTTCGTCACCAGCATTTTTTCGTCAGCATTTTTCGTAATTTTTCGTCACCAGCATTTTTTCGTCACCAGCATTTTTCGTCATTTTTCGTCACCAGCATTTTTCGTCATTTTTCGTCACCAGCATTTTTCGTCACCAGCATTTTTCGTCACCAGCATGTTTTCGTCACCAGCATTTTTCGTCATTTTTCGTCACCAGCATTTTTTCGTCACCAGCATTTTTCGTCATTTTTCGTCACCAGCATTTTTTCGTCACCGTCATTTTTCGTCACCAGCATTTTTTCGTCAGCATTTTTCGTAATTTTTCGTCACCAGCATTTTTTCGTCACCAGCATTTTTCGTCACTTTTCGTCACCAGCATTTTTTCGTCACCAGAATTTTTCGTCATTTTTCGTCACCAGCATTTTTCGTCATTTTTCGTCACCAGCATTTTTCGTCACCAGCATTTTTCGTCACCAGCATGTTTTCGTCACCAGCATTTTTCGTCACCAGCATTTTTTCGTCACCAGCATTTTTCGTCATTTTTCGTCACCAGCATTTTTTCGTCATTTTTCGTCACCAGCATTTTTCGTCACCAGCATTTTTCGTCATTTTTCGTCACCAGCATGTTTTTGTCAACAGCATTTTTCGTCATTTTTCGTCACCAGCATGTTTTCGTCACCAGCATTTTTCGTCATTTTTCGTCACCAGCATTTTTTCGTCAGCATTTTTCGTCACCAGCATTTTTTCGTCACCAGCATTTTTTGTAATTTTTCGTCACCAGCATGTTTTCGTCACCAGCATTTTTCGTCATTTTTCGTCACCAGCATTTTTCGTCATTTTTCGTCACCAGCATTTTTCGTCACCAGCATTTTTTCGTCACCAGCATTTTTCGTCATTTTTCGTCACCAGCATTTTTTCGTCAGCATTTTTCGTCACCAGCATGTTTTCGTCACCAGCATTTTTCGTCACCAGCATTTTTTCGTCACCAGCATTTTTCGTCATTTTTCGTCACCAGCATTTTTTCGTCATTTTTCGTCACCAGCATTTTTTCGTCAGCATTTTTCGTCACCAGCATGTTTTCGTCACCAGCATTTTTCGTCACCAGCATTTTTTCGTCACCAGCATTTTTCGTCATTTTTCGTCACCAGCATTTTTTCGTCATTTTTCGTCACCAGCATTTTTTTCGTCACCAGCATTTTTCGTCATTTTTCGTCACCAGCATTGTTCGTCATTTTTCGTCACCAGCATTTTTTCGTCACCAGCATTTTTCGTCATTTTTCGTCACCAGCATTTTTCGGCATTTTTCGTCACCAGCATTTTTTCGTCACCAGCATTTTTCGTCATTTTTCGTCACCAGCATTTTTTCGTCATTTTTCGTCACCAGCATTTTTTCGTCACCAGCATTTTTCGTCACTTTTCGTCACCAGCATTTTTTCGTCACCAGCATTTTTTCGTCACCAGCATTTTTCGTCATTTTTCGTCACCAGCATTTTTCGTCATTTTTCGTCACCAGCATTTTTCGTCACCAGCATTTTTCGTCACCAGCATGTTTTCGTCACCAGCATTTTTCGTCACCAGCATTTTTTCGTCACCAGCATTTTTCGTCATTTTTCGTCACCAGCATTTTTTCGTCAGCATTTTTCGTCACCAGCATGTTTTCGTCACCAGCATTTTTCGTCACCAGCATTTTTCGTCACCAGCATGTTTTCGTCACCAGCATTTTTCGTCACCAGCATTTTTCGTCATTTTTCGTCACCAGCATTTTTCGTCATTTTTCGTCACCAGCATTTTTTCGTCACCAGCATTTTTCGTCATTTTTCGTCACCAGCATTTTTTCGTCACCAGCATTTTTCGTCATTTTTCGTCACCAGCATTTTTCGCCATTTTTCGTCACCAGCATTTTTTCGTCACCAGCATTTTTCGTCACCAGCATTTTTTCGTCACCAGCATTTTTTCGTCACCAGCATTTTCCGCCATTTTTCGTCACCAGCATTTTTTCGTCACCAGCATTTTTCGTAATTTTTCGTCACCAGCATTTTTTCGTCACCAGCATTTTTTCGTCACCAGCATTTTCCGCCATTTTTCGTCACCAGCATTTTTTCGTCACCAGCATTTTTCGTAATTTTTCGTCACCAGCATTTTTTCGTCACCAGCATTTTTCGTCATTTTTCGTCACCAGTATTTTTTCGTCACCAGCAGTTTTCGTCATTTTTCGTCACCAGCATTTTTTCGTCACCAGCATTTTTTCGTAACCAGCATTTTTTCCGGGCCTGAAATTTACCGAAACTTTCGTAGTTTGTAGTGACTTTTTTTTTGGTCGCTAACATTCATCGAGCTCTGGACTTAGACATTTTTTTTCCGTCTCGGTAGTGACACTACCGAAACGAAAAAAAAATTGTTCCCCCAAAAACCTGTTAGGAGTACGTTTCAGGCAATTTAAAGTTGATTGGTAGTGACTTTTTTTTTGGTCCCTAACATTCATCGAGCTCTGGACTTAGTAATTTTTTTTCCGTTTCGGTAGTGAAACTACCGAAACGGAAAAAAAAATAGTTGATTGGTAGTGACTTTTTTTTTGTCCCTAACATTCATCGAGCTCTGGACTTAGTATTTTTCTTTTCGTTTCGGTAGTGACACCATTGTGTCACTACCGAAACAAAGTTAAATCCGAAAAAATCACTAAGTGTGGAGGCCAAAATTGTTCCCCCAAAAACCTGTTAGGAGTACGTTTCAGGCAATTTAAAGTTGATTGGTAGTGACTTTTTTTTTGGTCCCTAACATTCATCGAGCTCTGGACTAATTTTTTTTTTCGTTTCGGTAGTGACACCTGGTGGGAGAAGTAAGGCCCAGCATCCCTATTCTGGCGGCAAACATTTGTCAAGATTTACAATGTGTCGACGTGTTGTGAGCTTGTACATTGACAATTCTTTGTGAAAAGATTTGGTGTAGATGGTAACAAGGCAAGCGGGAAAGTAAAGTTGCAACTTTACTAAGAATAGAGGGTTTAAGTGGTGAAGTTAATGTAGAAATACACTGTGCATCTAAATACTAAAAGGATAAGTATTTCCTTCTCATCTGAATGTTTCATGTCTCTTTGGCTCAAGAGATGTGTCACTGTTTATGAACCAAAGAGTTTAAGGTTCAAAGCTCCTAAAGAACATTTTCATCGTCCATCTCAATCCTGAAAAGGTGGTTTAAGTATTATGTTCTCAGTTGCATGGTTCATGCCACCATGGCTCAAGAGAAAACTCTGGGGTTTATAAACCGAAGGTTTAAGGTTCGAAACTCCTGGAGCACATTTTCACTGTCCAGCTAACTTCTAAAAGGTGGTTTAAGTATTACATTCTCTTTTGTATTATCCATACCTGTGTGGCTCAAGAGATAAACAAAGGGTCTGAAAGCAGAAGGTTTGGGGTTCAAAGCTCCTGAAGAACATTTTCACTGGCCATCTAAATTCTGAAAGGCGGGTGAAGGATGACGTTCCCAATTGTAACTTCCATGCCAGCGTGGCTCAAGAGATAAACACAGGGTCTGAAAGTAGAAGATTTGTGGTTCAAGGCTCCTGAAGAACATTTTCACTGTCCATCTAAATTCTAAAAGGCAGGTTAAGGATGACGTTCCCAATCGTACTTTCCATGCCAGCGTGGCTTAAAAGATAAATCAAAGGTTCACAAACTAAAGGTTCGAGGTTCAAAACTCACTCAAAAAAACTACTAAATAAAAACTAAAAGGGTAATAAAACAATGGAGCTGTGGTCAATACGAACTGGTGATGAAAAAAAAACAATAAAAAAATGTCTCAAACAAATTCATGTGAAAAAAACAGTTGCCATAAAATAAAAATCTTTAATTAATATGTACATTTATTAAGCTCCTCCCCCTGGAGGTGGGCTCCCTCCATGCTCCTCCCTCTCCTACCGGAGCATTTTTCACTTTCCATCTAAATTGTAAAAGGGGAGTTAACTATTACATTCCCCATTCAATCTCCTATGCCAGCGTGGCTCAGATGATAAATCGAGGGCTTAAAATCCAAAGGTTCTGGGTTCAAAGCTCCCAAAGAGCATTTTTCACGTTCCATCTAAATTGTAAAAGGGGAGTTAACTATTACATTCCCCATTCCATCTCCTATGCCAGCGTGGCTCAGATGATAAATCAGGGGTTTAAAGTCTGAAGGTTCTGGGTTCAAAGCTCCCAAAGAGCATTTTTCACTTTCCATCTAAATTGTGAAAGGTGAGTTAACTATTACATTCCCAATTGCTTCTTCCATGCTAGCATGGCTCAAATGATAAATCAAGGGCTTAAAATCCAAAGGTTCTGGGTTCAAAGCTCCCAAGGAGCATTTTTCACTTTCCATCTAGATTGTAAAAGGTGAAATAAGTATTACATTCCCAATTGCATCTTCTATGCCAGCGTGGCTCAATAGATGAATCAGGGGTTTGTAAACCAAAGGTTCTGGGTTCAAAACTCCCAAAGAGCATTTTTCACTTTCCATCTACAGTAGATTGTAAAAGACAGAGGTGGGACAAAGTCCCTATGTTGCGAGTCTCAAGTCTTTGCTCTCAAGTCCCGAGTCAAGTCCAAGTCAACACGGCCAAGTCCCAAGTCAAGTCCTCAGCTTTTTGTTTCGAGTCCCACACAAGTCCTTAGCATTTTGGTTCGAGTCCCACACAAGTCCTAACCTTTTGTTTCAAGTCCCAAACAAGTCCTAACCTTTTGTTTCAAGTCCCAAACAAGTCCTAACCTTTTGTTTCGAGTCCCAAACAAGTCCTAACCTTTTGTTTCGAGTCCCAAACAAGTCAAAATGTTAATTCAAGATATGTAAAGATTTACATAAATCATGAGCATTTTTCACAATTTGCATTTGTTTTAAAACATGGGTTCTTCCAGGCCAACAGAACGCATGCTGTACTTTCAATTTCCTCCTTGAGGACAGGGTTTAACAGGGCCCTTTTTAATGAATATAATGTAATGTTGTACAATCTGTATGGTAGAGTATGTTACTACAATATAACTTATACAATCAGGGTGGTTGTATTTTGTCTCCCTGCTCTTCTATTGAGACATTTAGATAATGTCAAAGGCCATGTCTCACCTAGACACAGGATCTGACACAAATTCAGTGTATCCTCTGATCAAGCAGACAGGCTCTATTATCACGATGGTGAAATTTCAGCACTTGCACTGGAAACCGTGTTCAATTCCGGGGTAGAAGAGGAAATGTATATACAGTAGCGCTGAAGTGGTCAATGTATGTTTTGTATTAATAACCAAAATCTACAAAGTAATTGGTACCTAAAGTTTTCAAATAATTGTAGTGGAGTAAAAGTAGGCTAATATCTGCCTCTCATATGTAGTTGAGTAGAAGTAGGTAGCTGATATATTGCACTTTTACCTTAGCGCTAGGTATACTCTTGGTTGCTTGTTTTTGCAGAAAATGCACTTAAGACTTCTGGTGATTAGTAGTTTCGTTCCCTACCTATGTTGAATGCACTTACTGTAAGTCGCTTTGGATAAAAGCGTCTGCTAAATAATGTAGAAGTAAAAGTACTGAAAATTGCAAATACTTCAGTAAAGTAAAAAATAAGTCAAAATTGTACTTCAGTAAAGTACTTGAATAAATGTACTTAGTTACTTTCCACCACTGGTTATAGTTTGCACTTAGCACGCAGTAATGTTAATGTGAAGTATAGGTCTTGCCTTGCATACTGCTTTTCTCGTCTTGTCTGTAATCTTTAAAACCGAAAGCTACAGTATAACTGCTGGAGTTGACATTTTATTCCACCTGGCTTCAGTTCCAGCAGCGACGGCAGGAGTGAAGCCGGTGTGTTGTTTGTTTGGTAACGTGCAACATGTGGGCCAGTGTTGCCAAGTATCGGGAGAGAAACAAGCGAACCGACTTTCAAAAACAAGCCAAAAACAAACCAAATTTTGTCCAAAGGTTAGGGTAAATAAGCAGCTTTGGCAACACTACACTAGGTGTCACTGACGGCCGGGATTTCTGACTAATAACATTATAGTTGATGCACACTTTTTAAACATTTTTGGCTTGCTTAAGTGACTTGAAAGTGACTTGAAAGTGACTTGAAAAGACTTGAATTTTCAAGTCAAGAGGGCTCAAGTCAAGTCAAGTCTCAAGTCTTTAGCGTTCAAGTCAAGTCAAGTCTCAAGTCTTTGGCATTCAAGTCCCAAGCAAGTCCAAGTCTATTTTTGATTTGGTCAAGCAAGTCTAAAGTCATCAAAATCGGGACTTCAAGTCAAGTCGAGTCTCGAGTCTCGAGTCCAAGTCCCCACCTCTGGTAAAAAAAGATGAGCTAAGTATTACATTCCCAATTGCATCTTCTATGCCAGCGTGGCTTAATAGATGAATCAGGGGTTTATAAACCAAAGGTTCAGGGTTCAAAGCTCAATTAATACAAAAGACCACTCCAACAACTAATACAAAATATCTCAAACAACCAAAACAACAATCAATACAAAACTTCAAAGTGCCTCAATAAAAAAAACATAAAACAGTGGTCAAAAGAATAACAAATAAGTCAGCTATAATACTAATAATGTCAATGACATACAACAAAAAATCGCTTTGCTTCGTATGTAAATGTATTAAGCTCCTCCCACTGGAGGTGGGCTTTACCCATGCTCCTCCCCCTCCTACCGGAGCTAAAAGAGGGCGTGAGGAAGGAGGCGGGCTGATCCCACGCTCCTCGCCTTAAAAAGAGCAAAGATAGAGATTTACCAGGACCAAGATTCAAACCCCCAACCTTCCACCTGAGAGGCCTCTCCTTTACTCTTGCGCCACCAGGCTTTTCACTCTAATTAGAAACTTGAGGTAATATTTGAAGTTTAAGGGAGAGGTGGCAGGTCAAAAGTTGAAAGTCTACAGCAAACACCTCTCCCCCTGACAGAATGACTGAATCTACTAGATTCACTGATGATCAGGGTTCATTATGACACAACCTTTTTGAGTTTTAGGTTATTGTTAAAAAACATCAAAAAAGGCAACAGATGGTTGGAGAGCAAACAGAGGGATGTTTAATGTTATCAAAACACATATTCGTCATTGTCATATCTTAAAGTCATTTATCAATTTCAGAAGACCAAAACTAGCAGTTTTAATCAAGAGTATGAACCTGGCTCAGAGTTCAAACAAAATAAGAGCAATACACTTAAACACATAATTGATTATGAATATAAAGACAAAGGCTAATTAACCAATTGTTTATGAGTGAGTTAGTCTGCAGAATCTGTAGTGGATGTGTGTAAAGCAGTGGTTTTCAAAGTGGGGTCCAGGGGACCCTCATGGTTTCTTGAGGGGGTTCTGAATGTCCCCTTACACTTATGTAACTCCCGAGAGTGTACAAAATGGAACCAAATGGACCCCTAATGGTCCATTTGTACACTCTCAGAGATATGGGGGTCATTTAAATTAAGATGTCTTAGAAGTAAGGAGTTGGATGATGGATGCAAACCAAAAGCCAAACAAGCCAAAATGTGAGAGGGGAGAATGAGAGACTCCAAAAGTAATGCAGACTGCTGTCTCTATGCGAGTCAGGAGGGAGAGCAGGACAGAAAGACCAAGGCAGACTAGTTCAGATACAAGGGGTTTTCTTTTTTTTATTATGACAAAAAACAGGAAACACAAGGAGCACGAAAAGGACTAGGAGGGCACTTGCAAGTTCCACTTGTAAAAGTACATGAAGAAAGCCTACACTGTACATACACCGAATCAAGGAGACTAGATCGAACACTAAGATACTCACAGACAACTACATATACAACAAACAGACTGGCAGTGAAGGGCAAACAGAAATACATTGGAGACACAGGTGCTTATCTATGGACAATCAACACACGATTGGCTAGGGCTAAACAAGACACAGGTGAACAACATTTGCAAATGACAGGGTGAGACAAGACAGGTACTGTAGCAGCAAACAGGAAACACTCAGACATCACTACAAAACAAAAGGTACACAAGTGTAAATTAAAACTAGAACTAAGAAGATATATTTCTATAATATGTAAAGAAACACAACTGTATTGTAAAACACCAAGTATAACTAAGAAACAAGGAACACAACAAGAAAACACAACAGTTTAGTAAATTTTCTTTTTTCACCATTGGGTCACTACCGAAACGAAAGTTAAATCCGAAAAAATCACTAAGTGTGGAGGCCAAAATCGCCCCCAAAAAACCTGTTAGGAGTACGTTTCAGGCAATTTTGATTGGTAGTACTTTGTAGTGACACTTTATTTGGTCCCTAACATTCATCGAGCTCTGGACTTAGTAAATGTTCTTTTTTCACCATTGGGTCACTACCGAAACGAAAAAAAATGACTAAGTCCAGAGCTCGATGAATGTTAGGGACCAAAAAAAAAGTCACAACAAAGTATCTATTCAACTTTAAATTGCCTGAAACATACTCCTAACAGGTTTTTGGGGGAACAATTTTGGCCTCCACACTTTGTGATTTTTTCGGATTTAACTTAGTTTCGGTACCATGGCTCAAGAGAAAACTCTGGGGTTTATAAACCGAAGGTTTAAGGTTCGAAACTCCTGGAGCACATTTTCACTGTCCATCTAACTTCTAAAAGGTGGTTTAAGTATTACGTTCTCTTATGTATTATCCATACCTGTGTGGCTCAAGAGATAAACACAGGGTCTGAAAGCAGAAGGTTTGGGGTTCAAAGCTCCTGAAGAAAATTTTCACTGGCCATCTAAATTCTAAAAGGCGGGTGAAGGATGACGTTCCCAATTGTAACTTCCATGCCAGCGTGGCTCAAGAGATAAACACAGGGTCTGAAAGCAGAAGGTTTGGGGTTCAAGGCTCCTAAAGAACATTTTCACTGTCCATCTAAATTCTAAAAGGCGGGCTAAGGATGACGTTCCCAATTGTACTTTCTATGCCAGCGTGGCTCAAGAGTTAAACACAGGGTCTGAAAGTAGAAGGTTTGGGGTTCAAGGCTCCTGAAGAACATTTTCACTGTCCATCTAAATTCTAAAAGGCGGTTAAGAATAAGGTTAAGGATGACATTCCCAATTGTACCTTCCATGCCAGCGTGGCTTAAAAGATAAATCAAAGGTTCACAAACTAAAGGTTCGAGGTTCAAAACTCACTCAAAACAACTACTAAATAAAAACTAAAAGGGTAATACAACAAAAAAACAATGGAGCTGTGGTCAATACAAACTAGTGATGAACAAAATCAATAAAAAAATATCTCAAACAAATTAATGTGAAAAAAAACAGTGGCCATAAAATCACAATAAATACTATAATAAAAATCTTTAATTAATATGTAAATGTATTAAGCTCCTCCCCCTGGAGGTGGGCTCCCTCCATGCTCCTCCCTCTCCTACCGGAGCTAAAAGAGGGCGTGAGGTGGGAGGCGGGCTTCATCCATGGTTCTCGCCTTAAAAAGACCGAAAATTGAGATCTTCCCTGACCAAGATTCAAACCCACAACCATCCGCGTGTGAAGCCTATGCTTTACTCTTGCACCACCAGGCCTTTCACAATAATTGGGATTTTGAGGTTATATTTAAAGTTAAAGCGAGAGGTGACAGGTCAAAAGATGAAAATCCACAGAAAACACCTCTACCCCTGACAGAATGACTGGATCTACTAGATACACCCTCTGATGATCAGGGAAAGGGTTCATTATGACACGACTGAGATTTAGGTTGTTTAAAACCATCTGTTAGAAAACGTTTACTCTGACTGAGTCTGAACCCAGATTTACACTTTCATTGAAAGGAAACAGAGAGATGTTTCGTAATGTCATACAAATGCATACCCTTTTTGTCATTTATAAATTCCTTAGTTTCAGATGATCAAAACTATAGCAGTTTTGGTGTTAAATCAAGTAGGCTACATTGTTCTCACTTTGGACTGGACATTAAAAAATATGTCTTAAGTATTCAACTATAGTTCCTCAAACAGTGCTGTATTATGACCACATATCCTCTATGATTAACTGAATTAAGTTTAACCACTTCGCACTCATGGCATGCAGCATATCAATCAAAACAATGATCAATTACAGGCCGAGCTCCATACTTCGTTTTGAGGTATTCTAGTGACTCAGGGATAACAAATTACATAAATTCAACCACTTAAATGTAATGTATTTATTGCAACAACCAACCAAGAGTGTTGCAAACGGCTGAGTTCGTAACAAAATGAGGAAACTCACACAAACAAAGAACGTTTAAATTGTTTTATTAAAACTAACTTAACCCCATATGGGTAACCGGTGAGCCTCAGGGCTCAATACTAGTGTATTTTCTGTTTTGTGTTATTATGAGGAAAGTTTTGACTGAAAATAGCCGATCGACAAGCTCACAACGTGTCGCAGTGAACTTGTCGATCGGCTATTTTCTGCTAAAGCTATACCCACAATAAGGATACTGGGGTGGTTAACAGTGCTTAAAGGGCAAGACCACTTTGGTAGAGGTTTGGGTTGTGTAGTTACCTTGCCATGATGCATCTCCAAAGGTGGGCAAGAAATCTAAAATAATTGCTCCATTGATAATAAAAAAAATATGCTCCTCATTGAATTACATTGTAGGCTGAAACAGCTCTCAAAGTCACTCTTTTAGCACAAACGAACGCAAATAAAGTTGATTCAGACTAAATAGAACATCACCAAACCCAGTACCGTTTGTTTTTTAAATAAAAATGCTAACATCCTGTTGATTTTGCTATTTTTATTAAAAAGAACTCGGACTGGATCCGCGGATCTGGATCTTCAAATAGTAAAATCAACAGGAAGTTGACATTTTTATTTAAAAAACAAACAGTACTGGGTTTGGTGATGTTCTATATTGACTGAATCAGCTTTGTTTGTGTTAGTTTACGTGCTAAAAGAGTGACTTTGAAAGCCGTTTCACCGTACAATGTCAATGAGGAGCATATTTTGAATGATCAATTTCTATTCAATTATTATACAGCAATTATTTTAGATTTCTTGTTCACCTTTGGAGTTACATCATGACAAGGTAACTACACAACCCAAACCTCTAACACAGTGATCTTGTTCTTTAACAAGCAAAATCCAAAAGGCTGGAGTGCTCCCAGTGAGCTTCACGGTGAGAGAGAGAACAAGAATGAAGTCCAGCCACCTCTTTTATAGAGGACAATCCAGGTGGGCCAGATCTCCACTGATGACACACTCCGCCCTCCAATCATTCTGACACACATGACACATGGTTAGTAACCATGACAACCACACCAGTCACCCTGACACACAAATAGATAGCTGTGCTGTGAACAATTTAGGCTGACAAGAACAAAGTATTTTTTTAATGACAGGACTGTATGGCATTTTGTTTATACTAAAGTATTGTATGACTTCATTTTTTATGACACAGTACGAGTTTAGTATGACTTTTCTCATATACTATTGTGTCAATGTAGGAACTGAATTAATAACAAGCTAAAGTCCTTTTTGCATCAACTCCTCCAAGGAACAGGCCATATGGTGTAGTTGGCAGGGCTTTATTGAAGAAAAGGTGACATTAAAAACAAACAATTACACAAATAATCATACATTGATGATGATAATGAAGTGCACATTAGCATTCACACTGATTTACATGTCAACCTTAAAGTCACATCAGACAATGAGCATGAAACTGTCACTTTTACAAACTGTAATAAAAGTTATCCTTGCCTGGGCGTACATCTGTGCTGGAGGCTGACGACAGGGGAACAGGTTCTCCTGAGAGCAAGAAGCTGCGATGGAGAGATGAGTGAATGACATGGTCGAAGGAGTCTCAGATTCACTGAAGCAGTTAAACCGTGCAGGGTACAGAGGTCTGACTGTTTTTTTTTTTTACCAATATAGAACTGTTGTGTGTATTTGAGCATTGCCCTGCATGCTCTTCAGTGAAAGATTACAGCCAGCTACAAACATGAAAAAACACCTATAGTGTAGGTCAGGGGTCTTCAACGTTTTCAGGCGTTTTGGGCGAAAGATTTGGGCGACCCCCTGTAGTAACTCTGAGGACCCCCTAGGGGTCCCGGACCCCCTGTTGAAGACCCCTGTTCTAATCACTTAACAACCACAGCCATACAGACGCACAGCTCAAATAAAAACACTTTCCAACCTAATTTCATCATTGTTTTTTGTTTGAGAGAATTAAAGGACAAGAAAACATTTTCACCCATAACATTTCCTTTATTTTTCTTCCCACAACAAAATGTCTACAAAAAGCAATAAAGAGTTTAACAAATAAAATAAATCACTTCAGACATTTACTTTGTATATACATGTACATCTGCAGCATGTACTGTACTTACTCACGTACCGTACATACTCATGTACGGTACATAGTCATGTACACGAGACGCTGAGAGATTCATCACGCAGCTCTGAACTTCAACCAATGAGATCCAGCAAATATGCTTATTTGTGGCTGAAACATTAGCATGATGTGCACACAGACGCAAGCACACACGCACGCACGCACGCACGCACGCACGCACACACACACACACACACACACGCACGCACACACACACTCTCTCTCTCTCTCACACACGTGTTCAGTTGCAGAGCAATCCACAGCATAGTTCAGAGTTCAGAGTTCAGAGTTCAGCACACCGTGAAATCCTCAATGTTCATTTAACTGGGAAAGCGTAAACATTTTAACCAAACATTTGTACGGCGCTCAGTGTTAGAAACGGATAAATGAACGCAGAGGATTTTTTTACTGTTCAACAAGGGTCCCTTAATTCTTCATCAAATGGAAAACAAAAACAAAACGAAGTAAGCAAAAGAAAAACAAATGTAAAACAAGTTGGTTGTAATCATGTGTACACTCGTCACTTGCCTTGGAAATTCCCCTTGATTGGTTGTCAGGTAAACTCTCACAGTAAAGGATCTATAAGACAGACCTAGAGATATGGGACGTTAATCGTTATTATCGTTTATCGTGATTAAAAAAAAACGCTGCTCACAATAATCATATTGCAGAGATTGTAACTTATTGTGAAGTTGTCCTTCGTCATACACTAGACATGAGTTGGCTTTGTACTTGGACCGCTTTTTTTCTGTCATCTGTGACACCAAATCTCTTTGCCCCAAAAATGGTAGATCTGCGACGCGTTGTGAGCTTGTAGATCTACTATTTTTTGGCTACTGGTATTTTAAGAGTTTTAAGCGTGTTTTGATTATCGCGATAACATTGCTAAATCGCAATTATTTTGGCCACAATAATCGTGACATAAAATGTTCATATCGTCCCATCGCTGGACAGAACATCGTCCCATCCCTGGACAGACCTGCCTCTCCACACTAGCTATGGCACTTTATAAAACATAAAAATGAAATGAAAAGGTTTTGTGTGTGTGTGTGTGTGTGTGTGTGTGTGTGTGTGTGTGTGTGTGTGTGTGTGTGTGTGAGTTTGTGTAAAAAACATCCCCCCCAAAACAGAGGTTTCTGTTAACCTAAAGTACCCTTTCGGCTTTTGGTTGCAGATTGCACTTTTTTCATCTCGTTTTCTTTCCCTGGGACTCAAAGACATTCTAAAAATGATAAATGAACATCTCCAATTGCATGCTTGTTTACAAAAAGAACCGCCTCCAGGCTCTGTCGCTCTTTCAGTCGTAGTCTCTTATTTGCACACACACGCACACACACACACACACACACACGCACACACACGCTCAACAGATTGTCACAGGAAAGGAAAAGGAAGTGTGTCGACAGAGCGTATTTGACTAAAAAGCATGAAATGTGTCTTTTTTTTTTAAAACCAGGTATATAAAAATGTATAGCGCACTTTGTTTAGGAGGTCACAGGTCACGTGACCTGTGGGTCACACAGGTCACGCAATCACGTGACCCTGGGTCTGCGTTGATGGAGTGTAGAGGAGGTTCAGGTGCGTGAACAGGCTGAACAGGCGGCTCCATAACATTCACATGAGGACAGAGACGTGTCCCTCCCCGAAACAAACTAGGGCTTTGCTCCCATTTCAATAAGGCCAGTTCAGCAAAAAACAAAACAAAACAAAAATAATAAATAATAAAAAAAACGGCAGTTCACTAAGTGGTAATGTTAACTTGCAACATTCAAATTTGGACCGATCACCCCCCCCCCCCCCCCAACACATTTTAAATAGATTGCATATAAATAGAAGCCTTTTATTTAAAAAAAGTTCTCTTGACTTCTTAAGAAAAAAAGGGGAACATTGCTTTTGAATTGACTGAATTGAACCCTCCAACCCTCAATATCATGGGAAGAAAAATCAACAAAAAAAAATAAAAATAAAACACAAATCAGCCCCAAATGTTTCATCGCCAGGAAACGTCATGCAAATAGAACTGAACAACAATAGGATAATAGTAATAGAAGAGTAGTAGTCATAATAAGAACAATATAATAATATAATAATAATAATAATAGTAATAAAATAAAAATAATCTTACAATGCAAACATAACAGCAGTAGTAAATGCCTCTGTTTCTTATTGCTACATAATCTTTTACTTACAGTGTTATTTTGAGTTCAGCATATCCCCCCCCCCCTGTCTGTCTGTCTGACACGCATCATCATCATCATCATCATAATCCTAAAAAAAAAACAGACCTACCGATTCACAGTCTAAAGCCACATTCATGCTTTTGTCGCACGACGGCTGTCGCGCACGGAAATCGCCGACCTATACAAGCTTGTATAGGTCACTTATGGGAGCTTGTATGGGTCAGCGACTTTCTGCAGGACGCCGATCGCATGACGGAGCAGAAATTAGGCCGTTTTTACAGAGAAAAAATTAACAAACATCTCACAGACACAAACGTCATATTTGAAGAGTCGGGTGGAATTCACTCACTGATCCACGTGAACTTGGGGGGGTTGGGGCGGGGGGCGGGGTTTGGTCAGTGACTGACAGCTTATTCAGCGGCTTTTTCCATTGTTGTACCACAAGCAGCAAAGATAGACAGCAGACAAATATCAGTGTACAGGATAATTACAAGAGAGACTATAATATTTACTTTCCTGTTGTTCTTTTTTTGTCGCCTCAATTTGCTAAGGTAAAATCACAAATGCCTGTTATAGCGTATAGCTTGGTTTGGACAGTGAATTCACTCCCCCCGTACATACACATACACACGCACACATGCACGCACACATACACACGTACGCGCACATACACAAGTTATCAAAGCCTTGTCTGGGTATAGATTTCCATTTATGGCGTACATAGACGCCAATGTTTACACTCTAGTAGTTGTTTGTTGTTTAGTTTTTTTTTTCCATCTCCAAAACAAATGCTTTCATTATTATTACAGTTTATTTTTTTAAATTCTCAAAAATATTAAAACCCTTTCTTTGTAAATACAAAGACAGAAAAAAGGCGCCGCTCCCTGAGAGATGCTAGTGTAGTGCATCGAGCCTTTAACGAGCCTTTAACGAGCCTTTAACGAGGCGTAACGAGCAAAGTTGATTGTCTTAACGAGACACTGGGTCAGGGGTCATGGGGTCATGGGAAGGATCCTAGGTGGTGGTGGGGGGGGGGGGTGAGGGGGGGGGGCATCATGGAAGAATCTTGTGATGACATCATCAGCCAAGACCAGGGTCCGTTTGGTTCCATTTAAACACTCTCAGCGTTCATTAAAAACTGAGGATATTACAGTATTGATTGGGGGTCCCAGAGGAAACAATGTTGTCAAATGGGGGCGGGCCTAATATTGCCTAATAAGGCATATCGTCTCTGTTGGGTGGAAATGTCAAAAACTGTTACTTTTCAGAATTCAAATAAAAGATAATAGCAAAAGTAGCAGATCTACAAGCTCGAAACGCGTCGCTTCGCGCCACGTTTCGAGCTCGTAGATCTGCTATTTTTGATAATTAAAAATAAAAGATTTACTAATAATTTTAAAAAGTTACATTTTCCCAGATAATGACATGACCGAAAACATAGAGGCCAGGTTGAAAGTGGTTAAAGGGAAATTTAATAATATTGAACCAATGAAAGGTATCAACAAAGAGCATGTGATGAAAGTGATAGCTATTGGCTCCATTTTTCCCTTTCTTGAAAAGTGACCGTTTTGGACAGGGTTTACACACCAACAGTGACAATTTCCGTTTTCAGCTTTCAATGTACGGTACATGGAAACTATACGTCCTTTTAACGAGCTGGTGATTTGGCCACTGTGCATTTAATGAATATGTGCATTGAAGGAATATGTGCATTTAATGAATATGTGCATTTAATGAATATGTGCATGCAAAGATCAGAAAACCAATAGTCTAACCAATGTTAATGAACACTAGACCAGAATGCATCAACATTGTCTTAAAGTCATTATAATAAGTGCTTTGTTTATCAATAAGGTTCCTTCTTCAGTATACTGCCACACCAGTTTACATACTTGCAATTTACCATTAATTTTGATTGAGTCCATACGCTTGATGTTTTAATTAAAATACATGTACACTGAGGAACACTGTAAGAGCATTATTAAAGAAACTCTACATGTTATTGGGGGTGTCAATCATCTCATGTTATCTTGTTTTTAAAGTAGGCTACCACCTGTAATTTAAGTTCATGTTTCAATCAGTGTGTGATGGTGGAAAGTACAAGTACTTTAGATTTGTTTATACTTTATACTTCTACTCCACTACATGTTAGATGCAAACATTGTGCGTTTTACTGCACTTCAATTATTTTACAGATTTAGTTATTTCAGCTACTGTATTTGAAAATATAGCCCATCTACAAGCTCACAACTTATCGCATCGCGGCACGTTGTGAGCTTGTAGATCGGCTATTTCCAAAGAGTTGATTCCAATATGATGGTGTTAATGAAACGTGTTCAACTCAAGAGTTCATCGTTGGATTATGCTGCACAAGCAATGCACACATAGCAGCATCTAGTGGCTGAATGGAGAACTGCATGAAGTGAACTCAAATATAAAACCTACCATTTTAATTCATATCCATGAGCCTAAACGTAAGCCAGGGGTTTTATAGCAGTATAGTAGCACTACAGGGCCGAGGGGGAAGCAAAGGTATACACATGTAATCAATGTAATAAATTGTAACCAGTAATGCCCAATAACACCCAATGTCATGCAGTGGCCAAAAGTTGATCAACATAATATTTATTTAAAAAACAAAAAGGAAAAAAAGCATTGACAATCTACCAGTGTCAATAAATATGGAATGACTAACAAAAATAATAGAAAATAAATAAAACACACTAAAGTGATTGTCTATCACAGCTTGTCTATACAGATAATCATATTAATATTGCAACTGTAAAATGGCATAAGGTTTTTTTTTCCTTCGGAGGCTAAGCCAGCTTCCCTTCACATGCGGCCTTTTATTGTGGTAGAACGGGTTCGCCCGCCGTTCTAAGGCCTCGTCATTTCCTGTCACATGAGCGATGCTACGGAGTCCACAGAATATCATGGAATGTCTTTAAAAATCTAATGATTGGTGAACTTCAGTACTTCATACTGTATATAGTGCATTCTAGCTAAAAGGGCTACGCTTTGCTGACCAGCTGAAAAGGGTGTGGGGGTGGGGGGATATTTAAAGGGATATTTCACTTTGAAACAGTCATGGGGTCATTTAAACGTCTACTTTTGTGAGCACCCCAGATAGTTTGTCAGTTGCTTGATTCAATATTTATATATTTGATCATTCATTTGATCATATGGCCTCCCCTTATTTCATTGAAAAAAACATAATAATAACACAGCCCCCACACTTAATAGAAGGACAACATCAGTCACCAGAACCAGGGACACGCGTTTTAAATTAGTCTAACATGGTTAAAAATAAGTTAGAGATTGAATGGACTTACGTATATAGGAGTGTTTGTGATCAAATGCATATCCTGTATGTAAATATTGAATCAAAGCCATTTAAAACTGTCTGAGATGCACAGAAAGGGCAGAAAGTAAACATAAAAATGTCTGACCCCAGAAGGTTTTTGTTTTCTTTTTAAGGTGAACTATCCCTTTAAGATCAGAAAGGCAGTGTAACAGTTATTGCTCCTTGGATAGAGGTCAGGGGTCGGGGGTCGGGGGGGTCCTTCATATTGACAGCCCGGCGGGCTTGATTGTGCAAAAAAGGGTAACAGGAGGGGGGCGAGGTCGTTACAGTACATAGATCTGTTACATCTCTAGATCCAATCTCTAGATCTTGCAGATCTTTGAGGATTGGCCAGCTTTAAGCATTAACCTTTACTTCTGACTCCACCGGAGGGGGGGGGGGGGGGGGGGGGGCACATTTCATGAGTGTTACTTGTGGTTGCTAATCCAGATCAAGTAAAAAGCCCCCTAGAGGATAGGAAAGGAACCACGGGAGGGATTCTGGGTAAGAGGCAGGATTTTACCGTGAGGTCTCTGATTGGCTGTTTCTGATTGATTGTTCAAGAGCAGTCCAGTTTTTCTTTAGTTTTTTTTCTTTTTTTGGACGGAGTTATTGCAGTGAAATGATTGATAGGACGGCAAATCTGCCAGATTATGTTTCTCGCAAAATAGAATATTTACGTACATATATTCACCTTGAAAAGTAGAAGCCATTTACTTTCTTCTTTTTTTTAAAAATCCTTCATATCTTTTCTACAGTTAAGTTCTCGTAGGAAGGATGCCAACACCCCTCTTTATACACATCGACAAAATCCAGACAAGGCTTTTTTTTTATAGAACGAAACCCCCAAATCAACTCCCACTTTAGCCCATAATTCTTGTACAAGTCTCATTTTCAACTTTACAAATTCTGTACACATGAAACTATCAAATAAAAACACAATAGACAAGGTATATCCGGCCACCAAGGGCTACGGTCATTTTTAAATTAGGGCTAACTTATTTTCTTTTTTAACAGAACAAGAAATAATACTGGAATCTGCTCTGCACTACAAGAAAATATCTACAATAGCGTTTTTACTAAATCCACACAAATTCCCTCCCCCATCCAGCTTCTTCAGGCTCGTAACGCCATCATTGTCAATAAAAAAACAAAATCAACAAACAGTTTTTTTGTTGTCCCCCCCCTCAAAGTTAAAATAAATTAACTTACCCAGTGTGTTTGTTTGTTTGTTTTAAAAGATTGACAGCTTAAAAATTGTTCCTAGGTTTGTTTGTTTTTTAAAAGTCTGTACATTTCTGGTCAGTCAGTCCGTTCAGGAGAGAGGACAGCGCCCCCTCAGGTCGCTACAGGGGAAGCGGGGTTTGCGTTTTTTTTGTTTGTTCTCATCATATATACATTCTTCAGACTGTATCGGTGAACGGGGGGGACGTTGGACGTTAAGTACTGGACATTCCTAGTATTGTTGGCGGTAACTGTACGTCTGTGGCGGCTGGCTCATTGGCGGCTCCGCGCCGGCCTCGTCTCGGCCGCTGCACGGCGGCGAGCCGGGCATGGAACCTGCCGCCGGCGCGCCGGCAGTGGCACTGCAGTCAACAAGCGCCGACAACGCGGCCTTGTCGTCCTCCTCAAGGTGCCAGACGTGGTGGTCTTGCAGGTACTCGGGCGGTGGAGGCGGTCCTTCTCCGGCGGCGGCGGGGGGACCACCGCCGCGGTGGGGGGACCGGGCGGACAGTCACTTGGGCATGGCCATGGCGGAGTTGGGGTCCGGGTTGAAGAGCTCCTTGTAGAGCGGAGGGAACAGGACGTTGACCGTCTCCGGGTGCAGCTGCTGGAAGGCCTGCAGCTCCTCCGTGTGCAGCGTGCACAACGCTGACAGGGTGGGGATGCGGCTGATCAGCTGAGAGAGAGAGAGAGAGAGAGAGAGAGAGAGAGAGAGAGAGAGAGAGAGAGAGAGAGAGAGAGAGAGAGAGAGAGGAATGATCGTTAGAATAGTGGTTCTCAACCTATGGGCTGCGAGTGGGCCCCCAAATAATTGGCAATACATGTAAGGTTTTAATGAAAAAACAACAACGTATATCGATTCGTATGTTTATGACAAAAAAACAAAAAAAAACACATATATTGTCGCTGTCAGGCAGAAAGCTCTTATCTCCATATTCTAACTTTGTGTTTTTTTCGTAAATGATTTCATCATACAACAGCGTCACACAAAAGTAGCAAAAGTAGCGAATCGCAACGTGTTTTGAGCTTGTAGATCTGCAACTTTTGCTGTTTTTGAATTCGAATGCTGAAATGAATGCTAAAGATATTTTAAAATATATTTTTGTGAACGGAAATGACAAACAGATGACAGCATCCGTTCTGGGATTTGGGGAGGTGTAGTTCCAGACTCTATAGCATTTGGAGATGGTGGAATAGTTGTCTGGCTATACGCGAGACCACTGAAATCCAAACAATTCGATTTGACCCGGAGAGGGAGCTCCCCTAGAGGCCTACCTTGGCCAGTGCATCCTCGTCCATGTGATTCTTTTGCATAATGTGCTGCAGAGCAAAGTAGATCTTCTCCTGAAGCTTCTGGACCTTCCTGGGTTCCATGAGCCACGGTCGATCTGAAACCAGAGGCAAGCAAACGCATTCAGAAAGGGAATCACTTTGATGCTTTCTCTAGTGGGGTTCTATGAGGGACTGGGCAGTCTTAAAGCTTTGATGCCAAAGTGTTTGTGTCCGTTATTGGACCAATACCGAAGGTTGTCAAAAAGTCAGATAATGGCTGATATCTTGTAACACAGTCTAAAACATACATGGGCAACTGGCGGCCCGGGGGCCACATGCGGCCCACACCTTCACTTAACGCGTCACGCAGGTTAATATCCGAATACTGATATATTATTGATTTCAGCTGTTACAATTCCAAACATGCAAACATGACCCGCTTTAATTACTTCTGTCTGTATTAGTAGCTTAATGACTAGTGTTAAAATTCTATTGTCTTTTTTATGTCCAACATATTTGTATTTAAGTTCATAAAGTTAACACAAAACTAAATGCATTTGAAATGAAATACAAATGTAACTTTTCAGGATTCCAATTCAAAAATAGCAAAGATAGCCGATCTACAAGCTCAAAACGTGTCGCACTGCGACGCGTTTTGAGCTTGTAGATCGGCTTTTTTTGCTACTTTTGTGTGACATAGAATGCCCAACAGTATGCAATGTGGCCCTCTGGAGTGAGTGTGGAAATATAGTGGCCCTCTCCATCACCCCTGGTCTAAAAGAAACAGCGTTCTTGGTTGTATCCTGACCTGTAGAGATGAGTACTGCTGCTGAGAACAGGGCGATCTCCTCCTCGGTCAGCTGCAGTGAACACAGACTCTTGGCGAAGTCGAACACGGCGCTCACCAAGTCGTCACAGCCTGGACAGTGGGAGGAGGCGACGGCACAAACACAGTATTATTCACTTATACTTCTGGACAAAACACAAGAGATCACAGGGCATATCTTTGGGATTAACCCACTTAGGGCGGGAACCCCTATTTGTAACTATACCTTTCAGGACGGGAACCCCTTTTGGGGTTCTTGTTGCTATGTATGAGTGTATGAAAACATACATTTGTTGTAATTTTTTAATAAATATTTGAAGTTTTTCAGAAAACTTAGGTCAGGATTTAGAAGGCGTTTTTAGAATCGGCCTCAGGATTAAAGCACAACGGGGTACAACAGTTAGTTCAACAGTCAAACTATTTCACCAAAATAGTGAAAATAGCAGATCTCTGCATGACACTGTTATACGACTAAGTATAAAATAGGGCTTAAGCAGTTAATCAGAAAATCAATTTAGTGGATTATTACAAAAAGATCTATGAGGATTTCTTCGGGTCGATTCGTTGATAAATAAATAAATGTTGCTTCTCAATTATTTGATTAATTGAAAAGGTAAAAAAAAAAAGTTAACGATAGCTGCAGCAGTAAACGTGCGTTCAGACTTAAGAGGGAGGGGGGAAAAAGCATAGAATATGAATAGAATGTAAGTATAATATGTCTCACCTAATGCTTTGAACATCTGCATGCCTCCATACTTGCCCTCAAAGAGCACAGTGTTGTTGAGGGGGTTGAAGGCCCGACACATCCTCACCAAGACCACCTCTAGACACCCTGCAGGAACAACACAGTCCAGTTAAGTTTGAGTTTGTTTTGATTATTAGTTAGTTTGAATTAGTTCCTAGAGCGCATTTGTTAGTTTTTATTAGTTTCTATTTTTGATAACGCTAATAGTTTTTATTGGTTTCATTTGGTTTCGTTTTACGCTCTCAGGAGTTAAATTATTGTTAAACATCTGAATGACTTAATTAAAGAATTGTTACTTTGATCAACGTTTGCCTGTCATCGCTCCTCTGGAACCAACATCAATACAGCATGGATGGAATTGAGGACAAAATCGTATCCAACAATAACAAAATATTCTAAGTTTTGGGTCTGAGAGTCTGAGAGAAAAAGGTTGAAAACCACTGATGTAGGTAGTGAAAGCCATGATGATCATCATGACCATGACACCGTGATGAACATCATGACCATGACACCGTGATGAACATCATGACCATGACACCATGATGAACATCATGACCATGACACTGTGATGACCATGAACCCTCACCTGACTTGAGCAGCAGGATCTGGTCGTTCTGGCACAGCTCCATGAAGCCAGAGATGCGCTTGGCAAACTCCACCACATACTGGATGGCGTGGGTGATCTGGATGGCACACTGCTGCCACAGCACGTCCCGGCTCTGAGGACACAACAAGGAACACTGTTACAGTAGAGCTCAGCTATTGTATGTTCGGAGTCGTTCCTTTTTTTGTTATTATTTTAAAAACATTTTAACCCATTAAGACCTGAGACCGATTCTACAAAATAATGTCTTCTGAATCCCAACAGTTTTCTAAAAAGCGTATGTTTCTGTATCAGTGGTGCTCAAACATTTTCATGTCAAGGACCCCCACAATTATATGTATTTGGCCGCCGACCCCCATCTCAAAATATTTTGTTCCAGGGACCCCCCAGAAGCAAAGATTGGAGTTAAAAATGTTCGCTTTAAACAATATATATTCAAAGATTTGCACACATTTTCACGATATTCAAAAATAGCAGATCTACAAGCTCATAGCGCGGCACTCGGTGCCGCGCTATGAGCTTGTATATCTGCTATTTTTGAATAGCCAAAGTGTAAAATAATGCTTTTTATCTCAAATGAAAAAGTGACACAGATGCGTTCCAGGTCTTAATGGGCTAAAGTAGTGCAAATAGCCGATCCACAAACTCACTCACAACGCGTCACTTGTAGATTTAGCCATTTTCACTACTTTTGTGTGTGACAGTGTTGTATGATGATGAAGCAGGGCTTTAATTTACACAAAGTTGAACTATGGAGATATTTGCCCGACAGCAACGACATTCCTACTTATGTTACGAAAAAATATATTTTTCTACTGTGAACATTCAGAGAACAGTATCAGTAAATTGCCTCTCTGTTCGTCTTCCATCTTTTACCGTTGTTCAAAGGCTTCCCTCCTAATGACCCATAATGCATTAGACACACAGGAATGGGTGAGGTCACACTGAACACACACACACACACGCACACACACACACACACACACACACACACACACACACACACACACACACACACACACACACACACACACACACACACACACACACACACACACACACACACACACACACACACACACACACACACACACACACACACACACACACACACACACACACAGCAGTGGGGAAGAATAGATTTATCATAAGATCGCAATTATTTTTGTTAGGATCTGGATAGATCCTTTGATGCCATTTATTTATCTATTTTCAATTATGTTGACCAAGTCAAACACATTTTAATGTCATTTTTTGTGTGTGAAATTTGTTCATTTACGTTTTTTTGAGTACAACTGTTTTTTAAGTGTAAAAAAGTAACAACATTACGATTAATCGTAATGTTGTTACTTTTTTACACTTAGGTAGGATTGCAACATGTTCGAAGAATCGTGGTCTTATCAACACGTGGCCCATGAAGAATCGTGCTAAAATAGAATCGTGAGCTCCCTGGTGATTTCCATCCATAACACGCACGCACGCACGCACGCGCACACACACACACACACACACACACACACACACACACACACACACACACACACACACACACACACACACACACACACACACACACACACACACACACACACACACACACACACACACACACACACACACACACACACACACACACACACACACACACACACACACACACACACACACACACACACACCTTGCTCTGGTACATCTTGACGTCCTCGTAGGAGTGTGTTTGCCAGGCCAGCTGTTGCAGTTCGTCTGCGGTGTACTGACATGTCTCCAGGTGGGACTTAATGATGTTCTGGGCAATACGATCTGCAGGGAAACACATTCATTCATTAATGTACTTCATCAATGTCATTTAATGTCAATAATACTGTCTAGTAGTACATCCATTGTGTACAGCAGCGAACTACACCTCCCGAATTCGCCGAGGACGGAAGCCGTCATCTGTTCGTCATTTCCGTTCAAGAAAATGTATTTTAAAATATCTTTACATTTTATTTTTAAATGTCCATCTCTGATAAGCAGCAAGCTATATATGCTTTGATTATTTTTTATTTATATTAGGACAAATTTGCGCGACTGCAAAGACAAAAGGAAGCAGGGAGGAGAAGGAGGCGTCACGTTCGCTTTATCACTTGATCATTTTCAGAGCTTCCGTTTCTCCAGACTGAATGACGGGAGCTTTTGAACATTGTGGGAGGAGCCAACAGTCTGGCTGCAGAGACTATAGGGTGTGACCGTGAACGAGAGAGAACGAGAGTTAAATTGAACTCCAAAGCAGTGGTTCTCAACCAGTGGTCCGGGGACCACCAGTGGTCCTTGAGGGGGTTCCAGGGGGTCCCCAGCCAAATGAATAGTTAGGAACCAAATTGACCCTTATGTGTCTATAACTCTGAGAGTGTACAAATGGAACCAAATGGACCCTAACGGGTCCATTTGGTTCCATTTGTACACTCTCAGAGTTAAATGAACAGTAATGATGATGATATACAGTGTAGATTGGGACCCTCAAGAT
This sequence comes from Gymnoscopelus microlampas, assembly GCF_963454915.1. Classification (NCBI taxonomy): domain Eukaryota; kingdom Metazoa; phylum Chordata; class Actinopteri; order Myctophiformes; family Myctophidae; genus Gymnoscopelus; species Gymnoscopelus microlampas. The sequence goes on along the minus strand of NC_139941.1, from coordinate 53,140,329 downwards.
ATCAAAATGGTTGAGTTCCTGGCATATCTTTTCAAAATGGGGGTCCGTGGGCTAATATGTGTCAATTTGGGGGTCCTTGACGCGAAAAAGGTTGAAACCCACTGCTCTAAAGGGTCTGGAAGTGTGTCTGTGTCCATATACAGTGTAACATAGAGTTACATTGAACACTAAGGATTTTGGAGTGGACATGTTGTCAGCTGGCTGTGTGTAGTAAGCCTGTCTGATCTTCTGTCTCCTCTCAGATTAGCACCGTGACTCACTCTGTCACTCTCTCTGCCCCCCCCATTCTGTCACTGTCCGTGCCCCCCATCACCCACTCTGTCACCCCCCCCCCCCCCCCCACACACACACACACACACACACACACACACACACACACACACACACACACACACACACACACACTCTGTCACTCTCCCTGCCCCCATCACCCACTCTTTCACTCCCCCCCACCCCCGTTTCCCTATACGGGGGCGGCAGTGACTCAGGGGTAGAGTGGCCGGGTAGAGTGAACTGGAAAACCGCAAGGTTCCCAGTTCGATCCCGGGCTGGGGTGCTCCCCTAGAGTTAGTGTCGAAGTGTCCTTGAGCAAGACGCTGAACCCCTAATTGCTCCCGATGAGCAGGTTGGTGCCTTGCATGGTTTCCTCCGCCATCGGTGTATGAAGGTGTGTGTGAATGGGTTAATGGCACAATCAATGTAAAAGCGCTTCGGATAGAAGCGCTATATAAATGCACCATTTACCTATAAAAACCCTCCCAGACCAATGTCACACTCCATGTTCAGCCATCAAACACTTCATATTTACACGTTGTTGCTGTCGCGCAGAAACCAATATTAACAAGTGACTAAACAGGAAAAAACAAGCTCATAGTCGCTTATAATAAGCAGACTTGGCAACAACACAGACTCGGTCCTCCTTACCCAGATCTCCCATGCTGACGTTGTTGGAGCCCAGCTGGCTCTCCTGGTAGCCCCCGTAGCTGAACAGGTTGGGGACGGGCGTCAGGTCGTAGACGGGCTCCTGCTTGATGTGCTTCATGCCCGACATGTCCAGCCCCGACTGGTCCGGGGAGGGCTGGGTGGAGTCCATGCCGTAGTAGGCCACGCCCCCGCCGCCGCCCCCTCCTCCGTTGACGCCGCCGCCCACCACGTGGCCGCCCTTGGGCAGCTCGATGACGTGCCCGTTGGCGTAGGTGCCGCCGATCTCGTGGTTGAGGGTGGAGAGGCCGTTGGTGAGGCTGGAGGAGTAGACGCGCGCCAGCGCCTCGGCCTCGCCCGTCCGCTGCTGCCGCTCCTCCGCCAGGCGCGCCTGGTGCTTCTGCACCTCGGCGTACAGGCTGTCACGCTGCTTCTTGGACATGCGGCCGAACTTCACCGCTGTTTTTTGGGAGGGAGGGAGGGAGGGGGGGAGACATTTAGCAGAGCGACTTACAAGAGCGACATCACACTAAGCAAGAGTAAACATGAACTCTCGTCAACATTTAGCATGTAGATCTGATATGGAGAACTTGTTTTAAAGATCCTGAAAATGTGCGCAAATCTTTGAATATATATAATGTTTCTTAAAGCGAACATTTGTAACTCAAATGAAGGTGGGAGCCCTGCAGGAGGGAGAAGAGTCTGGAACACCGCTAAACCACCTGATTCGGATGATATCAATGCATTGAATGGGACATTATCCGAGTAGGTCAATATCTCCTGATTACGCTCAATGAATGGTCTGATGAATCGCGGGTAGGTCAGTATGTCGCCTACATCGCCCATTCAACGGTCTGATAAAACGTGATAATGTCCCATTCAATGCATTGATAGCATTCGAGGCCGGTCGCTACACACCATTTAGCTGTGTTCAAGTGAGTCATGATCCAGAAAAAGGTTGAGAACCTCTGATCTAGCTGAACTAAGACACGTGTTGGGTGGGTTGGCACACAGTTGGCCTGTGTGTGCCCGTGTAAACATGCAGGCATGCGGTACGCATGCTGCCAGGGCATCGTACAGCCAACATGCACGTGTTGCATCTTTTAACCCCAGAGCTCTCTCTCTCACCGTCTCTGGACATCCCCAGGGCGAGACACTTCTGGAGCCGGCAGTGTTGGCATCGGTTGCGGTTGGTTCTGTCGATGAGGCAGTTCCTCTGACGGGGGCAGGAGTAGGACGCATTGTTCTGCTGACTCCTTCTGAAGAACCCCTGCATGGTCACATGATGATGGAGACGTTTAGTTTATTTATACGTTTTATTTGGAAGACCACACATAATACAATGCTGTGTAAATACACCGGATTTAGCTAGAATGCGTAGTCCCCACAGTGAGACCTTAAAAACATCTGCTTCACACACTGGCAGACTATGGGCACCGATGGGCACGATGGCATGGAGGCACGTTGGTTCATCAAAATGGCTGAATGATGGAATTGAAACATTTCCTGTTATGTCACCGTTATGTATTTGAAAGAAAGAGTGAGAGTGAGAGAGACAGGGAGAGAGAGAGAGATGGAGACATTTTGATAAAGTAAGAGAGAGAGAAAGAGGGAGAGATGGAGAGAGAGAAAGAACAAAATTGAGATAAAGAGAGAGAGGGAGAGAGAGAGAAATTAAGATAAAGAGATAAAGTGAGAGAGAGAGAGAGAGAGAGACACAGAGAGAGACATTGAGATAAAGTAAGAGAGAGAGAAAGAGGGAGATTGCACAATCCCTTGAGGAAAGTGCTCCACCCTTATGGGAACCATTGGGTTACACGTTGTACAGAACATCCTCAGACTTAACATAACACCCAGGCTTTTATTGTGTGTGTGTGTGGTGTGGTCGAGGTGCCAAGGCGGGGCGGGGACGGGAAGCGAGTCATAATGGGCTGAAGTCATGGAATTGCAACATAGGATTATATTACCATTATGTATTTGACAGAGCGAGAGAGAGAGAGACAGAGAGAGACACTCACACAGAGAGAGAGAGAGAGAGGGAGAGGGAGAGAGAGAGAGAGCGATCGCACGATCACCTCTTATTCCAGGAGGAAATGAAAGCATGGCTGCGTGGCGAGAGGAGAACAATGCGGCGACGACTCACCTTACAGCCCTCACAGGTGATGACACCGTAGTGGATACCCGACGATTTGTCTCCGCAGATCTTGCAGGGTATGACTTCGATCTGGGCTGCCGGGCAGGAAGAGAAGAGAGAGGAGAAAAGAAAAGAACACAGGAGGGTTTACGTAACGTATAACGACACAACGGCAGGTTTATGTAACAGGAGGAAACGAAAGAGAAAATATTATAATAAACGCAGACTTTTTGACACGTATTCTAAGAACGGCGTTGGTTCAGAAGCCGGCGAACGGGGCTCAGCTGGTGGGCTTACGTAGAGCCAGAGAGCTTCTAAAATACCCTTCAGCTTCTGTGTGTGTGTGTGTGTGTGTGTGTGTGTGTGTGTGTATGTGTGTGTGTGTGTGTGTGTGTGTGTGTGTGTGTGTGTGTGTGTGTGTGTGTGTGTGTGTGTGTGTGTGTGTGGGACAGTCCGGTGAACAGGGTACCGTGACACCTGGACATCCAGTATACTCTGCTCCTCCTCTAAAAAACACTGGTTCTCAAAGTGGGGTCCGAGGTCCCCCAAGGGGTCCGTGAGAGGGGGTTCCAGGGGGTTCCAGGGGGTCCAGCATGCAACAGTTTAAACACTTAAGCCCTGTTTCATTTTTTTGGCTATTCTAAATCAAACATTGCCGATCTACAAGCTCTCAAACAAAAACTTGACACATTAATCTTCTCTTGTGTGGGGTCCCTGGCACAAAATATTTCCGCAGTCAAATGCATATTAATGCGGGGGTCCTTGACATGAAAATGTTTGAGAACCACTGCTCTAAGCCTTTCTAATGACAGAAATGCACACGCACACGCACGCACACGCACACACACACACACGCACACGCACACACACACACACACACACACACACACACACACACACACACACACACACACACACACACACACACACACACACACACACGCACCGTACAAAAACCTCAGGCTATACGCTACGATGACAGCCATGTCATGACATCATTTCTATAGAAGAACGCATGGACGGACATTCACACACACACGTCCACTAATAGACTTACAGTGTATGGGCAGATCCATGCAGACACAACCCAAAGGCACAGAATGAATGACGCTGGCAGGACAGTTACTGTATGTCAGCCTACTGTAACATCATGCCTCTCACCGGACGCCGCACAATAATCCATTACTAGCCAACAACAACCACAGAACTACGGCTAAAGGTACCGTATGTACAGATACTCTATGCTTAGGTCCTTCTCTCTGTTCTCAGAGATACTGCATGTACATATACTCTACTACGTTAGGTCCTGCTAGCTCCTGTGTAGAGAGACACTGCATCTACAGATATTCTACGTTAGGTCCTCCTCTGAGATACTGCGTACGTACAGATCTACTCTACGTATAGGTCCTGTAAGGTGGTGGACTGCTGTCTGCTGAGACGGCACACTGTCTATAAAGAGATTAGACAGACATGATCTAATCCAAATTACTGTATTTCCCTACGAGGTATTTTCCTCTGACTGGCCGTGCTGGCTTATTATAGGCACAGCTGACAATAAGCTGCAGTACGTGCCCTGGCCGGGCCTCCAGGAGAACCCGGGCATCTCCTCCTCCTCGCCCACCAGTGGGTGGGAAGTAATATGGGGGTGTGGGATCCGGAAGAACCGGAGGAACCCGATCTGCCATTGAGGGATCGGAGTCACATTTTGAACCGTTTGGAACACTCGGTGCCGTGGCTATGAGCTTGTATATCTGCTATTTTTTTAATAGCCAAAGAAATCTTAAGATGACACAGATGTGTTCCCGGTCTTAATGGATCAAAGATGTGGGGAGGCTGGTGATCTTGACCACTAGGGGGCCAGAAACGGCACTGGGTGGTTATAATGTTATAGAGGCAACGTAAACAAAACATCTCTCGCAGAACTTCATGGGTTGTGGAAAGTTTCAGGTCATAAAAGGTAAAAAAGAAAAAAGAAAAAAAGAGCCAAAAGTCAATAATCAGAACTGGATATACAACTATTGTGCCTCTAAGTGCTTCAACTTCATTCGTCAACAGAGCATCTGCATTACTGCCTGTTTGTGTCAATCTGCATAATCGTCGCTGTCAGGCAGAAACCTTGTATCTCCATATTTCAGCTTTTTCAGTTTTTTAAACCCTAGTTCATCATACAAGAGTGTCGCACAGAATGTGTGAAGATAGACGATCTACAAGCTAGCTTGTGAGCTTGTAGATTGGCTCTTTTCACTATTTTAAAATGTTTTTAAAATAACAAAAAAAAAGATGGTTGTGGACGGACATACAAGGTTTCCAACCCGACAGCAACGATATTCATTCTGCCCTCAAGAACAGAAACCTATTCAAGTGAAATGCATTTACTTAGCTTACAGTGAAGAGGCTCAGAGGTTATTGTTTATAATGAGAACCTTTCCCATGCTCAGGTAGTGACCTCCAGGAAGAGAATGCGGACGTCGTTTACAAATGAGTAACGGTAGCGTCGCCGTTCAAAACACACCACAGAGAAACACTGTCGCACTTTTGGTTTTAACTGCTTGAACCCCACAGCATCCCTATTCTGTGGGGAACATTCGCCTAAAATAGCCAATCTACGACCTTGTAGATCGTCTACTTTAGGCGAAGAGATGTGGTGTACAAAGTACAGGGCCTAAGTGGTAAAACAATACAGTTCAAAAGGTCAACAGTACTTATAATGTCGTAGTTACAGTACAAAAACAGACAAAAACGCCATATTCAGTCCTATAAGCTACGCATCCACGAGCAAATGTATCGATGAAATGAAACACCCAGATGTATATTTGCACGTATCACATGCATTATATATAACGAGGTAATCCCATAAAGATGAAGCTCATTAGTCTGTCTGTCTGTCTGTCTCACGAAAACTATACCTAACCCTAAACCAAACCGTAACCTCACAAAAACTATACCTAACCCTAAACCTAACCGTAACCTCACAAAAACTATACCTAACCCTAAACCTATACCTTAACCTCACGAAAACCATACCTAACCCTGAACCTAACCGTAACCTCACGAAAACCTAACCCTCCTCCTCACATTAACGTAAATTTGTTGGGACATGCTCTGAAGTAAAAGAAAAAGGAGTACACTCCACGGTTGAGATTTTAATCTGTGAGTTTAGGGAACATGGACCTGACATCTCACCACAGTTGAGCTACCAAGCTTGCTGTTCCAACACAGTTTTGGACGTCATTGTGAAGCTTACCCACCCCCTTTCTGGCAGAAAGGCACCCAGAAGGGTACTGCATGCCCCCCTTTCTGACAGAACGCCCAGAGGACAAACTTCTCCTCTCTGCTGCTGCTCTCTTTGCTCAGCTTCTCTCTCTCTCTGTTCTCACGGTCACGGTCACTTCCACATTGTTCCATTCAATGTCACCTCAGTCCCATGCAGTTCCACACACCTGTCTTCACTCCCTCACCGGCTCTGCAGTTCCCTGTCCGTTGCTCACCTGTTGGTCACTGCCCTCCTCAGCCTTCCTCTATGAAACTGGACTCATTCCCCTCTGTGTCTCTACAAATAGGAAACCAAGACCTGCCATCTCCGGTTTACTTCCCGTATCTGCATGACGTAGGTGGCCGCTTCTTTAGGAGACCGGAATTAGGTTCCCACTGAGTATAATTCGGGCTGTTAGACATCTAAAATACGTCTAAACGGCTAGGCTAAAACCGAGTTGTAAGGGACCAGTCGAAATTTAGAGAAGGGGGGGTATGGAGGAAAATAGGGGAGGGTCATGCCTTTTTAATTTTGGTCTAAGGGAGGGTCAGCTAATTTTACTTTGAATCCAAGGGAGGGTCATGCAATTTTGAATTGATGAAATAGTCCGTTTTTTATATACCTTTAAAGTACAGCAAAACAGTGGTCAATGACCCCTCTCTATTTCAAATGATACAAAGAATTCAAATCAAGTAACACCGTGGTCTATTTAGAATCCATGACAGTCATTAACAAGCCATCAACGCACTGCGAGTGTGAACGACCCAGTCAAATCTATTCAGCGTCTTGACGATCGTGTTTGAACAATTAAGCAAAATCCATTCTGCTACCACTACTGTCTACAGTGCATTTAGCAAGACTGACTACAGCAATGTTCTAAATATTAAGTATTTAAGTAGCCTTAGATAAAGACTCTCGCAGATGTATTTTATCGATTTTGAAATCCTTTTATAACTCTACGAGAGTTGTATCTACCACCCCACCCCCCAAGATTGCCCTGAAATGTCAGCTCCAAAGCCTGTACTTCTCCAAACATGTACAAATGCTAAATATAATGTACTGACCCGCTTGCCCCAAATGTTAACTTGGTGTCCGTTGTATTTGTGTAATGTATTAGTCCATATTTTCCAATAAATAGGTGTTTTGTTCCCGTCTGTGGCCGAACGCCATTTTCCTCCCTCGTTTACTTCCTGTTTACATTGAGTGTAATTCCGGATTTCACCAGATGCGCCCCGTCACCACCGCCCATTGGGAACCTCCGACAGAATTGGCCACAGACGGGATCAAAACACTTATTTATTGAAAGATATGGACTAATACATGGCACAAACACGCCTTACACCGAGTTAACATTTAGCATTTGTACATGTTGGGAGAAGTACGGTCTTTGGAGCTGACATTTCACAGCAATCTGGGGGGTGGTAGGTAGATAAGACTCTCGTACATGTTAAAATCGATAAAATACATCTGCGAGTTTTCTTTTTAATCTATATTAGATAAAGAGCGAGAGGATATGAACAGTATAATTATTTTTCATCCACAAGTACCTACTGTATCTGTCTCAAAATAAGACGGATCACTGATTGTCTGCGCTTCTCTGTGTGAGTCTGCTCTTGTTGAATGGACAATGGACATGTGAGTGCAGTGCGTGCGCCCGGCAGGGTTATAGGTTTCGATTGGACACTTCGTTGCGCGCTGTATCCCTTATTTTTAACTCTATGGCTGTATCGCGTACCGAAAATAGACGATCTACAAGCTCACAATGCTTGGTGCTGGGACGCATTGTGAGCTTGTAGATCGGCTATAATTCTGTGCGTGACACAGCGCTTGATTAGTATATTCAAGCTTTACTGGAGATGCGGCGTTTAGAGAGTAAGAAAGGGCACATCTCTTAGCCTTGAATGCTGCCTTCGAGTAGGGCATTTGCGTTTTTTTCACCATTTATTTTTCACCATAATAAATGCTGCATTCATGGTCTGGAGAGGGCACCTTTTTTTACCAAGGGGTAAAAGGGCAGGGGCTCAAGCCCCCTTTCATGTCTATAGTGTGCACGTGCATGGTTCTCTAATCAATGTGAAAAGCAAAACATTGGACATATCCGTTTTAAATGTCATGTTGTATTTGATGGGGAGGGTTAGGGGTGTCAAGAATTTCACAATACAATACATGTTGGGCATGATATCTATATGATATATTATACAGCAAGTGTTCTCTATTGATGATGCGTCGCAAGCAGTGCTGAGCGCTACTTTGAAAAACCCAGACGGGCGGTGCTAAAATCAACTCTCTCTGAAAACTCGTTCCTTCTATCAGGATGGGTAGCTTTTGTGTAAATCGTCGGACTGTGGATCCGTGCGCTCCGTAGTATGCGGGATCGAATCCCACTCCAGTCAGTACTTTTCCGCGATGAACGTTACTTCTTGCGGTCAATTTATTTACTCGAAGTTAAGGTTAGGAATAAGATTAGGGTATAATAGACATCATTTTACTGAGGTAAATGTCATTGATATTTTTAGGGGAAGGTCATTCTTTTTTTTTTAATCACTTGGGGAGGGTCATCGATTTTTTTTCCCATTCAGAGGGAGGGTCATGGCATTTTAAATTAGGGCACATATATTTCCTCCATACCCCCCCTTCTGTAAATTTCGACTAGTCCCTAACTGGTCTAAAGTTTGAAGTGAAAGTTTTTTCAACGTCTAAGCTAAGCCTAGACGTTGAAGCAACGTCATTTCAATGGCTATAAATAGACGGTCTATCTACATATAGACGCTTAAAAAAATAACTAATCAATGTCTATGCTAAGCCTAGACGTTGAAAAAACTTTCACTGATATTAGCCGACTATGGCTCACTTGGTTGTAGTCTATTATCTCCAATGGGAGAAGTGAACGTGAACACAGCTTCTGACTGGTTCTTTAGCCCAGTGGTCATGGAACAAAATATTGGACTCGGTTCACCACGAGCCACAAAACATCCCCAACATTTACAATGTAGGCGTTTAGCAGACGTTCTACAACATTCCTACTTCAAAATGTATTTTTTTTTTCAGGATAACTTTGTTATCGACCTTTCTCTGTCCCATGCTCCAGAATGGGGACACCATGCAGGGTGAATGTGGTTCAGACTGTACTTGAAGCATTGAAGTCAAAGTGAACAACAAACACCCACCAGAGGAATACCTGCAGTATACTGTAGATGCAGTATGTATAGAGCGTTTTTTACTTTGTAGGACTTTGTAGATTTGTTTCAAAAGTGCTTTACAAATGAAATGCATTCTTCTTCTTCTTCTTCTTCTTCTTATTGGATCTAGCTCTAGACACTGTGTGTTTGTTTGTTGGATGGTTGGTACTGTGTGAGTTGTATGTGTGGAGGTAACCCAGTTAAAAGCCTTCCTGGCAGACTGGCTCCTAACTGGGTCAGCGCACTGGACTGGGGCGAACTGGTGCGCACACACACACACACACACGCACGTACACACGCGTGCGCGCACACACACACATACATGCGCGCACACACACACACACACAAACAGACGCAGACAGACATCGCGTGTGTGTGTATGTGCGCGCGCGCACACACACACACACACACACACACACACACACACACACACACACACACACATAGAGTTGTCGATGAAAGTTGCTGTGACTATTTATAGTTGGTAAACAGGTCAGTTGTGCTCTGGGACATGACAGTTATGCAGCGTCTAAATATGAGCACTAAACAAAATGCTGGAGAGCAGCATGAGTGTGTGTGTGTGTGTGTGTGTGTGTGTGTGTGTGTGTGTGTGTGTGTGTGTGTGTGTGTGTGTGTGTGTGTGTGTGTGTGTGTGTGTGTGTGTACAGTATGTGCACGTGCATGCATGTTCTACCAGCCATTATTTCCGTGTATTTCATAATCCTCTCTTCGTGTGTGATTTGTCAACACTTTCACCATGCAGTGCATTATTCTCAGCCTGCATGGGACCAGACCAATCTGCCAGTGCAAAATAAAAACTGCCCTCGGCGATTTGGGTCTGGCCCCGCTCCGTTGTGAATCCATTTCCTGCTCCAGAAGTCTGGGGTGACCAATCAGGGCCCAGTATTCAAATGTGGGAGACTGTAATTGGTAGTTGGTTTGTAGGTCTAACCAATTGCGTCCAGAGCCATTGTTTTGATCCCGTCCCCTTGGAAAAAAAACCTCCTCATAGAGGCACCAGACTGCAGTGATATAGTCTGGCTACGCGAGGCTACATTATTCTTATCATATATATTATACTTTTAAGTTGTTTCTTTCGTAAATGAATGCCCTACTTTGTCGTACAAGAATGTCACATGAAAGGTTGTTAAATTAGCAGATCTGCAAGCTCTGTCTGTCAGTTGTGTGACTCTACAGTCTATATCGTTGTAGAAGATGCTGCTGTTGATCAGATATTTATCCAGGTGCATTATGGGTAGTGTGTGTGTGGGCATGTGTATTGTCTTATAGGCGGCATTTGTATTTATTTATGATTTCCCTTTTGAATGATTGTGTTGAAGAAATGAAATAGGCGGAAGCAGAGAGAAAAGATCTGTGTGTGTGTGTGTGTGTGTGTGTGTGTGTGTGTGTGTGTGTGTGTGTGTGTGTGTGTGTGTGTGCATGCGTGCGTGCGTGCGTGCGTGCGTGCGTGCGTGCGTGCGTGCGCGTGTGTGTGTGTGCGTGCGTGTGTGTGTATACATTTCACAAAGCTTGCGTGGGCATTTACATTGTTCAAAGTGGGAGCTATGTGTGTGTGTGTGTGTGTGTGCGCGAGTGTGCGTGCGTGCGTGTGCGTGCCAGTGGGGCCTGTCAGGTAGGATATAGGGAGATGGTGTTGACAGCATCGCCGTTGCCATGGTGACCACCCACTCGCGGTGGTCGTCTGGCTGTCACACTCCATTATCCGCTAAGCCGTCGCGCTCCCTCTAAAGGAAGTGATGTCACAGCTCTGCTGCGCCACGGCGCCCAGAGCATCACTACTCTCCACAAAAACCCAGGGGTCCTGGGGGTCCCGACAGGCGGTCCTTAGTGGTGGTGATGGGGCAAGGGGGGTGGTGTAAAAAGTACTCACATCTTTTACTTACTAAGTAAAAGTACCAATAATACCACAATATAAAAATACTGCGTTACAAGTAAAAGGCTTGTTTTCAAAATGTTGCTTGAGTAAAAGTACACAAGTATTGGCATCAAAACATACTTAAAGTATCAAAAGTAAAAGTACTAGAATGTTTGAAAATAGCAGATCTACAAGCTCACAACGCGTCGCATCGCGGCGCGTTGTGAGCTTGTAGATCGGCTATTTTCAAACAGCCTATGTATAAAATAGGGCTAAAGTGGTTAATGTATGTTTTATAATATAATCATTTATAAAACAAAAACTTAAACTTAAACAAAATAAACTCAATGAATTCAAGGCTCCATGGGGTGTGTAGTTGATAGAAAATAAGTCATTTTTTGGGTGAACTACCCCTTTAACGAACGGAGGCCTCACTTGGTAAAGAACGCCCACCTCCATGTTTTAAGCTTAAATACTGTAGCTGCATATAATATTGCGGCACAATTAAGACTGGCACCGGGGGATAAATTCCCAAAAGGCATAATCTCCTCCTTGGTGTCTGTGTTTGTGTTGTTGTTTTAATGTAATGTTCTGGATGTAATGCAGGAGAATGTATGTGGAGCGTGTTCACTTCTCATGGTCTTATACATTTAGAGAAGCAAACATAGCATTTGAAGCTTCGAGCTGAGAGGCTTAAAGTGAATATCTCATAATGGAGAAGATACCGTATCATTTCTTTTACACTTCCCCCACACACACCCATTTACAAAACAAACCCTATAGCATCCTAGCTACAGTGCCTGTGTCTGTGAAAGACAGTGATGGAAAGTAACTTTAAGTAAAATGTTGACTACTGCACTATACATCTTAGAGGCAAATATTGTACTTTTGACTCCACTACAACAGTGGTTCTCAACCAGTGGTCCTTGAGGGGGTTCCAGGGGGTCCCTAGCCAAATGAATAGTTACAAACCAAATTGACCCTTATGTGTCTGTAACTCTGAGAGTGTACAAATGGAACCAAATGGAACCAAATGGAACCCTAACGGGTCCATTTGGTTCCATTTGTACACTCTCAGAGTTACATGAACACTAATGATGATGATTACAGTGTAGATTAAGACCCCCAAGAAATCAAAATGGTTGAGTCCCTGGCATATCTTTTGAAATGGGGGTCCCTGGTGTCAATGTGGTGGTCCTTGACACGAAAAAGGTTGAAAACCACTCCACTACAACTATTTGAAAACGTATGATACTTTGCAAATTCAGAAAGAAACAAGAAAACATGTGCAATTCATGCATGATGAGGACTTTCACTTTTGGTACTTTAAGCCAGACTAAAGAAAGACTACGTGATGTGAGCGGTGCTGAGCGGTGCTGAGCAGGGTGACTGACACCCCGGTCAACCCAGACCTGAGCTGACCTACGGGCTGAGCTGGATGATTGACAGCTGCCTCAGCCAGTGAGAGGCTGTGTGTGTTATTATGTAAGAGTGTGACTGCAGCGCTGGCTGTTTCACAGCTAAGTGAGGATCAGGACCGACCGCACAATCTGCTGAGAGAGAGACCATACAATATGCTGAGAGAGAGAGAGAGAGAGAGAGAGAGAGAGAGAGAGAGTGAGTGAGTGAGTGAGTGAGTGAGTGAGTGAGTGAGTGAGTGAGTGAGTGAGTGAGTGAGTGAGTGAGTGAGTGAGTGAGACATACATACTGTAGACAGAGAGAGATGGAGATAGAGACAGACAGACAGACAGACAGAGAGAGAGAGAGAGACTTAGAGAGGGAGAGGGAGAGAGAGAGAGAGAGAGCGAGAGAGAGAGAGAGAGAGATGGAGAGAGAGAGAGAGAGAGAGAGAGAGAGAGAGAGAGAGAGAGAGAGAGAGATGGAGAGAGAGATGGAGAGATAGAGAGAGAGAGAGAGAGAGAGAGAGAGAGAGAGAGAGAGAGAGAGATGGAGATAGATAGAGAGAGAGAGAGAAAGAAAGAGAGAGCGAGAGATAGAGAGAGAGAGAGAGAGAGAGAGAGAGAGAGAGAGAGAGAGAGAGAGAGATGGGGTGGAGGATGGAGAAATAGGGCTGAAAGAAGTGAGAACCAGGGAAACTTTTCGGCCCACTTTTCGATCGACCCAAATGTAGTTTTCTGAGTGCGTGTGTTTGTGCACAACTGTCCTGGTACGTGCGTATGAGCGTGCGCGCGCGTGAGTGTGAGCGTGCGTGTGAGCGTGTGTGTGAGCGTGCGCGCGCGTGAGTGTGAGTGTGTGTGTGAGCGTGCATGTGAGCGTGCGCAGGCCGTAGGACGTCCATGTGCACGGTGACTCTACAGCCCAGACTGGGTGCATAGCGGCCTGCCGGCACGTGTGTGATAATAATTGATTTTTAATGAAGTGGTTCTCCTGTGTATTTGATGGGCTGGCCCCCTCTCTAAATAGAGTCCTAATTATCTACACCACACTGCTGAGACACACACACACACACACACACACACACACACACACACACACACACACACACACACACACACACACACACACACAGAGTGGTTTGATATGGCTATTACAGGCTTGTACAACCCCTCTATAATACAGGTACTGTAATGACACATTAAGACCACTAGGTGTTGCTCCACAGCACCACTGTGTGTGTGTGTGTGTGTGTGTGTGTGTGTGTGTGTGTGTGTGTGTGTGTGTGTGTGTGTGTGTGTGTGTGTGTGTGTGTGTGTGTGTGTGTGTGTGTGTGTGTGTGTGTGTGTGTGTGTGTGTGTGTGTGACAGGACATGTATGTTTCATGCATTGTGCCTTGGGGGAGGCGGGGGGGGATGGGGATTGTAGGGTCACTGTACTGTGAAACGTAAACTATGACACTACAGTATGTCATCAACTATCAGAACGCCCCCCCCCCCCCCCGCCTACAGTAAAGCGCTACCATATCGTTGGTGTCGGGTGGCAACCTTGTATGTCCAAAACTGTTCCTTTGTTTGTATCGATATTATTGTAAAAACATTCTGAGATCGAGAAAATAGCCGATCTACAGTGGTGTAAAAAGTACTCACATGTTCTACTTAAGTAAAAGTATCAATACTGCAATGTAGAAATACTCTGTTACAAGGAAACGGCCCGTGTTCAACATGTTACTTGAGTAAAAGTACGAAAGTATTGGCATCAAAATATACATAAAGTACCAAAAGTAAAAGTAGTAAAATGTTTGAAAATAGCAGATCTACAAGATGCGATGCGACGCGTTGTGAGCTTGTAGATCTGCTATTTTCAAACAGCCTATGTATACAACAGGGCTAAAGTGGTTAATGTATGTTTTATAATATAATATTTATCTTCTTATCTCAAAATAACCTTCTCTTGTCCATGGCTATTAGTGATGCCTGATTTAACATCGGTATAGATCTACAAGCCCACAACGCGTTGCATTCCATGTTGGGCTTGTTGATCTGCGATGTTGGGCGAGCGATACCATCGTACAGTACTGCGAAAATCAGGCTCAAGTCGTAGATTTTCTTAGGTTGCTATAGTAGGTGAAAATCTGCACTTCACGCACTACATTCCCTGTTTAACCATACAAACCCCAGCATCAAATGTCTTTTTTTTTGCTCCTCATTGGAAGGTTTTCCGCCCACGGTACCATAACATATTTCACTAGTAATAGAGTCCTGAGGGACTGCGGTCAACCAGGGTTTAAGTGGTTAAACTTGAACAATCCTGGCTAAATCTCACAGCGGGAGAAAAGACTTTTCCATCATTGTTCAGCCTCCATCATTTCAGTCATTCTGTTTGTTTGACTCCCCTTTGGCTTTTCTTCCTCTCTGAGTCTTAACACGTTTAGACCGGGAGAGCATCCGACCGTGTCTATTTTAGATTTATTTGGGCTATTCAAAAATAGCAGATCTACGAGCTCATAGCGCGGCACCGAGTGCCGCGCTATGAGCTTGTATATCTGCAATTTTTGATTAGATTAGATTGTGGAAAATGTGTGCAAATCTTTGAATATATACAGTATATTATTTTTTTTAAGCGAACATTTGTAACTCAAATCTTTGCTTCTGGGGGGTCCCTGGAACAAAATAATTTCAGATGGGGGTCGGCGGATAAATACGTATCATTTTGGGGGTCCTAGACACGGAAAAAGTTTGAGAACCACTGATGTATAGCAACATACATAAATAAAAAAAACCTTTAGAAGACATTAGAATCCCCAGAAGCAAAGATTTGAGTTACAAATGTTCGCTTAAAAACATATAAATATATATCTATATTCAAACTAAAGATTTGCACAAATGTTCACAATAAATAAAAGAGTAATAGATCTATAAGCTCATAGCGTGGCACTCGGTGCCGCGCGATGAGCTTGTAGATCTGCTATTTTTGAATAGCCCAAAGAAAAATACATCTTAAAATGACACAGATGTGTTTCCGGATTGAAAGGGTTAAGTGGCTTGTGAGGAGCAGGAAATCATTTTGATTTCCTACATCTCACCGTCTATTTCCATCTCTCAGAGCGAAGCCGCCCGTCTTCTTCTGCGTGCGTCTTCACTGCTGAGAGAGAGAGGAGGAAACGAGCTATTTGCCTCGCGATGATGGAGAAAGAAAAAAAGACGTTGGAACTTTGGATTTAACGCGTACAGCTGGGAATAGTAGCGTAGCAGCACGCTGGATGGGATCCATCCCCCTGTGTACCACATTATACACGCCATTAAAATCAATGCAACGCTGAAACCACTGCGCCGGGCTCTCTGCCAACTGCACTGTTTTACTGTTTTACTGTTTTACT